>NC_133159.1:12681428-13305714 GCF_040802235.1 Manis javanica
CTTTATAAGTGATTGATCCATATCTTGATACATATGTTGATCATATATTGATACGTATCTTTGTTATATATGTAGCTTTTCCAGTAGCGTTTTTACTTTCATATGTTTTCTTCTTATCAATTAGTGCCATTTCTGTTTGGCTTAAAGAAGTCCCATCGACATTTCTTGTAGGGCCAATTTAGTGGTAACAAGCTCCTTTAGCTTTTGCTTACCTGGAAAGCTCTTACTCTCTCTTTCAATTCTGAATGATAACTTTGCTGGGTAGAAAATTCTTGGTTGATAGTTTTTTCTTTTCAGGACTTTGAATATTTCATGTTACTCCCTTCTGGCTTATAAAGTTTCTGCTGAAAATCTTCTGATAACCTGATGGGGTTTCCCTTGTACATAGCAAGCTGTTCTGTTCTTGCTGCTTTTAGGATTTTATCTTTATCCTTAACTTTTACCATTTTAATTATAATGTGTCTTGGTGTTAATTTCTTTGGGCTTCCTGGACCTGGATGTCTGAGTTCTTTCTCCAGATTAGGGAAGTTTTCAGCCATTTTTCTTCAGGTAAGTTTTCTGGCCCTTTCTTCTCCTTCTTGGATTCCTATAATGTGTATGTTATTCCACTTAATGTTGTACCAAAAGTCTCTTAAGGTATCTTCGCTTTTCTTAATTCCTTTTGCATTTTGCTGCTCTACTGGGTGAGCTCCATTGCTTTGTCTTTCTGCTTGCCGGTTCATTCTTCTATGTCATTCAGTCTGCTGTTGAACCCCTGTGGTGTATTTTGTCCAGTTATAACTTCTGTTTGGTACTTTATTATATTTTCTATCTCTTTTTGAAGTTTTCACTGTCTTTGGGCATTCTTCTCCTGAGTTTGGTGGGCATCTTTATGCCCATTACTTTAACTCTTTATCAGGTAGATTCCTTATCTCCATCATGTTTAGTTCTTTTTCTGAGGTTTTTGTCTTGTTCTTTTGTTTTGAACGTATTCCTCTGTCTCCTCATTTTTCCTAACTCTCTCTTTCTATGATTAGGTAAATCAGCTACCTCTCCTGGTCTTGAAGGAGTAGCCTTATGTAGATGATGTCCTGTGGGGCCTAGAAGTGCAACCTTCCCTTGTCACCAGGCACCCAAGGGGTGTCCCTATGTGGGCTGTGTGTGCCCTCCTGTTGTGGCAAGGCCGTAGCTATGGTGTGTTGGTGGGTGGAGCTGGTGCTGTCTGGCTGTGTGCTGTGTCTGGGACTGCTGCAAGTGCTGGTATGGAGAGCTGGCCCCAGGCCCAGCTGCAGGGCATGTCTGGGGCTGCTGCAGCATGTTATGGGCATGACTCTTGGCAGAGCACACTCACTGGCACTAGCAGGTTGGAGGGAAAATTTCAAAATGGTGCCTGTCAGCATGGTATTATTAAAGTAGCCTGAGATTGCAAAAGTAACTCCTGCCAGCATCTCAGTCCTTGGGGAGCATCCCTGCTCTCTCTTGCCTCTTCTGCAGATGCTTTACAGTTAGTAAATGGGCCTCCTTTACCTGGGATCCATGCACTTTTCAAATTGGTGTTTTTGTGCTAGTTTTTGGGTCCAGTGTGTCTGCCTTTTAAGAGTGGATTTTCTGTTCCCTATGGTATAGATTTCCTGACTGTAATCCCTGTTGATTTGCAATGCCTGGTGTTGAATTGTCTCTTATCAGTAGGGTGTAAGGGTTGGGGTGCCTGCTGTGGAGTTCCGATTCCTTGCGCCTCACGGAAGTCCTGTACCTTCATATCCCTCCTGTTGTGGCTGGCTGTGGCTGGGGCGCGCTGTGTTCCCTGGCGAGTCCATCTCTGCCTCTCCTTCCCATCCCAGTGCTGTCCTTTGTCCTTTGTTGTGGAGGCATTGTCTCTTCCAGAGGGAATTATTCCATAAGTATTAGTACATTTGTTGTGCCCATGGAAGGAGGTGAGTTCAGGAACTTGCTGTGCTACCATCCTGAACCCCACTGTCTGCTGTTTCTAGATTTATCAATTTTGGGACATTATGTGTTGCCACTCCATTGTGCAAGGTGAGGACCTGGCTCACACCACCTACCTCCCTTCCCAAGTAGCCCTTTTGGTTGCCTTTGTAACTTTAGATACTATACATAAGCTTCTACTTCATCTTCCTTTGACTTTAGGCTGCCTTTCCCTTTTGTCACAGTGGTTAGAACCTGTACCTGTTAACTCCTGAGAGCCAAATGTGCACGTATTTTTCCCTGTCCCTTCTTCAGTGATGTGATCTGGGTAGCTTGAGATGGGCCATGTTATAAATATTTACACCATGAGAATCGGCAGACACGACAAACCAGGATTCCCCTCACCAGTTGTAAACATTTACCAACATCCCACTGCAGGGCTTCTGAGGTTTCCTTCCTGTGCTGATTCTGGCCCCCAGAGCCTGAGCTGGCAGGCCCATCCCAGCACCACACCAACACCCCTCCCTCTGTGCCGTAGCAAAGCTTCGAGGCGCACCAGGATGAGGCTGTGAGCGTGACGCACATGGTGAAGGCAGGCAGCGGGGTCTGGATGGCCTTCTCCTCCGGCTCTTCCATCCGCCTCTTCCACACCGAGACGCTCGAGCACCTGCAGGAGATCAACATCGCCACCAGGACCACCTTCCTCCTGCCAGGTGAAGTTGCCGCTGGGGTGCTGTGTCCTGCTGTCCCGGGTGAGGAGGGAGGAATCGACATTCGTAGAGCACCTTCCACACTGGGCAGAGGGGCATCTGGCCAGCCCTTCTCGTTAACCCTGAGGACAGTGTTCTGTCAGCCTTGAAAACTGAGCCTCTGAGAGGAAGCTGTGGGTTCAGAATATGAACGCAGGCCTGTCACCCCAAAGCCTCTTTTGCTGTCACTGCTGCTCTGTCACTGCCCTGCTGGGTGGGAACCCAGGCCCGGCTGTGCCTGCCATGCTCCAGGTTGACCAAAAACCCAATTCTGCCTCAAATCACTTTCAGAATGAAGTGAGGGGAAAGAGAGAAGACCAAGGGTCTCTTTCTTTAGAGGTTTTTCCGAGAAAGGCAACTGCCCCTCTTAGTTCCCCAGTCAGGGTGTGGAGGCAGGGAAAGGCCCAGGGCTTGGACGTCATCCCCTTAGGTATCTCCTTCTGCATAGCTGTTTGGATCGGAGCTCACCTGTCACCCTATCCCCACCCTGAGTCTGCCCAAGGCCTCTGTGATACTGGCTCCAGGCAACTCTCTTACCATCTGCTGCCCAAGATGCCGCCCAGACCTGTAGGCTATGCTGGAGGGAGCCAGACAGATACCCGCCCAAGGCCTGTTCCTGCTCCCAACTGGCTTTAGAGCTTCGCCCATCTTCCGCCAGACAGACAGACTGGTCTGGGAGGACACAGAGGCTCCCTCCTGCCCAAGCCCTGAAAGCTGGGCTGGGTTCCACGCCTGGGGGAGCCAAAGGGTCCCAGGGCCAGGGATGCAGAGCCAGCATGGCAGGGGGCGCCTGGACTACTCATTCCAGGGACTCAGTGCCGGGCTGTGGTGGAGGCCAGAGGCAGCTGTGCTGACTTGGGGGACTGGTCTCCCTGCCTTACGAGGCTGGGCTGAGGACAGGCATGTTAGGAAGAACTGCAGGGACTGTGGTGGCCCTGTCTTTAAGCCAGAGGCCTGGTTCCCAACTCCAGTAGGAGACCCAGAGGTCACTCTGGTCCTGCTTCCTTCTGGCCAGTTGCAATAGTCCAGTCACTGAGTCTGGACAGATGGCAATAGGGGTTTGGTTACTAACAGCAAGATTAGCAACAATAGCGATAATGTATAATGGCTGCCACCCTGCTTGAGCACTAGGATCCAGGGGCTTTATGTACAGGCTCTCATCTCACTGTGGCTCCATGAAATGGGGATTGTCCCTATTGACAGATGCAGAAACTGAGGTTTGCCCAGCAGGGTAAGGTGGCTTGTCTATGGTCATGCGGTGGACCGGAGGCAGGACCGGGAGTCACATCAGGTTGGACTCACTTAAGAGCCTGCTGGGTAACAGGGAAGTGATGGCTGCAGAGGAGACTGGAGTCCTGGCTCGCCCAGTATGGGGTCTCGGGCAGGTCTCTTCAACTCCTGGAGCCTCTGGTCCCTCTTTGGGACCTCTCGGTCCGTGCTGGTGTCCCACTCTATGGGACCAGAGGTGGTTCTTGGTTCAGGATAAGTGCCCTTAGGAATGGGAAGATGCCTTGTGCAGTCCTGGGGCGTAGTAGACACATGAGAGCAAATGGCTCTCTAACACTCTTCCTGGGGCGTAGGGGCTTGATGGGACCTGTGTCCTCCGTCTTTTTTCTTCCTCCCTCCCTCCTTCCTTCCAATTCATTGTAGTTCACAGTATTAGCCATTATACAAGGTAATTCCATTTTAACTATGATAAAAATTTCTCCATATCACAAAAATATTTCCACTTTATGATGATAGCTAAATTATTTCAAGTTAGTGAAACACAAAAAAAATGGAGAATGTTATGGGTCTTTTTAATCTCAATCTCATCTGCGGGGCAGAGAAGGGGGAGAGAAAGATTCCACCTTACCACGCAGTCAGAGGCAGGATTTGTGGGCAGACCCAGCTGCAGGTAGAAAAACCGCAGCCCCCACCCGCACAGCTCTGATGTCACTGTTTGTTTAAAGCACATTTTCATATCCGTTGACTGACTTGCTCTTAAAGAAGGGAGGGCCTTCATTATAATCATGATTATTTCAGAGCCAGGTAAACTGAGATTAAATGACTGGCCTAGGGGCGGGCACAGTGCTGTGGAGGCCAGAGCCAGGACTGGAATCACAGCCCTCTCACACACTTGCCATGCAGCTCTCCACTCCCCGGGCCTCAGTTTCCCTGAGATTTGAAGCCAAGCTTGGCCATGCAGTGTTGGGCAGACCAGAGCCCGGAGTCAGAAGGCCCTGCTGCAGTCCTGGCTCTGCTGCCTTCCAGCCCCGTGGCCCGGAGTGAGAGGGGAATCTCTCAGATCCTCTGTTCCTGCCCCTCAGGGAGGTGTGGGCCTTACCTGAGCCAGTGCAAGGGCAGCACCCCATAGTACCTGGCTCAGGTAAGTCTCCGTCTGTGCTGGTGTACTCTCTGTCATCGTCCTCTTCCTGTTCATTGTCATCCCTGCCCCTCGCTGCACTGACCCATCTGCAGTGCATCTCCCGTGGCCCTTCCGGCTCAACCCCCACCCCCCAGTCAGTGCCCTTCCTATTGCGTCAGCTACATCTGAGCAGACAGGAGCCCCCTCTCCTCTAGCCAGACCTCCCTGGGGCTGGACCTTGGACATGTCTGAGGTTCCTGGGCACAGGGCTTCCCGAAGGTTCCCAGGACTTACTGCCCGGGGTCCTCCTTCCCCCAGGCCTGATGGTCCCTAATCAGCAACAACAGGGACCTTGGGGCCCCCCTAAACCTGAGAGGAGCCAGGCTGGAGCCAGCTCCTGGTGGAGGGCAGCTTTAAACCCACCCCACATTGTGCCCTGGCGGAAGAACAACAGAGCAGGATTCTTAAATTCTTTATTAGAGATATTTTTAAAAGGCTTTTAAAGTATTTTTTCTTCCCCATACCACCAAATGAAAGAATTGTATAATTAGTTATAAATTTGTTCCTCCTCTTAAGTGTGAATTTTTTTAAGGGTGTGTTAAAAATTTATCACACTTCCTTCCCCCTGACCCCTTTCTTCTGCCAGCGTCCCCGACTGGTATTAATCCATTTTTTTAAACCTAAACTCCCTTCTCCTCTTAACTAGACAGGTCATTAATAAAATGTTCTCCGAGAGCCTGAGCTTTTTAAAGTTGTATATCTCCAGATAGATGGCTTGGGTGAGCTGAACACTGCTGCATTAAGTCTCTGTGATAAAATATTTATCCACCATTAGAATTTTTTTTTTCTTTCGGACTGTTTGTGAAGTGTCTCGCTCTTTTCCTCAAGGCAGCGGAGGGAGGAGGGAGGGCATCAGGACGAGGTCTGCAGATGAAGTCATTTCTCAATTCTGGCATCCGCCCTCCTTGCATTTGCTGGTTTGGCGGGTCCGAGAGGGGGCAGGAGCGCCAGGAAACGGCCACCTGCTGGTCTCAAGGCCCTGGGGGCCCTGAAAAAGGAGGAGGCAGTGAGATGAAAAATTTGCCATTGTTCCCTCTCTTGGCTTTATTATTTTTGTGCGTTTATGGCTCTGATGGAGCTGATCTTAAGACATTAGAGTCTAGTCTTTTTAATAATCACAAATGTTTCCTAATGGCCTCATGTATTGATTGTACACTCTGGGCTAAGAGCTGTGCTCAACTGTCTGTAGATAGGATACACATCCATAATTCTCATCATCATAAAGTTGAGCAAGGTGAGTTTATAATGCTCATTGATTGATGAGAAAGAAAATGAGTTGTCAGTTCACACAGCTAGTAACTAACGTCAGAGCCCGTGTCCTTTCTGCATCCCTATTTCATTCATTCATTCACTCAGATGCTTTTTGAACATCTCCCCATGAGCCAGGTTGCTGGGCCAGGAGCTGAGGAATCAACTCTGAATACAGAGACAAGCTGTTGCCCTCATTTGAGAAGCTTACATTTGGGAAGGTGAACCATAAATAAGTCGAGAGAAGTGCAGGAGTTTCAGACCTTGACCAGGGCCAAGAGGGAAGGACTGGCAGTGAGGGGGTGGGGGTCGCAGCCCTGAGCCTCTTGTAATTGCTGATTGCATGAGGGCTGGGAGCGCCCGCTGCTGGACTGGAGGCTGTTCCAGTAGTCAGGAGCCTATGCCCTCTGAATGGATGCAGGTGTGGGGAAGGGGCCCAGCTTGGCCGACAGCCAGATACTGTTGGTGAAATAGCCCCCGCTGTGCAGGGAGGACTGGCTTTTTTTCAGTGTGGTTTGTGCTTCCACGTGGAAACAGCACTAGAAATGCGTCTTTCTGAGTTTGCTTCATGTTGTCAGACGCATTCATCTCACTGCCTGCTGACGGCTTTCCTCGAATGTCTAACGTGCATCTCCAACACCACATCCTGCAGGGAGCTTGGACTCCCACTCCAAGCCTGCTCCCCTATCTCAGTCAACAGCACTGCCATGCAACAAGCAACTTGAAACAAGCCCTCAGAGTTGTCCTTGAGTCCTGCCCTCTCTCCCCTCCTCCTGCTTGAGTCTGACAGCGGGTTTGTCGCCGTGCTGCAAAACAGATTGAGAACTTGCGGGCTTCTTATCATCTCCCTGCCACCACTGCGACTTGGCTGCCACCATCTCTGCCTCTCTGGTCTCCTTGCTCCCTCCCTCCCTCGGCCCTGACACTGCGGTGGAACCACTTCTCTGAAGTCAGCTCACATCACTCCCCTGCTTAGACCTTCTGGTAGTTTCTCATTATGCTCGGAATGAAGAGTCACAGTCCTTAGCTTGGCCCGTCTGCTCTGCTGACCTCTCCCCTGGTCATCTCAAGTGTGCCCCCATCCCCGAGCTGCACTGGCTTCAGTCTCCCCCACTGAGCTAAGCTCATCCTGTCACAGGGCCTTTGCACATGCTGCCTCCGGGTTCTTAGCTGAGGTCTTCCTGTGGCTGCCTCCTTACCATCCAGACCTCGTCTCCTAACACCCACTTCCCCATCCTTCCAGGAAGCAGAGTGAGGCCACAAACTGGGAATCCTCCCACCTACTCTCAGCCACATTTGGATCGTCTGCCTTGCATTTATGTTCCTTGTTGATCTTTTCATTTTCTCTCTCTGCTCTCTAGTGCTGCACTGTCTAATGTGGCAGCCACTATTAGAGATAAAATGCAATGAAATAAAAAATTCAGTCCCTTCATCCCACTAGCCACGTTTCCAGTGCTTAATAGCCACACGTGGCTAATGGCTCCTGAATTGGACACACAACAGACAGCATTTCCATCATCGTGGAAAGTCCTAGAGTATTTGCTCCTCAAGAGCAGAACTTTGTGTGCATGGTTCTCACTGTGTCTCTAGCACCAAGCACCGAGTCCTGCACACAGTAGGCATCTGGAGAACAGATCAGGGATGGTATAGGACACTGTGTTAGACAATGCCCTACGAGCCCCAAGATGGCAGCCCTGTGGAACCACACCATCCTCCTCTGAGGCCGTTTGATCTGCAGAGAAGCCCATATGCCTGCACATACGGAGCTGAAATCATTTGCTCAAGAGCAGAGAGCTGACTGACGCACTAGGCTGTGATAAGCAGCAGATCAGGGCTCTGCCCCTGCCCCTGGGTGACCAGGTGGGTGACCTTTTTTGGACCTTAATGTCCTCATCTGGAAAACGGGCATAACGTCTGTCGTGTATACCTCTCAGCTGTTGCACGGCTTACGTCAGACTAGAGAAGGCTTATGAGTGCTTGAGAAGCTGCCCTCCTGGAGGTGCTGCTGCACGCCCAGGGAGAGCACCCCTGCTCCACGCGTCACCTCACGAGCACGTGGCATTGTGATTGCCGTGGTATGTGGCATGAATTTGAATTTCCTTTGAGGTAAAAATAAGTCCCTCTCAGTGGAGCAGAATTCAGGCAAGAGGTGAGGCAGCCCTTTGGAAAGGGAGGAGTCTATTCCCAGCCTCTCCCTCATGCCATTCCCACTGACCAGAATCATTAACTACAGAACCACATGGTGTTGGCAGGCAGCACCTCTCTGTGTGTGCCGGTGTCAGGCACTGCTTAACTGATTTACATTCGTTGATTCCTTTAATCCTCAGGGCAAGGCTATGGAATATTACTGTCCTCTTTGGCAGGTGACAGAGAGGTTTAGGGAATGGCCTGGCTTGTGTAGCCAGGAAGTGGCAGAGCTGAGGCTGAAGGCAGCGTCTGGTCTTGGAGCCCCGTTTCTGGCCACTGCCCTGTGCAGCCCACACTGTGCTTCCTCCCTGTAAAGAGCAGAGGGGTCACTATTCTTGCTAAAATGAAGAAACAGCACCCAGGGGACAGCCCAACAAGAGCTAATATGGGCCAACATCAAAACTAGGCTGGTTCCTGGCATTGAACTGTCCATTTCAGCACGAGCTGGGCCCAGGGAGTGCAGGGTGCCCTGTGCCCTCACCGGGGGACGGGCCCATGTAGGCAAAATGTCAGGTCCAGGCTGGAAACCAAGGGGCTGCTGACTTGCCCTGCTTCTTGGGCCTACTCTGGTCCCCTCCCCACGCACTGTCTGCACCAACATGTGTTTCACTTGAAGCCCACCTTCGCACCTTTGCAGGCCTCCCTGGCTTCACCCACCCCCCCCACTGGCTGGTTGTGTCCCTGGCATGGATACCCTTTGTGCCAGATGGTCCAGCCACTGTGGGCCGAGAGTGCACTTGGGCCAGCACCATGCTCTGTAGTGTCATTTGCTGTGCCCTCACGGCAGCCCCACTTCACCCAGGAGGAAACTGAGGCTGGGTGAGGGTCAGCCTCCCAACCCCCATGTCTTAACCCCGTCCAGCTTCTTGCTTGTCTCATGGGAGGAGCCCAGACTGAGCCACATCCTCACCTTGGGACTGCCCAGAACCCACTGCCTTTCCCCGAGGAGGGTGGGCCACTCATGCGGGCCTCTCTCTCTGCAGGCCAGAAGCAGCTGTGTGTCACCAGCCTCCTGATCTGCCAGGGTCTGCTCTGGGTGGGCACTGATCAGGGTGTCATTGTCCTGCTGCCTGTGCCCCGGCTGGAAGGCATCCCCAAGATCACAGGTGAGAGCCGGGAGCTGGTCTTGGCAGGGCTGGGAAGTCGGCTGCAGGTGGGCCGGGAAGGTGAATCTGGTGCCCCGATGCTTGCCCTCTCTTCCGAGACGAGGTTGGGGGTCCACTCTCCAGCATCGTCTGCCATCACAGGTGGCACAGTGGAATCAAGTCACCCCTGCCCCAGAGTTTCCACCTTCTCTCTGAATCTGTTTCCTAATCTGGCAAGTGGTAGTGGTGCCTACCTCCTGAAGTCCTGGCTGAGACACCCGATGACCGGCAGAGGCTTCCTCCCCACGTAGCTTCAGAATGTCCAGGCTCCAGGGATCTGAATATCTGAGGGCTGCAGGGAACGGGGTTCGGGTGCGAACAGTTTGTGTGGGTTAGAGGGGATCTGCTCTGACCTGTGGCTCTGGGGCCCAGGAGAACAAGTATGGGGGCAGGGAGGACTCCAGAGCCCAGGGCCCCTTTCTGCCTCTGCCCTGATTGTGGTGACAAAATGACCTCCTCCAGCAGCTGCCAGAGAGCAGGGGTGAGGGGAGTTGGGGGAGAAGGCTCGGGGGTGGACCAGTCCTGGCCCAGCTCCATCCCCTCTGCTAAAGAAAACTTCTCCTGCATTCCGAGGTTTCCTGTTTTCATCACATAGATCATTTCGTTCACCCCAGGCTTGGTCCTGGGGTTGCAGGGATACATTGCGCAGAGACCCTGACCCCCAGTGCAGACAGCCTGGTGGGCAGTTGTAGTCCAGGGTCAGGTGGGTGTCCCAGGGACTCTGGGACACAGACACAAGAGTAATTCTGCTCTCTGGGTGAATTCAAAAAGGAAGCACTGTGGAGGGGCTTGCGCTGGGCATCAGAGGGTAAGGCGTGGGAGCAGGTGGGCGGGAAGTCCTCTCTAGGCAGTGGCGTGAACGCATTCTGGGGGTGGGAGGGTGGCTCACGCAGGGGCAGCGGGTCCCCTGCCACCGAGGCTTCTCCCTTGGTTTGGAAGGTCTCTCCTGTCTCCCGTTCCAGTCCTCCAAAGAAATCTCTATGGAGCATAGGGGATCCCTCCGCTAGACCTAAGTCCTTCTGGAAGGTTCCAGCATAGGTTGTGGCTACCAAAACAACAATTTAGAAAGTCCTCCAGGAGAGATGTGTGGGTGCCCCCCCTAAATATCTGGGCCTTTGGGCTCCTTCTTTCCTGCAGGGAAAGGCATGGTCTCGCTCAATGGTCACTGCGGGCCTGTGACCTTCCTAGCAGTGGCTACCAGCATCTTGGCCCCCGACATCCTGCGGAACGACCAGGAGGAGGCTGAGGGGCCGGGGGCCGAGGAGGACAAGCAGGACGGGCAGGCTCATGAGCCAGCCCCAGCACCTGCCAGCCACGTGGGTGGAGAGCTGACCCGCAAGAAGGGGGTCCTTCTGCAGTACCGCCTGCGCTCCACCGCCCACCTCCCGGGCCCGCGGCTGTCCGTGCGGGAGCCGGCGCCCCCTGGTGGCTCAGCCCTGGAGCACAGCGAGGAGGACGGCTCCATCTATGAGATGGCCGACGACCCCGACGTCTGGGTGCGCAGCCGGCCCTGCCCCCGGGATGCCCACCGCAGGGAGATATGCTCGATGGCCATCATCTCCGGCGGGCAGGGCTACCGCCACTTTGGTAGGGCCCCGGGTGGCGGCGGGAGGCCGGCCCCTTGTGGGGAGACGGACAGCACCCTCCTCATCTGGCAGGTGCCCTTGACGCTATAGCCCTGTACCCACCAGTGCACAGCTGCAGGCCTGGCCACAGTCATGCTGGACTTAGCCTGCGGCGGGCCCTTCCAGCTGTCTGGGGCCCCTGAGGAGCGCTGGCTGGAATCACCTTCCAGGAACCCTGCAAGTGGGCACGGATCTTCAGAAACTACCTTGGCGGAGCAGAGGAAAACCTCTTCCTTTAAATATATATATATATATATATATATATATATATATATATATATATATTTCAGAGTGTTTGGGGGACGGGTTTGGGCTTGGGGAGAGGGAGGACTCTTCTGGAGGAAATGGCCTTCTTTTTAAAAGCAAAAAAACACAAAACCTCACAGCTGCCTGGCAAGCCCAGCGCCTCTTGTCCGGGCTGGAGTGGGGCTCAGAGGCAGCCACGCATCCCTCCTGGAAGGGCGCGCGTGTGTGTGAGTGTATGAGAGCGTGTGGGCTGGTGTGTGAATATATATAAATACGTATATATGGTGTACATTATATGTGTATAAATAAAATCTGTACATATTGGAGCTCTGGGAGATGCTGGAATAAAGACAAGAATAATGTCAGTACTTGGATTGAGGGGTTTTTTTTTTTTGAGATGTGATAGGGAAGAGACAGCAGCAGTCACTAGACAGGTTGTTCCAGGACCAGGAGCAACTCCTGTCAGCAAGAAGGGCCGAGGCTGGGCACCAGGGAGACCCGGCTGCAGGCACCGAGCCTGGAACTGTGCTGTCCGGTGTGGTCACCATTGGCCACATGTAGCTATTTAATTTTTTAATTAATTAAAATTAAATAAAGTTTCATATTCAGTTCCTCAGTCCCATTAGCCATATTTCTAGTGTGGCTTGAAGAGCCCCAGCGGGGTCAATGCTGACCGTTGTTGGACAGCATAGATATGAAGGTTTCCATCATTCCAGAAGGCTCACTTGTGCTCGAGAAGGGGCTCTTGGGAGCTTCTTTCCTGAATATTTTTTGAAGGAAAGGCTGGGCTCCCACACCTGCTCTGGAATGCTATGCAGGAAGGAGGCCTGGGTGTCTGTCATGCCAACCTGGGAGGAAAGGGAGCCGGAAGCTTCCCTGGGTGGAGGAGGGGGCTTGTGGCTGTTGCTCTGGGCAACAGAGGGGGTGGGGTGGGGGCAAGGCCCCCAGGTCTGAGGGAGGATGGGGGGAGTTCTGGACAGTGGGGGAGGAGCCAGGCGGTGGGTGGGGTGGGTGCCTGGGGCCTTCTTCCCTCTTCTGGTTCAATCCCCATCCGTGGATTTCTGGAGCTGCCTGCAAAGGAAAAAACAAAACCCCAATCCAGCACCCAAAGGGGCCATGTTTCCTTATCTTCCCACCCATCCACCTCTCACCTGTCTGCGTGTCTGTCCACCTATCACCCAGCAACCCGTCTGTCCTCCCTCCACACTTCACAGTGCAGCACCAGGTTGCAGGGAGCAGGACAGCGGAGCTCAGCAGAGACGAGAGGGAAGCCTCTCACCCGGATCTGGAGGAGCTTCCTTGTGACAAGGGCAATGCAGCAGGAAGAGTCCCTGCAGAGAGGACATTTCAGCCGGGTCCTAACCACCCGGCAGGATTCTGCCGGCTGGGGGAGTCACCCATTCGCCCCTTGAGCTCCGGGTGTCCTCAGGCACCATGTTTGCTGCTGGGGCCACGGAGGTGAGCAAGGCTGTGCCATCCCAGCCCCCAGGAAGTCACGGGTAGAGGGGAGGGCAGGCAGATGTGCCAGCTGGCTCAGGCTTGGGGGAGGTCGAGGTGCTGCTGAGGAAAGGGAAGGCCTCGCGGAGGGAGCCGCCAGCACAGGTGGGACGTGCAGACATTGACTCATTCCCCAGGCAAGTGGTCCAGCATGGGTCCCGAGATGGGGCAGGGGAGCTGTGTCTGGTGAAAACATGGCCCTAGACACTGCCCAGCTATGCCCCATTTTTCTCTGGGCTGTTTCCCATTTTGTACCAAGGGAGACTCACCACTGGCCTGCCCACCTCTTATGGGAGAGGAGGATCCTTTCTAAGAGCACTTGGACCAAGTGCACTGAGCTCAGGTTCCTGACTGAGTGCCCTGTCTGGGCAGGGCTCCCACTAGGTGCCTCTATCCTGTTAGTCAAATGCTGGTGGCAACTTCCTGGGATGGTAGCCGCCAAGTGGAGGCTGCGGGGGACGATGAGCAAGCCGGGAGCCTGGGAACTGGCAGGCCTGCGCTCAAGTCCAGCTCTTCAAACAGCTGCGGTGTGCTTCCCAGCATGTTCCTCCACCTCCAGGCCTTGGTTTCCTCATCTCTAAGACGGGACCACGGTGCCTTGCAGAATGGCTGAGGAGTCTACGGAACTCCTCAAGTCTACGGAAAGCGCTGGAACAGTCCTCTGACAGCATTGTGATTATTTCTTACATCGCTGTAGTCTGCCTTGTTCCAAAAGATTTGAGGCCGGTTGTTATTAAGGAGCCCCCACCGACCCCCTTTTGTGCAAGAGTTGGTGTCTGAGAACTCTGTGGGTCTGTTAGATCCTAGACCTGCTGATCAGTCTGCTGAAGCGAACCCTGGAGATGTGATGGGGCCTGTGAAATCCGTCACTGAGGAAATGACTGACTTTGCTACTATAGTGAAATTATCATATCAGTCAACAGTGTGTCTCCCGAGTCTCCCACACCAAAGTGAGGGAGGATTGGGGGTGTCGGAAACAGTTCCTGAGACATGTCAAGGACGTGCCTTGCATGTAAGAGAAGACTTCGCTTTAGATATTGGTCAGAGTCATAATAACCATAAGCACTTTGGGTGCATCAGCTCATGCATCCTCAGCACCTCTCTGACCAGCTGCTTTGCTCACCCCCTTGTGCAGGTGAGGGATTTGAGGCTCAGGGAAGTGGAGAAACTTCCCGAGGAGCATGAGGGCCAAGACTGAGGGCTGTCCGCCAGCAGGACCAGGCTCTTAGCTGCCAGTCTCTAATGCCTCCAAGAATGAAACTGCAGACAAACAGACCAGAGTTCCAACTGCTTTCTCCACTTATTAGCTGTGTGATGCCAGCCAACTGCCTTAACCTCTCTGTGTCTCAGAGAGGGGATAAAAACAGTCCCTGCCATGGGAACTGAGTGTCATTCTTTTTTGTGTTCATTGAAAGCCTACTGTGTGCCAGGACCTGGATCCAGGTGGGCACCAGGGAGACTGTGGTGAACAAGACACAACCTACACCCAGCCCCCCACTCTCCTGAGGGTGCAGAGGGAATGGACAATAGAGAAGAAAAATTTGTCAGATGGTGACTATACTCTGGACAGAGATGACACAGAAAAGGGAAGCAGAAAGTGCTGGGGAGGGGCTTGTGATGTTAAACAGATTGTCCTGGGAGGCCCCTGAGGAGGGGACACTGGAGCAAAGACCTAAGGAGGAGCAGCTGTCCTGCCACAGAACGTTCTGGGCAGAGGAAACAGCAAGTGCAAAGTGCTGTGGCAGGACGCACGGAGCGGGGGCAGCAAAACGGCCGTGAGTTGCCAGGTTGGATCACTGGGGGTCTTGGCCTTTTGCTTGGGGGTGTGTGAAGTCACTGAAGGGTTTTGAGCAGGAGAATGACACCATCTCTTCTTGGTTTTCAAGTAATCACTTTTGGTTGCTACATTGAGGATAATCTGTAGGGACAATGGCAGAAGTGTGGGAGCTGGGAAACCACCGAGGAAGTTGTAGTGATGATCCAGTGCAAGTGTGGCTGGGATGAAGGTGGACATGGTAGAGGTGATGGGAAGTGGTCGGATTCCACATGGGTCCCAATGCTGGAGACATAGGGTTTGCTGATGGCTGGGCTGGTGGGGAGGGAAGTCACAGATGACCCCGAGGTGTCAGGCCCCACCAGCCGGAAGGTTGGAGTGTCCTGCACTGGGGTGGGGAGGGCTGGGGAAGGGGCGGGTTTTTTTGGGGAAGACTGGGAAGTGCGAGTCGCCATTGGACATCCAAGTGGAGATGCAGGTAGGACAATGACTCTGTTTTGAGCTCAAGGGAAAGGTCCAGGCTAGGGACTGCCATGGTGAGGGCCCAGGAGCCCTGGCAGTGGCTTTTATAATTTTCAAAAATTTTTTTCTGTAATTTTCAAAAGGCTTTCTTGCTATGAACACAAGCATATCTCATATGGAACTCAAAGCTGGTTGTTCTAGGCTGTCTCCCCCATCTCAGTCACCATGGATGCTGTAACAAAATACTACAAACTGGGCAGCTTAAACTATTTGTTTCTCAAAGTTCTGGACACTGGGGAATCGAAGATCAGTGTGCCACCACACACACACACACACACACACACACACACACACACACACACACACACACACTTCCCAGCACTGATTCTGATGGGTGGGGACTGGGGAGACATTGGCTTATCAAGATATATAGGGTAAAAATAAACCTGGGGTTTATAATTGAACAAATCACCCCACTACATACTCCTTTGCTGGTCTGACATTAGCCAGAGTCCCTGGAGATATAAATTGTCCCTGTCCTCATGGAACGTATAGTGCAGTGATCAGGCTGCTGGTGCCAAGGAGATTCAACCAAGGAAGGCTTCCTGGAGGCAGTGAGGTGGGGGCACAGCAGATTGGGCTGCGGAGTAATACAGACTTGGGTTTGTATCTTGGCTCCATCACATAGTTACTGTGTGGCCTTAGACACTTGACAGCCTTGTGGGCTTCCGTGTCCTCAGCTGAGCAAACGGGCTAATAAATGCTTTCCTCCCAGGACAGCTGTGGCTCCACGCACTGCTGGTGGGTGTTAGCCATTACAATGACTGCTTCACCATTTCCATGAATCCTCAGAATTAATCAGGGAAGGGGGCAGATGAAAACACCAAGGCTCAGAGGATGCAGGAACTTGGAGCTCACACAGCCTGGGGTGGGGGTCAAGTGGGGTCTGCAAACCAGGAGAGGTCTGGTTCTGGGAGGGACTGGGGCTGAGGGTGGGGGGCAGGCCTGTGTTCTGGCCCATGCTAACCTGGCCTGTTTCTGGACCCTCACCTCAGGGATAGACCCCAGCTATCCCTTTCTGGGGCCAGAACTATGTCAGGCTCCTGGGCACAGGTTTCTTGCCCTGTCAGGGAGGAACCAGCCCTCCTGCCACCAATGTATTTTGTGGGAACCCTGGCTGGCCCCCCAGCCCTATGAAAGCCCAACATATATGTACAAGGCAAGGAACTTGTTCTGCAGGGATAGCAGAGCCTCTGAAGCTAGACACCTGCTTTCTTTCAAAGTATGTGCCTGTAGTGTTCATGCGGGTGGTGGTCACACAAGGATGGAATCTGAGCTTCAGCCACAAAGCATATTAAAAGGATTGACCCCACCAGTCTGACAGGCCAGACAGAGTCACTGACGTGGAACATTCCCAGTCTGATGGGCGAGAGGTCCTTGTTCTCAGGAAGCTCCCAGTCTGAAGGAGAACTCAGCCCCATCACCTAGTTCGATATGAAGGCAGCTAGTCTGATAGTGAGGCATGGGTCTGCCCCTAGAAACCCCAGATCTGATGGGGGAACCCAGCCCAACTTTCAGGGGCCTGCCATTTGATGGGGAAGATACAGTTTCTGCCCAGCAAGAGACCTGGTCTGATGGGGGAGATGTATCCCTGTCCTTGGAGGGTTCTCCACTCAGATGGCGGGGCCCCCCTGGGCTGTACTGGGAGGTAAGTCCCCTGCTTTGAGGAGGGCCCAGTCTCAGAAGGAAGTCAGGACCCTCAACCCTGAAGAGACCTAAGAATAAGACACACAACAGAAACCTTTTAGCAATGCAGCCGTAACTACAGGGCTGCTGAACTGCTTTAAACTCATTTACATGTTCCTGGGGAAATGGCAAATAGCAAGAATGTGTAAATTGAGGAAAATTAATATAATTATCTGAGCGATTTCTTGTCATCTTTTCATAGCAATAGAAACCACAAACCTCGCCTGGTGAGAAGCGTGGTCATTATGAGCTCTCTCCCTGAGGCAGCCAGCTGGCACCTTCTCGGTGGGGAATAGGTTCTGACAGGTGCCCACGCACCTGTACGCCAGCCCCAAAAGACAGCTGGGCTGCGTGGTGGAGAGGTCGGGAGATGCGGGTTCGAGGTTTGGCTCGGTCACCAGTTTGTGACCGGCGTGAGCCCAAGTCCAGCCCAGTGCGAGCCCAAACACGAACTCTTGTTTAGGTCCAGGTTCCACGTTAGGTGCATTATATCCTTGATCACAGTGAATTGTTATAACCACCCCCAGAGGATGTTCTTTTATGACCCTCACTTTACAGATGAGGAAACTGAGGCTCAGGGAGGTGAAGTTGCTTGCTCAGGATCCCAGAGCATAGGAGAGGACCCCAGAGCTGAAGCCTTAATGCCCATACCCTTAACCCTGTACTACCTGTCCCCGATCTTCAGTGGTAAAACAAGGCTGATTTCCTGGCCCTATTAGTTCCACTCTGCCACCTGAGGACCCCGTGTGAAACTAGGTGCCCTTGTGCTGATACAAACCCCAGAATGTTGGCAAACATCGGCTTGGCCTCCTCCTCTAGAACTTGGGGATATTAATAGTGCTGACCACATGGGCTACGTTGAGGAGGAAATGAGTTAATTCATGTAAAATACTCGGAGCAGTTCCTGGCCCAGAGTAGCCCTCAGTAACTGGACAGCTGCCAGGTGTCTGTATCTGAGCTGTATTAGAGCATCAGCTCCCAGGTGCGTTGCGAAGGGCTTGGCACCTTCTTTGAGGAGGCCCAGCTCTGCTTCAGCCAGCCTGGAGGGGCCAGGAGTTTGTGCGGACACTTCTCTCAGTTCTGCTGTCTTAGGACACCCAAACACCGCGCTGCTCACCAAGCCTTCTGGGAAAATGAGGGCAAAGTGGACATCCCATTGTGGGCTGTTTAATGGGTCCAGAAAGTAGACATTGGACCTTTCCAGAAAACACCCTCGTGTTTGAGCCAAACCTTCATTCTGCAGGTGCCTCCTGCTGGCTGCTGTGGGCCAGTCCCTGGGGCCAGGGCGGCGAGTGAGTAGACATGGCTGCTGCCTCTCTGGAGCTGAGCTCCCAGCCTTGCAGTAACAAGTTTGAAAAAAAAGGCTCTTGGGAGCCAAACCTGTAAGGAAGAGAATGCTGGTTTGGGGGGGGGGGTCCCTCAGATGTGGCATCCCCCACTTGCCGGCCTCAGTTTTTCCCATTGTAAGAAGGTAGGTGATAACGGCTCCATATCCCAGCTGCTTCCAGGACTGAAGGAGCCGAAGTGTGTGAACGGCTCAGCCCAGGGCCCCTCCCTCTGTGTTAGGCTTCAGTGGCGATAACATTACTAATGGGTCTGACTGCTAACCAGTGCTGGCTCTGCACCGGCAGGCAGGGGCGCTGGTGGTGGGGGGCATCCTCTTCCAGGGCGTCATTTGGAGGGAAGAGAGCCAGGGTGTTCCATTGCCGGGAGCTGGTAGTCTCACCTGGAGGCCCAGGCTGGTAGTATCACCTGGAGTCTTGGCTGGTAGTCTCACCTGGAGACCTAGGCTGGTAGTCTCACCTGGAGGCCTAGGCTGGTAGTCTCACCTGGAGGCCCAGGCTGGTAGTATCACCTGGAGTCTTGGCTGGTAGTCTCACCTGGAGACCTAGGCTGGTAGTCTCACCTGGAGGCCCAGGCTGGTAGTATCACCTGGAGTCTTGGCTGGTAGTCTCACCTGGAGACCTAGGCTGGTAGTCTCACCTGGAGGCCCAGGCTGGTAGTATCACCTGGAGTCTTGGCTGGTAGTCTCACCTGGAGACCTAGGCTGGTAGTACAACCTGGAGACCTAGGCTGGTAGTCTCACCTGGAGTCTTGGCTGGTAGTCTCACCTGGAGACCTAGGCTGGTAGTCTCACCTGGAGGCCCAGGCTGGTAGTATCACCTGGAGGCTCGGCTGGTAGTCTCACCTGGAGGCCCAGGCTGGTAGTATCACCTGGAGGCTTGGCTGGTAGTCTCACCTGGAGGCCTGTGAGGAGCATATCACTCAGGAGCAGCTGAAGAAAGTCCTCTTGCCACGGGCATCCCCGGGCCTGTGTGACGGCATCCATCCCACTGCGGCTGTTACTCTGCAGTCTCGCAGTGCTACTTTGACTGGAACTGGTTATAGGAGGAAAAAGAAGCAAGATCTTCAAATGCACTGTCCCAGGTTTTCCTAAAACTGTTGACCTTTGCCCAGAAGGTAAGAATGAAGAAAAGATCTAGCTTTTTATTTAAAACAAACAAAAAAACTTCACAGGGGCTCCACTGTGGAGCTAGACTTTGTTGGCAAACCTAGGTCTGGGGGCTCTTGGTTCCAGTGGTTGGGGGACTGTGGCCCAGGGTAGCCAGGGATCCCTTAGCTCCCCTCCAGATGTCCTGAGTTCTTTTCAGCCTGTCTCTAACTCTGATGGGCAGACAGCTTCTTCTTACCCTGTTATTTCTGCTAAATTAGGTGACCAGACCTCTTTCTTTGGCAAATCTAGGGACATGCATTTGCATGCTATTTTGCATAAATCAGAGACTCATTTGCATCCATTTACATGTTTCTCTGGTGAGATTCAAGAGGCCCAAACTCAGTGTGTGTAAAATGAAAACATATTGAGTCCAAGCCCTCTGAGCTGGCTTGAAGCCCACAGGCAGGCAGGCAGGAGCTCAGAGGGGCCAGCGGCCTCCTGGGGACAGTTAGCCAGGGGAGGACTCTGGGGCCGGCTCTCCAGTGATGCTCAGGACTGATCAGGAAGGAGGGCTTTGGGCCCCTGGGTACAAATAAGCTGAAGAAGCTGAGATAAACCACAGGGCAGAGAGCCCCTGACTGTCCAACACACACCTCGGAACAGGTGGAGACAGAGGGAGGGCGGTTCTCTTTATTCAGCAACTACTCTGTGCCAGGCACTGTACTAGGGTCGTTATACCTTAGTCCATTTTCTCCTTAGGGCCTCTTGAGGTGGGCTATTATCACCCCCTCTCTAGAGATGAGGAACCTGAAGTGCAGACAGCTGGGGTGAGCCATTCGCGGCCACATGACTGGTTCTAGGACCTTTCCGCCGTGATCAGGGGGAGTGAGAAACCCAATCTCTGGCAGCTCCAAGAGCCCCTCTCAGCACCCCCGAGCCTCTCTCTCTCTCCTGAGTCTCCTGGACTGTGTCATGAGGATGGAACCGTAGCAGGACCCATGCCTCCCGAATGGTTTGGTATCCATGGTAACAGTGCACACCAGCCCAGGAGCAGACTGCTCCCTGGAGGGAAGGAACTTCAGCCCCAGCCTCTGGCACAGCACCCGACACCCAGGGGGGCCTCCATGGGTGCTTCTGGAGCCAGCAGAGATCCATGGAGCCAGAGAGTGTCCCAGCCACGGGCACCATGCACACAGGTGAGCCATCTTGGATGCTGCTGCTGGTCAAGTCCCCAGATAACTACAGATCCTGATGACAGTTGTGTCAAGTGAAAGAATTTCCTAACTGAGCCCAGGCAACCTAGGGAGTCATGAGCAATCATAACAAAGGGTGGGTTTTAAGCTGCCAAGTTTCAGGGTGGTTTGTTTTGTTCATATAGCCACATGCCTCCTCTTTTTCTGACAGTGAAAGCATCCTTTTGGGAGGCCCCCTCACCTGCTCACCTGGCCGGGGCGTTTATCATAACAATGCCGTGTTCCTTCAGGCCCAGAAGTGGGCTGGGGCCCAGGCCTGGCCAGCATAACAGTACAGTGTTTCACGCCTTGCATGTGACTCTAGGTGAACTATTCAGGGTCCTTCCCTGGGCTGTAAATATTGATGCTGGGTGAGAGAAGCCCTGTTTCTGGGGACAAGGTAAAGCCAGACGCTGTCTATGTCATGTTCCCCACCGCCATCCCCATGCCAGCTCAGTGGGGAGCAATCCCAGCTGCCGAGGGAGAGGAGGTGGCTAAGGTGGGGACAGAAGAGGCGGTGGGGTGACACCTTTGGGTTCTTGGTGTCTCTGGGCCGGCTCTCCCTCTGGACTTCCCAGTTTCATGAGCCAATAAACGTTCTTTTTTCTCTGAGTTCGAGTTGATTTCTTTTACTTGAAATGATGGGACACACATCATACTGATCACATCACACATTTCATTCTCTGTCTCATCAAACTTGGAAATCTCATAGGCTGGACTGTGCTGCGTCTCGGAGGCTCTGTTCTCTGGGAAAGGAAAGGAAAGGTACTCCTGCTCCATCCGAGGCCCCGGGGCTGGGTGCTTTAATCTGACTCATCTCTTGATCGCTCCCCGCTGCCTCCAAGGGAGGTGCCTCCTGACCCTTTTGTGGGGTGGGAGCAGGTCAGAGGCCGAGTGGCACAGCCCCATCGATCCTCTCTCTCCGTGTGGCAGCTCTGTTTCTGGGCACAGTGAGGCAGAGGCTGGGCGAGGGAGGTGGGGGGAGGCAGGGGAATCCCATTAATTTTTTCCAGTCTTAAATCAATTTAATGGGAGCCTCCGATGACTCTGATTTGACTTCTCATTTTTAGTATTACAATTATCAGCTGATATTACTGGCAGCTCAAGCTTGAAATGGGATGTCACAGCAGAGGCTGTCAAAAAGGGGCTAGTACCATATTACACCAATTATCTAATATTTTGCTAATTAGACACCCAATGCATCGCTCTCATTTACAGCAAGGAAAAAAAAAAGGCTTCGCACTATCATTGTTATCCTTCCTTGCCGATCGGCAGTTGTCATGTACCCGAGCCTGGGGACTTTACATCCCAAGGAGGAATTCCATTTTCAGGATCCTTTACCCCATGTTAGATCAGGGAACCCCGATGTCCACCCTTAGCCCTTCTTGCTGCTCTTGGAGGAGACAGAATGCAGGTGTGTGGATAAAATGAGAGCTCCTGTGGCCAGGATTCTCACCTGGCTGTGGTTGACTAGCTCACTGCACACCTGTGGGCAACACATGACTGTTGACTCTATATAAAGAGCTCCGCCCAGTGACCTGGGCACGACACAGGCTGCAGGAGAGCAGAGGCTGGAGTGGTGGCAGCGCCGAGGACAGAGGCCCAGAGGATGGCTGTGTGGGATGACTGTGCAGGCAGAGAGGCCCAGAGGGTGGCTGTGTGGGACAACTGTGCAGAGAGGCCCAGAGGATGGCTGTGCAGGATGGCTGTGCAGGCAGAGAGGCACAGAGGGGCCCAGCAGCAGAGACCGGCTTGCTGCACGCAGACTCACTCTGAGTGAGTGGGATTCTAGTGACTGACCTGCCACCTGGAAATAAAGTTGGGTATAACCCTTTCACCCCAAGAACGTTTTGCTCTCAGTTTCTTTGGTCACATTGAATCCTTGGCGAACTTGCCCAGGGCTGGAACCCATTGGCGAGACAAGGTGGTGTCCACATGCTCAGGCCCTGTGGGATGATACTGTGCCAGGACACAGGATGTAATGTGAGATATCTCTGGCCTCCTCAAACCAAAGAGCAGGTGGCTCAGAGGAGGATCCATGGAACAAATCAGGCTGGACAGGTGTTCAGAGTCAGAAACCTTCCTACCCCTTTACAGATGGGGGAAGAGGCTCAGAGAGGGGCGTGCCTTGGCTAGGGTGCCACACAGAGTTGTGGCAGAGCTGTGCCTGAACCCTGACTGGGAGGTCTTTCCACCCACCGCCTGCGGCCAGTGTGAACTCAGGCTGTGGAAGTCTTTCATGTAACTGACTGGATTGGTAAGCAAATGTGGATCGGTAGGAAAACAGAATCATCCAGTGTGTTCAGGCACTAGTACAGCCTATTTGTGAGCTCACATGCCTGCACGGCCACCCGTGGTGAGGTGGGAAGGGCTTTACTCTGGCATCAGGAAAACTGGGTTCGATCCTACATCTACC
The DNA here is from genome assembly GCF_040802235.1 of Manis javanica. Lineage (NCBI taxonomy): Eukaryota > Metazoa > Chordata > Mammalia > Pholidota > Manidae > Manis > Manis javanica. The sequence continues at coordinate 12,704,502 of NC_133159.1, forward strand.
ACTCACCCTTGACCAAATTCTCCAAACCCTTTGAATCCTGCAGGGAACAGAAGGCCCAGAATGAGCACGGGCTCATGAAAACCAGGAGTTAATGGTTTATCCAAAAGAACCGTTTTCCAAATGGACACACAAGGTCAGTGAGGGGGCTTCCCTTGTTTTATTTTAATAATAAAAATAACTGCTAGTTACTGTGCACCTGCTATATACTCCAGGCATGTGTCAGATGCTTTGCATGTATTATCTCATTTAATCGGTGCCAGGAAGTAGAAGGTGTCATACCCATTTTACAGCTGAGAAAATGGAGGCTCTCAGAGGTCAGGTGACATGACCTCCATGGCACATGGTAAAGCCAGGATTGAAACCTTTAGGACAAGATAGGCCTCCCATCCTTCAGCCTCCAGAGGATGAAATGCAAGGTGAGTCAAGGAGGAGACGGGAGGGACAGCGCACCCTGGAGGCACTGCCCACAGCCCCTTCGCCTCTCCCTAGATTCTGATTCCCAGAGCTCAGGCCTCTGGGCAGCTGCTCTCAGAAACAGGGTCAGCTCTGCTTGGCTGAACTTCATTATCTTTATCAAATTAACTTGCACAAGCTAGTGTGGCCACCTAATTAAGACGTTTCCCAGGGCCTTGTGTGCTGGCTGCTTAATGAGGCAGGAGCGGCTGGACTCGGGTTCAGAGTGTCCTGGGGTTGGCTCAGGGGGAGGTGGCAGACCACTGGGGGGTTTCTGCTCTGCCATGGTCTGGGGCTGTGAGTGACCACCACCAGTCCCCTCGTCCATCCCCCCGCTGTGGTGCCCCCTGGCTCTCCAGGGCTTCTTGGGAGGGCGGGTGTGCTGTGGTCCGCAGCACCCCAGCTCCTCATCATTTTCTGAGTGACTGAGATAAGACTTGCCTGTTTGTGCCTGTTACCGGCCCAGCCCTGCAGCTGAATGCCCCCAGTTTGGTTAATGAACTTCTTTTCTTTCTGTAAATGAGATTTTTAAGGTGGGAGGGGAAGCTAGGCAAGGGAGGCCAGTCCGGGGCTGGGGCAGCCCTCCAGGTGTGCAGGGGAGGAGGAGGGGGCTGACGCAGAGCTGCTCCTCAGGAGGCAGGGGGACTGGGGGCAGGGGAGTCAGGGGTGGCACCCTCCTTTCTGCTCCGGGCAGCTGGGCAGAGAGTAGCCAGTCCTGCCGAGGCCCTCATTCACTCATCCATCCGGCACACGCGCGCGCTCATCTGTACGTCAAGCCCTGGATACCAGGTACTGGAGATCGAACCGTGAACAACATAGTCTAAGTCTTTGTCTTCACAGAGCCAACACTGTAGTTAAGACTTAGTCTTAAACTGATAAACATTTAGAATTTTAGAATCTGGGATAACTGTCATCACAGATTGTCATGACATCCTTGTTTACTCGTTTCTCCCTCTAGGATGTAAGCTCCATGAGGGCAAGGGTCTCATCTTGTTCATTTGGGGTCAAACCCCAACACCTCAGATCCTGTGTTGGGTCCCTTGTTCAGAGAAAAGAATGGATTTTCTGTGGAGGCTGAAGGATGGGGGACCCATCTTGTCCTAAAGGTTTCAAGCTGGGTTTCAATCCTGGCTTTGCCATGTGCCATGGAGGTCATGTCACCTGACCTCTGAGAGCCTCCATTTTCTCAGCTGTAAAATGGGTATGACACCCCCTGTTTCCTGGCACTGATTAAATGAGATAATACATGTAAAGCATCTGACACATGCCTGGAGTATACAGCAGGAGACAAAATGCCCAGCCCTCCTTGAGCATAGTACCATGTGGATGTGGGGCTGCTTCCCTCCAATCATTCCAGAGCAAATGATTATAAACAACAAAAAGCCCAGAAGCAATCATCAGTTGGGGCCAACTCGCCTCTTCTTTCTATCCCAAACTTAGTGCTGCCCTGAGCTGCTTCCTACCAGCTCCATCCAAGCCCCACCTCAGCTGTGATGTCAGTGTGGCGGCCCCTGGGATCCCAGCCTGATTTGCCTTTAAGTTTTACAACCTTGTTTATGCAACTCAAGGCCCATGCGCTAAAGACCACATGCTCCGCTAAACATTTATGGTGTGAACAGCTCTCCATGTGCGCTGGCGGGGGCTGTGCAATGCGGCGGCAGGTCCAGGGGAGGCCAGTCCGCTCAGTCCAGCTTCTGTCTCAGAATCCTTCCCTTGGCTGACTCACTTAGTCTTTTCTTGATAGCCTCACTCAGTTCCACAGTTCACCCACATTAGCCAAGCAGCCTGTGTTTGGCAACAGTGCTAAGTGTGGGGGTGGAGGTGAGCACAACAACTGCCTCTGCCTTAGGGGGCTGGGGGGACGAGGATTTGGGTGTGACTGAATGAGGGAAGCGGGACAGGGCTGGGGAGGCCTGGGGGGCAGCGAAGGCATTGTGTGATTTCAGGTAAAGTGGCAAAGCCTGATCCGCGGCCGGGGACTCTGGGGTGTAAGTTACATCTCCAGGTTGGTCCCGACTGAAGACCTGTCAGTCACCTGCCAAGAGCCAGCCTTGGGGTGGCAGACCCCGACACAGCTCAGCTTCTGGGGTGGGGTGGCCCAGCCTCCTGAGGAGAGCTGCAGGGGCAGATGTGGGAGGGGGAGGCTGGAGCTAGCAGGGAGCCTCCCAGAAGGCGTCAAGGGGCTCTGGGGAGGCCCCCGGCAGTGTTCCTTGCAGGTGTGATGGGTTCAAGGGCAGGTGGCTTAAAAGAGTGAACGCGACGACTGTGCGTGATACCTGTGACCCCTAATGAGAACTACTCACCGGTCAGTGCAGAGCTAAGGCTTGAACCCTTGATCCTATACATTATTTTTTTACAATTCTGGGCTTCAGGAGAACTCAGATGAGGTGCCCTTAAACCAGTGTGGGTGGAGGGTCAGGGAAGTCTTCCTGGAGGAGAGGGTCCTGGTAGCAACCTCATGGCCTCTGGTTTGCCCTGTGGGTTGGTCAGTCATTTAACAATTACCACTCAGCTCTGAGAATGTGGCAGGTGCTGCGCTCAGCCCCAGGAGCACAGTGGAGAACAAGGCTTGGAGAACTGATCCCTGAGGGAACGGACACTCCTGGTTCCACGTTCTGGAAGGCAGGGAGGGGCAGACAAGAGGCAAAGGGTAGCGAGGGTGTCACTGGAGAATGCCCCATGAGGAGGGGGAGGGGCTTCCAAGCCTGGTGGGTGGCGGGGCCCCTCAGACTTTTCCTCAGGAGAGAAACCCACATTGTGGGGCACTTAGGGAGCGCCAGGAGCCACCCAAGGGACGGTCCTGCCGGGGTGGCTGTATCACCTGCAGTTTTGATGAGAAGACTGGGGTTCGGAGAGGTGAAGGTGCCGCTCTGGGTGGCACTGCTGAGGTGGGAGCCGCGGGTGGTGCAGGCGGGGCAGATCGATAGCTGTGGCGGGGCAGAGGAAGGCGGAGAGAGGAAGGAACATCAAGTTAAACTGCTTTTAGAGGTGCTGGGTGTCTGCAGAAATGGTTTCCCATCATCCCGAGATGCTTGTAAATTGTCGCCTCTGCTTCCGCCGGCCTGGGAGGCAAAGAGCAGCTGGAGGAAGCTCCGCGCCCTCCCCACCCGTCAGACACTGTCAGGCCCGCCCTGCAGGGAGGTGCCTGCTGCCTCCTCTTTGCAATGGAAGGTCGGGGCCTGGGTCACCCAGGAGGGACCAGGGGTGGGGACAGACTTGGGCTCTAACAACTCCACCACCTCCTGTCAGCCAGGTGAGCAGGGTACATGGTCCCCTCAGCCTTAGTGTCCTCATCTGTAGAGTGGGAATCCTAAGCCTCTTGGGCCTGCCCAGGCCGTGCCAAGGGGGCAGGAGTTCCTGTCCCGGGCCCTGGAGACAGATGTGGGACCAAACACCGGGTGACTTAGTGCAGGCAGCCTGGGAAGGAGAGGGAAGGATGAGGGGCACCTGCCTGCCCATGTCACTTCTTCTGACCGGGGACCCTGAGAGGGAGGCTCCTGGCACTGGGAAGGCGCACTGGCTCCACAGCCCAGCTATGATTCTCAGACACAGCAGGTTTTATAACTCACTTATGCATCAATGAGGGATCTGGGACATGTGACTTACCCATCCACCCTCTGCAGAGCACAGAGGTGAGTCCCTGCCCCTGCCTGCCCCAGATTCAAGGAGGCAAAATGCAACATGCAGTCAACCCCCAAAGGGTAGTTCAGGTTGTTGCAATAGACATTCACTCTACCTACAAGGAGCTCACTGCCAAGCCTGAGAAATAGGTAATAATAAACATTTCTGTAAGAATAATACCATTAATAAAGAATGACAATTTGTTGAGTATTTATTATAGGCTAGGAACTGTAATGTGCTTTATGTGGATTTTAATTCTCACACAAACCTGAGAAGGCAGATGCGATCATCCTCAGAGAGGTGACACACAGGGTCACAGCAGAGCTCAGAGGAGTTGGAGCTGTGATTTAAACTCAGATGGGTCTGTTCTGTGTGTCTGTGCTCAAGCCTTTGTGCCCCAGGCCGTGGTCTCCTGAGCGCCCTCTGTGGGCCAAACTGGGCACTGTTCCTGCAGCAATGCCCATCCTCAGTACTGCAGTTTGGGTTGCAAATGACAGAAAATGGAACTCGAAGGAATTTAAATAGTAGAGGGAATTCATAACTGGCTTACACAACTAAAAAAGAGGCATTTCTGCTTCAGGGAAGGATTGATCCAGCCTCCAGATACTGATGGGTAGCCATAGGACCAATGCCCTGTCCCTCTCTCCGTTTCTTGTCTCCACTTCCTCAGTATGGCATCAGTCACAGCAGAGCTGTAGCAGCTTCCTGCTTCTCATCTGTGAGAAACTGAAAGCCCACTTCATCCAAGAGCTCAATCCAAGTCCCAGAATTTGGCCTGTGGCTGGCCAGACTTGGGTGCCCATTCCTGCACCAGTCACTATGGCCAGGGAGCTGGAAGACACTGATTGGTTTAAGCCGGGCCAGCCCTCCAGTGGCCAAGGCACATGGCCAGGAAATTTAGGGCAATGGGAAAGACAGGGAAGATGGAAGAGGACGCCAAGGAAGCAAACTGCAAATAAATGCCCACTGCTTCCTTCCTGTAAGACAGATGTTATTCTCCCCACTTAATGAATGAGGAAACTGAGGCTCAAAGCAGCCAAGCAACAGGATGGTGCTCTCTGATGCGGGAGGGAGTGTTCCCAGGAGCGGAGAACCAGCTCACCATTATGAGTGTCTTACATAAAAAATGCTGTGCACACGTATGTGCTTAACAAAGTTCTTATAATCCAAACACGTCTGGCTTTCCCCAAGCACACTGTAGCATTGCGCTCTAGTAACCAAGGCAGGCAAATGGTAAAAGCGAGACTCTAATTTTTGGCCCATCAAGTTGGCAAGTACGGACAAAATGATATCCTTCAGTGCTGGGGAGTGTGGGGTGAGGCAGGCTGTTTATCCCTGGCTGTTGGGTAGAAAGTGGTACAAGCTTTCTGAGAGTGCTTCTATGTTGAGTTAATAGCCTGAGCAGTTAGTAGCCTTTGACTCCCAGCAATTTTACTTCCAGGCATCCATCCTTAAATGATGGGATATGGGGACCATTCAATAAGGATAGACAGGGTTGTCCACAGCTGTGTTGTATGCAGCAGGGGAAACCTGATAGCGCTGTGGTCTCAACGTTTTACACGTATGTGTCTTTGGTATATACCTTGTCTACCAACTGCAACGTGCAAAAAATGCAAACATCTTTATTGTTCTAAAACTGTTACAAGTTTCCATTCTGACCAGGGGCAGAAACCTAAACTGTGGGCTCACGCTCCCCTGCCCCACTTCCTTTCCCCTTTGAGGTGCTCTTGGTCTCCTGAGGTGGTTAGTTCTTGACCTGTTTAGTCACTGCCTGTCCTGATCCTACAGGCTCTCCCAGTCCTGCGGCTGTCTGTGTGGGGACATGCTCCCTCTGGGATGTGGGAAGCTGGCAGACCCTGCAGGCAGATGTTTTTCCTGCTCTCATTCTGTGTTGATGCAGGGAACTTGGGGGCTTCTGGCCTCCCTGGGAGCTCCAGCATGTGTCTCATTGGACTTCACATCAGCCCCAAGTTACAATTCATCTTTTATGGTTGAGAAAACTGAGGCTCAGAGAGGTGAAGTCACTTACCACAGGTCACACAGCCTTTGATCCCCAAACTCTTATGGGATTATCTCCAGAATCTTCTTGCCCTCTCTGCTACCCTGTGTTTAGCCTTAGCTGGTCCAGGTAGGAATCCTTGCTTTTATACCCTCCTGCTTTTTTCCACATCTTTTGCTTTATGTCAGCAGCCAAGACAATTAACATACAATTGCCTGGAATGGGTGTGGGGTGGGGGAGGGAGGCTGATGCATGAAGGAGGACTCTGGGGGGAACCTTAGTTAGAACCTCAAATAAGAATGGCTAATATTTATTGAGCACTTCGGTTGTGCCAAACCCTGTTCTAACTGATTTACATGTATTAGCTCATTTATTTATCTTCAAACCTACTTTGATAGTTGAAGAAACAGGCACAGACAGGGGAAGTAATGTACTCAAACTCTCACAGCTGGGAATGTTTAGGAGGAACCTTTGACCTGAGGCAATCTAATTCCAAAATTCTGCTCCCAGTCATTCCTCCCTTGGCCAACAGGGACTGGGAGGGGTGGTGGAGGGGAGTAGGTACTGAGGCAGATTGAGCCCTTAGGGGTGGCCAAGGGGGAAAGACGTTAAGGATCACCCCTTCCCTGATGTGGGTAAAATGGAAGTTCCTATGGCCAGCGGCCTCACCTGAACCTAAACTACTTGATGGTGTAACTGGCCTGCTGCTAGGCTACTGCTTCCACACCCTAGGCAATTAGCTAGTATTGACAGAGTCACTATATAAAGAGCTCTGCCCCGTGCTCTGTGCAGAGGTGGAGATGTAGGAGGATTACAGACCTGGAGACTATTGGATACAAGAGTAATGTTATTGCTCGACCTACTGCTGGGAGAACAAGCTGGGTAGTAAACCCCATTACCCCAGGAAAGTTCCATTGTCATTCCTCAGTGTCACTGAATCCATAGTGAACTTACCTGGGGCTGAAACCCATTGGCAAGACACATGGTCTCTGCAGCCCTGAGCTTCCTGTCACCTGGGATGGGCTGCCTTTCCAATGGGGTGTTCCGGGGTCAGCGTCTTGTGTTGGTGACTAAATCATGGACCCCCTGCCTTTGACTTCAGTGCCACCTGTGGAGTCACTGTATGAGTCACCTCTCGAGGTTTCCAGTAGCGGATGGATTCTGCACAGGAGCCCTGGAGGCTAGATCCTTCTTCCATGGTGGTCCTGGGAAATCCATCCTCCTCCCACCCACATTCAGCCCTACTCTGGTCTGACCAGAGGGTGGAGTCTTAAGCACCTACTGTGTGCCTCTCTATGTGCCGTCTCATTGGACTTCACATCAGCCCCATGTTATAATTCACCTTTTACAGTTAAGGAAACAGGCTCAGAGAGGTGAAGTCACTTACCCCAGGTCACACTGCCAGTAAGGGGGCAGCTTTTGCTTATCCCACTCCATTAGGGATGTGAATGACCAGTGTGGTCCTTGCCTTAGAATCTGTACCTGACTGGACCCTCCGGAGAATGGGGCCAGGGTTTGGGTTATGGGATTGGACATGGGGAGGGCAAGGGCTTGGGAGCTCCAAGCTGAGGGCCTTGTGTGATGTTGGCTGATGCATCTGACTTCCTCTCGGGATTCTTTAAAAGGAACCGCTGAGTGAGAAGGAATGGCAACATGGAGAAGTCTGCTTTGGTGTTCAGGTCATGGGCTCTGGGATCACGCGGACTCCAACTGAAATCCCAGCTCTGCCTCCTACCGGCTATATGGTTTGGGACAGGTCCCTTATCCTCTGAGTCTTGGGCTTCATATCTAGACAATGGGTATAATAATGTCTCCCGTTACACTATAGAGATAGCAAAGTAAACGCCCTCATAACCTTAGCCAGATGCATTGAGCGCTTACTATGGGCTGGGCACCATCTTAACGCTTCGTGCCTTTGACTTCATTGGAGCCTCACTGCAGTCCAATGGGGCGGGTTCTCGGAGAACTGTGTCACCAAGGTCACATGGCATAGAAGTGGCAGAGCTGGGACTCAGCAGGCCTGTCTGCTTTTTAGCTCCACCTGCCCTTTCTCTTTCTCTGTCCCTGTGCTTGTGGGCGGTGGCCCTGGCTGGTCTGCCTCTGTGGAGTGCCTGTGGAGGAAGGTACTTCTGGGCCAGCTTCCCTCCCCCTGTTCCATCTTCCCTGTCACTGGGACCAGACCACCCAGTGGGAGGCACATAATAGATTTTTCAAGGCAGAAAGCCATGAAGGAGCCATGGAGTTGGAAGGAAGTAGGGAGATGGGTGGGTGTGGGAGCTCCATCCAGCGGGTGCTGTGTTGTCTTTTAGTCCTGATACCCCTTCCCCAGCATGCACTCCTCAATTTCATCTCCCCACCTTCAGCCTTGTCCTCTTAGATGGCTGTTCATTCATCCAGGCCTGGCTTCCAACAGATTCCTTGCAAGTAGTGATACCCTTTGTTGAAAGGACATCTTAATGGACTTCCAGCACATCAAGCAGATATAAAGGAGTCTGGTCTGATGGCAAGGGCGTCAGAGCCAGAGCTCTGCTTTCTCTTTCTCCCCTTCAAAATGCCCCTGAAGCCATTCCAGGGACCCATGGGGTCCTGAGGGATGCACTGAAAACCCCTACTCTCATGCATGGCCCTCTTGAGTGGATGGGGAGAAGAAGGCCCAGAAGTTCACCTGACCTGCTCAAGGTCATCCAGGAAGTCAGAGCAGAGGCGAGGTCTGGGCTGCACAGCATCCGTGGTGTGTGTCCCCTGTGCCCTCTACGCTGCTGGGGGCCTCCACAGGGCCTCCCAGAGCTGCACTTTGTAAAATTTCCTGTTCAAGTGCCATGTGTGCTGTGATGCTGCGTTTGCTTACAGCTGTGGAGGCTGGCGCTTCCAAATACTTATCACTAAAGTGGGGGTTGGGGGGGGGATTGTCACTGTGGGCCTTCCCCCACCCTGCTTTCCAGGCTGAGATAAGGGGCATTATCTGTCTCGGAGAACAAGCTCCAGGAGCAGCAGAGGTAATAAATGGTGTTTGCTGATCAGCGCCAGGTTTGGCTGAATGTCCTTGAAGAAAAGACACAGAAATAGCTTAGCAGGGCCCCACATGCCCCATGGCCTGTCTGCCATGGAGACATGAGGCAGGCAATGTGGGGCTTTGACAGACCCCTGCCTTTACTGGGCCCCCTTCCTGGTGGGATTCCACAGAGAGGCCCCCAACAAGACACCAAGATGAGCTCAGTCAGCAGCAGGCAGCGGGGAGACCCAGTGCCTAGTCGGTTTCCATCTGGCTGTGTGTCCTTGAATCTGCTCTTCTCTGGGCCTCAGTTTTCCCATCTGTACCACAATCTCTAGTGCCTCAGTAGCTCAGGCAGCCTTTGTCCTCTAAACCCCATGTGGCCCTGAACCCCCCTGATACAGGCGAAGCTTGTGGGCTCCCCGCCCCTAGTCTGCATGCCCAGCGTCCAGTTCCACGCTGCAGCCTTCCCTCTACAGCTGGTGACTCCCACCTGCGCCCCTCCCAGAGGACCAGCTCTAAAGGAAGCCTGTCTTTTGTCTGCAGAGCTGCCTGGCCGGCAAAGGGGCTTTCATCTCTGCGAGCAGGACTTCCTGCCGCATCAGCAGAAACTTCTGGCTGGGGAAGAAACTGGCTCCTGACTCTGATGGGATATCTTGTCCTCTGGAATATCAGGGCTACAACTGGTTGCAAGAAGCTGCATGTGCCGGTGTGGCTTGGTGGTTAAGGGCACATATGTTGGAATGAAACAGACCTGGCTTTGACTTCTTGTTTTTCCACTTGTTTGAACTTGGGCTAGTTGCGTAATTGTCATATGATCAGTACACCTAATTGGAGTAGGGGGGCTAATAATAGTACCTAGTTAAGCTATAAGAATGGTTTAAGAAATAAATAGCCAGTATAAAATATCCAGCCTATTGTCTGGCATGTGGTAAAGATGCTGGTGTGATAAATTGATTGCATTAGCAACCCCGAGTTCCCAGTCTTACACCTACATCCTTCTCAGTGAGACCTGTAGTTGCGCTTACTCAATGGGCAGAGTCTATTTCTGCATCCCTTGTACCTGGACTGGCCTTGTGATTGATTTGCTTTGGCCGAGGGGTAGGAGCCATGTGGTACTAGTTCCAAGTCTAGGTCTTGTACATTCCCTCTTTTTGGCTCTAACAGTTTTGCCTTTGTCCTGAGAACATTGCCTGCACTAGCCCGCTGGAGGCTAGGAGACCTACAGAGAGGAGCTGAGTTGCCCCAGGTGATCGGCCAACAGCCAGCCAACCCCAGACACAGGAGCTCAGCCCAGAGCCGCTCCACTGGTCCACAGACTCATGAGCTAAGTAAATGCTTATTGTTTTAAGCCACCGAGTTTTGGGATGGTTTGTTACATAGCATTATTATGGCACTGGCTGACTGATACAAGCTTTTTCTAGTACTAGACTTAGAGTGGCAGAGATAGCCCCATGTGCTAACTTGCTGTGTGACCTTGGGGAAGTCACATTTCTCTGAACTGTGCATTCCTATTTGCTAAATGGCAGTCATAACACTCAGGGCTTTTGAGGTGACAATTGTGGCTTAGATGCTGGAGTTAGACCAGGGTCTGAACCATAGCTCCACTATTTTCTTAAGGCCAAACCTTGAAATATCACTTGACTTTCCTCATTCTCACGTTTTCCCCTTCTTAGGTAATAAAGCCATCTCAAAAGGACTATTGTAAAGATTAGAATTTCTTATGTCAAGGGCTGAGCCTGGTGCTTGGCACATACAAGGAACATGTTTCAAACTTTGAGGTATACAACAACAGTTGTTTACTATTTCTCTTGACTCTGAATTGATGGGTTGTTTTCTCTGCTTCTGTTTTCTGAAGGGTAACTGGGATGGATGGGGGGCATGTTGCTGGGAAGTAGGACTTTTTGGTGCTGAAACTGGGGGAGTCCCAGGCAGCTGAGATGAGCTGGTCACTTCTTTTGTTTGGGCCCCTCATGCAGCTGCAGCTGGTGGGAGGCTTGACTGGGCTGGGACAGCCAGGATGGCTTCACTCACAAGGATGGCTCTTGGTGCTGGCTGTGGGCTGGGAGCTGGGCCAGGGCACTCTGCAGGGGCTTCTAGATTCTTCTCCATAGCCTGGGCTTCCTTCCAGCTTAGGAGTCTCAAGGTGGTATTCTAAGAGGGGGTGTTACCAGAGAAGAGCCCGCAAGCATGAGGCCGGTATAGCTTCTGCTTGCTCCCGCTTGCCCACAGCCTGTTGGCCGAAGCTAATCACGGGGCCCACCCCAGAGTCAGTGCAGGAGGGGCCTCTACAAGCTCTGAAACAGCAGGGGGTGTGGCCACTGGGGCCACCAATGCACTGGTCACCACGGGGTTCTTGGGGTCTTGGGATGCTGCTCTGCTGTGATTCTTATGGATATAATGAAAGGCTTGGATTGATGATCTCTGAGGTCCCTTCCTCCCGGTTCTTGTATTCTGTGATTCAGGAGGATGAGTGACTCACCCAGGGCCACATGGGGTGGGGGGCACAGAACCAGATAAATCACAGACGTCACATAAGCAGCCCTATTGGTAAAACAATCAGTAACTGAGAACTGGCAGAAAACATAAAACATTATACATCTGAACATCTGTTAAGGGTTTTAATGTGGCAGGACCATCACAGGGGTGAGCTGTTCTGTGCCTATGTTACTGCAGACAGCAAAGTGTTGGGAAAAGATTCAGAGGGGCCTGGGGCAATGGGGGTGACTGTCACACAGACCCTGGACCCCTTCCTATGACTGTGCTGAGGCTCTGCTGGAGGGGCTGTTTTTTCAAACCAAGGGTACAGGAATGTCTGTAAACTGAGGTTCAGAGTGGTCAAGTCACTTGCCCAAGGCCACACAGCTAAGACATGGTACAGCAGGGATTTGAACCAGGACTCTTTGGTTACAATGCCCAGGGTGTATTTTTCAAGGCCAAGGTGCCTCTAGACTTCATGTGGCAGCAGCCTTTCTCCAGGAAGCAGGGTCACAGCAGACAGTTGGTGCTCAGATGGGCACCAGCTCCTGCCCCCCTTTTCCAGAGGAAGGGAAAGGCCAGGCTTTATTGAAATGGGGCCACTAGGGATGGCATCCCATGGGTCTACAGTCAGGAAACTGCATTTCCTTGCTTTCTTGACTCGAAAGCCCTTCTGACAGGCAGCCTGATGGGAGGTCAAGGTCAGACTTTGCATGGGGGTAAGTTGGAGTTTGATCCTCAGCCTGTGTGGCTGGGGCACGTTGTGCAAGGATGCTAACATCTCTGGACTGCAGTTTCCCCAGACAGCTGCAAGGGTGGAATGACAGGACGCACACAGAGCTCTGAACTCCCAGTAAGCCCTCCGTAGTGCTCACTGCGGTCCTGTCCTGGAACTTGGTGGTCCTACCTGGCAGTGGCGGGGGCCACGATGACAAGTGACCTGTCTAGGACTCTTTCAGACAGGATTCTCCCCACAAGGCCCAGGAAAGCAGGCACAGACATGTCTGCCTCCCCCACCCCTCTAGGCCCTGTCAACAGTAGAGGATCAAAAAGGAGACGTGAGCAAAACAGATCTGATCAGTTGGCCTGAGCCCCAGCTGTTGATTTATTCTGGGGACGGGGCCTGTATCCCCTGGAATGGTGACCTCCATTAATGTTGACGTGTTCAGAAGCCTTCTATTGGGATGCAGTGTGCCTCCCTGTCTCTTTAAAGAACCCGTGTTAAGTTTCAAAGACCCTGGCCGAGCGTGAGGAGCATCTGGAAGCGCACTTCCTCGGGGAGGACATTCCATCACACGCCTTGTGATAAGTGTGCCCGAGCCAGTGTAGACACTTTGGACCAGTGGCCCAGCGCGGGGGACTTCACTCACGGGGACAAGAGGAGATTGATGCCAAATAGAATGCCTGAACAGACAGCATTTCTGCTGCTCTGCCTTTTGTCGCAGTCTGGTTTCCCTGCCTGTCCAGAGCTGGTCTGGGCTTGAGGAGGGCCAGCTCCTCACCAGGAAGCAGAACCAACCGTAGATACTAAGGGGCCTCTGTGTGCGTTGGACCCACTGGGTGCTTGGCATAAGCAGTCTCGTTGCATGCTCCCCAGGTGGGAGGTGTTATCCATCCCTGTTCTGCACAAGAATGTGAAGAGGGTTTGGGGACCTTGCCTAAGGTCACACAGTCCAGGAAGCCAGGAGCCAGGAATTGACTTGGAATTGGTTCTTTGCACTACTCAGAACTCCAGCCCTGGATGAAACCGTGGTGTTTTACAGTAGGGAAACTGAGGCCAGGGTGGGGGGGGTAATGTGACTTGCCCAAGGTCACACAGCCAATTCAGCAGAGAAAGGTTTTTTAGGCATCAACAGAGCAAGGAAGTGTAGCTCCTGGCCCAAAGCTGGCACTCACCGGATTGAAGCCTACTTCCTTCCCTCTCTCTCCTCTCTTTCGCCCCTTTTCTCAGGGCTGAAGCCAAGGGAGTGGGGGGAGTGCCAGGGATGAGAACTATGAACCCAGCGAGGTGGAGTGAGTGCCCGGGCCACACGGCCAACCTGGTGGGAACTGGGCTGTAGCCTGTGAACCTCCCTTCCACACACACACACAATTTCCTTCAACTCTGACCTCAAGCCTGTGGATGGAGGGTCAACTGGGGGCAGCTCTGGGGGTCAAGGATGGTGCTCTGCTTTGTGGGTCCCCAGTGGAGGTCATGTGACTTCCAGAGGGCTGGGCCCGGAGAACTGGGTAGCCAGTGACTTCCTGGAGGCCAGGACAACAGTCTTCTCTCCATCCCACCTACTGTCCCTTCCTACTCCAGACAGAAGGCCTAGAGCTGACTTCATAAGCACATTTAATGCCTCGTCATCGCTCAGAGGATGACAGTGGGGCCCTCCTCTCCCCGCTTGCCCTTGCCCCCTGCAGGATGGCTGCTAGGCCCTGCGCGCACACCTGGCTGCTTCCTGCCTCTGGCCCTTTCTCATGCTCTTCCCTCTGCGGGAATGCTTTTCCTCCTCTTACTCCTAATGCCTACCTCTAGGGCTCAGCATGGGGGTTGCCTCCCTCTGACCTTTTGCCCGGGTGTGTGGCCCTGCAGCCCCTGGGCTGGCTTCTCTCAGAGGACTCCGTCTGAGTGGTGATTCTCTAGACCCTTTTCCCAGACTGAATGGTGAGCCCTTGAGGCAGGGCCTGTGTCCACTTACCTCAGTAGCTCCAGGGCTTGGCCCCCGGTGGCTGCTGTATAGACTCTGGTGTAACTGGATTGTTTGTGAGCTGCCATCCCTCAGCCTGTGGCTGGCCTTGGAATATGGGACTGGCTATGTGTGTGTGTGTGTGCATGGGAGTACGTACATGAGAATGCATGTGCATGTGTGTGCATGTGTGTGCATGTATATGTGTGGGGACCTTGGAAACCAGCTGCTCCTTTGGGGAAAGGCCCAGGAGTCATGGTTCAGGTTTGAGGGGCCTGTAGCTTCCTCCTCTGAGCCTCCTGCAGGGAATAGTCTCTGGGGGTGGCCAGGGCCAGCGCCTGGTCCCCAGGCCTCCGTTCATCACACCTCTGAGCTTCCCATCAATCCCTCTCCTAATGTGCCCAAGGATTGATATTCTTTCTTGACCTGGCCAAGGGCCAGATCGATTCCTGTCTTAAAGGCACTAAGTTCCCTTCAGAGCCATCAAATGGGCATTTTGTGGAGGTGGTTATTTAAAAAACCAGCACCTTTCATTTTGCCTTTGACTCAGAAGTACTGTGGGTTCTTGTGACCTGGGCACAGGGTAGGTGCTGTGCCCAGTGCTTCCTGTGGATTATCTCATTTAATCTCCTAATAACCATTTGAGATGGGTTAATATGATTCCCTTTTGGGTGAAGACACAGATGGCACACAGCTGAGATTGGAACCCCATTTATCTGATGCTGGGTCCATATGCTTAATGGCGACCCAGCCGGGCTCAGGTGGAACTCCACCGGCAGCCCCTCCCCACACCGGTCAGGGGGAGATCCTTGGAGCCCTACTCACTGGGAGCCTGCTGCACTGGGCTGCTTCTGCCCCAGGCGTGGGTCCTGGAGTGGCTCCCTGCCTCCTTCTCCCCAGAGCCTCCTGTCTGCTTGATTGTAATTAAGGCTGAGAACCCCTGGATAGGGCTCCCTGGTGAATATATCACCTTATCTCTCCCGGGCCAACTCTGGGCGCTGCACACCCCTGGCCCGGGGTGGGGATGCCTTTATCAGGCTGCAGGCAGAGCTCAGGTTTTCCTTCTAAGGCGAGAGAACACAAAAACCTCGCCTGCGGGCTGCTTCCGTTCTCGGTTCCAAGATGCTGTTGCCAGTGCCAAGAGCTGCCTGGATTTCCCCAAAGCCCAGGGCTGCCTCAGGAGCAGTCCTGAGTTGTTGGCCTGCAATCTCAGGGCTGCGTTGGTTCTAGACCATCCTTCCTCTGTCACCATGCAGGGCGTGACCACATGCCCTCGGAAAGGATGCTACTCCGACCAGCTTTGTTTTGGGTGGTGGCTGTGAGTGTTTGCAAGGGCCACTGCCAGGCTTCGAGGTCCCACCTGCAGAGACTGGGGCCTGCACTGGGCCTGGCACGGTGCGTCATAGTGAAGGAAAGAATTCAACGTTTCAGGGTCTTCCTTGGCCACTGGCTCATTTTCTTCCCGATTGTGGTGGAGATGAGGGTCTGCCTCAGGTGGAAGGTGGGGGCGCACCTTGTCATCATGAAGGGAACCAGAGGTGGACATGATGCTGTGGGGAGAGAAGTGGCTAAACCCTGGAACACGAGCTCAAACTCAGATGTCCTTTCAGGTGGCCCAATGCAGTCCAGACCGTGCAGTCCAGAATCACACGCATCTGCGGCACCCTGGCTCTGCCACTTGAAGCTGGTGTCTTTGGATGAGGGATTTGACTTTGCTGAGCCCGTTTTCTTCTCTGAACTGTGCACTAGAGCAGTAGTATGTACTGTATGAGTTGATGGAGAGAAAATAAATGATTCGATTGGTGTAAGTATCTACAACAGGGCCTGGCTCAAAGTCAGGGATGTGTATGGTCATTATTTTATTTGGCCTTCATTTGAATCTTCTGAGAGGCCATCAGGAAAGTGAGGACCAGAGAGGGTGAGGAGTTTGTCCAGGTTACACAGCTATAAAGAAAGAGCTGGGATTTAAATCTTGAAATCCTACCACCCTATTCAGTGCTGTCTGTCTTTAGAGGACAGGGGTCCAGGGCTCTGGCTGTCCCCTTTGTCCCTGACTCATCATGTGACCCTGGAAAAGTCACATCATCTCTTTGGGCCTGGGGTGTTCCACCTTTAAGATGGTCCTATTACTCCTGCAGTATGAAGGCAAGACAGCTGGATTAGATGGAATGGATTAGGCTGGAAGGGGCCTCAGAAACAACCCAGCCTCATTCTGTCCTTTTAAAGATGTGGTCACTGAAGCCCAGAGAAGAACAGAGAGTTTCCAGCAACACACAGCATTTGGGATGGAGTCAGGACCAGACGTTTCCAGCCTCCAGGACCGAGACGTTAAGTCAGATGGGCCTCCATCCTGCTGAGACCTCTGGGTTCTCCCCAGCTGGCAGGAGTGTGACCCATCTCCCAGCTGCAGGTGCCCAGCTTCTTGCATCTCTGTCCTCTGCCTCTTCTGATGGGTCTGGCCACTTAGACTGTGCCCTGCTCTCGAGGCCTGTGGTCCCAGGGATTCCACCTTCACTTGCCCTGTGCCCACCCAGAGCTGAGATGGACATACCCTCAAGAAGCCAGTGTTCTGATTGGATCATTGTTAAAAGTTGGAGTGACTAAGAAGGCACTCGCAAGGTCACCAGGCAGCACCCGCTGCTCCTCTGTCCCATCAGCACCTGTCAGCTACTTGGGAGGCAAAGGAGGAGGTCTTGTTTGGAAACTGCAGGACCCCATTGCCCTCTCCATCAAGTCTCAGGAGCTCGAGGAAAGACCCACGGAACAGGCCCCATTTGGCAAACAGGGTGGGCAAGACGGGAAGGGATCCCACAGCAAGTAGAGAGAAATACCCTGGAAATACACGATGCCCTGCCAGACCTGATTTGGAGGGGGATTTGAACCCCATCTCAGGAGATTAATGTCCCAGGCGTGTTGGTCTCCTACAGTTGATTCCGGATTATTGATACCCCAGAAAGTTAATGCCCTGGGCATACGGATATTTAAACATCACTGGGACCCCCATCTCTGGGAATTGTGATCATAGAGTGTTTATTGAAGAGGTACTGAGGCTCCCATCCCAGGAGACAGGCCCTCGGCCACCTGGCTTCCCTGCGAGCTCGTTCCAGGCCTGATGGGGTCCCTGTGAGTGACGTCTGGAGGGATTTTGGAGAAGCGCTCTAGAACATGGTTCTTTTACCTAATCTGCCATCAGGATGGGGTGGAGGGCGTCTGAAAGCCCGCTCTGCTGGGCCCAGCTCCGGAGTTTTGGATTCAGGAGATCCGGAGTGGGGCCCAGGAATTCACATTTCTAACAAGTTCCCAGGCGATACTGATGTTCCTGGTCCAGGGACCACATTGAAAAATGCTCTTCCGGAATTTAGATGCTGGGTTCTTGACTCTGGCTGCACATTAGAATCATCTGTGGAGATTTTTAAACTGCTACCAAGGCCCAGGCCCCCACTCTGAGAAATTGCTTTAATTGATTTGGGATGGGGCAGGTAGTTTAAGACATTCTTTAAGTGGTACTAGTGTGTAGCTGAGGGAGGAGGACTGGTGCCAGCCACGCTTGGGATGGGCTGAGTAAGCAGCAGCTGTCTCTCGCTAGAGGTTCTCAGATGGGAGAGAAAACACACACCCTGGGGCTTAGCTCCCAGCAGGGCCCACCCCCCAGACTCCGGGCCCAGACAGCTCAGGACCCTCCTCTCAGAGCAACTGAGATGGCTTCTCCTGGATCCCATACTGCTAGGGCGTCTGTTCATTCATCCACCCGTATTCAATAGGTATGTATTTGGCACCTTCTATGAGCACTGTTTAGACTCTGGGGGCATACAGCCATGAATGAAACAGAGTGAGATCCCTGCCTTTAGAAGCTCATGCTCACGTTCCTAGCACCGACCCTGCAAAGCATGGTCCGGAGGTGCTCTGGCAGCTGAGCAATTCTTTGTTCACACTCATGACTGGCAAAGGGGTGGAGCCTAGAGATGGGGGCAGGTGGTGGGTAACAACCGGGCACAGGGGTTCCCAGTACACCCTGTAAATCTGACCAAGAAGAGAGTCAGACTCTTTCCTGGGTTCCACCTCCTGTTGGCTGACTTGGTTCAGGTTCCTTGCAACAGGCTTTTGGGGACCATTCGGTCCATCCTCTGCCTCCAGCCAATGTGACAGCAAGCGTCCCCCAGGGCCTGTCCCACGGTGGTGGCTCTGGGAGGCCCTCTGCCTCATGCTTTTTGTTCTCCCCATTTCTCCTGTGTTTGCCTGTCTCCATCCCTCCGGCACAGTCAGACCCCTGACCACCTTACTACATTGGGAAGCATCTCTCTGATTGGATCTTCTTGCCACATCCCTTTCCTTATGATGAGCATATTCTAAGCCCAGAGCTCCGAGACCCCTTGGGCACTTTGATGCATTTCCCTCCCTCTGCCAACAGATGCAAAATTCCCTCGCTGGCCAGGCATGCAGACTATGCCCTACACCCAAGCCTGGAGGGGTAGGGAGCTCCTCAAGGGTCAGGATGCCCATGGAGCAGGTTCTGATCATGGTAGGGTCAGGAAGTCCAGCCCTCAAGACTGGTTAGGACAGTGATTCTGCCTCATTCTCTGACACATTAATTCAATGAACAGCTTTTGGCTGCCTATGATGTTTCAGGCACTGAGGTAGAGAGATAAATAAATCACAGCCCTTGCCCTAAGGAGTCAAGTGAATAATGTGTAAAGTGCCATCAATCCACTTTTCTATTCCTTCTTCATTCATTCATTCATCTATCCATTCATGTGTGACTACCTACCATGTCACCGGCACATGGGGATACAGGAATACACCGGGACAGTCTCTGCCCCGAAAGTCACTCCCAAGTGAAACAGACAGGCAAGCACACAATTAAGGGGCTCTGAGTTCTCACTGGATTCCAGGTCTGGGCCGCCAGATCTCTTGTGCCCATCTGGTGGGGGGCTTGGTGGGCTGGCCTGGGACAATCCCTTCAGGCCTGGCTGAGGGACGTGGTGGGGTTGCCCGCACCTACCTTGGAATCTGTGGTCCTGACATGCTACTAAGCCTCCCTGAGCTGGGGAAGGGTTAGGGGCTGCAGCCCAGGGTCTGCTGTAAAGGGTGCCCCTTAATGCCTTGATAGTGTCATGCATGAGAATGCAAAGTGCCTGCCACAGGGAAGGGAAGGAAATCCATTTCCCAGCTAGGAAATTATTGAATATTTAGGAGCTGGAGCAGATCGTTTAGAGGGGGAAATGAATTTCTCCTGCTCCTTCTGGCTGAGATAAATCAGTCCAGATGCTCTTACACTTTCATCTACCCCTGTGGGATGGGCCTGGATGGGTGTTTATGCAGTGCTAAAGTAATCGTTCTTCCACAAGTGGTAACAATTGCCTCCAAAGCCATCAGCTCCCTCTTAATGCTGGCATGGTGGACCCCATTGGTCAGGTCCTGGCCGAGCTCATCCCCCGGGGCCTGGAGCCCAGGAAGGTGAGGGCGGGCTGCCTGTCCGTAGAGCCATTTCCCCTCCTGATGGTTGAGGTCTTGTTGGCTTGATGGGGCATTTAGCAAGATGGAAGACTCAGCCAATAATAATGGTGCCCTGAGGTTGAGTCTGAGCTGTGAGGCAGGAGGATTAGGGGGTGCAGGATTTAGGTGAGACTTAAGGAAGAACCTCCCCTGTCCGAGGGTGACTGTGGTATTGCTCTGAGCCCTAGGTGATCGGTCAGAGCAGAGGAGACCCTCCTCTATGAGGAAGGTAGGCAGGGGAATGGACTGAATGGACTCGGAATCCTGAATGACCCAGGATTCTATAATGCCCAGATTACCAACCTGTAAATGTGTTCGACTCCTGCTTTGGCACCAGGCACTAACTTTTTCTTCACAAAGTTATATTCTTCTGGACCAGGGCACACTTTTTCTGTAAGGGGCCAATTATTTTTGTTTCTGTAGATCATACACTTTGTCACAACTACCCAACTCTTACATTGTATGTCTAAAGGGGCCACAAACAATATCTAAATGAATGGATGTGGCTGTGTTCCAGTGACACTTGTAAAAACAGGTGGCAGGAGACAAACAACAACAAATGCTGGTGAGGTTGTGGAGAAAGGGGACCCCCCCTGCACTGCTGGTGGGAATGTAAACTAGTTCAACCATTGTGGAAAGCAGTATGGAGGTTCCTCAAAAAGCTCAAAATAGAAATACCATTTGACCCAGGAATTCCACTTCCAGGAATTTACCCTAAGAATGCAGGAGCCCAGTTTGGAAAAGACAGATGCACCCCTATGTTTATCACAGCACTGTTTACAATAGCCAAGAAATGGAAGCAACCTAAGTATCCATCAGTAGATGAATGGATAAAGAAGATGTGGTACATATACACAATGGAATATTACTCAGCCATAAGAGGAAAACAAATCCTACCATTTACAACAACATGGATGGAGTGAGAGGGTATTATGCTCAGTGAAATAAGCCAGGCAGAGAAAGACAAATATCAAAAGATTTCACTCATCTGTGGAGTGTCAGAACAAAGAAAAAACTGAAGGAACGAAACAGCAGCAGACTCACAGAGCCCAAGAATGGACTAACAGTTACCAAAGGGAAAGGGATTGGGTTGAGAAGGATGGGAGAGAAGGGAGGGATAAGGGGGAAAAGGGACATTACAATTAGCATGTATGATGTAGGGGGTGGTCACAGGGAAGGCAGTATATGAGAAGACAAGTAGTGATTCTATAGCATCTTACTATGCTGATGGATAGTGACTGTAATGGGATATGTGGTGGGGACTTGATAATAGGGGGAGTCTAGTAACCATAATGTTCATGTAATTGCACATTAATGATAGCAAAATAAAAATTAAAAAAGCAAACAAACAAAAAACAAAACAAAACAGATGGCATGGCGGATGTGTCCCTCCTGCCAATTTCCTGACCCCTGTTCTAGACCTTTGGTTGTCAAACTGAGACTGAGCCAGGGTTTTGGGCTCTCACCTGTTTCTGAGATAGATCTATTTCATTTTCCTGATTAGAAAAGTAATGTTTGCTTACATAGTTGACCCTTGAACAACATGGGTTTGAACTGCACAGGTCCACCCAGATACAGATTTTTTTCAATAAATTTACAGTTGACCCTTGAACAACAGGGGTCAGGGGTGCTGACCCCCAGCGCAGTTGAAAATCCATGTATAACTTCTGACTTCCCCAAAATGTAACTAGCAACAGCCTACTGTGGACCAGAAGCCTCACTGATAACACGAACGGTTGTCCGCTTACATGTGGATTATTTTTAATAAATACTGTACAGGACTGTAAATGTATTTTCCTTATGATTGTCTTGATAGCATTTCCTTTTCATTTCTTTCTCTACTCAACGACAACCGCTATTCAGAGTTTAATGTCTGTATATTTTTGTCCTAATGCAGTATTCTTTTTAAAGGTCACCTTGTACAGACCATGTTTACTGAGGTTGTTACATTTTGAGTCCCAGTTGGTCTGGATTGAAAAGAAAATTGGAGATGGCTGTTGGGAAATTGAGCCTAGGGTGATAGGAGATGGACTAAGTGGACTTTTCTTTCCAGGGGCTGTTCCCCCCTAGGGAGCAGCTTGGTGTCTCTGGTACATCTGCTGTGCCAGCGGGGGCGGTGGACTGGTTGGAGGAGTACCCGAGGGCACTGGGGCAGCTCTGGGGGCCAGTGGGAGGTCAGAAGTCCCTGGGGAGAGCTTGCTGAACCCAGCCGTGGGGCGGGGGCCCTGACACACGCCTGATGGGAGATTTCTTGACAGCAGGCGGAGGAATCCTGAGCCACCCAGGGGAGGGTCTTTGGCTGCCCTGAGGACCTCTCCCAGCTTGGGGCCCTGGGACACAGGCTGACTTGCCCACTTCTGGAGGAAGGGGAAGATGCTTTCCAGGAAAACCCTTAAATACAGGAGGAAATGCTCCTTACCCTCCCCAATCCTTTACCTTGAGCAAAAATATGTTAAAGCATTGGAGAAAAGTGGGTACAAAGAGGCAGAGAGAGGCCCGGTCTTGAAAAAGGGCTCCCATAGTCCTCCCTGTGGGTGGCGGGTGGAGGAGCCTGGCTCCATTTTGGGTCTTAGCGCCATCTGTGCCCTGAACGGGCCCAAATCCACAAATGCTGGCTTCTCTTCAGCCTTAGTTCCAAGGAGGAGAAAATCGCCTTTCCCAGCAGTGATAGGATTGAGACGAAAGGAAGAGAGCCACGTGCCCGTGGGTGAGCTGTGTCTCGGAGGTAGAGAGGAGCAGGGTCCCTGCCCCCAAGGCCAGACTCCGGCACTCATTTCACCGCTGCTAGCATGCCCCTCCGCCCTTACTCACTCATTCCCAGTCCCCCGCATTCTAGGACCTCGCTCAGGTCTGACCTGGGCACAGGGGAGGGCCGGGGTGCCCTGGTGTTCTGTGAGAGGAGGACCAGCCTGGTAGTTGTAAGAACAGGTTCGGGAATCATTCAGGGCTGGGTTCAGTCCCAGCCTTCTCACTTCCTCACCCTAGGCAACTTTTGCCACTTTGAACCTCAGTTTCCTCATCTGTAAAATGGATATAATATTTGCACCCTAAAAATCACATGAGATGATCCATGTAATGTGCCTGCCCCAGTGAAAGCTTGGGAGTTGTCTTTCATTCCTTTGATAAAATGTATAGTTGACCCTTAAGCAACAGGGCGCTTACGGCCACCAACCCCCAACGCAGTTGAAATCCACATGTAACTTTTGACTCCCCCAAAATCTTTACGACTAATAACCTACTGTTGACCAGAAGTCTTCTTGATAACATAAACAGATGACTAATATGTCTTTTGTATGTTATATGTATTACATGCTGTATTCTTCCAATAAAGTAAGCTAGAGAAAAGGAAATGCTTTTTTAATTGTTGCACATCTCCAAACATTTCCCAATTTATTTATTTAAAAAAAGTCCACATATAAGTGGATCCATGCAGTTTGAACTTACATTGTTCAAGGGTTACCTGTAATTCTGGACATGAGCATAATCTTGTACTGATGCACCGATCATAAATTCTAGGCTGATAGAGGGTCTGGAGGAAGCCCTGACTATGAATGGCCCATCTTTTTTTCTTTTTTCTTTCCTAGAATCTTAAGATTCTCAGTGACTAATTCGGACTGCAACTCCTTGGACAGGAGCCTTGACTGGCTTGCTCTTGGCAGCGTCTCTAATGCCAGCCAGGGCCAGGGACCCAGGAGGGACTCATAAGCAGTTGTGGGAAGAATGAATAGAGTAAAGGTGCCCAAGGAAGGGCTTTCTCCTGAGGACAGTGTACAAGGCAGAAAAGCTGAGCAGTGACCCCCGAGCTCCTACCTCCCCTCTGGCCTCTGGGCTGAGGCCGGGCTTCTTGCCTCTCTTTCACCAGGCAGCCCAAGAGACACTGGCCCAGTGATCCACACTACCATGTTATGCCAAAAATTAATTTCAGGTCAGCTGGATCCAATATGGTTCCCAAGTTAAAAAAAAGGAGGTGTAATTAAAAAACTAACAACAATGGAACAGAAGTTCAGCTATCACAGTTGATTTTTCCCAGAAGCTGGTGATAGGGAAAATTGTGCAGACCTGACTGCTTTTGGAAGCTGCCCCAGGCAGGCAGCAGGCAGGAGGGCACTCCCCCTCCCTCCCAGAGAGTCTGCAGTGCCAGGAGGGACTCTGAGGCTGGGCATCTCCCCACAATCCCCTGCATCGCCACCCCTGGGATCGATCTTGCCCCTCTTTGTCTTCTGCAATGCCGAATCTCTGCTCAGCTTTCTGCAGCCATGCCCACGCTCCTCTCTCCAGGACCCACACCCTGGTCCTCCCCCCGTCCCCTCCCCTGCAGCAAGGCATCCCAGCTGCCCTGCCACATCCCTTGGAAGGCACAGAGCCAGCAGTGGGGAGCTGGAAGGGGCCTTGAAGAGGGAGGGCTCCAGCCCCTCGTGACACTGACCACAGCTGGCTGTTACCGAGCACCGTGCCCACAGCTCCTCCTTCTCCTCATGACACTGTGGAGTAGGTACTGTTATGTCTGCATTTTATAGACAGAGAAACTGAGGCTTGGAGAGGAGAAGTGCCTTCCAGGGATAACAACCAGGGAGGGGTTAAGTTGGCAAAGATGGGTGCTAAATGCTGTGCTGTGTAACAGCTGGGAATACAAAAAGCAGGTAAGGCACAGCCCCTGGTTTCAAGCTCACAATCAGGGCAAGTCTTGAACCAGGCTGACTGGCTGATGGAGAGAATGGTTGGAGGGTTGGAGGGTGGAAGGGATAGAGGGAGGAAGGGACGGAGGGATGGACAGACACATGAAAATTCAGAGACAGAGAAAATTAGGTAATGAAGGGAGGCTGCAAAGTAGACCCCCTTGTCCCCATCAATTTGATGGGTAACCAGAGAGCAGGTTTTGTGAATGCTGACAGCTTGCTGTGTGACCTCAGTGATCCCCTTGACCTCTCTGAGCATAGCAGTACATTTGTGAAATGAGGTCTGAGATACCACAGTCTCTAAATGCCCACAGGGCTCCAATGT
Source organism: Manis javanica (assembly GCF_040802235.1). NCBI lineage: Eukaryota > Metazoa > Chordata > Mammalia > Pholidota > Manidae > Manis > Manis javanica. The sequence continues at coordinate 12,729,211 of NC_133159.1, forward strand.
TCTCTGATTTTCAAAGTCACTCAACCCAACTGTTGTAAAATCCACGCAGAGGCAGTAGTCAGTGTGGTGGAGGATGAAATTTTAATTCTGATTTGCTGAAATTCTCTAAAAGCAACAATTATAGGCTGGCAGAAGAGAGTTAGGCACAGGTTTCTTTTGTTTATGCCAGTAAACATTATTTTTTTCTTAATTAGCAGCTGGCATTTAAAAATCAGGCAAATTTTCAATTTTTCTTGGGAAACCGAAAGGTTGGACAACATGGGTTCCCACCCCTAGCAGAGTAGTTTAGGATCAAGCTTTGCGCCTAGCTCAAGGGGTTCAAAGCCTAGTGCTGAAATTTTTTGGCTGTGAGTCTTTGGGGGAGGTTACTTAAACTGCATGCCTCAATTTCATTAGCTGTAAAATGGGGATGATAATAGTACCTACCTCATGGGGTCGTTGTGAGGATTAAGTAAATTAGTACCTGTACCTGGGACACAGTGAGGGCTTGTAAGGGTTGGCTTTTGCCACTATTATTTTCCCATGTACACAGTAGTCTGTTTAGGGTGGCCATAACAAAATACCACAGGCTGGGTGGCTTAAATAACAGAAACTTACTCTCATATAGTTCTGGAGGCTGGAAGTCTAAGATCAAGGTGCTGTCAAGGCTGGTGTCCCCTGAGGTCTCTCTTGCTGGCTTGCAGATGGCCGCGTTCTTGCTGTGTCCTCATAAGACTTTTCCTTTGCACACACATCCCTGGTGTCTCTCTCTCCTCTTAGAAGCACACCAGTCCTATAGGATTAGGGCCTACACTTTGGACTTCATTTAATCTTAATTTTCCCCATAAGGCCCCATCTGCAAACACAGTCACCTTGTGGGGTAAGGCTTCAAGATGTGAATGGAGGACCACAATTTAGTTTCTAACACCGTGTGGTAGCAAAAGGCTTGAGGTGAGACAGTAGGTTTTTTTTCTGCTAACAGTTGTCCCAACTAGGGTGACTCCCCTTTGTGGTCTGCCCAGGACAAAGGTGGTTCCTGGGACTGCAGACTTTCAATTTTAAAACAAGGCAAACCAGGGTGAGCTGGACACTTGAGTTCTAATTACAGTCCACTTCCTTCATCTCTTTCCCTGCCTGGCCCCTGAGTTTTCACCTTGCCTTTGAGCGACCCCCTGGGCCCCAGGAGGCTGATAGGAGATGGGAAAGATGCTCCCTGTGCTTCAAGGCACCAGGTGAGCTTCTTGGCCTAGGGAGGGAGAGGGTATAGTGCTGGGGACTCTGCAAGAGCCAGGGCTGCAGAGGGTTAAACCTACCTAGAGACAGAAGCTCTCCAAACCAAGGGACGAAACCAGCAAGAGCATTATCATGATTAATGTTATTTCAAAGACTTGATTTTCCCCCTCTTCCAGGCATGTGTGTGTGCTGTTGAGTGCTGCCTCTGGATTCTGAGTGTCCTTCTCCTGGAGGGATTTGGAGCAAGGTCACTGTTCACCAGGCATCCCTCGCCTCTGATCTACTGGCTGACAGCCCCACGAGGCTCCGGGCCATGAGCAGCAGGACGCCGACTGATGGAGGAGACGACAGGACCAAGCCTGATGGAGGAGGCGGCCCGCTAGGCCTGATGCTTTCAGGGCTGGGCCCTCCCGGACTGTACCCTCACCTCACCTATTTGTGGATGGAATCTCCAGCCCAAGGGGCAGGGATGGGAGGGACTGGGTGAGGATCAAGACCTCTATTCTGGCTCTACCCCTTGTTGGCTGGGAAGCTTTTCCAAGTCTCAGTTTTCTCACCTGCAGAGTAGGGCAGGAGTGGCATTTTCCTTCCTGCATCATTTTGCTGGCTCTGGATTCTAAGACGTTTATTTAAGCGCTTCTCAAACTCAACTGTGCATGCTGATCCTTGGGGGCTGGGGAGCGAGGCAGATTCTGAAGTTCTAACAAGTGCACAGGTGGCGCCCATGCTGCTGGTCCGTGGACCAGTTTAAATGGCAAAGGTGGTGAAGATGAGTCGAGGTAAGTTCTTTGCATCATAAAGACTCAGGTGCTTGTTACTTATCACCACCACAGCATCGTCACTGTCGCTCCGTCTTCATCATCTTTCTCACTGCCATCATTATCGCCTTCTGTCGTCATCATTTTCACTGTCGTCGGCGTCATTGCTGGGTCTTGTCTGGGCCCTCTCTTCCTCCCATTCTCTGGAAGAGTAAACTGAGACCCAGAGACTTGTACCAGTCAATCTTATATGGGAGAGAAGCTACCGGGGGCTGAGGGCTGCTATGTTGAGGTAAAGAGCTGGGTAGTTGGATGTCAGGAGACTGAGATTCAGGTCCGACTTTGTACCTTGCTAATTAAGCCTTTGAACTTTCCAAATGACAGACCCTTAAAGATTACCCGCTCTTACACCTTCCTCTAACATCTCTAACATTTGGGGAAACTGGGGCCAGATTGAGAAGATACACAGTTAAAGGCATAGATGTTGGAACTGGACAGTCTTGCATTCAAATCCTACTCCATCACTTGCTGGTTGAGGGACCTTGGGCAAGTCATTTCATCCCTCTGAGTCTCAGTTTCTTCATCTGTAAACAGGGTGTGATAGCCAGTTTCCAAGATGGCCTCCAATGATCCACACCGCCTGGTGTTTCCACTCTTCACTGAACTCCTCCCACATTGTACCAGGCTTGGTCTGTGTGACCGGTAGAATATGGCAGAAGGGATGGTGTCCGCTTCCAAGGTTAGGGGACTAGGTTATAAAAGATGCTGCGGCTTCTGTCTTGGGTTCTCTCTCTCTCTGATCACTTGCTCTGGGGGAAGCCAGCTCGGGGAGCCTATGGAGAGACCTGCTTGGTGAGGAAGTGAGACCTCCCATCAGCCACTTGGGTGAACTTGGAAGTGGATTCTCCAGCCCCAGTCAAACTTGGAATGAGACAGCAGTCTAGGCTGACAGCCTGCCTGAAACCTCTTAGGAGACCCAGAGCGATCCAGGCAGCCCACTTCCACACTCCTGACCCTCTGAAGCTGCCTGAGATAACAAGTGTTTGTCATTTAGGCTGAAAAGTTTTGGGGTAATTTGGTACACAGTAGTGCATGAAAAACATATGGGTAATAATATCTCTGTTACAGGCTTGTGAGGATGAAACTCACATGAGTACCAAGTATATGATGCATGTTGCAGGCTGCATGAAATGTAACAAAACAGTGACAGTATAAATAATAATATAACTGACAACCCCCAGGGTCACATAGCAAGGGTGTGACAGGGTCAACAATGATGTTGTGGTCCCCAGCTGACCAGTTTTAACCATTTGTATCTCCTAAGCCTTACTGACCTTGGTGGGCACTAAAGGCTTTGTCAGGAGGGAAACAGCAGAGTCAGGGGTTGGAGGGACAAAGATATGATTGTGTCAGTGGCAGTCACTGGGCCTCTGGGAAGGGGAGCAGCTATGGTATATGTGTGGGGGTATAGGACTGAGGCACAGGATTGGGTCTGTGTACATACATGTGTGCACACATGTGTGTATGTGTGTGGAGTTCACCCCTGAAGGTGCTTCAGCCTAGAATTGTCTGATTATCTGATTCACTGCTAATTTCTGGTCCTTCTCTCTGAGGAAGGCTCAGAAAAGCCATGACAATGAAGGGGTAATTAACGAGCAGGGATCGGGGAGGCCAGGAACCTGGGTAGCTCAGAGGCCACAGCAAGAGAAGCTCAGGAGGAAGGTCACTGGGTTTGTCTCCCTAGCCATGCAGGGCTTCTTAGGTAGCGGCAGCAGAGAGGGCCTGAGTGGCAGATAAGCCCCCAGACCTCCAATGCCAACATCCCAGGAAGCGCAGGGCTCTCAGTGCCCACCAGTGCCCCTTTGGGCTTATCTAATCCAAGGTCCTGGGCTGCAGAAGTTAGATGTATTGTTACTGGGAGGCTGTCCCTCCCTTCTACCAGGTTCTCAGATGGGTCTGTGACCCAAACCATGGAGAGACTTCCTAGATGTTACTTGATGTAGAGACAAGAGAAATGGAGGCACAGAGAGATTGAGAGACCTGCTTTAGGTCACACAGCAGGCTCTGACTGAGTTAGGGCTGAAATCCAGTCCTCCTTTCTGAACACCTGTCCCACGGTGGGGCTTAAGGTGGGTGTCCTAGGATGCGCTGGCTCGGAGAACTCTGGTACGGGTGGGCCTCTCTGGCTGGTAGATTCTCTGCCAGGACAGCTGGCCCACCCCTCCCTTCTGCCTGGACCAGATGCGCAGACCTCTCGTTCTTTGTCTTCTACACCCTTGCCTTTTCACAGGGAATAACGGGGACGAAAAGTTCTAGGGGAGCACAGGTCTGTCAAGTTGGAGCCTGGTACCACCTGGGCACTTGATTACCAGGTGGGTTGGAAATAGAATTGGTAAAGGGGGCCCATGGAGGGCTGAACTGCTGGGAGCAGGTTGGCAACTGACCCTCTTGGCTCCTTGCCAGAACTTCTATCCCAGGATGTCTCTTCCATGACACATCCCACCTGCCATGTGCCAGAAACATCTGGAAGAGAGTTTTCTGGCAGGTACGGGGGTGCAGAATGGGGTACAGGGTTATTGGTCATGTATTCAGTCAGACACCTGTCAAGGAAAGGGAAGCTGTGTGTGTCCAAGTGCTGCTAAAGCAAGGCCTTGAGCGAAGCCCTGAGCTGTGATATCCCTCCTGTGATAGAGAAGGGCCCATTTTACAGTTGAGGAAATTGAGACTTAGGAACTCTAGATGATGCCAAGGTCATCCAACTTTTAAATGGCAGAGCTGATTTGAATCCAGGTCTGTCTGACTCCAAAGCCTGCTTTTTTCCAGCTCTGAGTATCTACCTGAGTGCCTCTCACCCACTGTGTCCAGGTATCAGTCTGCACATTGGAGATATGGAGGTGAATGAGCTATGGGCCTTGTCCACAGAGCACTCAGTTAAATGAGCATATTAGCTACTGTTAGTGTGTTAACGCTGTGTAACAAATAGCACCCCCACTGCAGTGGCTTACAACTGTAAGCAATTACCTCTCTTGCTCACAGTGATTGGGTTGGCGAGGGTGGCTCTGCTTTAGGCTGCAGGCTGGGTCCGGGTAGGCTTCTTTTGTCTTTCTTTTTCTTTACATCAGTGGCCACTCAGGGGCCTGCTTTCATGGCTGGGCAGAAACATGTAATGTCTCCTATGGCTTTATTTGGAACTGATGCACTGTCCTGTTGCTCACCTTCTGACGCAAGTTGCATGGCTAAGCCCTACATTGGTGGGATGGGGAAATTTTCTTTGCCTATGCTAGTGGGACGCACTATCAAGTCACATGACTGAGGCATGGCTGTCCAACTCTAACAGGGTGGCAGGAAGAATAGGGAACAATAACTGTCCACAGCAGGGAAGACAGACTTGTGGTGATAATACTGTAGTGCATTTCATCAAACCTAAGAAATCATCAACTGTAAGGCACACCATTAATTTATGTACCACTAAGAAAGAACAGTAGCTGCAAAGTAAAGTATGACATGATGCTTTCTCGGCTCATTGTATTCTTATTGAAAGAGCTATTTGATATTTACTTAGACATGGAAGTGACAACAATATGAAGAGTTTTGGCTGGGTTTGCTCTTGCACAGGCAGTGACAACTATGTCACAACTGTGCCACTGTCAAAAGATTTTGTGAGATGCCATTGACTGCAGGACACATTCTGATTTCAGAGATGTTAAAATGTGAAAACATGTCTTAGACTGGATGAAATCCATTGTTTATTCACGGTGAGCACTTGCTCTGAGATGGACACTGGGCTAAACATTCGATGTGGATAAGCTCACTTGTATTTTATGAAAACTCAAGTGGAAAATATTATTGTCCCTATTTCAGAGATGACAGGAACAAGGCTCAGAGGGAACACGTCTTGAGTGCTCTTGCCCAAGACCCCTACTTGGGAAGCTGACGAGCTGGGATTTGAATCAAGGACAGTCTGACTCCAGAGGCAGTGGATAAGAGTGTGGATACTGAGTCAGATTGCTTCTGTTTTCTCATCTGCAAAATGGGAATAATAGAAATAACTACTCCATAGGCTGTTATGAACGGTAGAGTTTTGGAAATTGTCAGACTCTGAGCTCTCAAGACAAGCTGGTCACTCTGGAAGTATCTTTTGCCTCTCTGAAGTCAGCATTAGTATAATAAAAGCTGTGACTGAACTAAGAGCAGAGGGCTCTGGCAACCCAGAGAAGTAGGCCAGTACAGCAGTCCCCCCTTATCCACAGGGGATATGTCCCAAGACCCCCAGTGGACGCCTGAATCTGCAGATAGTACCAAACCCTATATATACTATGTTTTTTCCTATACATACATACATACCAATGATAAAGTTTATTTATAAATTAGGCATAGTAAGAGATTAACAACAAAGACCAATAACAAACTAGAGCAATTATAGCAAGACATTCTCATAAAAGTTATGTGAATGTGATCTCTTTCTCTCTCTCCCAACAACTCATATTGTCCTATAGTCACCCTTCTTCTTGTGATGAAGTGAGAAGATAAAAATGCCTGTGTGATGAGATGACGTGAGGTGGATGACATCATAGGCATTATGATGTAGTGTTAGGCCCCTGCTGACTTTCTGATGATACGTCAGAGGGAGGATCATCTGCTTCTGGACCATGGTTGATCATGGGCAACTGAAATCATGGAAAACAGAACCACAGATGGGTTGTGTGGGGACGGTGTGGGGGGGTGCTACTATAGCTTAGTGATTTGGGAAAATTGTCAAGTTCGATGTGAGGAAAGTGGCAAGAGTGTGTGATTTGTGCAAGTATTTATTCAAACATATTTGTTTACCTACTGTGTGCAGGCAATATGTAGAGGCTGGATTTGAAACCAAAAATCAGGGGGTTAATTTTTAAAAATTGAGGTATAATTGATCTGCAGTGAAATGTACACATCTTAAATGTTCAGTTTGAAGTATTTTTACAAAGGTTTTCACCTGTGTTATCACTGCCCCAGTCACAGTAGAGACAATTTCCATTACCCCAGAAACTGCCACTGTGCTGTTTCCCAGTAAACTACCTTCTCCTCTCCCTTGTTTTTTAAATTTCTATCATTGTAAAGTAGTTTTTCTGTTTTTGAACTTTATATAAGTGGGTACTAACATAATGTGCTGCTTTGTGTCTAACTTCTTTCCCTTAACATGATATCTATAAGACTAATCCATGCATCAGTAGCTCCCTTTTTCATTGTTGAGTAACATTTCACGGTGTGCTGGTTATGCATGATTGCCTCTCAGCCCCAAGTACATACCTCTTGTCTGCTGAGTGAAAATGGATCTGTGCCCTTTAAATTTTTTTCCCGGGGCTGGCGGGCAGGCTAGCCGGTTTGCCAGTAGGGGGCGCTAGGGAGACCTTGCCGCCGGAACCGGGCTCCGCTTCCTGATTTCCATGTGCTCACAGGCTCCTGCCTCACGAACGGCGTCTCCAGTCCTGGGTCCTGCAGTGCCCGTGGTCAGGAGCACCCAGCGGCCAGCAGCTCCCCCAGCAACCCTTTTAAGGGCGTTTTGTCGTCGAGTGACTTTGTGAGAGCAGCTTTTGTGGCATCCCGCGGGGCAGATTTCTGGTAAGTTCTACAGGTTGGATTGCTAGCCAGTTCCACTGGTGTGGCCCCAGACCCGCTTTTGCCGCATATTGAGCTGCAGGCAAACCCTGTCAGGCAGGGTCTGGATGTCGGCCCTGGGTGGTGTGTGTGTTTAAACTTCCTTGGGGTCCTACCTCAGCCTCAGGGGCTCTTCCTTGGGGGCCGTATCTCAGTCCTGGGTGGCAGTTCCTGGGTCAGGGAGAGGGGAGTGTATATTTTAGCCTGGTGTGGTGGTGGTGTCTCTTTTTTGGGGCTTTATATAAGCCCTCTGGGACTCTTCCTTGAGGGGACTATTTCAGGCCTGGGTTTTTTTTGGGGAGCTCTATATCAGCTTCAGGTAGGGGTGCTTCTCCTTGGGGGCTCTATCTCAGTTTGGGGAGACTCTTTCTTGAAGGCTCTACCTCAGCCCTGGGGTGATCCTTCTTTGACTTTATTTCACTTCCTAGGGAGACACTCACTCACTCTTAGGGGTCCTAGCAAAGCCCTCCCAGGCTCTCCTTGGGGACTATCTCAGCCTTGAGTGGTAGGGGATCTGTCTCTGCCCTGGGTGGGGTATCTTCCTCAGGGGCTCTATCTCAGCTTTGTGGGTGGTGGCTATTCCACATAGTTGCTGTTCTTAATTAATGATAGTCTTCTTTATTCTGCATTATCCAGTGTCTCATTCTTCCAATCTCCTATTATAAGTTAATAATTCTTCATGTAAAACTTTCTCTGTTAAAACTACTGAGTGGTTTCTTTCCCTTGATTAGACCTGAACCAATATAGAATTTGTGTCAGGGGTGATACTACAGATGGGCCTGCAAAAAAGAGATTTGCAGACTGGTTTTCTCATGCCTTTGGGTGGCTGAGGATGGATCTGAGCACTTTGCCAATGGGGAATGGGATGCTGGTCACCAAGGCATGTAGTGGTCCTGAAATTAATCAAGCTAATACCTGTGGTTGATTGAGATGAAATGCCACTGAGGCAATCCCTTGGGAGCCAGACTCATGGTGCACTTGACTGTTACAGTGGTAATGACGATTCTAAGGACTGTGGGGGGTGGATTCTTTTTTTTTCTGGTATCATTAATCTACAATTACATGAGGAACATTATGTTTACTAGACTCTCCCCTTCACCAAGTCCGCCCCACAAAACCCATTACAGTCACTGTCCATCAGTTTAGTAAGATGCTGTGGAATCACTACTTGTCTTCTCTGTGTTGCACAGCCCTCCCCGTGCCTCCCCACACATTATACATGCTAATCTTAATGGCCCCTTTCTTCCCCCCACCTTATCCCTCCCTTCCCACCAATTCTCCCCAGTCCCTTTCCCTTTGGTAACTGTTAGTCCATTCTTGGGTTCTGTGAGTCTGCTGCTGTTTTGTTCCTTTAGTTTTTTCTTTGTTCTTATACTCCACATATAAGTGAAATCATTTGGTACTTGTCTTTCTCCACCTGACTTATTTCACTGAGCATAATATCCTCTAGCTCCATCCATGTTGTTGCAAATGTTAACATTTCTTTTCTTCTTATGGCTGAATAATACTCCATTGTGTATATGTACCACATCTTCTTTATCCATTCATCTACTGATGGACACTTAGGTTGCTTCCATTTCTTGGCTATTGTAAATAGTCATGCAATAAACATAGGGGTGCATCTGTCTTTTTCAAACTGGGCTGCTGCATTCTTAGGGCAAATTCCTAGAAGTGGAATTCCTGGGTCAGATGGTATTTCTATTTTGAGCTTTTTGAGGAACCTCCATACTGCTTTCCACAATGGTTGAACTAATTTACATTCCCACCAGCGGTGTAGGAGGGTTCCCCTTTCTCCACAACCTCGCCAACAGTTGTTGTTGTTTGTCTTTTTGATGGTGGTGATCCTTACTGGTGGGGGGTGATATCTTGTTGTGGTTTTAATTTGCATTTCCCTGATGATTAATGATGTATAGCATCTTTTCATGTGTCTGTTGCCCATCTGAATTTCTTCTTTGGAGAACTGTCTGTTCAGCTCCTATGCCCATTTTTAATTGGATTATTTACTTTTTGTTTGTTGAGGTGTGTGAGCTCTTTATATGCTTTGGATGTCAACCCTTTATCGGATCTGTCATTTATGAATATATTCCCCCATACTGTAGGATGCCTTTTTCTTCTATAGATGGTGTCCTTTGCTGTACAGAAGCTTTTCAGCTTGATATAATCACACTTGTTCATTTTTGCTTTTGTTTTCCTTGCCCAGGAGATACATACATGAAGAGTTTGCTCATGTTTATGTCCAAGAGATGTTTGCCTATGTTTTTTTCTAAGAGTTTTATGGTTTCATAACTTACATTCAGGTCTTTGATCCATTTTGAATTTACTTTTGTGTATGGGGTTAGACAATGATCCAGTTTCATTCTCTTACATGTAGCTGTCCAGTTTTGCCAACACCAGCTGTTGAAGAGGCTGTCATTTCCCCATTGTATGTCCATGGCTCCTTTATCATATATTAATTGACCATATATGTTAGGGTTAATGTCTGGAGTCTCTATTTTGTTCCACTGGTCTGTGGGTCGTTTCTTGTGCAAGTACCAAACTGTCTTGATTACTGTGCTTTGTAGTAGAGCTTGAAGCTGGGGAGTGAGATCCTCCTACTTTATTCTTCCTTCTCAGGATTGCTTTGGCTATTTGGGGTCTTTGGCGGTTCCATATGAATTTTTGAACTATTTGTTCCAGTTCATTGAAGAATGCTGTTGGTAATTTGATAGGGATTGCATCGAATCTGTATATTGCTTTGGGCAGGATGGCCATTTTGACAATATTAATTCTTCCTAGCCAAGAGCATGGGATGAGTTTCTATTTGTTAGTGTCCTCTCTAATTTCTCTTAAGAGTGTCTTGTAGTTTTCAGGGTATAGGTCTTTCACTTCCTTGGTTAGATTAATTCCTAAGTATTTTATTCTTTTTGATGCAGCTATGAATGGAATTGTTTTCCTGATTTCTCTTTCTGCTAGTTGATTGTTAGTGCATAGGAAAGCAACAGATTTCTGTAGATTAATTTTGTATCCAGCAACTTTGCTGAATTCAGATATTAGTTCTAGTAGTTTTAGAGTGGTCTCTTGGGTTTTTTTATGTACAATATCATGTCCTCTGCAAATACTGACAATGTGGCTTCTGCTTTACCTATCTGGATGCCTTGTATTACTTTGTTTTGTCTGATTGCCATGGCTAGGACCTCCAGTACTATTTTGAATAACAGTGGGGAGAGTGGGCATACCTGCCTTGTTCCCGATCTTAGGTGAAAAGCTTTCAGCTTCTCGCTGTTAAGTATGATGTTGGCTGTGGGTTTGTCATATATGGCCATTACTATGTTGAGGTACTTGCCTTCTATTTCCATTTTGTTGAGAGTTTTTGTCATGAACGGATGTTGAATTTTGCCAAATGCTTTTTCAGCATATATGGAGATGATCATGTGGTTTTTGTCCTTTTTGTTTATGTGGTGGATGATGTCGATGGATTTTTTAATGTTGTACCATCCTTGTATCCCTGACATGAAACCCACTTGGTCATGGTGCATGATCCTCTTGATGTATTTTTGCATTCAGTTTGCTAATACTTTGTCGAGTATTTTTGCATCTATGTTCATCACGGATATTGGTCTGTAATTTTCTTTTTTTGTGGGGTCATTGCCTGGATTGGGTATTAGAGTGATGCTGGCTTCATAGAATGAGTTTGGGAGTATTCCCTCCTTTCTATTTTTTGGAAAACTTTAAGGAGAATGGGTATTATGTCTTCTCTATATGTCTGATAAAATTAAGTGGTGAATCCATCTGGCCCAAGGGTTTCATTCTTAGGTAGTTTTTTTAATTAAGATTCAATTTCATTGCTGGTAATTGTTCTGTTTAGATATTCTATTTCTTCCTGGGTCAGTCTTGGAAGGTTGTATTTTTCTAGGAAGTTGTCCAATTCTTCTAGGTTTTCCAGCTTGCTAGCATATAGATTCTCATAGTATTCTCTAATAATTCATTGTATTTCTGTGGGATCCGTCATGATTGTTTCTTTCTCATTTCTGATTCTGTTGATGTGTGTAGATTCTCTTTTTCTCTTAATAAGTCTGGCTAGGGGGTTAGCTATTTTGTTTATTATCTGAAAGAACCAACTCTTGGTTTCATTGATTTTTTCTTTTGTTTTATTCTTCTCAATTTTACTTATTTCTTCTCTGATCTTTATTATGTCCCTCCTTCTGCTGACTTTAGGCCTCATTTGTTCTTCTTTTCCAGTTTCAATAACTGTGAATTTGGACTAATCATTTGGGATTGTTCTTCCTTCTTTAAATATGCCTGCATAGCAATATACTTTCCTATTAAAACTGCCTTCGCTGCGTCCCACAGAAGTGGGGCTTTGTACTGTTGTTGTCATTTGTCTCCATATATTGCTTGATCTGTATTTTAATTTGGTCATTGATCCATTGATTATTTAGGAGCATGTTGTTAAGCCTCCATGTGTTTGTGAGCCTTTTTGTTTTCTTTGTACAATTTATTTCTAGTTTTATACGTTTGTCGTCTGAGAAGTTGGTTGGTAGATTTCAATCTTTTTGAATTTACTGATTCTTTCTGTGGCCTCATGTGTGGTCTATTCTGGAAAGTGTTCCATTGGCACTTGAGAAGTATGTGTATCCTGCTGTTTTGGGTGTAGAGTTCTATACACGTCTGTTAGGTCCATCTGTTCTAGTGCGTTATTCAGTGCCTCTGTGTCCTTACTTATTTTCTGTCTGGTGGATCTGTCCTTTGGAGTGAGTGCTGTGTTGAAGTCCCCTAAAATGAATGCATTGCATTCTATTTCCACCTTTAATTCTGTTAGTATTTGTTTCACATATGCTGCTGCTCCTGTGTTGGGTCATATACGTTATATCCTCTTGTTGGACTGCCCCCTTTATCATTATGTAATGTCCTTCTTTATCTCTTGTTACTTTCCTTGTTTTGAAGTCTATTTTGTCTGATACTAGTACTGCAACACTGGCTGTTTTCTTCTTGTTGTTTGCATGAAATATCTTTTTCCATCCCTTCACTTTTAGTCTGTGTATGTCTTTGGGTTTGAGGTGTGTCTCTTGTAAGCAGCATGCAGATGGGTCTTGCTTTTTTATCCATTCTATTACTCTGTGTCTTTTGATTGATACATTCAGTCCATTTACATTTAGCGTGGTTATTGAAAGATATGTACTTATTGCCATTGCAGGCTTTAGATTTGTGGTTACCAAAGGTCCAAGGTTAGCTTCTTTACTATCTAACTAAACTTGCTTATTGAGCTATTATAAACACAGTCTGATGATTCTTTATTTCTCTCCCTTCTTATGCCTCCTCCTCCATTCTTTATGTTAGGTGTTTTATTCTGTGCTCTTTTGTGTTTCCTTTGACTGCTTTTGTGGGTAGTTGATTTTATTTTTTGCCTTTAGTTAGTATTTGGTTGCTCTGCTTTCTTTGCTGTGATTTTATTTTCTCTGGTGACATCTGTTTAGCCTTAGGAGTGCTCCCATCTAGAGCAGTCCCTCTAAAATACCCTGTAGAGGTGGTTTGCGGGAGGCAAAGTCCCTCAACTTTTGCTTGTCTGGGAATTGTTTAATCCCTCTTTCATATTTAAATGATAGTCATGCTGGATACAGTATCCTTGGTTCAAGGCCCTTCTGTTTCATTGCATTAAATATATCATGCCATTCTCTTCTGGCCTGTAAGGTTTCTGTTGAGAAGTCTGATGATAGCCTGATGGGTTTTTCTTTGTAGGTGACCTTTTTTCTCTCTCTGGCTGCCTTTAATATTCTGTCCTTATCCTTGATATTTGCCATTTTAATTATTACATGTCTTGGTGTTGTCCGCCTTGGGTCCCTGTGTTGGAAGATCTGTGGGCTTCTGTGGTCTGAGAGACTATTTCCTCCCCCAGTTTGGGGAAGTTTTCAGAAATTATTTCTTGAAAGACACTTTCTAGCCCTTTTTCTCTCTTCTTCTTCTTCTGGTACCCCTATAATGTGAATATTGTTCCATTTGGATTGGTCACACAGTTCTCTCAATGTTCTTTCATTCCTAAAGATCCTTTTATCTCTCTCTGCCTCAGCTTCTCTGTGTTCCTGTTCTCTGATTTCTATTCCATTAATGACCTCTTGCACCTCATCCAGTCTGCTCTTAAGTCTGTCCAGAGATTGTTTTATTTCTGTATTCTCCCTCCCTACTTTATCCATTAGCTCTTGCATATTTCTGTGCAGCTCTGTCAGCGTGGTTATGACCTTTATTTTGAATTCTTTTTCAGGAAGATTGGTTAAGTCTATCTATCTCCCCAGGCTCCTTCTCAGAGGTTGTCTGGGTTATTCTTGTCTGGATCAAATTCTTCTGCCTTTTCATGGCGATAGAGGTAGTCATGGGCAGTTGGCATGTGTGTCTGCTGGGAGAACAACATCCCCTCCTGCTTGCTGGTTGCCTTCCTCTCCTGTGAGAATGGCAACCCCTAGTGGCTTGTTCTGTGCAGCTGCACGCTGACGGGGCCTCTGAGTCTGGCCCGGGTGGCTGTGGAGGAGGCTCTGGGCGGTTGCTGTGGGTGCGGCTGCTCTCAGGCTGCTCCTCTGCTCTGGCGGGGCCATGCCAGAGGGAGAATGGATGGGAGGCTGTTTATTGCCATGAGGGCCCTCAGAGCTGCACTGCCTCCCAGAGGGTTAGGGTGCCTGGAGTTCCCTGGGATTCCCAGCTGCTTAACTGAGTGTGCTGGGATGGTGCCATCCAGCTGTCAGGCCCCTGTCCCTTTAAGAATTTCAAAAAGCACTCGCTTTTCTTTTGTCCCAGGGGTGCCGGCTGCAGGGACCCACTCGCAGGTTTTACTGTTCCGTTTCCTTAATATTCAGTGCACCATGCACTGTGTGTCTGCACTCCTGGTACGGATGACTGGGGCTGGGTATTCAGCAGTCCTGGGCTCCCTCTCCCTCCCTGCTCCGACTCCTTTCTTCCTGCCTGGGAGCTGGGGTGGTGGCAGTGCTTGGGTCCTGCTGGGTCGTGGCTTGTATCTTACCCCCTTCGTGAGGTGCTGAGTTATCGCAGATGTAGATGTAGCCTGGCTGTTGTACTGTATCTTCTGGTCTCTCTTTTAGGAATGGTTGTATTTGTTGTATTTTCAAAAATATATATGGTTTTCACGTATTCCTATTATGTTAATATGTGTGTGCAAATTAGTTAGTAGTTTAAAACCTATACATACTTAAGGTACTATACAAGAAGATATGTCAAAGAAATAATCAATCCTCCCATGTTTCCTTCATATGCTACCTCTATAGCTTTTCTTCTTCCTTCCTAATTACAACCCTTAAATAGAATTCGTGCCTCATATCGAATTTACCGAGTATCATAATTCCTCCAGGTGGTAAAGATACCTCGAGACAAGTGCTGGGCATAGAAGCCACAGGGCATAAATCTGCAAAGAAGTAAAAAGCTAACCTTTGCAAACAATATGGCTTCTCTCTCACTTACCAACTTTACATTTCCCTGTATGGCCCCGGAAGATGACTGGTTAGCCAGAGACGGGTAAGATTCCTCAAGGGAGGAACAACCTAAGACAGGCACAGTCGCAGGGGGGCCATCAGGTGAGAATTTGGGGATCAACAGAGGTGAGGCTCAGAACCTCACCCCCCCTGCTTTGAGAGAAATCTTCTGCATCCGTGGATGTCTTGCTGCCCTTGTCTAGCCTGGATTAATACTTAGTCCGTAGGTACACACCTGATCATCTGATCATCTACATTTGCCCTCTTACAGCACTAAACTATGTTTTCTACCTTTATCTTGCATCTACCTACCACTTCAGCATTTTATTAAAAATAAAAATAATAATAATAATAATAGGAGAAATGTGGGATCAACATATAAATCAAGTACAAAAATCAAACGAATAATCATATTTGACCTGATTGTTTATAGTTCATGATGCATGATCAAAACCGAAAGTTTCTGTGATGAATGCCCTTGTACTGTTCACCATGTAAGAATTTATTCACTATGTAAGAATTCGTTCGCCATGTAAGAACTTGTTCGTTATGCTTCAGAAGATTGGAGACTGACGAGAATTAGACTTGAGATGGATTAATGATTGTACATTGAGCATTGACCCCCCTATACTGAATCTTATTGTTGTTAACAACCATTTGATCAATAAATATGAGACATGCCCTCTCAAAAAAAAAATATATATATATGGTTTTCAGAGGAGATTTCTGCTGCCCTACTTACGCTGCCGTCTTGGCTCCTCCCACTCCGGGATGGATTTTTTTAAGGGCTCTTGAGCACTTACAGAGAGATCATAAATGACATGCTCTGGTCTATTGACTCTCAGCTCAAGGTACAGTCTGAAAGCCAGGGATTTTGCATGACAGCCCTTACAGAAACTGTCCTTTCTTGCAGCCACAGGACTTTTTTGCTGAAAATCAAACACAAAATTTAATTGTGCTGGTTGCTGATTACAACCACAATTGAATTCACATATTGACAGATTTCTCAATTAAAAATTAGGGCATTAATTCAGCAAGAAAAGGGTTCTGAAATGTGGAATGGGGACACCTGTTGGACCCAGATGACACTGATGATAGTAAACCCCAAGGGGCTCTGAGCCTCCCTTATCAGTGGTGGTGGCTTTCCCCCCATGTCTGAAGAGGCTATTCTTCCAGTGAAAAACCCTGTGATAACCTCATCAGGAAAGATGCCCTGAAAGGGGATGTCTTGTCTCTTCAGGACTCACATGCCTACTCCGTGTTGTCACTAGTGAAGGTCCAACTTCAGCATAGTCCATGGTGACAGAGACACACTAGGGGATACGGGCAAACACCTCCTTCCAAAATTGCAAGACTTTGCTCATATATGTTAGCATAAACCTGGGGAAGAAGTGTGGGAGTGGATTCTAAGGGTTTCAGACCAAAGAGGGCAGAATATAACACTAGATCAAGCTGAATTTATTGTCATAGATATACTTACTAGAGGTACTGGATTTGATTATTAGCATGTGCAGCTGGAAGTGGCTCTAAAAGCTCACTTGGTTGATTGACTGAAATATGGATTCAACAGTGGCCTACAGTTAGTGACGTTGCAGTGTCATGATGTGGAAGAAGGAACCCAAAGGCAGGGGGGAGACAGGAATGTTGGACTGTATGTATTATGTGTGGTCTGCACTGCCTCCCTCAACTACATCCCCCAAAAGGAACAGAAGACAGAGGCATTGAGAAATACATGAGAGAGGGGAGCACCTTCATCCCTGAAATGCTCTGTGTCTTTTTTCTCTTGTAGGCTGGGTGTGACTTAGAGACTGTCTCCATTGAGACAGGCTCCCCAGTTGCAGTGGGGAGAAGGGTATCTCAGAGTAGCAGAGACCTAGAGGCAGCACTTCATTACCAAGGACAAGGTGGGCACATCTGTAAGGCAGCTGGATGTATAATCAATCAGAATGCCTTGGCCCGTAGGCTAAAGGATCACACTGTCCCTGGGAATGAAACACTTGGAGGCCAACTAGAGTATTGCTTGCTATAAAACATAAAAAGTTCTGGGTCTGCACCACAGCAATGGAGCAGCCAGAGAGCGGCCCCACCCACAGCAACAACACAGAGTCTCCTCCCAGTGCACAGCTACCCAGTACAGACCTAGAGGCTGCCGCTGGTGCATAGCTGCCTGGCACAGACAGAGGAATCCGGGGCAAGGCACGAAGGGGCACCATTCTCA
This sequence comes from Manis javanica, assembly GCF_040802235.1. Classification (NCBI taxonomy): domain Eukaryota; kingdom Metazoa; phylum Chordata; class Mammalia; order Pholidota; family Manidae; genus Manis; species Manis javanica. The sequence goes on from NC_133159.1 coordinate 12,746,484, forward strand.
CAGGAGAACACACCCGGCATGCCTGCCACTCCCTACAGGGCTCTGGGCTACCCCAAGGGCTTCCCTGCCCATGGCAGTTCAGGATATTAACTCAGAGGCTGCTCCTGGTGTGTGGGTAACTGACACAGGCAGCGGAGAAAGGCAAGGTGACCAGCAACAGGAAGGGACTTTGTTCTCCAAGCTGACACATGTGCCACCTGCCTACATCCACCTCTATTGCTATGAAAATGCAGAAGAATCTAGTCAAGTCAAGAATCACTGAGACAATCCCAGAGAGAGGGCCTGGAGAGATAGATATAACCAGTATTCCTGAAAAAGAATTCAAAATAAAAGTCATAACCATGCTGATGAACCTGCAGAGAAATATGCAAGAGCTAAGGAATGAAGTCAGGAGGAAGATTACAGAAATGAAACAATCTCCAGAAGGATTTAAGAGCAGACTGAATGAGGTGCAAGAGACCATTAATGGAATAGAAATCAGAGAACAGGAACACAGAGAAGCTGAGGCAGAGAGAGATAAAAGGATCTCTAGGAATGAAAGAACATTGAGAGAACTGTGTGACCAATCCAAATGGAACAATATTCACATTATAGGGGTACCAGAAGAAGAAGAGAGAAAAGGGGATAGAAAGTGTCTTTGAAGAAATAATTGCTGAAACTTCCCTAAACTGGGGGTGGAAATAGTCTCTGAGAACATGGAAGCCCACAGATCTCCCAACACAAGGGACCCAAGGAGGACACCACCAAGACATGTAATAATTAAAATGGCAAAGATCAAAGACAAGGACAGAGTATCAAAGGCAGCCAGAGAGAGAAAAAAGGTCACCTACAAAGAAAAACCCATCAGGCTATCATCAGACTTCTCAACAGAAACCTTACAGGCCAGAAGAGAATGGCATGATATATTTAATGCAATGAAACAGAAGGGCCTTGAACCAAGGATACTGTATCCAGCATGACTATCATTTAAATATGAAAGAGGGATTAAACAATTCCCAGACAAGCAAAAGTTGAGGGACTTTGCCTCCCGCAAACCACCTCTACAGGGTATGTTAGAGGGACTGCTCTAGATGGGAGCACTCCTAAGGCTAAATAGATGTCACCAGAGAAAATAAAATCACAGCAAAGCAGAGCAACCAAATACTAACTAAAGGCAAAAAATAAAATCAACTACTCACAAAAGCAGTCAAAGGAAACACAAAAGAGCACAGAATAAAACACCTAACATAAAGAATGGAGGAGGAGGCATAAGAAGGGAGAGAAATAAAGAATCATCAGACTGTGTTTATAATAGCTCAATAAGCAAGTTTAGTTAGATAGTAAAGAAGCTAACCTTGAACCTTTGGTAACCACAAATCTAAAGCCTCCAATGGCAATAAGTACATATCTTTCAATAACCACCCTAAATGTAAATGGACTGAATGTATCAATCAAAAGATACAGAGTAATAGAATGGATAAAAAAGCAAGACCCATCTGCATGCTGCTTACAAGAGACACACCTCAAACCCAAAGACATACACAGACTAAAAGTAAAGGGATGGAAAAAGATATTTCATGCAGACAACAAGAAGAAAAAAGCCAGTGTTGCAGTACTAGTATCAGACAAAATAGACTTCAAAACAAGGAAAGTAACAAGAGATAAAGAAGGACATTACATAATGATAAAGGGGGCAGTCCAACAAGAGGATATAACGTATATGACCCAACACAGGAGCAGCAGCATATGTGAAACAAATACTAACAGAATTAAAGGTGGAAATAGAATGCAATGCATTCATTTTAGGGGACTTCAACACAGCACTCACTCCAAAGGACAGATCCACCAGACAGAAAATAAGTAAGGACACAGAGGCACTGAACAACACACTAGAACAGATGGACCTAACAGACATGTATAGAACTCTACACCCAAAAGCAGCAGGATACACATACTTCTCAAGTGCCAATGGAACACTTTCCAGAATAGACCACACATGAGGCCACAGAAAGAATCAGTAAATTCAAAAAGATTGAAATCTACCAACCAACTTCTCAGACGACAAACGTATAAAACTAGAAATAAATTGTACAAAGAAAACAAAAAGGCTCACAAACACATGGAGGCTTAACAACATGCTCCTAAATAATCAATGGATCAATGACCAAATTAAAATACAGATCAAGCAATATATGGAGACAAATGACAACAACAGTACAAAGCCCCACTTCTGTGGGACGCAGCGAAGGCAGTTTTAATAGGAAAGTATATTGCTATGCAGGCATATTTAAAGAAGGAAGAACAATCCCAAATGATTAGTCCAAATTCACAGTTATTGAAACTGGAAAAGAAGAACAAATGAGGCCTAAAGTCAGCAGAAGGAGGGACATAATAAAGATCAGAGAAGAAATAAGTAAAATTGAGAAGAATAAAACAAAAGAAAAAATCAATGAAACCAAGAGTTGGTTCTTTCAGATAATAAACAAAATAGCTAACCCCCTAGCCACACTTATTAAGAGAAAAAGAGAATCTACACACATCAACAGAATCAGAAATGAGAAAGGAACAATCATGACGGATCCCACAGAAATACAATGAATTATTAGAGAATACTATGAGAATCTATATGCTAGCAAGCTGGAAAACCTAGAAGAATTGGACAACTTCCTAGAAAAATACAACCTTCCAAGACTGACCCAGGAAGAAACAGAATATCTAAACAGAACAATTACCAGCAATGAAATTGAATCTGTAATAAAAAAACTACCTAAGAATGAAACCCTCGGGCCAGATGGATTCACCACTTAATTTTATCAGACATATAGAGAAGACATAATACCCATTCTCCTTAACGTTCTCCAAAAGATAGAAGAGGAAGGAATACTTCCAAACTCATTCTATGAGCCAGCATCACTCTAATACCCAATCCAGGCAATGACCCCACAAAAAAAGAAAATTACAGACCAATATCCGTGATGAACATAGATGCAAAAATACTCGACAAAGTATTAGCAAACTGAATGCAAAAATACATCAAGAGGATCATGCACCATGACCAAGTGGGTTTCATGTCAGGGATACAAGGATGGTACAACATTAAAAAATCCATCAACATCATCCACCACATAAACAAAAAGAAGGACAAAAACCACATGATCATCTCCATATATGCTGAAAAAGCATTTGGCAAAATTCAACATCCGTTCATGACAAAAACTCTCAACAAAATGGAAATAGAAGGCAAGTACCTCAACATAGTAATGGCCATATATGACAGATCCACAGCCAACATCATACTGAACAGCGAGAAGCTGAAAGCTTTTCACCTAAGATCGGGAACAAGGCAGGTATGCCCACTCTCCCTACTGTTATTCAAAATAGTACTGGAGGTTCTAGCCATGGCAATCAGACAAAACAAAGTAATACAAGGCATCCAGATAGGTAAAGCAGAAGCCACATTGTCAGTATTTGCAGAGGACATGATATTGTACATAAAAAAACCCTAGAGACCACTCTAAAACTACTAGAACTAATATCTGAATTCAGCAAAGTTGCTGGATACAAAATTAATCTACAGAAATCTGTTGCTTTCCTATGCACTAACAATCAACTAGCAGAAAGAGAAATCAGGAAAACAATTCCATTCATAGCTGCATCAAAAAGAATAAAATACTTAGGAATTAACCTAACCAAGGAAGTGAAAGACCTATACCCTGAAAACTACAAGACACTCTTAAGAGAAATTAAAGAGGACACTAACAAATGGAAACTCATCCCATGCTCTTGGCTAGGAAGAATTAATATTGTCAAAATGGCCATCCTGCCCAAAGCAATATACAGATTCAATGCAATCCCTATCAAAATACTAACACTATTCTTCACCTAAAATTCATATGGAACCACAAAAGACCCCGAATAGCCAAAGCAATCCTGAGAAGGAAGAATAAAGTATGGGGGATCTCACTCCCCAATTTCAAGCTCTACTTCAAAGGCACAGTAATCAAGGCAATTTGGTACTGGCACATGAACAGACCCACAGAGCAGTGGAACAAAATAGAGACTCCAGACGTTAACCCTAACATATATGGTCAATTAATATATGATAAAGGAGCCATGGACATACAATGGGGAAATGACAGCCTCTTCAACAGCTGGTGTTGGCAAAACTGGACAGCTACATGTAAGAGAATGAAACTGGATCATTGTCTAACCCCATACACAAAAGTAAATTCAAAATGGATCAAAGACCTGAATGTAAGTTATGAAACCATAAAACTCTTAGAAAAAAACATAGGCAAACATCTCTTGGACATAAGCATGAGCAAACTCTTCATGTACGTATCTCCTGGGCAAGGAAAAAAAAAGCAAAAATGAACAAGTGTGATTATATCAAGCTGAAAAGCTTCTGTACAGCAAAGGACACCATCTATAGAATAAAAAGGCATCCTACAGTATGGGGGAATATATTCATAAATGACAGATCCGATAAAGGGTTGACATCCAAAGCATATAAAGAGCTCACACACCTCAACAAACAAAAAGTAAATAATCCAATTAAAAATGGGCATAGGAGCTGAACAGACAGTTCTCCAAAGAAGAAATTCAGATGGGCAACAGACACATGAAAAGATGCTATACATCATTAATCATCAGGGAAATGCAAATTAAAACCACAATGAGATATCACCTCCCACCAGTAAGGATCACCACCATCAAAAAGACAAACAACAACAACTGTTGGCGAGGTTGTGGAGAAAGGGGAACCCTCCTACACTGCTGGTGGGAATGTAAATTAGTCCAACCATTGTGGAAAGCAGTATGGAGGTTCCTCAAAAAGCTCAAAATAGAAATACCATCTGACCCAGGAATTCCACTTCTAGGAATTTGCCCTAAGAATGCAGCAGCCCAGTTTGAAAAAGACAGATGCACCCCTATGTTTATTGCATGACTATTTACAATAGCCAAGAAATGGAAGCAACCTAAGTGTCCATCAGTAGATGAATGGATAAAGAAGATGTGGTACATATACACAATGGAATGTTATTCAGCCATAAGAAGAAAACAAATCCTACCTTTTGCAACAACATGGATGGAGCTAGAGTGTATTATGCTCCGTGAAATAAGCCAGGCAGAGAAAGACAAGTATGAAAAGATTTCACTCATCTGTGGAGTATAAGAACAAAGAAAAAACTGAAGGAACCAAATGGCAGCAGAATCACAGAACCCAAGAATGGACTAACAGTTACCAAAGGGAAAGGGACTGGGGAGGATGGGTGGGAAAGGAGGAAAAAGGGGGAAAAAAGGGGCATTACTATTAGCACACATAATGTACAGGGGATGGGGGGGCATGGGGAAGGCAGTATAGCACAGAGAAGACAAGTAGTGATTCTGTAGCATCTTACTACGCTGATGGACAGTGACTTTATTGGGTATGTGGGGGGGTACTTGATAGGGGGAGTCTAGTAAACATAATGTTGCTCATGTAATTGTAGATTAATGATACCAAAATAAAACAAAACAAAACAAAACAAAAAACAAAAAAACAAAGAAACAAACAAAAAAGTTCTGGGCCTGGTAGCCCAAATCTGACCTGTATTACCACAGTAGAGAGGCTTGGCCTCCCCTCCTGTTTCCAGATGCAAGTCAATTCACAGACCCTGAAGCCCTTAGGAGGCCATGTCCCCTTGAGAAAGTAGCTGCATGGTTGCTGCAAATACTTCATCCAAAGGGACCTGTGGCCTTTTACCAGAGTGACTGTGTACTGGGAAAAGGAAAGATCCAGATGCCTTTGGGATTATAGGCTCTGGTTCTGCATAGACACCAATTCCTACAGAACTACAATGTCATTCTGGTCCATAAGTCAAAGTGGAGGCTCATGATGTCAGGTGACAGAAAGAATCTTAGCTCCAGTCTGACTCACAGTTGGTCCACAGACACAGCCTGAAGTTATTTCCCCAGTTCCTGAAAGAATAATTAGAATAAATTTACTCAGCAACTATTTCCTTCTCTCTCCTTTTATTTTTATTTTACTTGCCAGTTTTTGGGGCTTAACATTACAATTTAGTTTTTAGGTGACAGAATATTCTGTGGAACCTTGACTGAATTTGAGGAATAATACAGTCAGTGATGACTTGTGGGAATGTTATAATTTATTTTATGGAACTTCTCTTGTAAGAATGAGAGTTGTGCATTCTTAGGTAGAAATGCAGTGTTGTGTTGTTGTACAGGAGTTCAGCTGTGGGGTGCACTGGGAGCTGAGCAACTGAATGAATGGAGTTTGCTGGTTATGCATGATTGCCTCTTAGCCCCAAGTTCATCCTTCTTGTCTGTTGAGTGAAAATGGATCTGGGTCCTGTAAATTTTTTCCCTAGCTGGCGGGCAGGCTGGCCCTTTCTCCAGTAGGGGGCGTTGCGGAGACCTTGCCGCCGGAACCGGGCTCCGCTTCCTGATTTCCATGTGCTCACAGGCTCCTGCCGCACGAGCGGCGTCTCCAGTCCTGGGTCCTGCAGTGCCCGTGGTCAGGAGCACCCAGCGGCCAGCAGCTCCCCCAGCAACCCTTTTAAGGGCATTTTGTCGTCGAGTGACTTTGTGAGAGCAGCTTTTGTGGCATCCCGCGGGGCAGATTTCTGGTAAGTTCTACAGGTTGGATTGCTAGCCAGTTCCACTGGTGTGGCCCCAGACCCGCTTTTGCCGCGCATTGAGCTGCAGGCAAACCCTGTCAGGCAGGATCTGGATGTCGGCCCTGGGTGGTGTGTGTGTTTATACTTCCTTGGGGTCCTACCTCAGCCTCAGGGGCTCTTCCTTGGGGGCCGTATCTCAGTCCTGGGGTGGGAGATGCTCCCTTGCCGGCTTGATTCAGCCCAGGTTGGGGGTAGGGGGCTGTTCCTCAGGGACTGTATGTCAGTCTTGGGCAGATTCTTTATTGATACTATTCTTCCTAGGCAGCCCCTTGTTAATTCAATCTGCTATTACAGTTAATAATTCTTTATTTGGAACTTTCCTTGTTCAAATTACCGTGTGGTTTCTCCCTCCTGATTGGTTATAAAGTGATTCACATGGAATGTACAGACCACAGTTTGTTTATCCATTTTCATGCTGTTATTTCAGTTTGGGGCTGTTATGAATAATCTGCTATGCATATTGTCAAGTGGACAAGGCTTTTTGTGTAATATAGTTTCCTATTTCTTAGATAATTCACATGGGGTTCCTTTGTGGAGGCCAGGCTAAGGGGCTTTAAATATTTGTCTAGAGGACTTATTGGGAGATTTGAGGGTCTGTTTTTTTTTTTCTTTTTATAGCAGTGATGGGATTTGATGTGAACCTTAGAAAGATCACTTGGCCTTGTGTGAGTGGGAGGGAGGGACACCAACTTTCATCTCCCCAGATGAAGGTGGCAGCTCAGCCTAGTGACTCTGGGAATGTGAGTTTGCTCCTCTATTTGTGGATCTGTGAAATGGGGATGTTTGTGTGCATCCATAGGATTGTTGGCAGGAGTGAATGGGATAGCACATGGGTCCTTGGCACAGGCTGGCATGGAGTAGGTGTGCTGTGGGTGGTTGTGACATGCTGTTGGTATTAGGTGTTAAAGCCAGGATGTCCCAGCTTCCCCATCATGTGTCCAGAGACCAAGAGCCTGAAGTGCTTGGTAGAGGGTCTCAGCACCCTGCCTAGAGGCACCTTTGGACCCAGAAAAGGTAGGGCACAGCTGCCCATTGCTGCCCAGTGCCTGGCATATTCTGATGTCTTTTCATGGCTTCCCTCTAAGGAGTGGACCCTCAAGGTGGCCTTGGTTCTGGGCTTTTTGCCCAACCCCCCGATAATCACCTCAGTTGGCACCCTGCCTGTCTGAGCCCCAAGGCTCCGCACCCCAGCAAGTCAAATGGCTATGATTAGTCAAATAAAATTTCCATCTGTTGAGGAATTTTCAAGAGTTATTACTGGCTATAAAACCGATTGGAGGAGAAGGATGGATCCGAGGGGGTAAGTGCTTCTAATTATGTGCAGTAGTGACTTTTAAATAAGGTTGTAGATATCCTCACAGAAAAGAGCCAGGTCCCCATCGCTGTTTGGGTTGAAGGGGGTGGACTTATGGGGGTGGGGCCTTCACGGCACAGGGAGGAAGAAGAGGGGCTGCAGTATTCCGCTTGGGGATCATTCCAACCTCACGCATTTAGAGAGGTCCTGGATGCAAGTGTGCCTGGCACACTGCAGGTGCTTAATGCATGTTTCCGCTTTCCCTGCTTCCCTCCCTTCCTACCCTGGGGACTGGGCCAGGCTTCGGGGTGGAGGCAGCCATCTCTCTGGGCCAGGTTCTTGCTGTCACAGATGCCATATGACCAGTCCATATAATCTTGCTGGGCCTCTATGGCTTCATCTTTAAAATGGGGCAATTGATTACCAAACATCCATCCTGAAGGAACACCAAGAGGGAAGATTTGTGGGAGTGTGGGCACAACCCTGCTGTGTTATTAGAGTTGGCTTTGCTCTAGGGCCTGACGCATTTTAATCCCTCCGTGTCTGGGGCTGCAGGTGACACTGTGGGACTCTCCCTGTATCAGATGGGAGGTTTGGTGGGTCAGCAGGCTCCTCTGAACTCGTCTGGATCCTGGGAGGGTGCGTCTCCTTTCTTGGGGAGACAGAGAATTAGAGGTCCAGTCCCCTACCTTCGCCCGACTAGAGGTGCTAAGAGCCAGATGCTCTTTGGAGCAACCTTGGGCTTCTGGTGGCTGGGGAGGGCCGGTGAGGTCGGTGGTCTTGCTGGAAGGGACTCAAATGTAACTGAGTCCCCAGGACTGAGGGTAGAGGGAATGGTTCCCAGGGTCAAACCCTCAAATTCTGGGCTTTGGGGGCCTGAGGGGCAGAAGGCAGTCACCTGACTGGTAGGCCAGGGGTCTTTACACAGCCACTCTGTCCCTCCCTGCCTCTCGCCCTGGGTCCCTTTCTCTCTGCCAGGAAGTTGAGTGTGGCTGTTGAGCAGTGGTGTGCACTGTCTGCACACAGTGGTGTGCACTGGGTCTTGGCTCCTGACTTGGAGCCAGGGCCTGGGACCAAGGGCAGGAGGGCAGGGCTGGCTGAGCCAGGGTGGGTTTGCAGCAGTTGCATGAAGGCTGAGCCCTCTCGCCTGGTTGTTCCTGTAAGGTGAGGTCTTTTCCCTGAGCGCCTCCAGCCTGAGGGCCTCCCTGAGGACTCGGTCCTTCGGGCTGATGGCGGCTGTGGAGGGGAGAATATGGCTACACAGGGCTTCCAGCTCTGCTGCTGGCTGCATGACCTGGGCACGTCCCCTGACCTTGTGGGCCTCAGTTTCCTCCCTGTGAGTGGGGATAAGGCTGGCCTGTAGAGTCCTGGCAACAGTGAAAGGAGAGTGCGAGAGAACTCCTGGGACTGTGACCTCTAGGGATGGGAGGCTAGGGGACTGGAGTGGGCTGAGTCTCTGGAATTCTCCCTTGCAGTGGGGGTGGGCACCAGGGAAAGGTCTTGGGCCTGTGGGCTCTGGGGAACAGTGGGGTTTCTGTCTTTGAAAGAGCTTCTGTTGTGCTGATGGCTTCACTCCTGGCTGGGCTTCGTGGTGTCTAAAATGGGGGCGGCAGGGACTTTGCCAGGGCAGCTCCCATGGTGGTCCTGGGCTCAGCCCATGGCACACGTGTGCACCCTTGCTCACACCGCCCTCCTCCATTCCCCTCATCCCAACCCCCTTCTTCCTGTCCATTTTCATGTCAAGAGGGCGACAGAGCAGTTGGTCATAGCTCCTGTTTCACAAATGATGAAACAGGCTTAGGGGTTAGGGCTGGGGTGCAGCTAGGGCCCGGTTGGTTCCATGCCCCAAAACTTGGACTTCCTTTCATTTCTTGACTGCAGCACTTATTTATTTAGCATGCCTGCCTGTGCCAGATGCTGGGCCAGCGGCAGGGCATGCAAGGAGGGCTGGAAGCCATCCCTCAAAGCCCCTCTGGCTGGATGGGGAGACAGGTGAAGAACAAGTAAATCCAGGCAGAAAGAGGTTTCAGATCCGGGTCCCCCATACTATCCGAAAGTAGAGCCTTCCTATGAAAACTTTCATGAGTCGAAATGACATCAAACAAAGAAACACTTACCATTTCACAGAAGCAAAATCCTCCAGGGCCTTCTGGTGAGCGAAGACAGGTACTGATGTCAGTCTTTGGTAAAGGCGAGGTGGCAGAAAGCGAACTTTTGGATAGTGGGGTAAATCTGGAGCGGCCAGTGTTGTGATGATGTTATAGATGATATTTGGAGGCCGGGAGGGGGTTGGGGGCTGTGATCTTCAGAAAGCTTCTCCTCCGAGGAGATGACATTCCTGGTTCCCTCACTGTCACATTTGCATGCCTCTCCCTCCCCCCGATGGCTCTCCATCTCAGACCCAGGGAGGATTGGATCCTGGCACCTGGCCTCTCCCTGCCCCAGGCATTGGGACCCCCCAGGTCAGGAGTCGGAGCTCTGAGCCCCCCTGGCGCTCCATCCTGCTCTGCCTTCCCCACTGCTGAGCCACATATGAGTGACCCCGGCTGTACTCTCTGCTGCTCCCAGGGCCCCTTGCCTCCAACCTGGGACGACAGCCCCGTGATGTCCCGCTCTGGAAAGGATGGCTTGGAGGACACTGCAAATCCCTCTTCTGCTTGGAGGGGTTTTTACGAGGGGCTGAAATGCTTTTCTCTTCTCAGTTCCTCATTACTCGAGGCCTTCTCCATGAGGGGGTTCCCAGGACTTCTGGGTTTGTATCCAAGCTGTGGGAAGGTTCAGAGCAAAATGTTTCCCAGTTTTCCCCCCCAATTTCACTGTCTACAAAAGAATGGGAGTTTGGGAGCCTCAGAGCTGATGAGGTGCAGTGTGTGGAGAGGTGGGTGTCAGCCCTCAGGAAATGGTCTGAGATGGAGTTCAGCACCCTACCGGCGGATGACCTGGTCAGTCTGAGCCTCAGTTTCCCATTTGCTAAGTGGGGATGGTAACCTCACAGGGTTGTCACCAGACTTAAATGAGACGATTCCTCCAAGGCTTTCCGTCAGGATCATCATGATTTTTGCACATGCGCCCAAGAGCCAAATAGCAAAGGATGGAAACACAGCTGTGTGGGTGGTGGAGCTGAGCAAGGCCCAGGAAGCCAGCTTCAGGCCCAGGAAGCCAGCGCCCGAGCTCATGGAAGTGCTGCCCCCTCGATACATGCACAAGCCTTTGGCTGGTTCCTCCCCATCGTGGGCAGCTGTGGGTCTGGCTCTGGGTATGATCCTGTGGCTTTCCTTCCTGAAGATCCCTCCATTTTTCCCAGAGGATGGGTGCCCTGTTCCCATAGGCTTTGTAGTTTAACAGCCTCTCCTTCAGCTCCAATGGATTTCCCTTCTTGACCAAAGGAAAGAATCCAACCCCTTTCAGTATGAGGCTGAGAATATCCTTTCTGGTATAAATTCTCTGGGGTGAGGGCTGTCCTGGGTAAGCAGGTGACCATAGCCTGGTCCTGCCCCCAGAGTGCCTCAGTGTGTGCTATGATGGAGTTTCACGTGGGGCCGTGGGAGCACAGGGGTGTGCACATTCCCCAGGGAGTGAGGAGTAGCAGGGAAGGCTTCCTGGAGGAGGTTACACCTGACTGGAATATTTCAACACCAACAGGCAGACACCAGGCAGATAAGGGGGTTGAAAGAAGGACAAACCAGGAGGCACGAGGACCCCTGAGGCGGGGATGACCTGTACTTTGCTGCTGGGGGGTCAAGTATGGGGCAAGGTAGAGTGGCCAGTCCTGCCAGGCCTTGAATGTCGGGCCACGGAGCTTGGACCCCATGGCAAGAGTCATGGGCTCCAGGAAGGTTTGAGGCAGGAAAGCAGCAAAGTCAGGCTTATTCTTTAATTGCTTTCATCCTTTTAGGCCAATAATTTTTAATTGGGGGCAATTTTGTCCCCCAGGGGACTTCTGGTTGTCCTAACCAGGGGAAGGTGCTGCTGGCATCTAGTGGGTAGAGGCCAAGGATGCTGCTAAACACCCTCTGGTACACAGGACACCTCCCAACAGAGCATTATCTGGGCTCAGATGTCAGTAGTGCCAAAGATGAGAAATCCTCTAGCTCTGTGCCTGGCACATAGTTAATGCTCAGTAAAGGCAGGGAGAATGAGAATCTGGGGCCAGGCCAGGGGATGCTATGAAGTCAGCTTGAAGTCAGAAGTCAGACTGGGAGCCTCCTTCCTCTTGCCATGCGGCTCCTTCCTGCTGCTCTGATAGGTGTGGAAGGGAACGTGTCAAGATTCCCGGAGGCAGGCTCCAGCCTGGGCACCCTTGGTGGGGACAGTGCTGTGACCACAGTGGTCCAGCCTCCTCCCCCCGGTCTCACCCACACGCTGCAGACAACCACCAGCCCCACTTGGTATGCAGCCCCTGTGTGGCTTAAGAGTCTGAGTTTTAATAGCTGAATATTTCTTTTGAAAAATCCTGTGAGTCTTAAAGCTCTTATTCCTCTAACTCTGCCCGCCTGGCTCCCTGGGGGAGTTCATGCAGAAACGGATGTGTTAATAGGCCTGGTGGCTTCTTCTCCCCTTCTGGCTCCCCACTTAGCCTCCTGTGGAGAAGGCTGTGGCCCCAGTGTCCAGGGACCCAGTGTCCAGGCAGTGGGGGCTGGTGGACACCGAATGTCCGTCCGCCTGGGGGACTTCCTCTGTGGCTTTGGAGGTGTGGGTCGCAGGCACCAGGGCTGCTGAGCGCTGGTCTGTTCTAGGATGTGGCCATTTATCTGTGACTTGCTTGGCCGTGTCCTCTCTGTGAGAGAAGTTGAGGGAGGCCCTCCTGGGCTGTTCTGAGGACACATCCACCCTCTGAGCCCCAGATTTCAAGGCCTTGTGACTTGCCTACTCCCTGTCCCTCCACTTGCATTGTCTCTGACTGATGTAGTGAAATTCCTCGAGCATATAAAGTGCCAGGCGCTGTACTAGGCACCTGGCATGCTGCCTTTTATTCAGTCCTCACAATAACATTACCTAATAATGGGTGTGCTGTTATTTTCCCCATTTTATGGACGAGGAAGCCATCACCTGAAGGGACCCCTTGCCCAAGGTCGCGCCTCCTGTGAGTGGTGACCATGGGTTTGGAGCCAGGCTGATGCCCATGGAGCCTGTCCCACAGCACCATTTTCCCAGACCTGCGGGTTTCTGGTAACTTCCTTTCAGTCACATGACACAGGAGCAGTCTTACTCCGTGGGGTCAAAGGCCAGGACTGGCTTCCAAATCGAGAACTTTCTAGTAATAGACCAGTCTGCCTCACAGTATGATGGGTTTTCTAGTGAGGTGGTGAGCATCCCATCGCTGGGAGCATTTAAGCCAGGGCCAAAAGTCGTTGTTCAGGTGGGACAGAGAGGACCCTTCTCAGGTGTGAGGAGCTGGACTGTGGGGCCTTCGCTTCTGCGGTTCAAAATCCAAGCCTTGATTCTCTTGGAGGAGATGGAGTCAGCACTCCCATTCTCGGGACGAAGACCTGAGGCTCCGAGCAGCCTTTCTGTGCCCAGGTGGCTGGTCCCAATCTTCCTCCCCACTTAGCCCAGGTGACCAGGTACAGAGCAGGTCACCCCTTGTGTCTTGCTTGGTGGCAGCACAATAGACCATTAGTGACCTTGGGTTGGGGGCAAGACGGCATTTGATCTAGTTGATATTTCTCCCCTCCCACTGCTGAGCACATACATTCCCCTGAGCACCTACTGTGTGCCAGGTGCTGGGAACATGAGGCAGAGGGAGGTGCTTTCTGCCATCAACCAGCTCGTGGTTGAGTGACGGGCAGGTAAGTTTGCCCGTGGCTCCCAAGCATCAGCACGAAGTCCTGGCCTTTCTTGGCCCTGAGTCAGTCACGGGGCAGGGCCCAGGCATCTATGTTTTGATTCAGGACCTGGGGACATACCCCAATCAGTGGGCAACTGTGCAGCAGGTGGGGGGCCAGGGGGCAGGTGGTGACATCCAGTCAGTGGAGAGATGGGGCTGGCTCGTGGGGGGGGGTGCGGCTGGATGCTTCCTCCCATGAAGAGCAGCAGGCAAGGACAGTGAGCCTGGGGATCTCTTGGGGGACTGGTGGGGGAGCCTTCCTCCTGCCCTGGTTCCTGGGTGCCGGAATTCTATCCGCTTTAGTCCACAGCCGACTCCAGTGACCAGGATGGGGCCTGGCACAGAGGAGGGTCTTATGCTTTTGTGTAAGTTATCTTGGTAAGAGAGCCCATCCTCTGTGTGGGAGCTTCGGGCCAGGCCCCGGGCTGAGCGCTATGTTTACTAGTAAGTCCTCAGATGCGCACAGTGACCCTGTGGAGGAGGCACAGCAATCACACCCATGGGACAGGGGAAGAAGCCGAAGCCCGGGAGGTGAGGTAATGTGGCCAGGCTCCTCTCCATGCTGGCTCCTCACCATCGTTTAGGGCTCAGCTCCGGTTTTGCCTCTTCAGAGGTGTCCGCCCTGAGCCCTGGGCCAAGTACACAGACTTCCTGCGCAGCGTGTGTGCACGTCTCTCTTCCCCAGCAATGTGAGGTCTCCAAGGACAGCATCTGGCTTGTGGTCAACACAGGGGGGGGCAAGGCTGGCTGATCCGACTTGATGCCTGTGTTCTCAGGCACTAGGCTTTCCTGCCTGCTTGGCTGACGGCAGCAATGGGGTTCATCCAGTGACATCGGCATCATTTCCCAGGTCTCTGATGTGAGGCGGAGGTTCCCCTCATTGCTCCCCTGGCCCCCGCGCAGTGAAAGCTCACCCCAGGTTTTAAATCAGCCAAAGTTCACGCAGCCAGCCCTCCCACAGAGTAATTACTATAATTTCCCCTGCGTAACCCTCAGCTCTTGGATGATATTGTGACCGAAATGTAAGAAGTGGTAACACTTCCTGCCCTTGTAATTGAGGTTTTGAAAGCGCTGCTGACATCTCCAAAGGGAGCTGCTGCTCAGTGGCATGCATTGGAGGCGTCACCTTTGAACTCTAGCTTTTTGACTTTGTAGCTGCTCTGCAAATCTAATAATGAGTAATGGGTGGGGTGCGTGGGTTTGCTGTCTCCCTGAAGGTGCATGCGTTCAGCCCTGTGGCAGCCCTGTGAGCTGGGAGTGGCGCCAGGCCCTGACTCGATCGCGCAAAGCTATGTGTTCCCCGAGATTGTGCAGCGTGGGAGCAGCAGGGCCTGGTTCGAACCTGTGTCCCCTGCCCTCACATAGAACATGGTTCCCTCAATTCATGGTCCCTTCAATTTTGCTCAAATGTCCCGTTAAGGAGGGCCTCCCGATGATTCTACCACTCAGCTGAAGTTTGTTACGGAAGAGCAAGAATAAAGCAAAAATCAAGACTGGGGGCAGTGACAGCTCAGACACTGTCCTCACCAAATTGCATCGGCCACGCGTTTATTCCTCCCAGCAGGCAGCCTAGGGGGACCCTTAGCACCCCAGGTTTGCACGCGAGGGAGCTGAAGCCCCGCGAGGGTGTGCTGACCCGAGGGCAGGGAGCGGGGAGGTGAGAAAGCAGGACTGCGACCCAGGCATTCTCCAGGGCCAGGCTTCTCACCAACCTGCCGTGCGAATTGTTAAGTCGGCATTCCTGGACAGGCTGCGTGTGTCTCTTTGCGGCGGTCATTAATTCATTCATTTACTTGCTCCCTCAACCTTGTTTATGGGTACCTGTTATGTACCAAGCACTGTTCAAGCTGTTAGGGTGTCAGCCCTGACAGAACAGACCAAGTCCCGCCCCCCAAGGAACTTCCCTTCCAGTTGGGGGAGACAAACCACAGGGAGACAAATAGTGCAGCTTTGGGTTGGGAGAGCTGTGGAGAGAGTGGAAAGGGGACGTAGTGTTGGAGACAGGAGGCTTTCGCTAGAGTGGGTCAGGGACCGGCTACCCAGGGACTGGAGGGAAGCAAGAGGCAAGCCATGAGGACAGCATGGGAAAGAGGTCCCAGGCAGAAGGAGCAGGTGTGCAAAGGCCCTGTGGTAGGACCAAGTAAGCCATGCTTAAGGACCTGCAAGGAAGGGGCAGGAGGGGAGTTCAGAGAGGTAAGAGTAGGGAGACTGGATGGTGGGGGGCTGTTTGAGCAGAAGAATGAGATGGTCTGACGTCCTCTGTGGAGGACAGGCTATAGGGGGTGAGGCAGAGGAAGAGGGGCCAAGCAGGCAGATGTTGATGTGGTCCAGGCCAGAGCTGATGCTGGCTGCTTAGATCAGGGTGATTCAGAGGCGCCTCTTCTCTGAAATCTCTCCCCTGGGGCTTTCCTTATCCGGCTGACCTCTACACGTGCTTCCCTCATGGCCGAGGCCTTCCCTGCTCTCCTGCTGGGGTGAGTTTGGCTGCCTCGTGGCCCACCGCCCCCCAGCACTGCTCTTCTGTGCCCCCTGGGCTGTCTTGTCCATTAGTCTTTTGGTGCATTGCAAGCCCTTTGCTCTTTGGATATTGGATGAAGATCTGTGTATGCCGTGTTTATCCTACTTAGGCACTCATTTTTTATTTTTGGTGTCTGCAGAAACACCTGCTTTGTATGTAATCTGCTCAATTACATCTCATTGTTATTTTATTTATTTATTTTTTTCAAACAAGAGGCACCACCCCCGCTTGGTTTCTCTGCTCACCAGGAATCCACAGTAGACACCCGGGAGGGATTCAGCTGCGGTGGTGAAGCGGTTGGCAGCTCTGCTTTTTCTTGAAGCATGAGGGTCTCAGCCTCTCTGGTTATGCAGGAGGGTGCCCAGGAGTCCCTCCAACTGGACTGGGGGTCTGTGGTTTCGGTTCTGGGAGGCAGGTGTGAGCGTGTCTGTGATGTGGGGTCTAGAGAATCAGTCAGGGCTCCTTTTTTGGCAAACAGCAGAAATAGGCCCTGGCCAACCTGAGCAGGAAAGGAACTGGCCAGAAGGAAGCTTGTGGAATTTGTTTGGCTGAAGGAGCATCGTGGAAAGGCCAGGAACCCAAAGCCCTCTGGAACCCCACCAGGATGGGGGGCCCTGGCCAGCTGTAAGGCATCTTGCAGGATCAGAATTCTATGTCCTGGGAGAGAGGGGATCTAATTAACAGGAGGCCATGTGACCCGTCCTGGCTTGGCAGTGTTCAGGGCCTCATGATCAAAAGCCTGGCCAAGCCTGCACTTTGGGGGCAGGCTCAGGGCTGGAAAGGCATTTGGGGGTGCTAATATCAAAAGAAGAGAGGAAGGGTGCTTTGGCTCCTGCAAGCACCTAAGTCCTTTGAAAAGGTCTCAAAGATGTGTGAGTTGTGTTCTGGGCCTCCAAGATGCTAAGGGCAGATGATATCACCATATGGAATATTCCAGAATAGGACCAAATTCCTGTGAGTGAATGAAGGAGCTGAGTTGAGAGTGGACAGAGGTGCCTGGGTCTGGGGCAGGTTGGGGGAACTCTGGGTCTGGCTGGTCTTGAATTGGAGGGGGAGGAGCAGGGACAGCTCTGTGAGTGGCCCATGGTGGGGCACAGTCACAGAGGCTGGAATGGGTCTGCTCTGTTTCGTGGCTGCTGACTCACTGGTAGGGAGCGTGGAGCGTGGCTGGCGCTGCGGGCTGACGATGCAACTGAACACCAGCCAGAGGAGTTTGGACCTGGGCGGGGGACTGGCTGGGGTGGAAGCAGAGTGTGAGGAGGAATAGAAAGAACACGCTGCTTGGGCGGAGCAACTACGTGTACCGATGCTCTGTGAAGCATTTTCTCCTGGCCTTATTTAACCTTCACAGCAATCCACCCTAAGTATGCTGCTATTACCCCTCCACAAGGGCTCAGAGAGGTGAAGTGACTTGGCCAAGGTCACACAGCGAGCAGGGAGCAGAGGGGGTTTTCAAACCCAGACTGGCCAACATACTCTACTTGTCTACTTGCTGTGAAGTTGGGGGGCTGACCTATCCTGGGCTATTGCCCCGGTGCTTTTTCTTCTAGCCTTTTCTTCTTTTGTACTCCTAGGTGGCTCTGAGCAAGGCTATGGGCAGGCAGGGGTGGTGGAACGCAGGGGGCTGGGAGAGGTGCCGAGGAGACTTTCTCCTTGTCCCTGTACATCTTTCTCTCCTCCCTGCCCTCCCCCTGCACAGAGCTGGGGCAAAGCTGGCAAAATTGGAGTCAGCAGAAAAATCTAATTTTCCCCTTAGACACGTTTGTAGCTGACAGATTTAACCCAGCCTGTAGACTGTCCTTCCAGACAGTCTGAGCGGAGTCCTGCCCTGGACACTGGGAGACCAGTTTTGTCATGAATTCGATGTTGCATTTTAGGCAAGATGTTTCTCCTTGATATGTTTCAGTTTTTCTCCCAGTAAAATGGGGATTGACTGTCACAAATTCAAATGCCTACAGGGTCCCTAAAATGCCTAAAGGTGTGAAATGGGCCATGTAGGAGAGAAGAGGGTGCTGGGAAAGTAGGGGCCTGGCAGGCAGGTGCCCTGACATGGGGCGGCTCCTGCTTGGGGCTAACCAGTTGCTGTGTGGACTGCTATTGCCAGATCTTTGGATTATTTCAAGAAAAGCCAAAAATCTGAATTGTGCTGTAAAATACTTCAAAGTTTAGGTGATAGATTTAGAAGTTTTTGGAAAAAACAAATGTTTCGGTCAATTAACAGCAACTAGGTGGACTGAACCTGGTGTGCAGGTCACCAGCTTGCATTGCCTGGGCTGGGTTATTTGTGTGTCTTCCAGCTGCATGAGATACAGCTACATTAACTATTCAAATAAATAAAAATCAAATATTGGCCTTCTAGATTTATTGATGAACCTGTGGTTTATAATGTACTCCTAAGCTCAGAGTTAATAATGGGGCAGAAACCTCTTTGAGAAACTTGAATCACGGATTAGGAATCTGTGTGCCTGGACCCCCTCCCTTTGGATTACCTCCACCTCTAGTGTCTATCTTTAATTCTTCCTGCTGCAGACAAGCCTTGCCTAGTTCCTATGGCAACAGAGCATGCTACCTTCTCCCCTTGTATATTCAGAGAGATAAAAGCAGGGTAGGTGGCCTAGAGATTTCCATAACCTGGACAGCAGTCCCAGGGCCTTCTACTTTCTACCTCTGTGAGATCATGGGTAGGTCAGGTTTATTTGAAGCCAGTGGGCAGCCCAAGAGCAAGATTTATTGGCTTCCATAAATTTTTAGAGACCTCTGGCTATAGCTACCAACTTTATCACATCTGTTGCTGTCCACAGTCTGGAGGGTGCTTATATATCGATTTCTTTTGTATTCAGAGAGCAATGGATTTATAGGCCCTTTTAAGAGTGGGCTTAGACCTAAAAGAGCCAAGAGGATTAGAAGAGGATCTGGGGGTCATAGTGGCCAATGAGCTGACCAGGTACTCCGGTCATTCCCACCATGCGCAGTGAAGCCTGGAGGACCAATAGGCAGGGGAGGGAAATGGCTGCACTGGGGCTGTGGTGTGTGATAATTATCAGCCTCAGACTCCAGCCAGGAAGAATAAGGGGGTGGGTAAGACACAGAAATTGGAGTCAAATTGCCTGGGTTCAAATCCTGGCGTGACAACCAATGGGGTTGTGGGACTTGGGCAATTTTCGTAACATCTCTGAGCTTTGGCTTCCTCCTATGTAAAGTGAAGATCACAGTGTTGACTTACTCATGGGCTATTGTAAGGATGGAGATGATGCATATAGAATATATAGAACAGGAGCTGGCAAACCTTTTCTGTAAAGGACCAGATAGGAAACATTTAGGCTCAGTAGGCCGAGTCTCTGCCAAACTCCTTAACTCTGCTGTAGTAACTTGAAAACAGCCGTAGACAATATGTAAATGATGGACATGGCTGTGTTCCAATAAAACTTTATTTATAGACACTGGAATTTGAATGTCATATACTTTTCCTGTGTCACAAAAGAGTCTTCTTTTTCTGATGTTTTTCCAACTATTTAAAAATGCAAAAACCGTGCTTGGCTCATAGGCCATCTGAAAACAGGCAGTGAGCTGGACGTGGCCATGGGTCACAGTTTGCTGACTCCTGACGTGGAATAGTGCCTCTCATATGTTCTTTAAATGTTCGCCGCTGATGTTACCTTTATGTTCGTCATCATTCTTTTCGTCCTAGGAGGGTGGATTGAAGGCAGTCAAATGTTTGGCCCGGAAAGATATGACTTGGGTGGGGGGAGGGAGGGTGCATGATAACCACTGTCAGGGAAAGAAGGTGGGGTTGGTCCTTTATCCCAGAGGGGGTATCCTCTGGGTCTGCTGGGCAGAACTGCCAGGGAGATGGATTTTTGGCTCCCAGACTGTTAGCAGCTAAGGGATCTAAAGTCAAAACAGACTGCCTGGGCTCAGTGAGCTCCTGCCACCGGAAGTGCTAAAGCAGAGGCCACAGGCTCCTGATATACTGCAGGGGAGAGGCTGGCTTGCTGGATAAGTGACGCTGGGGTCGGAAGCTGAGTTTTTACAGCTCCCACCGAGGGAAGGGTACTAGGGGAGATTCCTGTCCCTCCATAGTTCCTTTTCCTAATTCTCAAAGCACCTTGCCCTCTTCCTTGCTTCTCGGATAGTCCAGTGATATGTATGGGACCAGCATTGCCCCCATGTCACAGGTGGGTGAACTGGGGGATAGAGGACAAGCTGGACACACCTGGCAGCTGGCGGGGAGGTGTGGCTGAGTGGAAACGCTGTGACGTGGTCCTGGACCTGGCTTGGATACCAGCTCTGCTGCTTCCCATCTTTGTGCTCCTGGCAGAAAAGTCATTTAACCTCTCTGAGCCTCTGTTTCCCCATCTGTAAGTGGAGGTAGATGACCTCCTTGACCAAGTGGTTGCTGCATGTCAAATGCCTGGCAGGTAGGACAGTAAGTATTCAGGCAGTGCTCACTCACGTCCACCCGAGCCCCAGCTGCTGGTCCCAGGGCTGCTGGGGTGGCCTGGGAGGGTCAGAGAGGAGCCTGTCCTTGGGGAAGTGGCCTGTCCTCCAGCAGTGTGCCGTAGTGGAGTTCTCCCTGGCTCCATAGTGCCGGCATCTCCTGGGGAGGGGTGGGTGTTGGGAGGCAGGGCCTGGGTCGCCCACAGGCCCAGTCAGTGCGCTGGAGCCTTCTTCACGGAGGTGCAGATATACGGGTGCTGGGCAGGGAAGGCTGTGGTCCGGAGGGCTGCCTCGAGATGGCGCAGTAAACTAGAAGGGGATTCTCTTCCTGCACGGGTGGGGCTGGCACCCTCCGGGGCCTTGGAGAGGGAGGCTGCTGGGAAGCCTAACCAGGAGACCAGGAGAATGGGTGGGGTTCAGCTGAGGCGGCCCAGGGTGGCGCCTCCCCCTCACCTCCTGCTTCATGTGCTGGGCCTTCTGCACGGATGACTTGCACACGGAATCCCGTGAATCCTCACAACCAACCACCCCGTGAGGCACATGCACCTTTCAGCCCACTTTATGGATGACCGAACTAAGGCTGAGGGGCCAGGTCATCGGCCTGGGGCCGCAAAGGAGGAAGTCAGAGAGTCAGGATTTGAACCTGGGTCTAAGAGCAGAAGCCCCGCAGCCCACAATCCAACATCCCCATGTCTTGTCACCTTTTGGCTGGCACTGGAGTCACAGAGCCAAACTTGTAGAGCTGGGATTTGAACCCAGGAATTCTAAGGGAAGCTTGTTCTCACCCAGCTCTCCTGCCTTGAACTTGGCTTTAAAGTGCTGAGCATAGCATTGGACATAGAACAGGTGCACAATAAACATAAAAACCCAAGACAATGGGGCCAGCATGAGGTTATTAGGAGGTTGGTGAATCTGAACGCCCTCTGGGCTTTATGTTCCCTTCTGTGTGATGGGGACATGATCCTGCACGCACTGCCCTTGTCTTGCAGGATGCTTTGCCCTTGGGAAGAAGAGCGCCTCTGCTGTCACAGACAGGGGTGTGCCTCAAAATCACCATCCGAGGCAGAATTGCACAGTAAAAACCACAGGTTTATGGGACGCTGGGGTTAGGGGCACACAACACTCAAGTACTTTGTCAGTGACACATTAAAAAAGGTAAGAATCTAATAATATGGTAGCCAAGTTGTACCCCCATTTAAGGTTAAGAAATGCATAAATGCTAAAATGATCTTGACCTTGAATCTTGATGCACTTGATCTTGAAAAAACCCGAAAGTTTGCATGTAGGAGTATGTGCCCACTCTACCTGCTGGCCACCAGCCAGGCTCCTGCATCTGCTACCAGGTATATAAGAGGAAGAGAACAAACACAAAGATAAACAGAGAAATAGACAAGAGGATGGGGAGAAAAAACTCAAAATAGGCTGAGGGGACATAGAGGGAGGGTGTGAAGTTATTTGTGAAGTAATACAAGAAGGAACTTCAGGTGGAAATGTGTGTAAGGGCAGGTGTGGATGGGTGGAGCTGTTGTGCTGTGAGGCGTGTGTGTGTGTGTATTCCTAGGTGGCTCCTGTGAGCTGGGTGTGACTTTGTTTACTTGGTGTTTCTCTGGGCTGAAATCTTACATGAGCCAGCAGGACATTTACGTGATGCTCAAATTGTTCCTTCATACATGGAACATGTTGGAACACACATTTTCAAAACAAGCGTAACAGAATAACTGTATTTTGGAAAGTCAGAGGTTAGGAGGCATGGGAGGGTCTTTTCTAAATGGGAGCTTCTCTGTAAGCTTTCTCCCATCCCAGAAGATGGGCTTTTCCTCTGCAGTTCAGGGCTAGGATGACCTCTGCGACTTGAGGGAAGTTGACTCTCCCCTGAAGTCTGGCCCCTTACCAGTCCCCTGCAGCTAGTCTTTCAGATTCTCAAGGCCCGACTGTAGGTCCTGTAATAAATCCCAATCCCACCTATGTGCCCAGATCCCTGGAGCCTCTACAGTTTGACCAGTGAGTCCCACAGGCTCTGAAACTTTGGGGCACAAGGGATCTTTCTCTGGTCAGACCCAGCAGAGCTCATGATGGGCCTCCACGTGTGTAATGAGGTATTCTTGGAGAAAAGAGGGAGGGAAAAAAAGGATTGCCGGGAATTTATTAGTCTAATTACATCTTCCTAATGTGGTTGACCCCCACTCACAGCAGGGCGCATATCAAAGCTGCAATCAAGCCAGTATTATTGGAGTTTTAATAAGAGTCAATTGGTTATTGTCCTGGCTGTGTTGGACACTGTAGATGTAATCCCCAAAGCCCCCTGGGGAGGCAGGCAGCTTGCTTTCTTTGCTGGAATATTATTTACATTAATAACGAGGATTAGGGACTTGTTTTATGTGCTTCTTCAAGCAGCTCCCGGCCACCAGCTGAGTGCGGCCAGCGCCCCTCTGAAGTCAGGAGAGCACCGGGCTGGGAGTCAGGGGCTGGTGGCTCACCACGTCTTGCTGTGTGTGCTTTGGCAAATGGTCTCACCTCTCTGGTCCCAAATGTGTGAAATGAGAGGACAGGAATAATGACAGTGCAAGGGAAGCACTTTCTGAGCACATAGCAGGCGTTCATAAATGCTGCTTGTTTTGGAGACGGCCTGATGAAGGTATAGTGGCAGCCAGGCCCCACCCCATGTACACAGACATATTTACTGGGTCTTCCACTCTAGCCGTGGCCCGTCTGGAACAAGCTTTACTGGAGTGCCTGATTCTGTTCTACTTTACAGAATGTGGGGGGGCAGGTTCACCTGGTGGGGATGACATGGGACCACAAGGCTCAAATTTCTGCTGTCCCAGAGTCTGTGTGAATTTGGCACCATTCTTGACCTCTGTGTGCCCGAGGTTCCCTGTCTGTAATGTGGCGTAATAAGAGGGTCTCTCACAGGGTTAGTGAGAGGATCAAAAGAGGTAATCCAGGCAAAGTGCAGGACAGTGCCTGGCCCGTGCTGAATAGATGCTGGTTATTGTGAGGTGAATGGGATTCCTAAGCTTCTGTTTTCTCCTTTGTAACGTGGGGGAGACGATGCCACCACCTTCCTAGGGCCATTTTGAGGATGTGGCAGGATTGTGTTCATGCCGGTGTTGTGGTCTTTTGGTTCTCACCATGACCCTAGAGGTGTCTCTTCACACCCTTTCACACCCAGGACGATCAGAAGCACACCTGCTGCCAGTTGCTTAGGAACCAAAGCCCAGGGTTCTCTGAGGCCAAAACTGGGCCTCATTTGGCTTCAGTGGGGGCCGTGGGGGCTGTTACTCTGACAAATGATTATTTCCTGCGTTTGGTCCTGACCCTGCATTTCTCCCTTTTTGCTGGTGGGGAAAACTCTTCTGCCAGCTGAGCAGCTGTGGTGCCCTTGCTTCCAGCCAGAAGGAGGCAAGTGATCCAGGGCAGCTGGAGGGAGGCTGAGGAACACCTTGGAGTCTTACTGCCAGTATCTTTGCCCCATCTCAGGCGATAGGTGCCCCTCTCGCCTAGTCGGATGCATGTGCCCGGCAGGCTCTGCCTCCCCCATGGCCCTCAGCCCTTTTCATGTATCTGATTCATATGCAGGAGGTCCAGTCCTGGAGCCTAGCGGGGAGGAGGTAGAGCCCCAGAGGTTCCTGGGAGATGCGTCCTCCTGGAAGCTTTGGCAGGCTCCCTGCCGGCTCCTAGGAGAGGACTGAGATCAGAGCAGTGTTACGTATGGTATCTGAAAATACAGGGGTTTGGACCGAGGCCAGATAGGGCAGGGATTGGCTAAATTCACCAGGCAAGTTTGAGACCCTGGGCTGCCATGAGGCAGGAACTCTGGAGCCCAGAGGTCCAGCTGGGTGGGGCAGGAATGAGGGCCCTGGGAGGAGCCTGCAGAGGCCGTCCCTGCACCACCCCATTGATTGGCTTCAGGAGCCTGAGTTAGCTCTGCCTGGAAATGGAGGAAAGAGTTGGTTTTTAGGATGGGAGAGGCTGAGAAGTTCATTAACCAGCACCAGACCAGGGAGGCAGGAGGTTCTTAAGGGCAGTGACCACAGAGATGCCAGAAGCCAGGAAGTCAGCCACCAGGGCTGTGCCACCAGCATCAAAAGCACAGGCAGACCCAGAGGTGACACCCGGAAGGAAACCATTGTAGGCCGGGGCCGGGGGTGTGCCATCAAAAGGCTACAGCCCCCTGTCAGGGGGACAGCTAAGCCTGATGGCCACTTCGGTCTTCATCCTGATTCAACTCAAAGAAGGCCCTCTCCGTCTTATGGCTGGACTCAGCTCCATGCACCTGTTTATGTGTGAAAGCTCCTCTTTTCAAGCTCCTTGAGGCTTCTCCCCTCCTCCCTCTTTCTCCTTTCTTTCCTCCCAACATTCACCTGCCCTAGGTGTTCTCGGTCTGGTAGGATGGACAGACTAAGGCTAACGAACCTCGCATGGAGTTGGGAGTGAAGGTCCTAGAGCAGGAGATTCCCAGGGCAGTGTGGGGAAGTGCCTGGTTTACCTGGAAGAGTCAGAGAGGGCTTCCTGGAGGAGGTGTCACTCAACACGAGGACTGGAAGGGGAACAGTTACCCAGGAGTCTAAGGTGGGGTGGAGGGAAGGCCACTGCAGGGAGAAGAGCACGCCTGAGAGACTGGAGAGCCTGCTGTTAGTCTCTGAGGGTTGTGGTAGGTTTAGATAGGAGGCTGAGAAGAAAAATCATGGACGGTCTTGTCCAGATTGATAATAGCAACTCCTTGAGTATCCATGGGGTTCTTGTCACTTGCTGTCTCTTGTCCTCAACTCTGGGAGTAGCTGTCCTTATCTGTGCTATGGAGATGCTGAGGCTCAGGGAGGTAAAATCACTGGCCTCAGTCACACAGCCTGTAAATGATACGGATGGGATTTGCACGCCTCTGCCCCTTCTCCCCAACCAAGACTTGTGACCTGCCCCTGAGGGCCACAGGGAGCCACAGAAAGCTTTAGAGCTGTGGACAGATGTTCGTGGTGAGGGCAGCACCAAGTCCTGGGCAGGAGGGGACTCACCCGAGCAGCCTTCATCCTGGGCCTTCAACCGGCTCTGAGGAGAGCTGTCCTCTCTGAGAGGCAGTGTCTGGACCTAGAAGACAGAGAGATCCTGGTTCAAGCTAGATCCTCTGAGCTGCTCAGTGCCTGGAGCAGGCAGTGAGGACCTCTGTGTTGGCCCTGAACTTGTCTTGCTCCTGTTCTGGGCCCCTCTGCTCCCCGCTGGTACACGGGCAGCTTCAGGAGGTGGGACGGAGGTTCCCTGCAGCCTTCCAGGCACTTGGGCAACAACTTTCTCCCAGGGCCCATCTCCCTGGCACAGACTTGGCTTTGCTTCCCCTGCTCTACTCCCTTCTCCCTGCCACGTGTCCCTGATGGCCTCATTTTCCCTCCCAGGCAGCGTCAATGCCATCTGCGAACTTGGCAGTCTCGTCTACTGTCTTCCACTCGGCTCACTTGTAAAGGTTTTAAATAAGACTGGTTCTAGCACCAATCCCTCGAGTGACCTCACTTTTTACATTGGTCCTTTTCAAGGAGTCTATTTGTCCCTCTTCTTTGTTTCCTGTTTCTAAGACAATAACCTAACCACAGCAGAACAAGTGCCCAAGAAATGTACATAATGTGCATGTGGCACCAGGTCAGAACTTTCAGGAAGTCTGATTCTGTGTCCCAGTTCTCGAGGAACCTCAGCCTGTCCAGAGTGCTAACCAGTTGTTTATATCATAGGCATGCCACCTCCCCCAACCTGTGACTTCTGTGTGCTCAGCATCCGTCGCTTGGCAGAATGCCTCATGAAATTCTTTATCCTGGGGCTCCAGGCATGCATCATTCCCACTTGCAAGTGTGTCCTGATTCTTTTACTTACACCAGTAGATAAATGTGTGCCCAGAGGTGGAAAGCAGCCCTCATATCTGAGATCTTTGGCCGGTGATAGGAGGTGTGGAAATGGCTTTCATCTAGTGCACCAGTTCTGATAGATGGCCGTTGCTAACTGGAGCGGGGTGCAGAGAGATTCCAGGCTGATGCGTTGGCTTTACGGGAAAGAATCTGATGATTGATTAGTGATGTCTGCCAGGACTGGGAGGGAGCAGAATGGTGGTTTGTGCCCTAGAGTGTGCCATCTGAAGCTGGGGCCTCTCCTCTTCCTCCCTTGTCATGTCATGCTCTCTGGAAGTTGGTGTCAGGGGTAATGGTGCTCATTGGCTGCTTTGAGGGCTGAATGGGAGGCAGATGAGTCCGAACTGGTTCTGGGGAACAGTTGGGCATCGCCCTATCCTGAGATGCGGGTTTAGCCAAGGGCATGTTCCTTGTTAATAGCAAGTTGTGAAATGCCCCCAGGGCCAAGATGGACTGAGGCGCCTCTAGGAAATTGGGGTGAGCTGGAAGGGTTTATCTTGTCACCACGCCTTGAGATTCTTCTGGCCTGGGTGCAAAAGGTTTGCTCTTTCCATAGTGGAGTCTCACTGGGCAGAGGGGCTGCACGGCTGAAGCATTTCTTGGGCCATTTCTCAGGATGTCTTTCAGGATCCTGGGGGTGGGAGTGGTGAGGAGCACAGGGCTGGGGTCTCTGCCAGAACCCATGGAGGGGTCCAAGCTTAGCTGTTCCCAGTGAGAGTTTGGGTTGTCCTTTCCTTCCTTCCTGCGTGAAAACTAAAACTGGGCCCAGTTGTATTGTTGGGTATCAGTGTGTCGTTGGGCATGGTTGCTGATTCAGAGAGGGGCGAGTTTCTGGTGAAATGGAAATCCCAAGGACCCTGGCATCTTAAGAAGCAGAGTACTTAAAGACAGAACAGCATGCATGGGACCCAGTCTGCGTTCTAGGGATTTGGCTGTGTGGCTTTAGGTGAGCTGCTTCCACTCTCTGTGCCCATCTTTCTTTGTCCAGGGAGGAGTATGACTAGAGATCTAAGGGCCTTTTCCGCTCTAACTGGAAATGGCTATCCTGGGCACAGCCCTGTGTCTCATTAGCCTCAGCTGGGGTGTATCTGGGGCTTTAAGCCCAGCCGAGGTGGTGCGTCCCCGGACCTCACTCTTCCAGACATTGACTGTGTTCTTCCACTCTTGAGCGGAAGAGGTGGCAGGTGGCCTGCTGAAGAAGCGCCAGAGTTGAGTGGCCATATAGAGGGATGGATGATAGGGCCTCTTCAGGGTTAGGGGAAGCTGCGCATGTTTCTGGAAGGCCCCATGTGCAGCCCACCTCTGCCCAGGGCTGGTTTGGCTTGGTGGTAGGATGGGCTCATGGGAAAGCCTCTGGTCCGTTCTGCCTCCCTGGTGTTCCTTTCTCTGCCTCACTGGCCCCTGTTCCCTGTACACACCTGAGACTCCAGCCATGTTAAATGATTGGCAGCTTCGTGTTTGATTTCTTCTCTGAGCATTTGCACCTGCTGGCCCTCTTTCAAGTCTTTTTCCTTCCTCTTCTTTCTCTCCTCCTTAAGCACTCAACTTGGGTGAACCTCTGTGGGAAGACACCTCTGACCTCTGCCCTTTGCCTTGTGTCTGGCTTGAGTTAGAGGCAATCTAAGATCTCTCTGCTCCCCACTTCCCATCCCGTTTGCCATTCTGTCTGGGTTTGATAGCTGTCAATTTGTGAATTTGAGAAAGTCCCTTTTACTTTCTGCCCAGATTCCTCATCATCAGATCCTTAAAAGGAAATAGTATCTGTGTTAGTCAGACAGGCCAGGCAGTGCTGCATTAATACATACATACCTCTTGCAGTCTCAGTGGCTTAAAACAACCAAGTCTATTGCCCATTTGCTATTGACCTTGCAAAGTTCGAGGTGAGCTGGGTGACTCCCCAGGATGGGTCTGTTGGATTCCCCTGAGGAAGGCGCCGCCCCAAATCACTCACCAAAGACGTTTCTTGATGCAACAAGCAAGAGGAATTTATTCGGAAGCCAACTAGTTGGGGTCCAAGTCAGCCCGTCCAGCAGGTCTCAACGAGGACCCTGAGTACTTACAACTAAGTGGTTATATAGGATTTTCTGAGGCATTCAGCCCTAGAGATTTACCATGGTTACAGATTATGTTGTAGTAACAAGATAACAATACTACATAGCAAGATAACAATACTACAAAGGCAGTAATTTTTCAAACCTACGATTTCTGGGTTAGTGCCACGTCCTGGGGGTGTAGCAAGGTAGGGTCAGCTTTTATGCTTAACTAACCGAAAGGTTAGCGCTGCCAGCAGTCATGATTGATTAACTTGTTTTTCCAGAGGAGTTACCTGGTTTCAGTTGTTCCCTCTGAGTCATATATCAGAATGGCTTTTTGGGCTTCAAGATGGCCACTCTTAAGCTAACTTATTTCTCAGGGAGGTTGGGGTCCTACATTCCCCACTTCTTTTTCTGAACATTCTAATCATGGAATGTTGGTTTCTTCTTGTTGTGTGAGGGTATGATACTGTTGTCTCAGCATTAGCACCTGCACAGCACTTACTCTTTCTCTAATAAAGGTTATTACTCGATTTAAAATGCAGGGACTTAAGGTGAGGAGCAATATTAAAATAAGCAGGGGTCCTGCCAAAGTGGATATTAGAGTTGTAAGCCATGGGGATCTAGAAAACCAGGATTCAAACAGGCTCTGGTTAGCTTCTCGTTCTCGCTTTCGCTGATTTAATCTTTCTCTTAATTTAGACATTGAGTCTCTTACTACTCCAGTATGGTCTGCATAGAAGCAGCACTCTTCCTTTAGAGCTGCACACAATCTACTTTCTTTTAGAAATAGTAAATCTAACTCTCGTCTATTTTGTAGCACTACTTCAGAGAGAGGTTAGGGACTTTTCAAGTTTAGAAATAGACTGTTCTATAGTTCTCAAATCTTCACCGATAGCTATTCTTAGTCCTTCATAATGTTGGTTTCCTTGTATAATTGCAGCTGCCCCTGGTCCTACTCCGGCTGCGACTCTTACTCTTAGTAATACAGCTAGAGTGAGTGAGACTGGCTCTCTTTTATACCTTAGTTTAGGTTCTAATTCTGCCACGAATGATAAGTCATCATGATACATTAGTCTGGGTACTAACTGGACCATGATACAGAAATCACGGGAGGAGTTGAAGGCAGAAGTAGAGACACATGGGGTCACTCCAGTGTTACAAGCCCACCATCTCTTGGGAGGAGGGATTAAATACCTGTTTTTACCAGGGAAGGCTATGGGTATGGTCTCATTCTTTCTTCTACAGATAGAGACTCTAGCTGCTGCTAGGGAAAAGGGGCGATGACCGCTCTGGCTGCTTCGTGCTGAGAAGGGGGCGCAGTAAAGGGTGCAGCTAGGTCTCCATCACTGGTCAGTTGAGAGGGCTTCAGAAGGCTGGCGCTTCTATTCTGGGTTTCATTTTTATTACTATTTGCAGTTTTGTGGCTTCTAGGCAAGATAAAACAAATTGTGTTATTAGGTTATGTAGCAACATCTGGAGTTGGATTTTTTTATTCTGGAAGGAGGCTACATTATTGAAACGATACTTCTCTCTAAAATCACTCTCATTTTTACTAGAAGTAACTAGGTTAAGAAAATAATTAACAGCTGGCTTGATTATTTGCACAGGTGCAGCAAGAAGAGCAATTGATTACACAGGTTCTTTTAAATATGCTTTGCTGGAACTTTTTGTAAGGAATTTCAGATTGAACTTTTAAAGGCCTCTTGAGGCCAGACAGCCAAGCCAGACTTGCCATCAGGCTTTACCTGCAGTACCTGTAGATTTGGATGAATTCTTCTCTTCTCGAGGTCTCTGCACCTGCCAGGAAGTGACTTTCTTTACTCACCTGGTAAGGCTGCTGGGAACTCTGTAAGCAAGGTACTAGGCCAGTTCTTCCAAGGGGCTTTGTTGGCTTTATAAAGTCAATCTTAGTTCTTTAAAGTTGTTCACATCTGAGTCTATGCACATGTCTCTCAGGTACGACATTCCAGTCAAAGCCCTGGTAGTATAACCAGTGTTCTTAAGTAGTCTTCTCACAAGGAAAGCAGATTCTTACTGAACTCGTGCAAATAAACATACTGCCATGGAATATAAAAACAGTCACTGAAAGTTTTTAAACTCTGGAGGGATCAAGTAGAGAGAAGGATGTTTCAATTCTGCTCATAAAGATAGTCATTTACTAAACTGTTGTCAGTTTAAGAGAACAAGGTTAAAACATTTTACCAGCAACATTTGAAACAAAAAGACACAAAATCATTTTCTTTAGTTTATGTAATCTTATGTAACTAATACCTGTTCTGCTGAAATCTAGTTCTTTACCAGTTTAGGGATAATACTATAAATGACAAAAGACTTACAAATGACAATGGTTAAAGATCTGATGAGAGCTTACTGTAAAACAGTTGACATAAGGAAATTCTGATATTTCTGTAATACAAAACATTTAGTAACAAAGTTTAGCATCATTCTCTTTGACAGTGCTTTCCTGGTAAATAAATATATATATATCAGATAAATAAGCCAAATTAGTCAAATACTTTCTCTAGTGAGAAAAAATTCTTCTGACATGTTCCAGGGGCCCTCTGGAAAATATCAGAGTTAACTAGAGGTAAAAGCACCTTTTTGCATTTAATTTTTTTAGAACTATCATTACACATTTATTGTCTATATACTCAGCACAGTAAACAAGATATCTTAAAAAGTGGGGCAGCAGGGGAGACTGCTGCTGTCAATTTTTAAAGACAACATACAGAAAGTCAAACTAATTCTAGGTTACTAAGCGTTCTTGAGAGAATGGTAGCAGATGGTAGATTCTTCTGCTTTCATCTTCAGGAGGGGAAAAAAGCTACAATAAGAATTCATATTTACCTGAAAGAACTGTCTAAACTCAAGGCAGAGTATAATATCACCAGGCATACAAAAGACCTGTTAGAGATACATACAAAGAATGAATATGGCTATAGTCAAATTCAACTTAAAAGTTTAAGCAGAATCTCAAATTTAAATGTCTCTTTCTTTCACACAGATATTCAGATATGACCAGAAATATGATTTGAGATGAAAGAGGTCAGGCATTTTACTTCTTCATTTAGGGACTGAGAAATGATGACCTTTGGCTTACAATCAATAGCTTACAAACAGTGAAAATAATAAGAACATAACTCAGCATAAGTGTCTAAGACCAGATACAAAAAAGCAGAGAAAGTGCTTAAGTTTACAGGTTTTCCCTGAAAGCTTCAAGAATGTTTTACTCTTTAATAGTAGATATAAGCTGCTATGCAAATTCTATTAAAAGCTCTAAGATTATTTGCATTAAAAAATATGGAGAGTCCCCCATGTTTTTTTTTTAAAACATACAGCATATAAATTAAACAAGAAGACCTGGTGGTTCTCAAAAAATCTATTACAACTTTTCTCAAAAGTGGTCACACGTTCGTCTATCTAAACTTTTACAGTGAAACCTGTTTTTCTGGGAGAAACATAATCTTGTCCAGATTCTACAGTTTAATAAATTTTGGTTTGTTAACTAAGTGCATTTAATCAGCTGAAAAAAGCTTTGTTACTATTCTGCTTAGGAATTCAATTTTTCAGGCCATGCAATTATTTTTAATAACAAAATATTTCAAAGGCAAATAAAGGTTATACAGTTGTTAACAAACTTTAGCTTTTAGTCCCTTTAACATTACGATTTCATGGCAACTCACTGAGACTTTAAGCATGAGAAACTGCTGTGATCTTTCAACATAGAGAAATGCCCTCTCTATCACTTTAAGCAGTTCTAACCAGAACTCAAAACTATTAGAAACTTCAAGCTCCAGTGAACACTGAGAAGCAGGACACTGCAAACTGTCAAACCAACATTTCCTAGACTGACAAACTTACGAACACATTCTACAATTTCTGCAACTATGAGCTTCACAGCACAATCTCCCAGCAAACACAGAGCACATCTTCTCAACTTAACAAAACTCTAAGGCTTTAAGTTACTACAAAGATTCTCAGGCTGCAGGTAGGCATACACACTGCAACACACAATTAAAAAGGTGTTCACTTGCCACACTTATCCAGTTCACTTACCTGCAACAACTATGCTAGCCTACTCACAAGACCCCCACTGAACACTAGACAAAGCCAAGCTTCTAAGCATTCTATTCTTAAAAGATTTAGCAGATAACATGACTCAAATGACTCTAGGTAAACTCAGGCAGCCGACAACTACCAGGACATGCCCGTCTCAGGCAAACCCAAATTAGCATTAATGCTTAACACTTTTTTATCAGGTTTTCTGGAAGTTTTAGAACACTCAATTTTCACAAGCGCTTGTCTTTAAATCAATTTCATTAATACCATCCGGAGGTAGAAAGATATATTCATTTACACACTTAGGGGGTTGTCTGAGTCTGTCCCATTGTCAGTATAACAATTATTAGGCACATGAAAGACACAAAAAACAGAGACACACACAGATTAGACACACAGCGGCCGCTTTTTGTTTTTTTTTTTCTCAGATTTTCAAACAGAAACCGAAAGGAATCAGAGGGTTGATATTCCTGGCGCCTGAAAATCAACCCTATCTCATCAGATTCACCTTGCCAGAAAAACAGACGGGAGGCTACCAGGCGTCCCTGGCCTCCCAACCTCCCCGAGGCGTCCCTCAGGGTTGCAGCCTGCGGTGCTCCTAGTACGTCTACCGACCGCAGTCTCGACCCCTTTACAGGATCGGGACAGCTGCCAGACAGTGGGTACCCCTTTACAGAATTCTGACCGGTCTCACTGAAAACAGAAGACAGAACACAGACAACTCAAGGCGCCACTAATCTTACCTCTTCCTCCAAGAGCGACTTCGGGAGTGAAGCGGGGTGAGCGCATGATCCCGGACGAGCCCCCAAATGTTGGATTCCCCTGAGGAAGGCGCCGCCCCAAATCACTCACCAAAGACGTTTCTTGATGCAACAAGCAAGAGGAATTTATTCGGAAGCCAACTAGTTGGGGTCCAAGTCAGCCCGTCCAGCAGGTCTCAACGAGGACCCTGAGTACTTACAACTAAGTGGTTATATAGGATTTTCTGAGGCATTCAGCCCTAGAGATTTACCATGGTTACAGATTATGTTGTAGTAACAAGATAACAATACTACATAGCAAGATAACAATACTACAAAGGCAGTAATTTTTCAAACCTACGATTTCTGGGTTAGTGCCACGTCCTGGGGGTGTAGCAAGGTAGGGTCAGCTTTTATGCTTAACTAACCGAAAGGTTAGCGCTGCCAGCAGTCATGATTGATTAACTTGTTTTTCCAGAGGAGTTACCTGGTTTCAGTTGTTCCCTCTGAGTCATATATCAGAATGGCTTTTTGGGCTTCAAGATGGCCACTCTTAAGCTAACTTATTTCTCAGGGAGGTTGGGGTCCTACAGGTCTCTTCCAGGCTGTGACTCAGAGATCCAGGGTGGATTGGGTGCTCTGCCATCTCAACATGGGGCCTCTACGGTCACCATTAAAGGGGTTAAAAAGGCCCAGTGCCTTTTAAATGCCTTTTCCTAGAAGTGATCACTTATGCACTCACTTCATAGGCCAGAGCTGGTTTCATGGCTCCCTCTGAGGCTGGGGATTCGTCTTCCACGCGCCTGGGGAGGGGGACCTGCATCTGGGTGAACACGAGGTGCTCTGTCACACTCCATAAATCCAAGAAGGGTTAGAACCTCTGGTGTAATGACTGGCAGTAGCCAAGATGTAGCATTAGCCTGGACAGATCTCAGAACGCCTCCACGTAACACTAAAGATGGGAGGACCGAGGTCCACAGAGGGCTGGGGTCTTGTGTAAGACGTTCCTGAGAGTCTGCGAAGTGGTCAGGGGGAGATCCCAGCTCTCCAGTTGTCCAGGCCCTGTCCTCTCCCTCTTGTTGTTCTGAGTGTAGCCTGGACTTCTGCTGCCTAATCCTGCCGTGAGATGCAGGCGGGGATGGGGGCGGGCATCGCCGGGCTCTTGTGAAATTATTTTAAGACCTTGGAAAGCAAATTAGAATTTGAAACCATCCGGCCCTCTTGAAAGCAGACTGGGGGTGTGTTAGAAGTAATTTAATTTTTACTTTGTTTTATTAATAGGATGTGGGAGGTGCGGGGAGGGTGTTGGCTTCAGAGCCTGGGTTGACGGAACCAGTCTTGAGTCAAGAACATCAGAGAGGAGCAGGGGTGGGGCCTTGGCGGGGGCGGGCAGCCCAGAGGCTGAAGGGTGGAGAGGCAGCCACAGGCAGCGTCCAGGGAGCTCTGGCCTGCAGATTCATGAACTACTGGTTCCTACCAGAGAGGTTCCAAACTGGGGCCGAGAGTCTCTCTGGGGTTGGGGGCTGCATCAGTCTCCCAAGGCTGTCATAGCGAATTACCATAAACTGGGTGGCTTAAAAGAACAGAAATGTATTCCCTCCTGTTCTGGAGGCCACAGTCTGAACTCAGTCTCACCACGCTGGAATCGAGGTGTCGGCAGGGCGGCGCTCCTTTCAAAGGCTCTAGAGAGGATCCTGCCCCCAGCTCCTGGTGGCCCCACACGTTCTTGCTGTGTGGCTGCGTCACTCTCGTCTCCGCTCTGTCCTCACCTGGCCTCCTTCCCATGCGTCTCTGAGTCTTTTCCTTCTCTTTTAAGGACACCGGGAACTTAGAAGTCATTGGATTTAGGGTCCAGCTAAAATCCAGGATGATTTCATCTCAAGATCCTAAACTAATTACATCCACCGAGACCCTATTTCCAAAGACAGCCATGCTCTGAGGTTCTAGGTGAACATGAATTTTGGGGGACCCTATTCAACTCATTCCAGGGACCATTTGTGCATGGGCTTCAGGAGGGTGTGAACCACTTAGATCCATAATAAAATCAATGCATACTTTTCCCTCAGAGAGACACATAGCTTTCTTGGACTGGGCAGAGATGCTGAGATGAGAGGCCCGCACTCTTACAGGACACATCTTTGGCTGGTCTATTAGAACAGAGGACAGGTCACGGGAAGCACAAAGAGAAGGAGAGATCTGAAAAATGGGCCACCAATGAAGGAGCCTGATGAAACAAAGAGGAGATGGGCAGAGGCTATTCTGGAAGGCCTAGGTCAGCAGACCATACCTCTCAGGAGTCATAGGCATCCTTAAGTATATGAGGGTTTTGGATTCTTCTCTAGGAAAGTATACGTTATGAACACATACACCTTTGGTGTACAACTCCAGGGGCATGCACCTTCCCCAAGCCAAAGCCCATCCCCGGACCCCAGAGGACCTAGTTAGGATCCCCCCACAGAGAAGGAGAGTTCTGGAGATGAGAGAGGAAGAAACAGCATTAAATGCTGCTGACGGTGCAGACAGCTCAAGTTGGATTTGGCAATCGGGAGGCCAGGGGTGCCCCTGCTTCTGGTTTTGAGGATTATAAGACATAATATGGGTGAAAGTGCTCCCTGGCCTTAAAAGCTAAGTTACTTATTTCGTCTTTGGTTGCTGACCTGTACAAAGCAATATGTGTTCCCAGTAGGAGAAATGAGGAGTGCAGATAAGCAAGAGGGGGGAAATCCCTTTAATCTCATTACCCACAGATACTGCCTTGGTCCATGACCTTCTGAACCCTTTTCTGTATTTGATTGGACACAAAAGGGATGATAATACATGTAATAGCAAAGCTCACATTTTAACCTGAAATATTTAATACTTTTCATGTGAAGAAATGTTCACAAAGCATCTGTACAGACCACAGAGAAGTCTGCTGTCTGGATGTACCGTAATTTGACCAGTCTTCTGTTTTTGGACAAATTGCCCTGTTTCCTTATCTATAAACAGCTCTGTTGTGAACATCCTTGCAGCTGCTTCTGTGTATCTGCTTGTGTAGGGGGGAAAACAAGTCGTAAACCCTGAGTTGTAAAGTACTTTACTGATGCACTCGTTCCAAAAGCCTTTATTGGACCCATCTGTGTAGGGGGTGTGGGGGAGCCCAGAGTGGAGGGTGATATCCTGGCTCTTATGATCCTAGCTAGGTTCCTGTGTCAGATTATGCCTGGGGGCTCTCTATGAAGGTAGATTTTTGTTATTTAGAATGTTCATTCCTTAATGCTGTGTTGCGTCTGGAACTGGCTTGGAAGAAGGGTAGGAATCCCATGCCTGCTGCTCTTTGGCATGCCGAGGTTTGTGCAACTCTGGCTTCCTGGTGTGTCCTAGAGATGAGTTCTTGGTTTCTCATGAGGCTGGGGGAACTGAAGCTACACAGCCATGTCCACAGGCCTCTTCTGCAGGTGAGTGTTCACTCCCATTGTAAGGAGGAGCTGGGTTTTCTGGGCGATGCGTCTCTCGGGCCCCCCAGCTTGGAATTCTGGAGTGAGACATAGCTCTTGGCCTGGGCTGGAACAAGGGGATGTCTGGGCCAGTTGAACTGTTAATAACTTGGAGCCTGGGGTTCTGGGGTGGGCCCCGAGTTGCCCTCTAGGTCTATACTGGAGTCTGTCTTCTATCCTGCCTCTCACTGTGTGGATGGGTCGTCAGTCAATCATTTCAGACCTTATTGTCTTGTCTCTGTTATGGGAAGATACCCCTCCCTTTTGTACCTCACAGGGATGTTACAAAGCCAGAAAAGTGATTTATAATAACCCATTTCCCCAGGAGTTGTTACTGTTGAGAAATTGAACTTTTTATTCTTTTGGTGCTCATGTGTTTGAGAGGGGTGCCGAACAATAGGGGCGATGCAGCACTTTGCTCCTGCCAGGCTGTCTCCCAAGTGCTGTCCATGCATGAGCCCATTACTCCTCCTGAGATAAGCACTGGGCTTCTCCCTATTTTGTAGCTTGGGGAGACTGAGGCCCAGGGGGCAGGTGTATTGAGAGCATGCATGGGCTGTGGAGTTGGATGGGTGCCAGCTTGGCCTTGGTGCCCAGCAGAGCCAGCTTGAATGCTGTTGGGCCACTTGCAGGCTGTTTGACCTTTGAACTCCTGTTCTCTCATCTGTAACATGAGAGGCAACACCTGCCCTCAGTGTGCCCAGCTGGACTGCTCCAGCCTGGGGACCCGTGTGCTCAGTCAGCACCTGGCGCTGTGTGCCCAGTGTGTGCTGGCGAACACACAGCCAGGCTCGTTCACTAGAAAGGTTTCCTTCCTCAGTGTGCTGTCGCTTCTTGACCAGGTGATTGGACTGTCCCCTTCTGTTTTGGGGGATGGTAAGAGCACCCATGGATAGGTCACTGCAGTATAGTTGCTGCTTCAAATGTTCACTGCTCCCTCTATCTCCTTGCCACCCCCAAGCCCCTCAGAGGCTTAGGTGTCCATCCCTTGCTGGGACAGGGTGCTTACAGGGTCCTTTGCCCTAACTCACAATAGTCCCAAACAGTTGTTAGCTAGTTTGTATCTGCTATTCTTTATCCTAATGCTCATGTCTTAGAGTTCTTGGTATATTTGTCTCAATTCACCCTTTTATTTCTTCATTCGATGAGTATATTAGATTTCTCTTGCTGCATAACGAATTACAACAGATTTAGAGGTGGAAAACAACACCCATTTACTACATCCCAGTTTCTGTGGCCGTGGAGCCCAGGCACGGCTGAGCTGTGGCCTCTGCTCGGGATCTGACTGGGCTGCAGTCAAGATATTGACTTCACTCTGTTCTTATGTGGAGGCTTGGTCAGAGAAGAATCATTTCCAAACTTGTTCAGGTAGGCAGAATTCATTTCCTTGTGGTTGAATGACCGAGGGGATCAGTTCTTCTCTGGCTGTTGTCTGGGACTGCCCTCAGCTCCTGCAGGCCACCCACAGGCCTCTGCCTCGTGGCCCTCTCCATCCACAGTGCAGAACATAGCCCTTTGCATGCCCAGGGCCAGCAGGAAAGTGTCTCTCTCTTCACCTGCTAAGACAGTCTTACGTAATGAAACAGTCATAGGAGTGACAGTGCGTCACTTGGCAGTATCCTATTGGTTAGAGCAAGCCGCAGGTCCCGCCTTCCTGCAAGGGGAGGAGATTACCTGATGATGTGGATCACCAGGGTCACCTTCAGGCGTGTCTGCCACAATGGGCTTAATAAGCTTATTAAAATTGTATAAAATAAGAGTAATTAGCTCAAAGTGCTTTCCTCTCAGTAAAGAATACATAATCCCTTTTGGCTATCAGATCTATATTTTGCTTTGTCTTTCTAGGCTGTGTTTTGGAGAATTAAGGGGGCCAGATAAATCAGGTATCTCACTTTGGATTTGAGATCTTTGTTTTTCTTGTCTGAATTGTGTGAAGTGAGAGGAAGAGTTAAGAAAACGGGGGATGAATGTGAGCATGAGGCCAAGAGGAACACAGAAGGGCAGAGCGGGTTTCCTTTCCGTACCTATGTAAATTCTTCTTACAGACAGTGCTACATAAATGCACATGTCACATGATACATTTTGGTGTCATTTCCCTTTGTTTTGTTTATTCCATAACCCTCCTTCAGGGACATCATCCTTCTTTCATTTCTTTTCTTTTCCTTCTTCTTTTCTTTTCTTTCCTCCCTCCCTTCTTTCTTCCTTCTTTTTTTATTCAGATATTATTGATACACACTCTTATGAAGGTTTCACATGACCAGCAATGTGGTTACTACATTCACCCATATTATCAAGGCCCCCCCACACCCCATTGCAGTCACTATCCATCAGTGTAGTAAGATGCCACAGAGGCACTACTTGTCTTCATGGTGCTATACTGTCTTCCTGTGACTCCCCACCCACACCATGTGTGTCAATCATAATGCCCCTAAATTCCCTTCTCTGTTCCTCCCCACCCTTCCTCCTCCACCCCTCCCCTTTGGTAACCGCTAGTCCCTTCTTGGAGTCTGTGAGTCTGCTGCTGTTTTGTCCCTTCAGTTTTGCTTTGTTGTTATACTCCACAAAGGAGGGAAATCATTTGGTACTTGTCTTTCTCTGCTTAGTTTCTTTCAGTGAGTGTAATACCCTCTAGCTCCATCCATGTTGTTGCAAATGGTAGGATTTGTTTTCTTCTCCTGGCTGAATCATATTCCATTGTGTTCTTTATCCATTCATCTACTGATGGACACGTAGGTTGCTTAAATATCTTGGCTATTGTAAGTAGTGCTGCGATAAACATAGGGGTGCATATGTCTTTTTGAATCTAGGATCTTGTTTTCTTTGGGTAAATTCCTAGGAGTGGAACTCCTGGGTCAAATGGTATTTCTATTTTGAGTTTTTTGAGGAGCCTCCATATTGCTTTCCACAATGGTTGAACTAATTTACATTCCCACCAGCAGTGTAGGAGGGTTCCCCTTTCTCTGCATCCTCACCTGCATTTGTTGTTCCTTGCCTTTTCAATGTTGGCCATCCTACCTGGTGAGGTGATATCTTATTGTGGTTTTAATTTGCATTTCCCTGATAATTAGCGATGTGGAACATTTTTTCATGGGCCTGTTGGCTATCTGAATTTCTTCTTTGGAGAAGTGTCTATCCAGATCCTCTGCGCATTTTTTAATTGGGTTATTTGTTTTTTGGGTGTTGAGGCAAGTGAATTCTTTATATATTTTGGATGTTAACACGTTGTCGGATGTGTCATTTACCAATATATTCTCCCATACTGTAGGATGCCTTTTTGTTCTGCTGATGGTGTCCTTTGCTGTACAGAAGCTTTTTAGTTTGATGTAGTCCCATTTGTTCATTTTTGCTTTTGTTTTACTTGCCTGAGGAGATATATTCAGGAAAAAGTTGCTCATCTTTATATTCAAGAGATTTTTGCCCATGTTTTCTTCTAAGAGTTTTGTGGTTTCATGACTTACATTCAGGTCTTTGATTCATTTTGAGTTAACTTTTGTGTATGGAGTTAGACAATAATCCAGTTTCATTCTCTTACATGTAGCTGTCCAATTTTGCCAACACCAGTTGTTGAAGAGGTTGTCATTTCCCCATTGTATATCCATGGCTCCTTTATCATATATTAATTGACCATACATGGTTGGGTTAATATCTGGACCCTCTATTCCATTCCATAGATCTATGGGTCTGTTCTTGTGCCAGTACCAAATTGTCTTGATTACTGTGGCTTTGTAGTAGAGCTTGAAGTCAGGGAGCATAATCCTCCCAGCTTTATTCTTCCTTCTCAGGATTGCTTTAGCTATTTGGGGTTTTTTATGGTTCCATGTGAATTTTAGAACTATTTGCTCTAATTTGTTGAAGAATGCTGTTGTTATTTTGATAGGGATTGCATTGAATCTGTAGATTGCTTTAGGCAGGATGGCCATTTTAACAATATTAATTTCTCCTATCCATGAACATGGGATGTATTTCCATTTATTAGTGTCCTCTTTAATTTCTCTCATGAGTGTCTTGTAGTTTTCAGGGTATAGGTCTTTCGCTTCCTTGGTTAGGTTTATTCCTAGGTATTTTATTATTTTTGATGCAGTTGTGAAATGGAATTGTTTTCCTGATTTCTCTTTCTGCTAGTTCATCATTAGTACATAGGACAGCAACAGATTTCTGTGTATTGATTTTGTATCCCACAACTTTGCTGAATTCAGTTATTAGTTCTAGTAGTTTTGGGATAGATTCTTTAGTGGTTTTTATGTATAATATCATATCATCTGCAAACAGTGACAGTTTAACTTCTTCCTTACCAATCTGGATGCCTTGTATTTCTTTGTTTTGTCTGATTGCCATGGCTAGGACCTCCAGTACTATGTTGAATAACAGTGGGGACAGTGGGCATCCTTGTCTTGTTCCCAATCTTAAAGGAAAACTTTCACCTTCTTGCTGTTAAGTATGATGTTGGCTGTGGGTTTGTCATATATGGCCTTTATTATATTGAGGTATTTGCCCTGTATACTCATTTGGTTGAGAGTTTTTATCATGAAAGGATCTTGAATTTTGCTGAATGCTTTTTCAGCATCTATGGAGATGATCATGTGATTTTTGTCCTTTTTGTTGATGTGGTGGATGATGTTGATGGATTTTCAAATATTGTACCATCCTTACATCCCTGGAATAAATCCTATTTGATCATGATGGATGATCTTTTTGATGTATTTTTGAATTCAGTTTGTTAATATTTTGTTGAGTATTTTTGCTTCTATGTTCTTCAGGGATATTGGTCTGTCATTTTCTTTTTATGTGGTGTCTTTGTCTGGTTTTGGTATTAGAGAGATGCTGGCCTCATAGAATGAGTTTGGAAGTATTCCCTCCTCTTCTACTTTTTAGAAAACTTTAAGGAGCATGGGTATTAGGTCTTCACTAAATGTTTGATAAAATTCAGTGATGAAGCCATCTGGTCCAGGATTTTGTCCTTAGGTAGTTTTTTTTTTATTACCAATTCAATTTTGTTGCTGATAATTGGTCTGTTCAAATTTCCTGTTTCTTCCAGGGTCAGTCTTGGAAGGTTGTATTTTTCTAAAAAGTTGTCCATTTCTTCTAGGTTATCCAATTTGTTAGTATATAACTTTTCATAGTATTCTCTAATAATTCTTTGTATTTCTGTGGTGTCTGTGGTGATTTTTCCTTTCTCATTTCTGATTTTGTTTATGTGTGTAGACTCTCTTTTTTTCTTGATAAGTTTGGCTAGGGGTTTATCTATTTTGTTGATTTTTCTCGAAGAACCAGCTCCTTGTTTCATTGATTGTTTCTATTGTTTTATTCTCAATTTTATTTATTTATGCTCAGATCTTTATTTTGTCCTTCCTACTGACTTTGGGCCTCATTTGTTCTTCTTTTTCTAGTTCCATTAATTGTGAGATTAGACTGTTCATTTGGGATTGTTCTTTCCTGAGGTAGGCTGTATTGCAATATACTTCTCTCTTAGCATGGCCTTTGCTGCATCTCACAGGTTTTGTGGTGTTGAGTTATTGTTTTCATTTGTCTCCATATATTGCTTGATCTCTGTTTTTATTTGGTCATTGAGCCATTGATTATTTAGGAGCATATTGTTAAGCCCCCATGTGTTTGTGGGCTTTTCTGTTTTCTTTGCATAATTTATTTCTAGTTTCTTACCTTTGTGGTCTGAGAAGCTGTTTGGTACAATGTCAATCCTTCTGAATTTACTGAGGCTCTTTTTGTGGCCTAGTGTATGATCTATTGTTGACAATGTTCCAAGTGCAGAGAAGAATGTGTATCCTGCTGCTTTTGGGTGGAGTGTTCTGTAGATGTCTGTTAGGTCCATCTGTTCTAATGTGTTGTTCAGTGCCTCTGTGTCCTTACTTATTTTCTGTCTGGTTGATCTGTCCTTTAGAGTGAGTGGTGTGTTGAAGCCTCCTAGAATGAATGCATTGCATTGTATTTCCCCCTTTAATTCTGTTAGTATTTGTTTCACATATGTAGATGTTCCCATGTTGGGTGCATAGATATTTATAATGGTTATTTCCTCTTGTTGGACTGACCCATTTATCATTATGTAACGTCCTTCTTTGTCTCTTGTTACTTTGTTTTGAAGTCTATTTTGTCTGATACAAGTACTGCAACCCCTGCTTTTTCTCCCTATTATTTTCATGAAATATCTTTTTCCACCCTTTGCGTTTAGTCTGTGTATGTCTTTGGGTTTGATGTTCGTCTCTTGTAGGCAGCATATAGATGGGTCTTGTTTTTTTTTTTTTTTTTTTTTTGAGAGGGCATCTCTCATATTTATTGATCAAATGGTTGTTAACAACAATAAAATTCAGTATAGGGGGGTCAATGCTCAATGTACAATCATTAATCCATCTCAAGCCTAATTCTCGTCAGTCTCCAATCTTCTGAAGCATAACGAACAAGTTCTTACATGGTGAACGAATTCTTACAGAGTGAATAAATTCTTACATGGTGAACAGTACAAGGGCAGTCATCACAGAAACTTTCGGTTTTGATCATGCAATATGACCTATAAACCATCAGGTCAAATATGAATATTCATTTGATTTTTGTACTTGATTTATATGTTGATCCCACATTTCTCCTATTATTATTATTATTTTTATTTTTAATAAAATGCTGAAGTGGTAGGTAGATGCAAGATAAAGGTAGAAAACATAGTTTAGTGCTGTAAGAAGGCAAATATAGATGATCAGATGATCAGGTGTGTGCCTATGGACTAAGTATTAATCCAGGCTAGACAAGGGCAGCAAGACATCCACGGATGCAGAAGATTTCTCTCAAAGCAGGGGGGGTGAGGTTCTGAGCCTCACCTCTGTTGATCCCCAAATTATCACCTGATGGCCCCCCTGCGACTGTGCCTGTCTTAGGTTGTTCCTCCCTTGAGGAATCTTACCCGTCTCTGGCTAACCAGTCATCTTCCGGGGCCATACAGGGAAATGTAAAGTTGGTAAGTGAGAGAGAAGCCATATTGTTTGCAAAGGTTAGCTTTTTACTTCTTTGCAGATTTATGCCCTGTGGCTTCTATGCCCAGCACTTGTCTCGAGGTATCTTTACCACCTGGAGGAATTATGATACTCGGTAAATTCGATATGAGGCACGAATTCTATTTAAGGTTTGTAATTAGGAAGGAAGAAGAAAAGCTATAGATGTAGCATATGAAGGAAACTTGGGAGGATTGATTATTTCTTTGACATATCTTCTTGTATAGTACCTTAAGTATGTATAGGTTTTAAACTACTAACTAATTTGCACACACATATTAACATAATAGGAATACGGTGACATAAACAAAGCAAATCTATAATTACCAGCCATCTCCAGTGAAGCCAAGAAAACCATTTAGGCACCCTAGGCATTTGTGAAAATTTATCTATGATATGATGGATATTGTCCAACTGTACTTGAACCATCAGATAAATTAAAGCAGCCCATTTCTGGGATCTGTTCACATCCCATATGTTCTTTTAACCATAGATAGTCTATAGTCATGAGATTTTGGAGTGCTACAACTTGCACCCCTCCCAACTCCTGGTTGAGTTCCAACAGTACAGATCCGGTCAAATTCGTTGTCTCACTGTATGCACATGCCAGTCTAGACATCTCCCTCCTCATTCCTATGGCAAGTCCAGGAGACGGTGGGCTGGATGCAGCCACAACCGCAGCATCGTCCGGATCCCTGTGGAGGCTTTT
The DNA here is from genome assembly GCF_040802235.1 of Manis javanica. NCBI lineage: Eukaryota > Metazoa > Chordata > Mammalia > Pholidota > Manidae > Manis > Manis javanica. The sequence continues at coordinate 12,791,122 of NC_133159.1, forward strand.
TGATGATCATCCCCCGGCACGAGTCCTCCAGAGAGTGCTGATGCCGGAAGCTCCTCCTCATATCGTATCTTAGTTCATTTTCTGGGTATCCAAGCTAGGCCTTGATCTTCTGCGTAGAAACAAACAGACCCTTTGCCCACACTTTGACATGCCCTCTATACCACTGTGCAGAACTCATTGGAGGTCAGCACACAGTAACTGCTTTTTTTTTTTTTTTTTAATTAAGAGAAAGGAATATTATCAGAAAAGAGTACCTCCATAGCTGATCATCTGACACCCTTTAAGTGATCAACATTAAGGATATTTAAAGCATGCGTTGATCTTTGATTTACCAATAGTTTTATCCTGTTAAGGAATAATCCCCCTTTTCTTTCTTTCTTTCTTTTTTTTTTTTAAATTTTTAATCTACACTTACCTGAAGAATACTATGTTTACTATGCTCTCCCCTATATCAGGTCCCCCCTAACAACCACATTACGGTTACTGTCCATCAGCTTAGCAAAATGTGGTAGAGTCACTACTTGTCCTCTCTGTGTTGTGCAGCCCACCCTCCCCTTTCTCCCTCCCCCCCATGCATGCTAATCTTAATACCCCCCTTCTTCTTCCCCCCCCTTATCCCTCCCTGCCCACCCATCCTCCCCAGTTCCTTTCCCTTTGGTACCTGTTAGTCCATTTTTGGGTTCTGTAATTCTGCTGCTGTTTTGTTCCTTCAGTTTTTCCTTTGTTCCTATACTCCTCAGATGAGTGAAATCATTTGGTATTTCTCTTTCTCCGCTTGGCTTATTTCACTGAGCATAATACTCTCCAGCTCCATCCATGTTGCTGCAAATGGTTGGATTTTTCCACTTCTTATGGCTGAGTAGTATTCCATTGTGTATATGTACCACATCTTCTTTATCCATTCATCTACAGATGGACATTTAGGTTGCTTCCAATTCTTGGCTATTGTAAATAGTGCTGCGATAAACATAGGAGTGCATCTGTCTTTCTCAAACTTGATTGCTGCGTTCCTAGGGTAAATTCCTAGGAGTGGAATTCCTGGGTCAAATGGTAGGTCTGTTTTGAGCATTTTGATGCACCTCCATACTGCTTTCCACAATGGTTGAACTAATTTACATTCCCACCAGCAGTGTAGGAGGGTTCCCCTTTCTCCACAGCCTCGCCAACATTTGTTGTTGTTTGTCTTTTGGATGGCAGCTATCCTTACTGGTGTGAGGTGATACCTCATTGTAGTTTTAATTTGCATTTCTCTGATAATTAGCGATGTGGAGCATCTTTTCATGTGTCTCTTGGCCATCTGTATTTCTTTTTTGGAGAACTGTCTGTTCAGTTCCTCTGCCCATTTTTTAATTGGGTTATTTGTTTTTTGTTTGTTGAGGCGTGTGAGCTCTTTATATATTCTGGACGTCAAGCCTTTATCAGATCTGTCATTTTCAAATATATTCTCCCATACTGTAGGGTTCCTTTTTGTTCTATTGATGGTGTCTTTCGCTGTACAGAAGCTTTTCAGCTTAATGTAGTCCCACTTGCTCATTTTTGCTGTTGTTTTCCTTGCCCGGGGAGATATGTTCAAGAAGAGATCACTCATGTTTATATCTAAGAGGTTTTTGCCTATGTTTTTTTCCAAGAGTTTAATGGTTTCGTGACTTACATTCAGGTCTTTGATCCATTTTGAGTTTACCTTTGTATATGGGGTTAGACAATGGTCCAGTTTCATTCTCCTACATGTAGCTGTCCAGTTTTGCCAGCACCATCTGTTGAAGAGACTGTCATTTTGCCATTGTATGTCCATGGCTCCTTTATCAAATATTAATTGACCATATATGTTTGGGTTAATTTCTGGGGTCTCTAATCTGTTCCACTGGTCTGTGGCTCTGTTCTTGTGCCAGTACCAAATTGTCTTGATTACTATGGCTTTGTAGTAGAGCTTGAAGTTGGGGAGTGAGATCCCCCCTACTTTATTCTTCTTTTTTAGGATTGCTTTGGCTATTCGGGGTCTTTGGTGTTTCCATATGAATTTTTGAATTATTTGTTCCAATTCATTGAAGAATGTTGCTGGTAATTTGAGAGGGATTGCATCAAATTTGTATATTGCTTTCGGCAGGATGGCCATTTTGACGATATTAATTCTTCCTAGCCATGAGCATGGGATGAGTTTCCATTTATTAGTGTCCCCTTTAATTTCTCTTAAGAGTGACTTGTAGTTTTCAGAGTATAAGTCTTTCACTTCCTTGGTTAGGTTTATTCCTAGGTATTTTATTCTTTTTGATGCAATGGTGAATGGAATTGTTTTCCTGATTTCTCTTTCTATTGATTCGTTGTTAGTGTATAGGAAAGCTACAGATTTCTGTGTGTTAATTTTGTATCCTGCAACTTTGCTGTATTCCGATATCAGTTCTAGTAGTTTTGGAGTGGAGTCTTTAGGGTTTTTTATGTACAGTATCATATCATCTGCAAATAGTGACAGTTTAACTTCTTCTTTACCAATCTGGATTCCTTGTATTTCTTTGTTTTGTCTGATTGCCGTGGCTAGGACCTCCAGTACTATGTTAAATAACAGTGGGGAGAGTGGGCATCCCTGTCTGGTTCCCGATCTCAGTGGAAATGCTTTCAGCTTCTCGCTGTTCAGTATAATGCTGGCTGTGGGTTTATCATATATGGCCTTTATTATGTTGAGGTACTTGCCCTCTATTCCCATTTTGCTGAGAGTTTTTATCATGAATGGATGTTGAATTTTGTCAAATGCTTTTTCAGCATCTATGGAGATGATCATGTGGTTTTTTTCTTTCTTTTTGTTGATGTGGTGGATGATGTTGATGGATTTTCGAATGTTGTACCATCCTTGCATCCCTGGGATGAACCCCACTTGGTCATGGTGTATGATCCTTTTGATATACTGTTGAATTCTGTTTGCTAATATTTTATTGAGTATTTTTGCATCTACATTCATCAGGGATATTGGTCTGTAATTTTCTTTTTTGGTGGGGTCTTTTCCTGGTTTTGGTATTAGGGTGATGTTGGCTTCATAGAATGAGTTTGGGAGTATTCCCTCTTCTTCTATTTTGTGGAACACTTTAAGGAGAATGGGTATTATGTCTTCTCTGTGTGTCTGATAAAATTCCGAGGTAAATCCGTCCGGCCCCGGGGTTTTGTTCTTGGGTAGTTTTTTGATTACTGTTTCAATTTCTTTGCTTGTAATTGGTTTGTTTAACTTTTGTGTTTCTTCCTTGGTCAGTCTTGGGAGGTTGTATTTTTCTAGGAAGTTGTCCATTTCTTCTAGGTTTTCCAGCTTGTTGGCATATAGGTTTTCATAGTAGTCTTTAATAATTCTTTGTATTTCTGTGGAGTCTGTCGTGATTTTTCCATTCTCATTTCTGATTATGTTGATTTGTGTTGACTCTCTTTTTCTCTTAATAAGTTGGGCTAGAGGCTTATCTATTTTGTTTATTTTCTCAAAGAACCAGCTCTTGGTTTCGTTGATTTTTGCTATTGTTTTATTCTTCTCAATTTTGTTTATTTCTTCTCTGATCTTTATTATGTCCCTCCTTCTGCTGACTTTAGGCCTCATTTGTTCTTCTTTTTCCAGTTTTAATAGTTGTGATGTTAGACTATTCATTTGGGATTGTTCTTCCTTCTTCAAGTGTGCCTGGATTGCTATATACTTTCCTCTTAAGACTGCTTTCGCTGCATCCCACAGAAGTTGGGGCTTAGTGTTGTTGTTGTCATTTGTTTCTATATATTCCTTGATCTCTATTTTGATTTGTTCATTGATCCATTGATTATTTAGTAGCATGTTGTTAAGCCTCCATGTGTTTGTGAGCCTTTTTGTTTTCTTTGTAGAATTTATTTCTACTTTCATACCTTTGTGGTCTGAAAAATTGGTTGGTAGAATTTCAATATTGTGGAATTTACTGAGGCTCTTTTTGTGAGCTAGTATGTGGTCTATTCTGGAGAATGTTCCATGTGCACTTGAGAAGAATGTATATCCTGTTGCTTTTGGATGTAAAGTTCTATAGATGTCTATTAGGTCCATCTGTTCTAGTGTGTTGTTCAGTGCCTGTGTGTCTTTACTTATTTTCTGCCCGGTGGATCTATCCTTTGGGGTGAGTGGTGTGTTGAAGTCTCCTACAATGAATGCATTGCAGTCTATTTCCCTCTTTAGTTCTGTTAGTATTTGCTTCACATATGCTGGTGCTCCTGTATTGGGTGCATATATATTTAGAATGGTTATATCCTCTTGTTGGACTAAGCCCTTTATCATTATGTAGTGGCCTTCTTTATCTCTTGTTACTTTCTTTGTTTTGAAGTCTATTTTGTCTGATATTAGTACTGCAACCCCTGCTTTCTTCTCACTGTTGTTTGCCTGAAATATGTTTTTCCATCCCTTGACTTTTAGTCTATGCTTATCTTTGGGTTTAAGGTGAGTTTCTTGTAAGCAGCATATAGATGGGTCTTGCTTTTTTATCCATTCTATTACTCTATGTCTTTTGATTGGTGCATTAAGTCCATTTACATTTAGGGTGACTATTGAAAGATATGTACTTATTGCCATTGCAGGCTTTAGATTCGTGGTTACCAAAGGTTCAAGGTTAGCTTCTTTAGTATCTTACTGCCTAACTTAGCTCACTTATTGAGCTGTTATATACACTGTCTGGAGAGTCTTTTCTTCTCTCCCTTCTTATTCCTCCTCCTCCATTCTTCATATGTTGTGTGTTTTGTTCTGTGCTCTTTTTAGGGGTGCTCCCATCTAGAGCAGTCCCTGTAGGATGCCCTGTAGAGGTGGTTTGTGGGAAGCAAATTCCCTCAGCTTTTGCTTGTCTGGGAATTGTTTGATCCCACCATCATATTTAAATGATAGTCGTGCTGGATACAGTATCCTTGGTTCAAGGCCCTTCTGTTTCATTGCATTAAGTATATCATGCCATTCTCTTCTGGCCTGTAGGGTTTCTGTTGAGAAGTCTGATGTTAGCCTGATTGGTTTTCCTTTATAGGTGACCTTTTTCTCTCTAGCTGCCTTTAAAACTCTTTCCTTGTCCTTGATCCTTGCCATTTTAATTATTATGTGTCTTGGTGTTGTCCTCCTTGGATCCTTTCTGTTGGGGGTTCTGTATAATTCCATGGTCTGTTCGATTATTTCCTCCCCCAGTTTGGGGAAGTTTTCAGCAATTATTTCTTCAAAGACACTTTCTATCCCTTTTCCTCTTTCTTCCTCTTCTGGTATCCCTATAATACGAATGTTTTTCCTTTTGTATTGGTCACATATTTCTCTTAGTGTTGTTTCATTCCTGGAGATCCTTTTATCTCTCTCTATGTCAGCTTCTATACGTTCCTGTTCTCTGGCTTCTATTCCTTCAATGGCCTCTTGCATCTTATCCATTCTGCTTATAAATCCTTCCAGGGATTGTTTCACTTCTGTGATCTCTTTCCTGACATCTGTGATCTCCTTCCGGACTTCATCCCACTGCTCTTGCATTTTTCTCTGCATCTCATCCCATTGCTCTTGCATTTTTTTCTGCATCTCTGTCAGCATGTTCATGATTTTTATTTTGAATTCTTTTTCAGGAAGACTAGTTAGGTCTGTCTCCTTCTCAGGTGTTGTCTCTGTGATCTTTGTCTGCCTGTAGTTTTGCCTTTTCATGGTGATAGAGATAGTTTGCAGAGCTGGTACAAGTGACCGCTGGAAGAGCTTCCCTTCTTGTTGGTTTGTAGCCTTTTCCTGGGAGAATAGCGACCTCTAGTGGCTTGTGTTGGGCAGCTGTGCGCAGACAGGGCTTCTGCTTCCTGCCCAGTTGCTTTGGGGTTTATCTCCGCTGTTGCTGTGGGCTTGGCCTGGCTGGGGCTGTTCCTCCAAAATGGTGGAGCCCCGTTGGAGGGGGAGCAGCCAGGAGACTATTTATCTCCGTAAGGGGCCTCTGTGCTCCCTGCTGCCCAGGGGGTTAGAGTGCCCAGAGATCCCCAGATTCCCTGCTTCTGGTCTAAGTGACCTGTCCTGCCCCTTTAAGATTTCCAAAAAGCACTCTCCAAACCAAAACAACAGCAGCAACAATGAGAGAGGGAACAGAAACAAAGAGAAAAAAAAAAGGAAAAAAAAGGAAAAAACAAGCGATTTTTTTTTTTTTTTTTTTTTTTTTTGTCCTCAGGTGCCGGTCCCAGGCACCCGCTCACTGGTCCTGCTGCCCTGTCTCCCTAGCACCAGGGTCCCTGTCCTTTCAAGGCTTCCAAAAAGCACCCACCCACCGGTCCCGCAGGGAAGCAACGCTCAATATTCTTTGTCCTCAGGCACTGGTCCCACGCACCCGCTCACCAGTCCCGCCGCCCTGCCTCCCTAGCACCGGGGTCCCTGTCCCTTCAAGGCTTCCAAAAAGCACTCGGCAAAAAGAGAGAAAAAAAAGGGGAAAAACGCGCAATTTCTTCCGTCCTCAGGTGCTGGTCTCAGGCACCCACCCACCGGTCCCACAGGGAAAAATGCGGGATATTCTTTGTCCTCAGGTGCCGGTCCCAGGCACCCGCTCACCAGTCCCGCCGCCCTGCCTCCCTAGCACCGGGGTCCCTGTCCCTTTTAGGCTTCCAAAAAGCACTCGCAGAAAAGAGAAAAAAAAAAGGGGAAAAACGCGCGATTTCCTCTGTCCTCAAGTGCCGGTCTCAGGCACCCGCCCACCGGTCCCGCAGGGAAAAACGGGGGATATTCTTTGTCCTCAGGCGCCGGTCCCAGCCACCCGCTCACCAGTCCCGCCACCGTGCCTCCCTAGCACTGGGGTCCCCGTCCCTTCAAGGCTTCCAAAAAGCGCTCGCCAAAAAGAGAAAAAAAAAAAAAAGGGGAAAAACGCGCGACCTCCTCCGTCCTCAGGCACCGGTCTCAGGCACCCGCCCCCAGGTCTCGCAGGGAGAAACGCGGGATATTCTTTGTCCTCCGGCGCTGTTCCCAGGCACCTCCTCACCGGTCCCGCCACCCTGCCTCCCCAGCAACGGGGGCCCGTCCCTCTAAGGCTTCCAAGAAGCGCTCGCCAAAAAAAAAAAAAAAAAAAAAAAAAACCGCTCCGGTTTCTCTCCACCCGCCGGGAGCCGGGGGGAGGGGCGCTCGGGTCCCGCCGGGCTGGGGCTTGTATCTTACCCCCTTCGCAAGGCGCTGGGTTCTTGCAGGTGTGGATGTGGTCTGGATGTTGTCCTGTGTCCTGTGGTCTCTATTTTAGGAAGATTTTTCTTTGTTATATTTTCATAGCTCTATGTGTTTTTGGGAGGAGATTTCCACTGCTCTACTCACGCCGCCATCTTGGCTCCCCCTCCGGGTCTTGTTTTTTTTATCCATTCAGTAACTCTGTGTCTTCTGATTGGTGCATTCAGTCCATTTATATTTTGGGTGATTATCGATAGATATGTACTTACTGCCATTGCAGGCTTTAGATTCATGGTTACCAAAGGTTAGAGGGTAGCTTTTTTACTATCAGGTATTCTAACTTAACTCACTCAGTACGCTATTGGAAACACAGTCTGAAGGTTTTTTTTCCCCTTCTCTTCTTTTTCTTCCTCCACCATTCTTTGTGTATTGGGTGTCATGTTCTCTACTCTTTGTGTATCCCTTGACTGACCTTTGGGGAGTTGATATAATTTTGTATTTCCTTAGTAATTAATTGGTCTACTTTCTTTATTGTGGTTTTATTTTCTCTGGTGACATATATTTAGCCTTAGAAGCACTTCCATCTATAGCAATCCCTCCAAAATACACTTTAGAGATGGTTTGTGGGAGATAAATTCCCTCAACTTTTGCTTATCTGGAAATTGTGTAATCCCTCCTTCAAATTTAAATGATAATCTTGCCAGATAAAGTATTCTTGGTTCGAGGCCCTTCTGTTTCATTGCATTAAATATATCATGCCACTCCATTCTGGCCTGTAAAGTTTCTGTTGAGAAGTCTGATGATAGCCTGATGGATTTTCCTTTGCATGTGATCTTTTTTCTCTGTCTGGTTGCTTTTAATACTCTGTCCTGTCCTTGATCTTTGCCATTTTATTTATTATATGTCTTGGTGTTGTCTTCCTTGGTCCCTTTTGTTGGGAGATCTGTGGCCTGAGAGATTATTATCTCTTTCCCAAGATTAGGGAAGTTTTCAGCAATTACTTCGTCAAAGACACTTTCTATCCCTTTTTCTCTCTCTTCTTCTGGTACCTCTATAATGTGAATATTGTTCCGTTTGGATAGGTCATATAGTTCTCTCAATATTCTTTCATTCCTAGAGATCCTTTTCTCTCTCTGTGCCTCAGCTTCTTTGTATTTGTGTTCTCTAATTTCTATTTCATTTACCATCTCCTCTACTTCATCTAATCTCTTTTAAATCCCTCCATTGTATGTTTCATTTTGGGTACTGTATTTTTCAAAGTTTCTGTCTTTTTCTTGAATTCCTCCCTGAGGTCTTTAATATCTTTCTGTAGCTCTGTGAGTATGTTTATGATTTTTAGTTTGAAATCTTTCTCAGGAAGATTTGTGATTTCAGTTTCACTTGGCTCTCTTTCTGGTGTTTGTGGGATTTTGGTTTGTACTAGGTTCTTTTGATGTTTCATTTTTGTAATGCATATTCATATTATGTAATAATAACTTTGTGTAAGCAGTGCCCTCTAGTGCCCAGAATCTCTACTCTCTGGAGCTGCTTAGCACCTGGAGCGATGGCCAGGGTTGCAGGCGAGCAGTGCTGTTGACTGCCAGGAGGAAAGAGCTCTTTCCTGCTTCCTGGCTGCAGTTCCTGCCTCCATTGCCAGGGCCAGTGGGCTGAGTGTGCAGAGAGCAGCCTCTGCATTATGCCCCTGTAGCCACTGTATGTGGGGCTGCCCTCCAGTTGGCCTGGCACGATGGCAGGGGCAGCAGGTTTGTGAGCTGGGCTGGCTGGGAGGAAGGAGTGGCAGGTTGCATATCGCAATAGGGGGCCTCCGGGCTATGTTGCCAGCCAGGGGGATGAAGGACCTGAAGCTCCTGAAAGTTCCCAACCTGCTGGACTGAGTGCACTGGGGCAATTTTGTCCACCTGTCCTTTCTCCTGAGCAGCAAGCTCTGTGCAATCTTTGCAACTTTAGCAGCCCTCTTGCTGTTGGCAGGTCTCTCTGAGTGCCCACCTTTCTTTTGTCCCAGAGAGGCCAGTTGTGGGTACCTGTTCTCCACAAGTGGCTGGAATCTCAGTCTCTCCGAGTATTCTGCCTGTCTTAGCTTTCCAACCCCATTAATCTCCAGAGCACCATGTAATGTAGGTTCCTGCTCCCAGAGCAGATCTCCACAGCTAGGTGTTCAGCAGTCTTAGGCCTCCAACCCCTCCCCACTCTGTTTCTCTTCCTCCTGCCAGTGAGCTGGGATGGTGGTAGGCCTTGGGTCCCACCAGATTGTGGCTTTGCTACTTTACCCTTTTCCATGAGATCTTCTCTTTTTCCCAGATGTAGGCAGTCTGTCGTAGTCTTCTTTCCTGTTGCACTTTCAGGATTAGTTGTATTTGCTATATTTTCATATTATATGCAGTTTTGGGAGGAGTTTATGTCTCAGTTCTCATACTGCCATCTTTAATCCCCTCTCTCATCCCTCTTATTTCTACCTTGATGCCAACATAATGATCTTGTATAGATCTTTTCATATGTCCCATGTTTTCACAATTGTATACAAACATGTTAATATTTCTACATTCCTGGATCATCTCTCCTTCAACAATGCCTTGTAGAAATCTTTCTACACCAAAAGCTGTAGTTCTAGCACATTCTTTTTAATGACTGTATAATATTCCAAAGCATGGATGTACTGTGATTGCACCAACCATTGCCCTATAGATTATCACTCATTTCCTATTGTTACCATAATGAGCAGCATGAAGGTAATCCTCCATGTACCCATACATCCTTAGGTACATCCTCAGATTTTATTTCACTGGGGTAAGATTCCAGGAGTCAAATTGCTGGGTCAAAAGGTTTATGTACTTTGAATTTTAATAGCTGCTGTCAGCTTGATTTCCTCAGAGGCTGTAACACTTCTCGTTTTACTCTTATAATTTGAGAGTCATCTTTTCCCTGTATCCCACCAGCAAGAGTTGTTTTCGGTGTTGTTAGTTTGGACCAGGTAGTGAGGTATAAAGTGATATTTCGTTGTTAGTTTTAATTTGCATTTCCCGCACTAGTGGTGAGTCTGAGCATCTTTTCATCTATCTATTTGGCCATTTGGATGTGCCTGCCTGTGAATTGCCTCTGTGAATCCTTTGCTCGTTTGTCCATAGGATCATCTGTTCCCTTCTTGTCAAGTTATCAGCTCTCTGTACAGCACATTAACTGTCTTGGGGCCTCTGCAGGGCAACTATATTGCAAGAGATTTCAAGTTGTCTGTTAATCTTGTTTATGGTATCCTTTGCCATGCAAAACCTGTGAATTGTTACACAGTTAGAAATACCTGTCTTTTCTTCTGAGGTTTCTGGATCTCTAAGGTTGGCTAAGATATCTATCTCACTTATAATTGTTTGCCTTTTTTTTCCATCACTAACTTGGTCTAACAAATATTTGCCAAGCTTATGATCAGCACCAGGCCCTGGGCCACCCACCACAGATGTGGATAATTAGAAATTATCCCACTCTCAAGGAGCTCAGTGTCACAAAGTTACTTACACTCTGCTTAATGGAGCGCTGGGGGCCTGGGGTCAGGCACTGTTACCTCAGCTCAGAGCCTCCTATCCAGGATGCAGGATACAGGTGTGCCAAGGCCTAGTGCCCTCAGGCATTAGGCAGGCAGAGGCCCAAGCTCCCAGGAAGGTCACTGCTTGCCCTGGGCAGCCTCACCCAGTCTCCCCACCTAGGTGTCATCTTCTCTCTGCTCCATGATGTGGGGTTGCCTTAGCTGATACTTCAGGGATGGAAGCTGAATCAGCCAGGGAGGCAGGAGAGTGGTGAGGGGAAGTGCTCAGAGGAAGGAACTGAAGGAGGGGTTGTAACATAGGAAGGTCATTGCATGGCTCACCCGGGCCATAGGAGGAGGTCTGGGTGCAGAGGAGGGTGGGGGTGGGGTGGGCGTGTGCTACTTGGCAGGGGAAGGTTGAGTGCCTAACAGAAAGGGGCCCTGAGCCCATACCCACCAGTGGGGACGGAGGGGGGTGTTGAGCTATGGACGGACAACTTGACTCCTTTCTGGTGCATCTGCGGTAGGAGGGGCCAGGCCTGCATCTGCCCACCAACTTCCTGGCATGCCTCGGGCCACCTCTGGGGCTGCTGGCTGCTCTTGATCAATGGTCGCTGGAGTGGGTTATGTGGATCCTCAGGAGTGTGAACAGAACCTGGGAGACAGAATTAGAACTTCATTTCTATTTATGTCCTCATCTTCTCCTCTAAAGGTATATTTTTATGTGTTTAATGATGTACATAAAATTAGGAAGGCAGTGCATGTTTATAACCATAAATGAATGCATACTGGGACACATGCACTACCGTGAAGATTGCTGATCTTAGTAGGATGAGCCATTTTGGTCACTCCCAGACACCCCCCAAGTGAGGGGATCTGTGTCAGGAAATGAAGGGACATTCACGTGGGTAGGGGAGGCCTAGGAAAGTGACTTCCTGGAAGAAAAGAACTTGTCCCATGCTCCTAAAAGGGTCAGTTCCTCATGAATCATCTCCACAGAGCAGCCACCTCTAGTCCCTGTTGGTTTGTGTTAGCCGCTTGTTTTTCCCTTAGAAAATACTTTATATTTTGTAGTTACTTTGTTCGCCTTTTTGACTGTTTCCCCCACTCGACTGCAAGCTCCATGAGAGCCCAGACTGACTGTCTCAGTCTTTGGGCTGCCCCCAAACCTAGTACAGTGCCTGGCAGGTCGTTGGCACTCATATCTACCCACAGCATAATGACTGCATATGGCAGCACACCAAAGGTGTTCTCCATGCCCCTTGAGGGTTGATACCATTTTGTAGGTGAGAAGGTCACCTGCAAATTCAGAAAGGCTGAGTGATTTGCCCTAGGTCACACAGCTGTTCGGGTATGGGAGGAGGAGGAAGGGAGCTAGCATTTTCTGGGTACCCACTAAATGTCTGGCTCTCACTATGCCTTGATACCACCTCATTGGCTACAGAGAAGCCATTCACAGAAGAGTAAACTGAGGTGCCGAGGTGGGATGTGAGTTTCCCAAGGCCACTGAGCAAGTAGAGGAGCTGGGATTTGAGCCCAGGTCCGTTGGGGCCCCATGCACATTTTGTCTCCACCACTTCGATGACAATTCCTTTAATCTGGGTTAACTCTAAAGCTGATTCCTTTAATCTGGGTTAACTTGAGGTCTGTAAGAGGCACATATGGGCGCAAATTGAAGGGCGGGCACCCTGGCAGACACCCCTGTGAGCAGACGGCGAGGAGGTGGCTGGATTGGGCTGCACGATGGTGGGCGCTGGTCCAGGGCCACCAAGTCCCGAGGCACAGCTGATTCGCCTGCCTGACTAGGCGGGTGATGTTTTATGCATGGCGCCTAATTTTGCCCCTGCAGTCTCTGGCTATATTTAACACCATTAATCATTATTGTTGGCTCCCAAGAGGATGAATCCCTGATTAGTGTCAGAAACACATCACACGGGGAAGAGAGAGGGAGAAAATAAGAGCTCACCCTAACTTGATTCTTCCTAACTGGAGACGAGATGCGTGTTCGTGGCGCTGCTCTCTGCCATCTGTGGGGTTCGTGACTCGCAGTTTCCTTGTTTGGATTCCTGCCCCTCTGTCCTGGGCTGCAGCCAGGGCCTGCCCCCGCCGCGGGCCCTTGTGGTGTGGGCACCCCCTCTTCTTTGTGCCAGAGCAGTGTGCAGCTCAGCCAACTGAGGGCAGCTGCCTCAGTCTGAGCTTGAGGAAGGGCCAACCGAGCACTTATTAGGTTCCTTCTGTAGGCACACGTCCCCTCCCAGTGCCTTACATTCCTTTTCCCATCACCTTAACCCTCAGCTTCCTAGAGGACATGTTTTTAACCCTTCTTGACAAAGTGGGGAAACTGAGGCTCAGTTACATTTCACAGACCTGTGGCTGGTTATCAAACACGTGGAGATGCTTCCTTGTTTAACAAAGAACTGCTTGAAGACTGTGTGACCATGTGGCTTTGCCTTCAGGTATCTGGCAGAGTTTTCTGGTCGCTTCAGGCACAGGAAAGAGGCCAGTCTTTCTCATAATCACATCCTACGTGGAGACCAGAGATCTGAGTACGACATTTATTTTCTGTTTCTTTGAGTCTTAGATGGGTGGCTAGAAGTCCCCCCTCCATCCTTCTCATTCTCCTCTTACTCTACCCCTTTGTCCTCCCCCAGAGCCCTGCTCATCCTGTCCCCCACCTTTATGTTGACATGGGGACAATGAGACTATAATTGCAGAGTTAAGGGGGCCTCTTTCCTGAGTGGGGTCTCTCCTCCTGCTGTGGTGGCAATGGCCTCTTTTGGCTTAACTTTGATGCTTTTCTGAGACCTCTCCCCAGCAGTGGTGAAGATGGGAGACAAAAGAGAAGGTGAAGAAACTGAGGACCCTGGCCTGTTGTCACTAGTCACCCAAGTAGGTAGCAGACTGAAGGTCAAGGAGAATCAGACAGAGGTCAGCAGGGTAGAGACGGATGCAAGGGACAGGTCTCATGAGAGGACTCTTAAGTCCCCCAGTGTGGGTCCCCAATTAGGGGAGGGGCTTGGAGGGATTGATCACGGCCCTCTCACCCCTACATACAGGGAGCTGATGCATTTGACCACCTGTTCTGTGCACAGACCCTGTGCAAAGGGCTTTACCTACATGGCCAGTTGGCTGGAAAGCTTTGTGGGTAAAAACTGGAAATGGTTTTGATTTTTCTACTTGCTGCCTTTCAGAAGTTTCTTCAAGTTCTCCTTCCTGGGGGCTTAATGTCCTCAGGCAGATTTCACTATTTTCTGGTCCTTTCCAGTTATGACAATGTAGCCCAGTCTGTTTAGAACCTTGAATCTCACGTTTCATCAAAGGCTTTCCATTCTGTTCCCACCCCCAAACTTTCCCAGGTCCTGCAGGGCAGGGGAGGACAGGGACTCACTCCTTACGGGACCAGGCAGTGTTGCAGAGGGTGGGGGGCTACCCACCCTGGTTTGGGTTGGTTCCACGCACTCTGGTGGTCCTGCTGCTCCAACGGCATCTCCTGGTGTGGGCTTCTTAATAAACGCCATCTCTGCCCACGGCACTGCCCTGTGCCCCATGCTCAGCTCTGTGTAAGGCCGACCTTCTGTGCATAATATATGTGGGCAGAGAGTTTCACTGCTTCCTGGAAAATCTTAGAGGGGACACGAAGGGGTAGACTGGCTCCAATTTCACTTACAAGTGCCTTGTAAGCACTCTCTAGAATCTAAGGGTATGTGGCCCTCCTTGTCTCCCATTTTGGCTTTAGCAGTAATTCCAGGGCACCAGGCAGTCTCACCCATTTTCTATTACATGCAAATTTCTTTTGCTGATTTCTCACAAATACCTGTTTGGTTTATGAGATTATTCCTAACCCTGGTAAGGGACAGAAGCTCAGAGAGGCACAGGTACTTGCCCAAGGCTGGTCAGCTGTAGGCCATGGATAAGATTTGAACCCAGGTCTGGCTAACCTTCAAGACCTTGGTTAAGGGCCTGGATTATGGAGTCTGACGTCCTGGACTGGAATCTCAGCTCTGCTACTCACTAGCTTTGTGACCTTCCTTGGTTTCCTCCTCTGTAAAACCTGGATGACAATTAACAACGATACCCAGGGTTGTTGGGAGGATTAAAATACATTGTACTGCAATGCTTGTTATTGCATTTGCCACTGGAACTGTTGCTGGCATTGCCCATCAACTGCACTGTCCTCTCAAGGTTCCACAGGAGAAATGACTCTCAGGCCTCAAAGCCTGGAAAACAGATACTGAGCAACCATCAGTCACCATGAGTTGATTGTTTCCCTCTTTGCTTTGGCTGCTAGGAAACTCGGTAAAATTGCTGCACATATATAGGTTTTCCTGGTCTCATCTTATTTTTGTACTTTTCTCTGCTATAATTTTTTCTATTTCATTGTGTCTTATTTTCCTACTCTGTGAAATTATGTAACAAATTCCCTATGTGAAGCACTGGTTGCTGCAAGCTGATGTTGCCATCAGAGGGGAAGTCGAGGTCAATGTAGGGAGTCTAGAAAGTTGCTCTTCCAGATGGAGCCTACTCTTCCTCCTCAGAGAAGAGCATCTTTGAAAACTGAACCGCCCTGTGCGAGTGGGTGGGTTAGCAATCCTAGAAATGCCCTCTAACCCTTTGAATGCTGAGGCAGTAGGGCAATCTGTGATAAGGTCTGCAAAAAGGAGGATTACCTTGTAGGTCCCTGTATTGGTTTAAGATTAATGCAGGAAAACCCCTGATAAGAGGCTTATGCAATATAGAAATTGATTCACTTTCATGTTCACATAGTTCAGATGTGATCCATCTGGGTGTGGCTTGGAGTGTCCCCCCACAGTGCCGGGACTAGGGTTCCACTCTATTTGTGCTGTTAGTCACTCCCATTCTCCAGGCCACTCATGCTCTAAGCTGGTAACTGGAGCTCACCATCATGTCTGCATTCCAGCAGCAGAAGGGGGGAAGGACCAAGCAGGGTACGCTCTCTCCCCTTAAGGACACTTCCTTGAGGTGGCAGATAGAAACCCACCCCGCCTTTCTTCCCCATTCACCAGTTTCAGGACCACACTCAGCTTCAAGGGAGGCTGGGAAAGGGAGTCGTCTGCCCAAACTTGGGTCTCTCTGAGCCTATTTCTTCAACTATAAACACTGACTACTTTGCAAGGTTCTTGTGAGGATTAAGTAAAAATGTAGTAAAATATAACAGGTGTTCTGCAAATGTAAATTTCTTTCTATTTTTAGTTCCCTTTTCCCTCCATTACTTGGGACTAAGAGGGAAGCTTCAGCTACACCAGGAAAGGTTTAGAAGCAATAAAAAATGAACACTCTTTGGAAGGGAGTTGTAACACGCGGCAGAACGCTGGGTGACAGATTCAGTTTGGCTCCAAACAGAAACTAAAATACAGGGCCAGGGTTCCATGTCTGTCACTGGAAGTCAGATCTGTAGAAATGGGGCACAGACCCAGTGACCCTGGAAGGATGGTCCCTGCCCTTTGATTCCCAACCGTGTTTGCCTCCCCATGTGCCGGCAGAGCTTGGGCGAGGCAGTTGGGCTTTGCGTGTGTGGCTCTTTTTCTCCTCAAGATGAGCTTGGACGATTCCAAGATGGTTTGTGTAATAATAAAACTGGCATGGGGTGTAACATCTCATTCCCCTGACACCTACTTCCTGCCAGAGCAGAACCCCCAGGAGCCCCCCTGGGGCCTTTACAAGCTGAGCTAGTGAGTGTGGGAGCCCAGCAGGTGGCTGGCTCTGCTCCACGGAGGTTGCTGGGAATGATGCTCTCCTCCTGCCCTCAAGTTGTGTCACTAGGGGGGATGTGGAAGTCAGTAGGCGTGAGGACCCCCCACGGCCCTGGCTCCCGAGCATGCCCAGCCTGACTCTGCTGGGTACGGTTGGGCTCCTTGGAGGATGAAGGAGAAGAGGAGAAACAGGCTGTGGTTTGGATGGGCTTTGATTGATGCATGGGGGAGGAGGGTTCTGCACGTGTGTGAAGATCCTGGCGTAGGTGATGCTGGAACTTTCTGACTTCCAAGCTCACACAGCTACCATGCGGCTGGTCCAGGATTCAAACCCCAGGTCTGTTTGGCTTCAAACACCGATGGTGTCTTTCTTCATCTTGTCTTCTAAACCCTTCTAGGTGGAGCCTTCTGCAGCAGCTGATAAAATGCTCCGGACTAGCCTGCACCGAGTAGGGAGACTTAGGGGGCAGCATGTTGGAATGTATGGACTTGTGCTCCTGGAGTTAGCTCTTGAACTTGCAGGCTTGGAGTTCCCAGGCAGCCCTGGGGCAGTATCCATCACTCCTGGCTCCACGCTCCCCACCCAGGCCTATCACCTTTTCTGGGAGCGCCTCTTACTAAGAAGCACTTGTTTGGCAGAAAGAGCACAGACTCCCAACCAGATCAGGTTGGAGGCCTGAGTCTCTCCTGCCGTGCTGGCGGTCTGGGGCAAGTTCCCCATCATCTCGGAGCCTCTGTTTCTGCACCTCTACAGGCAGGATGACTGCGGCCACCTCCTAGGGCCACTCAGGGATTTGAGGTGATGCTGATGACGTGCCTGAGCCCCACTGTGATAGTTGCTTGATAGGTAGTAGCCACCGGCTGCAGTGTCAGACCCTCTGTCTCTCCTGCACGCCCGTGATTGCTTGGAGCTGAGTAGCCCATTCATGCTGAGCTGACCCAGTGCTACAGTGGCATTTCCCAAGCTGTGTTCTCTGGACATGAGCGTCCTGGAAAGGAGGGGTGTGAAGCCAGTGTGTGCAGGACATGCTGCATTAAGCAGTCTTCTCAGAGTCTTCAACATGCTCAAGAGCCTTGTGAGGCTCTAAGGGGGCAGGGCGACATGTGTAACATTTCTCAAACGTGTCAGGCCATCAGATCGTCCTCTTCTCTTCCCCGCAGAACAGTGTAGTGCATGGCTGAGAGAACCTTCTGGATACCTGTGTGCCTGGGCATGGTTCTACCATTGTCCTCTACTTACTGGCTGTGTGTAATCTCTCCAAACCTCAGTTTGCTCATCTGTAAAAGGGAGCTAGGGATCCCCAGCTTTCCAGTGGCTATGACAATGAATCGATGTGACATAGGTAAAGCGGTTAGCACAACGCCAGGCATAGAGTGGGTGCCTGGCAAATGGTAGACATTATTAGCAGCAGAAGGGGCTCGTGGGGTCAGTGGGGACAAGAAGTCTGACTTGGCCCCAGTGGAGGCGAGGTGAGGCCTGAGATAAACAAGAGGCCCGGATGCTATCAATGCTATCAGATCTGAATGGGAAGAGCACAGAGGTGGGGGAGAGAAGTTCCTTTTCTCCATAAAGGCTTATTGAGAACCCAATCCTTGGGTGAGTTCATAGTCCATGTCATCCCCACCATGACTTTGCTCTAGGGGTGCCTGGGTGCTCTCCAAGGATCTCAGAGAACTAGCTGATTAGGCCGGTTCTGCCTAGAAGGCAGAGGTTGTATCAGTGCGTGACTTTGTGAGATGTGCATTATAAGTAAGCAGGCTTAATCGGCCTGGTGCTGCCGGTCTCGTCCTGAGTTACGCAGTGCAAGGGCCACACGATGTAGCACACATGTACACCTCCCTCTCCAAACATGCCCACTGCGAGGTACCTAGAATGGAGAAGTGGGGCAGGTGTGGTGAGCCTGGCAGTGAAGATGCAATCAAGATGGGCAGCTAGGATGGGGTCCAGGAGGGCAGGAGACTGATGCTTGGAGGCAGGACCTGGACTGCATTTCCAGTTGGGCGCCATCTCTCAAAGGAAGGAAGACAAACAGCTTACCTGGTGGGTGCTGAGTGCAGGGAAGGACATTTTAGCCAGAGAGAGGGAAAGAGAGAGAATAAGCGAGAATGGATGATAGAGACATTTGAAAGGCCCGTAGAGTTTTCTTGGGAGCTCTGGTTTCAAGACTGTTAGTCTGAGCCGTGCTTTAATTTCTATCAGGATGATTGAGATGCACATGATTGCCTTGCCATGATTTTCAAATGCCAAACTAGGGCTTTTAAAGAAATACTTCTTTTTTTGTCCCCCAGGTGAAGCGAGTTCACATCATTCTACTATTTGTCTGGTCAAGGCCCCTCTCTGGTTTCACTTTTAACCAATCTCTCATCCCTGGTACTGTTCCTGTACCCTCCCCACGGGGACACACATGCTTGTTGTCTGTCCTGAGATGCATGTGCATCCACATAGAATAGGCTTTTGTGTTAATGTACATCCCCAGTATTGTGCTGTTGAAGAGCTTGTTTATTTCTTAATCGTTTTGACTCAACACCCGTTATAAAGATACATCTGAGTTGCTGGTTTGTCCAATGACAGCTTCCTAATGGATGCATCTCCCTGAGTGACACCCACGTCAGTTATGTCTCTAGTTCCTGCTCCACCGATAGGCCACAGGGGACATCCATGGAAAGCCCCATCACAGGGTTGGAGGGGGTTGTTTCTCTGGGGGTGCAGACCAAGGAGTAGGAATGCTGAGTCCCCAGGACACACACATGCAGTTCTCTAGGTTGACCTTCCAGAAGGACTTGCTGGGCTCAGTCCCACCAGCAGGCTTGGAGTCTCCTTTTCCTTACATCTTGGCCAGTGTTTGTCAGTGATGTTTTAGTTTCACTAATCTGATATATGTCAGAAATCTCACTTTACTGTGTGTGTTGCTGATCAGTGTATGGTTGAGCACCCCTATGTGCTGACTGGCTGGTTAGGTTGCTGGTCTCTGAATTGACTAGTTAAACATTTTATCCATTTCCCCATTTTGGGGTCTTCTTTTCTTGGTTTGTGTTCTTTACTTGTCACTTTTAGGCATTGCCAGTATCTTCTCCCATTTTGAAAAGTTTCTGTTACATGTGTCTGTGCGCTGAACAGAAAACTATCATTTTTATGTTGCTGGAACTCTCTCTCTTTTTTTGTTTTGGCCTTAGAAAGTGTGTGTATGTGTGCGTTTTCTGTCTTGGTTATAGAAGACCTTCCTATGCCTAGACCAAAAAGAATCTCCCACGATGTCCTCTCTTAGCTTTATAGTTTCACTCTTCAAATTCAGGACTTTAATCCGTCTGGAATCTGTTCTGTGTCCTCTGGATGGCAAGCACACAACTTTATTTCTCCACACTGTAAATCCAATGTCTCTCCTGCCCTGCCCCATTCCATCCTTCCTGCTCCAGTTTCAGACACCACATTTATCATGCTTCAGCTTTTCACACATAGGTTTCATTTCTAAGTTCTCACCTCTGTTCTGTTTATTCATCTGTTTTTATATGAGCATCACAGCTGTTTTTATTACCACCCCTCTGCAGTATCTCTTAATCTCTCAGAGGCCAGGTGCTTTGCTCTTTCAAGACTGAGCAATTGGTGGACCTTTTCTTTTTCCAGATAATTTGAGAATTAGTTGACTAAACTCTTTAAAAACCCTGCAGGTTTTTTTTTTTGAAATTGCATTAACATTTCTACATTACTCTGGGAGTCTAATAAATTAATGATGACACCTGGGTTTCCTTTTTTTGGCATGTAATATTTTAAAACTTTTTTAGGCTAACGTGACATGTAGGGTTTTTTTCTTTTTTCTTTTTGTCTGTTAATAATTTGAAATTTTTTCCATGCAAGTATTGGGCATTTGGGTCAGTTCTAAATAGTTTATATTTTTAAATTGACAACATGAATGTGTATCTCTTTTTAAATTGTTTCTGATTGGTTATTGCCAGTATAGAAATATGCTATTAAATTTTGTCTGAATATGTTGGTTGTTCCACATGTGTTCTGATTCTTTTTAAATTTTTTTTCTATAAATGCTGACACTATTATGTTAAATGTGAACAATGATAGTTTTCCGTCTCTTCTTCCAATTACTTTACATTTTATTTCTTCTTGTCCTAGTGCATGTGCCAGCACCTCCAGTATGATGTTGAATGGTAGCAGGTATGGCAGGCTTCCTTACCTTATTCCCCCTCTTAAAAGGAAATAAGGCTAAGATCCTTAGCTAAGGATGCTATAGGTTTTACTCTGTGGAGTTGATCCAGTTGAGGAAATGCCCTTCAATTCCTTGTTTGAGATTTAAAAAATAAATAGACGTTAAATTTGATCAAATGCTTTTGTCAATATGTATTAACGTAATTGAAATAATTCTCGTACTTCTGTGCTAAACCCTGCTCTGTCTAAAAGTACTTAGGTTGTTCTGTCTATGCACCAGATTAGGTTATAGGTGCTCTATAAATATTAATCCTTATGACTTAATGCTTATGACAAGTTTATGAGCTGGGCACTATATATTATCCCTTTCTTAGATGAGACAAAAATGGTATAAGGAAACTAACTTGCCCAGTCACACAGCTAGTCAGGCCCAACTCTAGCATTTGCAAAGCTCAGGGAGGAGTATAAATGGAGATTCATATGCCAGCTCTAAATACTTATAGTTACAAAACAAGATAACAAGTTTAAATGAAATATATCCTCTTATCTGAGACATCTATCTTGATAAAGCACAAGTGTACAAGATAGCAAAATGGCTGATTTTAATAACTGCGCATTTCAGAGTTCTGATCAGTCTGAGATACTTGGATGAGTAATAAAGTCACACATAATTCATAAATTATATATTTCTTCTACAAATCTTGCTTTGCTTGCCTCCAGTTCAATAAAATAACTAAATTTTGTTATAATCAGGGTTTTCACATACTTGTGCTCTAGCAATAGTACTTAAAGAAAAGATGAAGAAATACAGCATCATGTTTAAAGCACACAAAATCAAACTCTTCTCAACCATAAGTCACATTAAAAAAAGAATTTCTCTTTTCAGAACGTTTTTCATCTGAAATTCAAAGCTATCTGCAAACATTAAAAGGCAAAATATACATTCATAAAATTTTTAAATTAAAAATTATTTGAAGCTTGAATTTATTTACCCTTTGGAGATAAAAACTGTAGCCTTCGATGTCCATCTAGTTGCCAATACAAATAACCGGCTTCAGGCTTTTACCCATCACGTCTCGGTCTAGACACATACAAATATAAGACTCATATGAATTGCTGAGTATTTCAAAATGTCCCTGAGCTGTCACATAAGGCTGTTGGGAATACAGTTCTCAGCCAGCTCATTCATGAGTACCGCTGTGGCCACACACTGGAGCATGAAGGCTAGTAAGGAAATGGATGCACCGTGTTTCTAGGAAATGCTGCTTCCTTCTGCTGGAATCGTTGCACGAGTGCTGAGAGGAAGATGGGATAAGGTGATGAATTTGTCTTTTCTCTTACCAGAGTGCTTCTGTGGCACATTTCCCTCCTGCAACTCAGAGCTGTGTCCTGATGTGCACAGCAGCACGTAGGGCAAACATCCAGGGTGTTTGGGCTCAGATTGCTGCTTGTTTTCATGATGTTGAGCAGGAGCTCCTGCAGAGCATTTCTCTGGGGTCTGAACGGTGTGAGTCAGGAGTGTGATGTTGAGTGTGGGTTGGGTCGTGCTGGCTCCCAGTGACAGCAGATGCGTGTGTGCGTGCACGCATGCATACTTACCCTCGGTGGAGCTGCTGATCCAGGCTGGGTCCCCTCTTACCTGGGTCTGAGAGAGTCACTACAGCTAATAAGGAGTGGAGAGTCAGGTTTTGAACCCAGGCTGTCTGACTTGAGTCCCTTCTGCTTCTCTACCAGCATGTTTTATGCTGATTTTTACACTCGGTTTTCTGATTGTTAATATTGGAGGTTTCTTCACATATGTTCATGAGTGGCATGGGCTTATGATTTCCTTTGCTTACACTATACTTACTCAGTGGTGAAATTTAGATTACTAACCTCATTAAATAAGTTCTGTACCTTTGGTTTTTCCTGTTTTCCATAGGCTTGGGATAATCAACTCGGTGGAACATCTGGGGTTATGGCCCCTTGGGTGGGGGTGTCTCTGATTACCATCTCAACGTATTTAGTGGTTTGGTCTCCATTTTTGTTTCATCTTTTACCAGTGTTGGCATTTTATATCTTCCCAGAAACTTTGGTTCGTTTTCAAAGTTGTGACCTGACACGGGCAAGGTGGGAGAAGAGAAAGAATGTAATTGCTGTCTTCTGGCCTCCTCCAGGGGTGCCTGGGGCCTCCTCCAGGCTGACATTTCCCCGGAGGGCCAGCCACCACCTGTCTCCCAGGGGCTGCTGCTGGTTGTCAGCATCAATCCCCGTCTTCCTTCTCTGGCCCCTGCAGGCTGCGGTCCGGGAGGGAGCGGCTTGTACAGGCTTGGCAGCCATAGTTCAGCGGCCAGAGCTAGTTCTCGGCCTTGTCAGCACCATGGTTAATTATTATCTCATGTGGGAACTCCAGGTGGCTGGAGTGTGTGAAGGGATTCCACACTCTAAAGAGGCCCTGCTGGACAGAGGTCTTCAAACATATAGTTATATTTGCTGGTTATGGTGTCTGCTAAGGGTGTGAGGGGGCAGTGGATGCTGCACTGCCGATCCTGAATTAAATCATTCAGCCCGTCTGATGGTCCCTGTGATTTAAAGATCGAGAGAGAGTGAAGAAGAATATAAGCTCAAAGCAAGGATTTTAAAGTCAGCAAGACTGTGCTCAAATTCCAGCTTTGCCAAATTCCAGCAATATGCCATTGGGCAATTTATTTTTCTGAGCCTCAGTTTCCTTCTCTGTAAACTGGAAGATTAGATGCTCTTCTTCATACAGCACTTTTAAGGCTTTGGTGAAATAATACACATAGCATGAGAGTTGTGTGTTAGTTAGGAATCTAACCTACCCAACTGGCTTAAACAAAAAAGCAAGGAAATTGATCAACTCAAAGAGGAAGTCTGATTTCAGGAGCAGTTTGATCCAGAAGTTCATGGTGTCACATCCTGTCCCCATTTCTCCAGGATATTCTTGGTCCTTATATCCTCAGGCTGAAGCCTGTCACAGTAAGGGCTGTGGGAGTTCAAGACCTGACATCCACATAATAACCAAGAGAAAATGGTTCTTTGGAGGAGGACCTCCTATGGTAAGAGGGAAATATTTCTTTTAGCAGAAGCCCTGAGTTAATGTCTCCTCACCTTGTTGGCTTACATTAGGTTGCGTGTTCCTCCTGAACCAGTCTCTGTGGTTGAAAGGTGGGGATGAGCTTGTGGGATCGAGCCTGTTGGGATTCCCCCCTGAGCTGGGATTTGAGGAAAGGGCAGGTCCAGAGCAAGATGTGGGTGCTGTTGACGGGATGGTAACACGTATACAACCAGGGAGGTGACAATGCTGCCCCTGATGATTGCAGCCACCCCCTCACTGGTTCCCCCACTTCCACCTTTGCTCATCACCCATCCCTCCCCCCCAAGTAGCCAGGGGGATTCTCCTAACACACAAGAGGATCAGACCCTCTCACCTCCACTTTGAAATTTTCTGTGGCAAAATCTTCCTGGAGACAGAAGCTGGAGTCTATGACTTCCTAGGGTCCTGGATGCTCTGCACCCTCTGCTCCCCACTCCTGCCCTCCAGCCCCCCAAACCTCTGGGTCACTCCCTTCTGGCCACACTAGATGCATTCCCACCTCGGGGTCTTCCCTGCTCTCTCTCCTGGGCATCAGGATACTTTGTGCCCTTGCTTCTTCTGGGTCTTGGCCAAATGGGCCCTCCTTGGAGAGGTCTTTTCTGATCAGCCCCTCTAAAATAGGAACTTTCTTCCCACCGAATATCTACCCCTGTCCCTTGTTTTATTTTTCTTTATAGCCAACATTTTATAAAGCAAATAAGTTTTCTACCTCCCTGGAGTATGCATGTGTGTGTGCACACACACACATGACAACACCACTGTCTTCTTGTTTCCTGGTCTATCTGCAGAGCTCAGTACAGTGCCTGGCACAAGGTAGGTACTCAATAAATATCTGCCAAAGCTCGTTTCTGTCTTAACTCTGCCACCTCCTCCTAACGGCCCCATGAGGGCTCTGTTTCTCTCATTTGTCTGCCTGCATGACCTTGTCCCAGGGACAGGGCAGGAGGTCCCAGGGACCAGATATCACGTGCCCCAGTGATCGGTGATATGTGGCCTGGACCTTGGTGTATCCACTCTGGGGGCAACTGGTTAAAGGTGTTGCTCACCACCCTTCTTCCTTTTCCTCCTCACTCTAGGCTGCCAGAATCTTATTAGCTCTGTTTACATGGTCGGGATGTCGAGCGATTAATTTTTAATGGCTTGGTTTATTGCATGTTTGAACGGTTTATTGAGTAATTCCCACATTTAAGTGATTAATTCCCCGGAGTTCAGAACGACTGGTTAGTTTTACATTAATCAGGGTTTCTGAATGCCAAGAGACAATCAATCAATCCTTCCTGCCACGGAGAGTCATGTTAAAATACCTCAAGGTACAATGAAGTTAAGAAAAGGAGTAATTAAAACCCTGTCTTCACCTCATGCAAATTTGATGTCCCTCTGTCTCTGTCTCTGTCTATTCTGCCCTCTCTCCTCTTTCCTCAAAAAAGGTATTCTTTGAACCTGGTTTCTCCTTGGAAGAATCAAACCACACTGCCCCCCCTAACCCTCTCACCCCCCGCCGACTTTCTATAATGAGGTTCAGCCCATCAGCCTCTGTGAGATGAGGCTTGATCGACTCTCTGCCCCTGGGGGCACTTTGTTGCTGATGAGGCCTGTTACAGGGTCCCTGACTTCTGCCCTCCCAGCTTGGTTCCTGATTTGCAGGAAAGCTGAGCCATGTCTGGCTGTTGGGATAAAAGGGTTTCACTGGGTAGCCATACAAAACCTGAGTGGGCCTCAGGTGGGGTCTCCCTATAGGGGGTGAGGGGAGGGTGTTTGGGATGGCGGCTTTATCTTTGGACCTCACCACAGAGCCCATGGGCCTGGTCAGCTCGGAGCAGCAAAGAACTGTGAGTTGTTTTTGCATCTGTATGAGTTTCTTACTGCTGCTGTGGGCGAATGACTTACAAACTTAATGCTTAAAACAACACAGATTTATCATCTCACCGTTCTGGAGGTCAGAAGCATGAAATGAATTGCACTGGGCTAAAATCAAGGTATTGTCAGAGCTGCCTTCCTTTTGAAGGCCTAAGCAAGACCTGTTTCTTTGCCCTTCCCAGCTTCTTGAGGCCTCCGGTATTCCTCGGCTAATGCCCTTTCTGCCCTCTTCAAAGACAGCAGTGTTCTTGCATCTTTTGATCTTTGTCTGACTCTGACTTTTGCCTCTCTTTCCTGCATTTAAAGGACCCTTGAGGTCCCACTGGGTTCATCTGGGACACCCAGGTTACTCTCCCTAGCGCAGGGTCAGATGATTAGGAACCTTAATTCCACCTGCAGCCTTGACTCCGCTTTGCCGTGGAACCTCACATGCTCACAGGCCTGGGATTGAGAAACAGCGTGGCTCCCTGGTTAGGGGCACAGACTCTGCTGCCAGAGATGCTTGGTTCAAATCTTAGCCCAGCCTGTCAATAGCTGTGGGAACTTGGGTGTGTTTTCTAACTGTGCCTCAGTTTCCTTACATATACATGTGAGACCAGTGCCCACCTCATGGAGTGGTTGTGCTCATGAAGTGAGAAGTGAAACACCTGGCATGGTGCCCGGATCAGAGCAAGTGTGCTCAGCATTAAGAGCAATAAAGTGCCAGTATCCATAAACTGGAATGGAAATCAGAATGATGTTGCCTACCTCGTGAGGCTGCTTAGGATTCAGTGAGAATGCAGATAAAACTGCTGAGTAAGGGAAGAGTTCCTTGTAAAATGTTTTTAACCACAAAGCAATTTGTAGGGGCCTGAGCTGGAACCTTTGATGGACAAGCCCTCGAGTGCGCTGTATGTACAAATACTGTGCACGCCCCACGGGAGAGCAAAGAATCCAGGTGGACAGTTAACAGCCAAGAGCAGTAAGAGGCCCCACTGATGAACAAGAGCCAGTGGGTATGGGGTCTGCCTCTGTCTCCTTCAAATGATGTTGCTAGTCCTCCGAGCTCCCGTGAAAGGTAGTTGCTCATCTGAAAAGTAGGGCTGAGAGAATTGATTACCCTGAGACTACATGGTCCATCATGGCGGTGGAAACCCACAGGCGTGGATCTGAATGCTGATTGCCCTGTAGACCGGGTGCCTTGGAACTGATTCCTTCGCTTCTCCAAACTTGACTTACACTGACAGATGCACTGCATGTTGAGCTGGTCAGACTTCATCTTGTTGGCAGTGGAAGCTGGCCCAGGGTTTTGAGCAGGAAAGTCATCAAAAGCCTATAGAAGAAACTAATGTTTTAGGGACATGGGAGTAGAGTCCTTGTGGAACCATCATGCGGCCAGCAAACCAATGTCTTTAATAACATATTCATTCAACACAGAGTGACTTAACAAAAATATGCCTGTTATATGATGGGAATATGGAAGCCAAAGACAAAAACTTGTCTGCTGTGGAACCTAAACTGGTGGCACTTAGCGGGAGACAGACAGCAAGCCAGGAAATGCCCAGCATAATCACATATTGGGATAAGTGCTATGAAAATAATATAAGTAGTTGGTGTGCTGTGTCTGGGGGTAGAGTGAGTGGTCAGGAAGGCTTCTCTGATGGGGTGACCCTTGAGCTGAGACTAGCATGATGAGAAGCATCCAACTTCTATAAGAGCTGGGACAGGTGCTCCAGACAGAAGGTAAAGCGAATACAAGGCCTCTGGGGAGGAAGGAGCAGGCTGTGGTCTAGGGCCAGAAAGAACAGGAAAAGGTCGGTGGGGCTGGAGGCCTGTAGCTGAGGGAGAGGGTAGAAGGTGATGCTGGAGAAGTGGGTAAAGGCTTAAGAGTGGTGTCTAGAATTCACTGTGGTTCTGATTTGGTTCCACTTTTTCCTGCACTGGATTATTCCTATCACCACAAAACCTTAGCAGATCATTTCTCATCCTAAAAGACCCCAACCCTCCCGGGACTCCATATCTGTCTACCATTGTATTTCTGTGCTCCCTTCACAGGAGAACTCATCAACATTGCCTGTACCTCCCCATCTTCACCTCCTCTCCTCCCATCCTTTCCTTTTCTAAAACATTTTAACTTTAAGAACTATTCATACTTGGAGAAGGTGAAAGGATAATTCACTGCATTCTCAAAAGCCCTTTGTCTATATGCGGTAATTATCCTTTGATCACATTTAGGTTTAGACTGTTTCTCCTCTATAAATGTACTGTTTTTCTCCTGATCTACTTGAAAGTAACTTGCAAGACATTTTACCTTAAATACTTCATGTATCTCTTTACAATCAAGGATATTCTCTTTCAAAACCATATTATAGTGATCAACTGCAGGAAATTTAACTTGGAAAATATAACTTATATTGAAATTTAACCAATAATATAACTTTGAAAATATAACTTACATTACTCTTAAGAGAGCAATAGTTCCCCAAATGCTCTTTTAAAAAATTCCCCCAAAATTTTTACATGCAAGTAAGAGTAAGAGTCATCCTTTTTGATGGGTAGTTAGTTCTAAATGTTGCCATATGCATATAGGCCTATAACCACTACTACAATCAAGATATAATACAATTCCATCAACTCCCAAAATTCCTCCATGTCCCTGTGTAGTCAGCCCTCTGTCTGACCCCAGCCCTTGGCAACCACTGATCCGTTTTGTGTCCTTACAGTTTTTTGCCTTTTCCAGAATGTTCTATAAGTGGAAACATCCAGTATGTAGTCTGTCTTATTTCACTTTGTGTACTAATTTTGGAAGTCATTCATGCTGCTGTGTGTATCAGGAGTTGATCCCTTTTTACTGCTGAGTGGTATACTGTCATATAGATATACCACAGTTTATCCATTTATTAGTTGGGAAAATTTAGGTTGTTTCCAGTTTTTGATGATTTACATTGGTGTAAAGGCCCTTGTGTGAACATACATTTTATTTTTATGAAGAGTAGGGTTGCTGGGTTTAATGGTAAGTGTGTGTGGAACTTTGTAAGAAACTTCCAATCTATTTTCCTGATTGTACCTTTAAAAAAAAAAAAGTAGCCTTTCTATTTTGTATGTAGTAGTATCTCACTGTAGTTTTACTTTGCATTTCCCTAATGACAAATGATATTTAGCATCTTTTCCTGTGCTTATTTACCATCTATATGACTTCTTTGATGAAGTGTCCAAATTTTTGACCATTTAAAAAATGTTCAATTTTTTAATGATTGATTTTTTGATAGTTCTTTGTATCTTCTGGATACAAGTCTTATATCAGAAATTCAATTTGCAAGTATTTTCCACCAGTCTGTGGCTTATCTTTTTCATTCCCATAAAAGGGTCTTTCAAAGAGCAGAAGTTTTTAGTCTGTGCAGCCTAGTGTATCAATTCTTTCCTTTTATGGATTGTACTTTGGCGGTTTATCTAAGAACAGCTAGATGTTCTTAGGTAAGGTCTCAAAGATTTTCTCTTATATTTTCTTCCATAAGTCTCATAGTGTGGGGTTTTATAATTGCAGTTTACATGACTTATAAGAGGTGAGGAAGGGGTGGAGGTTATTATTTTTTTCCAGAGAGAAGTTCAATTTTTTTTCTAGCACCGTTTGTTGGGAAGACTGTCTTTCATCCCTGCAGTGTCCTAGTGCCTTGGTCAAAATCAATTGGCCATATTTGTCTCAGTCTGTTTCTAGATTCTCTGTTCTTTTCCACTGACATATATGGCTATCCTTTCACCAATGCTATACTGTCTCGATTACTATAGATTTAAAATGGGACATGAAATCAGATAGTGTGAGTCTTCCAACTTTGTTCTTTTTCAAAAATTGTTTTGGTCATTGCAATTCCTTTGCCTTCCTTTATGAATTTTAGAGTCAGTTTGTTGATACCTAAGAAAAATCCTGCTGGGATTTTGAATGGGATTGAATCTATAAATCAGTTTGGGGATATGTGACATCTCAATGATACTGAATCTTCTGATCAATGTTTTGATTTCTTTCACCTGTGTGTGTAGTTTCAGCATATATTGTAATGTATTTTGTAATGTATTTCGTTAGATTTATACCAAAGTATTTTATGACTTTTGATGCTATTTAAAAAATTTTTGATTTCCAGATGTTTATTGCCAATATGTAAAATTTAATTGCTTTTTAAAATATTAAACTTGGTTCATGTGACTTGGCCAGGCTCACATATTAGTTCTAGGATCTTTCTTGTAGGTTCTTTGGGATTTTCTACATAGGCAATTATGTATTATGCAAATAGGGTTAGTTTTATTTCTTTCTTTCCAATAACTATGCCTTTTTTTTCCTTGCCTTACTGTGCTGGCTAGGACTTCCAGGTCATTGTTGAATATGAGTGGTCAGAGTTGGCTTCTTTACCTTGTTCCTGATCTTAGGAGGAAAACTTTCAAACTTTCATCATTAATTATGATGTTATCTGTAGGATTTTTTTTATAGATGACCTTTATCAGGTTAAGAAAATTCTCCTCTATTCCAGTCTGCTGAAAGTTTTTATTATGAGTGCATGTTGAAATTTATTCTTTCTTTATTTTTTTTGCATTCATTGAGACAGTCATGTGGTTTTTTCCTCTTTGTTGGTAGGTTGAATTCCCTTGGTTTAAAAGTATTGAACCAGCCTTCATTTCTGGGATAAGCCCCATTTAGTTGATAGGCATTATACTTTTTATATATTGCTGGGTTTGTTAATATTTTATTGAGCATTTTTTATATCTGTGTTCATGAAGGATTTTAGTTTGTAGTTTTCATTTTTCTTTTTTTTTGTAATATCTTTAATTTTGGTGTCAAGGTAGTGTTGCCTTTACAAAATGAATTTGGATGTGTTCCCTCTTCTGCTATTAGGAAGAGCTGCATACAATTTGCATCATTTCTTGCTTAAATGTTTGGTAGAGGTTACTAGGGAAGCCATTTGGGCCTGGAGTTTTCTGTGTTGGAAGGGTTTTAAACTAAAAATTCAATCTCTGTAGTGGTTATAGGGCTTTTCAGTTTATATATTTCTTCTCAAGTGAATTTTTGTAGTTTATGTCTTCGAAGGAATTTTTCCATTTCATCTGAGTTGTCAAAGTGACAGGCATAAGGTTGATCCTAATATAATTTTTTATTCTTTTCCTATCTGTAAAGTCTAAAGTAATGTTACCTCATTCTTGATAACAATTTGTGTCTTCCCTTTTTCTTAGTCTAACTAGAGGTTTATGAATTTATTGATCTTTTCAGAGAACCAAATTTTGGTTTTATTGATTTTTCCGTTTTCCTGTTTTCAGTTTCAGTGATTTCATTCTTTGCTATTTCCATCCAATGCTTCCTTTGAATTTAATGGGTTCTTCTCTTTTTTTTTTTCTGGTTTCTTAAGGTGGAAGCTTTGATTATTGACTTGAAATCTTCCTTCTTTTTCTAATATGAATATCTAATGCTATAAATTCTCTCTGGGCACTGCTTTAGCTACATCCTACAACTTTTGATGGGTCGTATCTTTATTTTCATTCAGTTCAAAATGTTTTCTGATTTTTTCTTTGAGCCATGAGTTACTTAGATTTTCATTGTCTAATTTCCAAATGTTGCAGATACTCTCAATATCAGCCTGCTTTTGACATCTAGTTTAGTTCCTTTATGATCAGAGAACATGCTTTATATGATTTCACTTCTAAATTTGTTAAGATTTGTTTTGTGGCTTATAATGTGGCTTAACTTGGTGAGCATTCCACATGCTCTTGAAAAGGATATGTAGTCTGCTGTTGTTTAATGGAGTGGCGCATAAATGTCAGAACACTGGCAAAGATGTAGAATTTCTGAACTTTTCTCTCAGTTACTGAAAAAGGAATTAAAGCCCACAAGTTGAACGGTGGATTTTTCTATTTCTCTCTGCACATCTTTCAGCTTTTGCTTATAGAGTTTTAAATATCTGTTTGACTCAGACATGTTTAGGACTCTTACATCCTTTTAGTGAACTGACCTTTTTATCATTACACAATGCCTTTATTCCCGGTAATAGTCTTTGTTCTGAAGTCGACTGTGATGTTAAGATAGCTGTTCCAGCTTTCGTTCGATTTGTTTTTATTTCTTTTTCTATCCTTTTACTTTTAACCAGTCTTTACATTTTATTTAAAGCGAGTTTCTTGTCAACAGCCTATAGTTAGGTCTTCCGGTTGTTATTCTAATTTGACAATCTCTGGCTTTCCACTGGTGTGTCTTGGGACATTTTATGTTAGTGGATGTTGATATGGTTGGATTTAGGGCTATTATTTTCTCTTCCCCTCTCTGCTCTATTCTTTTGTTTCTCTGTCCCGTCTTTGCTGCCATGTTTTAGCTGCTTTGAATTTTTTTTTAGTATTCCATTTTAATTTATCTATTGGATTTTTCACTGTATGTTTGTATTATATTTTTGATGTTTTTTCTTAGGGTTACCAAATACATAATTTAGCAGTCTGAGTTAATATTTATGCTTCAAGTAATGTGCAGAACTTGCAGCCATGTAATCTCTTTCCCCAACCTCCTTTTTCATAATAGTTTTATGTATTACATCTACATACATTGGAAACCCCATAGACATTGTTGTAATTTTTTGCTTTCAATGGCCATACCTATTTTAAGAGGATAATAATATCCTTTTATCATCACTCAGATATTTATTGTCATTCCTAGAATTCTAGATACTAGTATAATTTCCCTTTAACTGAAGAACATTAATTAGCATTTCTTTTAAAGAAGTTCCGCTGGTAATTAATTTCCCTAGTTTTCCTTATCTAAGAATGTCTTATTTTGTCTTCATTCCTGAAGGGTATTTTTTGTGGGTCTAGCATTCTGGGTTGACATTTCTTTTAGCACTTTAATGATGTTTGTCTGTTTCCTGATGAGAAATCTGCTGTTATTCTAATTGTTGTTCCCCTATTTATAATGTTTTAATTTTTCTCTAGATGCTTTCAAGATTAAAAAAAAAAACCTTGGTATTCAGCAGTTGACTATGCTGTATCTGTGCATAAATATATTTTAACTGTATTCTCTTTGGGATGTGCTAGGCTTCATGAACCTGTAGATTTATGTCTTTCACAAAATTTGGGAAATTTTTAACCATTATTTCTTCAAATGTTTTTACTGTTCCAATCTTTCTTCTCTCCTTGTGGGACTTCAGTGACACAACTGTTAGACATTTCATATTTCCTACGGGTCCCTGTGTTATGCCCAGAATTCATGATCCCCAAAGACTGCTAGGGAGCCGAGTCTGATGCAAAAGCAAAGAGCCTTTATTTGAGCTCAGCTCAGTCTCGTACCTGCACCGACACAGCGGCGAGATGCTGGAGAGAGCGAGTTTCAAAAGCACAAAGGTTTTATATGGGTCTGGGGCGGTTGGTGGGGTGATGGTTGTGGCTTTAGCTGATTGGTCGGGGAGGTTGTGGGTCTTGGCTGATTGGCTGGGGAGATTTGCACGGGAACTTTCCCGGGCGCGCGGGAACTTTCCCGGAAAGGGATCATGTCGGGGACATAGTTTCTCAAGATGGAGGACGCAGAGCAAAATGGAGGCGTCCCGGTTTGCTCTTTCACCTGAGGTTCTTTTCATTGAATTATTTTTCCCTGTTTTTCAGATTGGGTAATTTCTATTGACACTTTAATTTCTTTTACTCGTATCTCTGCCATCTCCATTCTACTACTGAGAAAAATTTTTTTAATTCAGTTATTGTCTGTCTCTTATCAAATTTCTATGTGGTTCTTTTTATAGTTTCTGTTTCTCTTGGAAAACATCTGTCTCCCCATTCATATCAAGTGTGTCTACCTTTACATCATGGACGTATAATAGCTGCTTTAACACCTACAGTGATTCCAGGATCTGGATCATGTCAAGACTGGCATCTTTATCTTTTTCCTTAAGAATTAGATTTTCCTGATTCTTTGTATGTTGAGTAATACTGGTTTCTCTCCTGGCTATCTTGAATATTGTGTTGTGAAACTCTGTGTTCTGTTAAAATCCCCTGAGGAACATTTGTTTTTGTTTGTTATGTAGTTGGGTTCGGACTATTATTCTGTCTTCCTCCATGGTGGTGGTTCCCATGTCAGTTGAGCTTATACGGCTTTGGGTGTGTCCCACATATGTGCAGGTGAGTCTGGGACTTGAGCCAGTTCTTCCACAGAACTAGGGAAATCCTTTCTCTGCTTTCCACACTCTTCGGCTTGCAAAGGCCCCTTGTCCTGATCTTAAGGCCAGAGAGATCAGGTTTTCTCTTAGTCTCAGCTGCCAGTTACCCACTCATTCCTGAGGCTTTGCTGGGAACCTGCCTCAGGTCAATGCTGCAAGAGGGAGGAAAATAGAACAAATTAGAACCTTACCCCTATGTGCACTGCTTCTGTAAGTTTTGACTCTTCTTAATCTGCCTGTTTTACTTCTCTGTTGCTTTTCAGGGTCCTGCAGTAGCTGATTTTGGGGTTTTGTCTGAAATTGTTAGTTAAATTCAGTGGGAGAGAGGGCTGTCATGGGGTTCCTCTGTCTTGACCAGTACCAGAGGCCTGTGATAATGTTCTTTATAGTATTTTTTTTTTTTTTTTACTGCTCCAGGATCCAAAAACATAGTGTCTTGGTGGCCACATCCTTTAATTTGAACATTTAACATGTTTTTGATTTGTATGCTGCTGACTGTTTGGTAGAATCTCTGTCTCCCGCCCCTCAGACTTTTCTCCTCACTACTCCACTGAAACTTTTTTGCTGACGCTACTGATGACTTCTATGCTGCCAAATCCAATATTTCTTTGTTTTCACCTAATTTCTCTGCATAGTTGATTCCTCTTTTCTTGAAATACTTTCTCTGCTTGGCGTCGGAGATGTTTCTCCCTCAGGCTTCCCTCCTACCTCCTGACCACTCTTCTCAGCCTCTTCACCGGCTCCCTCTCAAGGCCCAGCCTCTAGACCTTAGTGTCCCCTCAGCCATCAGTCCTCATTACCTGGAGTCCCTTCATGATCTCATCCATCCCCATAACTAGCAGTTCCATCCATTCAGTGACTCCCAATTACATCGCCAGCTCAGACATGCGTAAACTCTGCCTCCAGACCTCTTCATGTGTGTCTAATAGGCATCTCAAACTTTTATCAAGCCCAGGATAAAATTCCTGACTGCCTCCCTACCCCAGACCTCTTCTTCCTATAGTCTCCATCTCAGTAATGTGGATACTCCATTCTTTGTGCTTTTCAAGCCAAACATCCTGGTGCCTTCATTTTTGTCTTAGTGCCACTCTCCACTGTATCAGCCTTTCTTAAATATACCCAGAATCTGGTCACTTCTCACCCTCTTCTCTGCTACCACTGAATGCTGGCCACCATCACCTTTCACATCCTTTCCATCTCCTGCTGCTGCTCTTGCCTTCTACAACTCAAGCCAGCTATGTCATTACGCTGTGCAAACCCCCAGTGGCCCCTGTCTCTAGGCACAACGCAGAGGCCTGCAAGGCCCATCCAACATTGCCATTGCCCTTTTGCCTTGCCGACCATGTCCCCACTGTACTGGCCTCCTGGCTGTTCCTAGAACACATCTTGCAGTTTCTTCCTCAGGACTTTGTGCTTGCTGTTCCTTTGACTTGGAATGCTTTTCCAGGTAATGGCATGCGTTGTTCCTTTACTTCATTCAGTTCTCTGCTCAAATGTCACCTTACAGAGAGGCCTTTTCTTATTGTCTTATGTAGGATAACACCATGCCTGTGTGCCCCTGATTCTCCTTGCCCCTCCCACCAGGTGTTATTTTTCTTTATTGTACTAATCCCTCTGGCATGATGTATTTGATCCAGTGCTTATTGACAGTCTTTCTCTGTAGGATGTAAGCTCTGGGAGGGCAGGAACCATGTCAGTCTCGAACGGTTTTTGGTATATAGTGGGTGCTAAGTATTGATTTGTAGAATAGATGACTTAGTAAAAATGCTTTAGACTATGTAGATTTTATCTCTAATCTCAAAGCTGACTTCTTGGAGCCATTGACCTTCTTCCTATGGTCATGGTCCAGGAGAGGAATGCCCCCTCCCTCTCACCCTTATGCTCCCAGGCCAGGCCAGCTGGGCCACCAGTGGACATCCTGATGGACAGCCACATGGGGATCACTGCCAACATCTCCCGTGAGTTCAAATGCCAAGGCTGAGGAAGAATGTGTCAGTCATCTGGCTCCTGTGGGGCAGGGAGGCCAGTGGCAGAGCTTGCTTCCCGGAATGTCATCTAGGCACCTGGTTCTCCATCACTCTGGGTAATTTTGTTTCTCAAAGTGAATGATTTAATGAGTGTTGCTCAACGAGCCACGTGTCTCACCAGCTGCTGCCAGCCTCCAGTGTCCCCAGCTCTCTCTGCTGGGAAGGTGAGCTAGCTGCCTGGGGGGCAGGGATCTGGAGTCTAATGAGTGAGCTGGCCGAAGGGAGGTTCAGAAAGCACCCTGTAAAGGCTTTTATATTTATTTGCTCCCCAACCCACTGGCCTCCCTGAAAAATTTCCCTTAAAATATTTTCATTCAGAATAAAAGTCACTCATCTTAGTGTAAGGTTGCAGGGTTTTTTAAATTCATTTTGTTATCATTAATCTACAATCACATGATGAACATTATGTTTACTAGACTCCCCACTTCACCAAGTCCCCCCACAAACCCCATTACAGTCACTGTCCATCAGCGTAGTAAGATGCTGTAGAATCACTACTTGTCTTCTCTGTGTTGCACAGTCCTCCCTATGCCCCCCCACATTATACATGCTAATTGTAAAGCCCCCTTTCTTTTTCCCTGCCCTTATCCCTCCCTTCCCACCCATCCTCCCCAGTTCCTTTCCTTTGGTAACTGTTAGTCCATTCTTGGGTTCTGTGAGTCTGCTGCTGTTTTGTTCCTTCAGTTTTTCTTTGTTCTTATTCTCCACATATGAGTGAAATCATTTGATACTTGTCTTTCTCTGCCTGGCTTATTTCACTGAGCATAATACCCTCTAGCTCCATCCATGTTGTTGGAAATGGTAGGATTTGTTTTCTTCTTATGGCTGAATAATATTCCATTGTGTATATGTACCACCTCTTCTTTATCCATTCATCTACTGATGGACACTTAGGTTGCTTCCATTTCTTGGCTATTGTAAATAGTGCTTCGATAAACATAGGGGTGCATCTGTCTTTTTCAAACATTCTTACGGTAAATTCCCAGAAGTGAAATTCCTGGGTCAGATGGTATTTCTATTTTGAGCTTTTTGAGGAACCTCCATACTGCTTTCTGCAATGGTCAAACTAATTTACATTCCCACCAGCAGTGTAGGAGGGTTCCCCTTTCTCCACAACCTCGCCAACATATGTTGTTGTTTGTCTTTTGGATGGTGGTGATCCTTACTGGTGTAAGGTGATAACTCATTGTGGTTTTAATTTGCATTTCTCTGATGACTAGAGATGTGGAGCATCTTTTCATGTGTCTGTTGCCCATCTGAATTTCTTCTTTGGAGAAGTGTCTGTTCAGCTCCTCTGCCCATTTTTTAATTGGATTATTTGCTTTTTGTTTGTTGAGGTGTGTGAGCTCTTTATATATTTTGGATGTCAACCCTTTATTGAATCTGTCATTTATGAATATATTCTCCCATACTGTACAGTACCTTTTTGTTCTATTGATGGTGTCCTTTGCTGTACAGATGTTTTTAAGCTTGATATAGTCCCACTTGTTCATTTTTGCTTTTCTTTCCCTTGCCCGGGGAGATATGTTCATGAAGAAGTTGCTCATGTTTATGTCCAAGAGATTTTTGCCTATGTTTTTTTCTAAGAATTTTATGGTTTCATACTTACATTCAGGTCTTTGATCCATTTCAAATTTACTTTTGTGTATGGGGTTAGACAGTGATCCAGTTTCATTCTCTTACATGTAGCTGTCCAGTTTTGCCAGCACCATCTGTTGAAGAGACTGTCATTTTCCCCATTGTATGTCCATGGCTCCTTTTTCATATATTAATTGACCATATATGTTTGGGTTAATGTCTGGAGTCTCTATTCTGTTCCACTGGTCTGTGGGTCTGTTCTTGTGCCAGTACCAAATTGTCTTGATTACTGTGGCTTTGTAGTAGAGCTTGAAGTCAGGGAGCATAATCCCCCCCACTTTACTCTTCCTTCTCAGGATAGCTTTGGCTATTTGTGGTCTTTGCTGGTTCCATATGAATGTTTGAATTATTTGTTCCAGTTCATTGAAGAATGCTGTTGGTAATTTGATAGGGATTGCATCAAATCTGTATATTGCTTTGGGCAGGATGGCCATTTTGACAATATTAATTCTTCCTAGCCAAGAGCATGGGATAAGCTTCCATTTGTTAGTATCCTCTTTAATTTCTCTTAAGAGTGTCTTATAGTTTTCAGGGTATAGGTCTTTCACTTCCTTGATTAGGTTTATTCCTAAGTATTTTATTCTTTTTGATGAAATTGTGCACAGAATTGTTTTCCTGATTTCTCTTTCTATTAGTTCATTGTTAGTGTATAGGACAGCCACAGATTTCTGTGTGTTAATTTTGTATCCTGCAACTTTGCTGTATTCTGATATCAGTTCTAGTAGTTTTGGAGTGGAGTCTTTAGGGTTTTTTATATACAATATCCTGTCATCTGCAAATAGTGACAGTTTAACTTCTTCTTTACCAATTTGGATTTCTTGTATTTCTTTGTTTTGTCTAATTGCCATGGCTAGGACCTCTAATACTATGTTGAATAACAGTGGGGAGAGTGGGCATCCCTGTCTTGTTCCCAATCTCAGAGAAAAAGCTTTCAGCTTCTCACCGTTCAGTATGATGTTGGCTGTGGGTTTGTCATATATGGCCTTTATTATGTTGAGGTACCTGCCCTCTATACCCATTTTGTTGAGAGGTTTTATCATGAATGGATGTTGAATTTTGTCAAATGCTTTTTCAGCATCTGTGGAGATGATCATGTGGTTTTTGTCCCTCTTTTTGTTGATGTGGTGGATGATGTTGATGGATTTTCGAATGTTGTACCATCCTTGCATCCCTGGGATGAATTCCACTTTGTCATGGTGTATGATCCTTTTGATGTATTTTTGAATTCGGTTTGCTAATATTTTGTTGAGTATTTTGGCATCTATGTTCATCAGGGATATTGGTCTGTAATTTTCTTTTTTGGTGGGGTCTTTGCCTGGTTTTGGTATTAGGGTGATGTTGGCTTCATAGAATGAGTTTGGGAGCATTCCCTCCTCTTCTATTTTTGGAATACTTAAAGGAGAATGGGTATTATATCTTCTCTGTATGTCTGATAAAATTCCGAGGTAAATCCATTTGGCCCAGGGGTTTTGTTCTTGGGTAGTTTTTTATTACTGTTTCAATTTCTTTGCTGGTAATTGGTTTGTTTAGATTTTGTGTTTCTTCCTTGGTCAGCCTTGGAAGGTTGTATTTTTCTAGGAAGTTGTCCATTTCTTCTAGGTTTTCCAGCTTGTTAGCATACAGGTTTTCATAGTAGTCTCTAATAATTCCTAGTATTTCTGTGGGGTCCGTCGTGATGTTTCCTTTCTCATTTCTGATTCTGTTGATGTGTGTTGATTCTCTTTTTCTCTTCTCTTAATATGTCTGGCTAGGGGCTTATCTATTTTGTTTATCTTCTCAAAGAACCAGCTCTTGGTTTCATTGATTTTTCCTATTGTTTTATTCTTCTCAATTTCATTTATTTCTTCTCTGATCTTTATTATGTCCCTCCTTCTGCTGACTTTAGGCCTCATTTGTTCTTCTTTTTCCAATTTCGATAATTGTGACGTTAGACTATTCATTTGGGTTTGTTCTTCCTTCTTTAGTATGCCTGGATTGCTATATACTTTCCTCTTAAGATTGCTTTTGCTGCGTCCCTCAGAAGTTGGAGCTTTGTGTTGTTGTTGTCATTTGTTTCCATATATTGTTTGATCTCTATTTTAATTTGCTTGTTGATCCATTGATTATTTAGGAGCATGTTGTTAAGCCTCCATGTGTTTGTGGGCCTTTTTGATTTCTTTGTACAATTTAATTCTAGTTTTATACCTTTGTGGTCTGAAAAGTTGGTGGTAGAATTTCAATCTTTTTGAATTTGATAAGCTCTTTTTGTGGCCTAGTATGTGGCTATTCTGAAGAATATTCCATGTGCACTTGAGAAGAATGTGTATCCTGTTGCTTTTGGATGTAGAGTTCTATAGATGTCTAATGGGTCCATCTGTTCTAGTGTGTTGTTCAGTGCCTCTGTGTCCTTACTTATTTTCTGTCTGGTGGATCTGTCCTTTGGAGTGAATGGTGTGTTGAAGTCTCCTAAAATGAATGCATTGCATTCTATTTCCTCCTTTAGTTGTGTCAGTATTTGTTTCATATATGCTGGTGCTCCTGTGTTGGGTGCATATGTATTTATAATGGTTATATCCTCTTGTTGGACTGCCCCCTTTATCATTATGTAATGTCCTTCCTTATCTCTTGTTACTTTCTTTGTTTTGAAGTCTATTTTGTCTGATACTAGTACTGCAACACCTTCTTTTTTCTCCATATTGTTTGCATGAAATATCTTTTCCATCCCTTGACTTTTAGTCTGTGCATGTTTTTGGGTTTGAGGTGAGTCTCTTGTAAGCAGCATATAGATGGGTTTTGTTTTTTTATCCATTCAGTGACTCCATGTCTTTTGATTGGTGCATTCAGTCCATTTACATTTAGGGTGATTATCAATAGGTATGTACTTATTGCCATTGCAGACTTTAGATTTGTGGTTACCAAAGGTTCAAGGTTAATTTCCTTACTATCTAAGAGTCTAACTTAACTCACTTAGTATGCTGTTACAAACACAATCTAAAGGTTCTTTTCTGTTTCTCCTCCTTTTTCTTCTTCCTCCATTCTTTATATTTTAGGTATCATATTCTGTACTTTTTGTCTATCCCTTGATTGACTTTGGGGGTAGTTAATTTAATTTTGCATTTGCTTAGTACTTAGCTGTTCTACTTTCTTTATTGTAGTTTTATTACCTCTGGTGACAGCTAGTCAACCTTAGGAACACTTCCATCTATAGCAGTCCCTCCAAAATAGACCGTAGAGATGGTTTGTGGGAGGTAAATTCTCTCAGCTTTTGCTTATCTGGAAATTGTTTAATCCCTCCTTCAAATTTAAATGATAATCTTGCCAGATAAAGTCATCTTGGTTTCCTGCCCTTCTTCTTCATGGCATTAAATACATCATGCCACTCCCTTCTGGCCTGTAAGGTTTCTGCTGAGAAATCTGATGTTAGCCTGATGGGCTTTCCTTTGTATGTGATCTTATTTCTGTCTCTGGCTGCTTTTAACAGTCTGTCCTTATCCTTGATCTTTTCCATTTTAATTACTATGTATCTTGATGTTGTCTTCCTTGGGTCCCTTGTGTTGGGAGATCTGTGGATCTCCATGGCCTTAGAGACTATCTCCTTCCCCATATTGGGGAAGTTTTCAGCAACTACCTCCTCAAAGACACTTTCTATCCTTTTCTCTCTCGCTTCTTCTTCTGGTATCCCTATAATGCGAGTATTTTTCCGTTTGGATTGGTCACACAGTTCTCTCTATATTCTTTCCTTCTTAGAGATACTTTTTTCTCTCTGTGCCTCAGCTTCTTTGTCTTCCTCTTCTCTAGTTTCTATTTCATTTATTGTCTCCTCCACCGTATCCGACCTGCTTTTAATACCCTCCATTGTGCTCTTCAACGATTGGATATCCAACCTGAATTCATTCCTGAGTTCTTGGATGTCGTTCCGTACCTCCATTAGCATGTTGATAATTTTTATTTTGAACTCCCTTTCAGGAAGAGTCACGAGGTCCATATCATTTAAATCTTTCTGGGGAGTTGTATTAGTAATTTTACTCTGGACCAGGTTTCTTTGGTGTTTCATATTTGTATATGGCGCCCTCTAGTGTCCAGAAGCTGTAGTCTCTGGAGCTGCTCAGCCCCTGAAGTAATGTCGGGGGTCGCAGTGGAGTGGTACTGGTGCCTGGAGGGAGGAAAGAGCTGTTCCCCGCTTCCCGGCTGCTGTGTCTGTCTCCACTGCCTGAACCAGTGGGCTGAGCACACAGGTATAAGCTTTTGTCCCACATCAGCTGGATATGGTTTCCTGCCTTCCACAAGCAGCCGGAATCCCTGTCACCCCAGGAACTCTGCCTGTCCCAGCTTTCCAACCCCGTAATCAGAAGAGTATGATGAAAGCACCATGAAATGTAGGTTTGTGCTCCCAGCATAGATCTCTGGAGCTAGGTATTCAGCAGTCCCAGGCCTTCCACTCCCTCCCTGCTCCGTTTGTCTTCCTCCCGCTGGTGAACTGGGGTGGGGGAGGGACTCGGGTCCCACGGAGCCACAGCTCTGGTACTTACCCCATTCGCTGAGGTCTGCTCTTTTCTCCAGGTGTGTGCAGTCTGACGCCGTCCTCTTTCCTGTTGCTCTCAGGATTATTTGCGCCAACTATATTTTCTAATTGTTTCCAGTTTTAGGAGGAAGCCTCTGTCTCCTCAGAGTGCCATTTTTAATCCTCTCCCCAGTTGCAGGGGTTTTAACAAATGCGCATAGTCGTATGCTCACCTTCACAATCAAGATATAGCATAGTCCTATCATCACCCCCAAATTCTGCCATGACCCCTCATGGCCCACCCCTCTCTCCACTGCCAGCTGCTGGCAGCCACAGATTTGCTTTCTGTCCTTACAGTTTGCCTTTTCCAGTACGTCATAGGAATGGAATTGTACAGTGTGTGGTCTTTTGAGTCTGGCTTCTTTTACTTAATGCCTCTGAGATTTATTGGTGTTATAGCATGTACCAGTGGCTCATTCCTTCTTATTGCTGAGTATTGTTTCATTGAAAGGAGATTTGTTTACCCATTCCCCAGTTGAAGGATCTTTAGGTTGTTTCTAGTGTTTGATGACTATGAATAAAGCTACTATAAACATATGCATAAAGGTTTTTGTGTGAACATAGTTTTCATTTCTCTTGGGTAAATGCCCAGGAGTGGAAATATTAGGTTGCCTGGTGTTTTAAATTTTTAAATATTTAAATTTTTAAGAAGCTGCCAAACTGTTTTCCAAAGCTGTTGTGCCATTTCGCTTTTCCACCAGTGATGTATGAGGGTCCAGGTCCTGCACCTCCTTGTCAGTACTTGGTATGGTCAGACTTTCACATTAGCTATTCTTGTAGGTGTGTAGTAGCATTTCATTGTGGTTTTAGCTTTCA
The DNA here is from genome assembly GCF_040802235.1 of Manis javanica. Taxonomy (NCBI): domain Eukaryota; kingdom Metazoa; phylum Chordata; class Mammalia; order Pholidota; family Manidae; genus Manis; species Manis javanica. The sequence goes on from NC_133159.1 coordinate 12,833,730, forward strand.
TTTTCCTAATGACTAATGATGTTGAACATCATTTCATGTGTTTGATTTGCCATCCATATTATCTTATTTATGAAAGATTTAAATAATTTGCCCATTAAAAAAATTGTATTAAGAGTTCTTTATATTTTTAGATACAAATTCCTTATCAGATAGATGATTTTTAAATATTACCTCTCAGTCTGTTGGTTGTCTTTTTATTCCATTAACAGTGTCTTTTGAAGTACAAAAGTTCTTAAACTTGACAATGTCTGATATATCAATTTTTATTTTATGGATCAGGCTAATCATGTTATATATAATTAAACTTTCCTGTACCCAAGTTCACAATGACCTTCTCTTTTTTTTTTCCTATTCTTTTTTTTTCCAATGTTTTTTTTTTCCTATTCTTTTTCCTGTGTTTTCTTCTAAAGGTTTTATAGGTTTAGGTTTTACATTTTGGTATATGATCCATTTTGAGTTAATTTTTTTAAGGTGTAAGGTACGATGACTAAGTTTCATTTTTTTGCATACAGATATCCAATTGTTCCCTACCACTGACTGTAAAGACTATTCTTCCTGTATTTAATTATTTTTGCACCTTGTCAAAGATCAATTTTCCTTTTCTGTGTGAATCTGTTTCTGAATTCTCTGTTCTGTTCCCTCGAATCTACGTGACTGTCCTTTCACCAATAATATACCACATTGGCGTGGCTACTATAGTTTTATAGTAAGTCTGGAAATCAGGTAGTGACCACACCTACGTTTTCAGTGTGTTGGGTATTATTCTCCCCACTTTACAAGTAAGGAAACCAACTGCAAGTGTGATTAGTTGTCCTGCTTACAGCTTCCCTTATGTAAGAAGATAGCTGCTCAGCTCATACTCAAAACACACATCTCCTGGCTAACCTGATGCTCAGAGAGTGTGGCCTCTGGAATCTGGTTGGGCTTAACTGTCTGCCCTGCTTTTATTAGTTGTGTGACCCTGGAAAAGTAACCCCTCCATGCTTCAATTTTCCCATCTGGAAAATGGGTAATACAGTGGTACCTGCCTTATAGGTTGTGGTGAAGATTAAATGAATGTCAGGTCAGAACACCTGAAATTGCTGATAATTGATACATTTTTGACCGACACCAATGGCAGTTTTACATAGTTAACCTAATATGCAAAGTAGTACTAGATGGAGGATATGTACTCCAGAAATGACTCCTTTTGCTGTCGTTATCATTGTCACTGTCATCATCGTTATTGTCACTATTATTACTATTGATCATGCTGCTGCTGCCAGTCTGCTATTATTATCAAGGGTGGTGTCTCCTAAGGCTGATGGTTCATGTTCCATGAGTCTGAGTCACATAGCCAACCACCAATACTTTCTGTGTGATAAGCTTCTTAGTGAGTGTGCAAAGAGTTTATAGAGCCCAGCTTTGGCTCTCATGGAGTGGACGTGCCCATGTGGTGTAGCACGTGAATGTGCAAAGGCCAGAGGGAGAAGTTTGGTGGGAAGGAAGCGTTGGCAGGATTTCCCAGTGGGGCCTACTGGGTGGGACTTTCAGGAGGATTAGGAGTTTGGGATGGGAAGAACATTCCAGGCACTGGTTGCAGCTTGTGCAAAGGCTTGGAAGGGGGATGGACAGATTTCAGGTGGGCCTAAAGTTCAGCTCTGGGATGGAGAGTGGGAAGCAGCCTATGGTGGCCCAGAATGGGTTCACAAATAACCCCCTTCCTTTCCCTCTAGAGGTGGCCTAGTGTGCCAGACATCCTTGAGAAACGAAGTCTAGAAGACCTCTCCTACCTCTGCTACCACCATGGCCGCCAGCACCATTATCATCGACCACGGGTCTGGCTTCCTGAAGTCTGGCCTGTCGGGGTGGAATGAACCCCAGATGGTCCTCCCGAGCATCGTGAACTACATCCCGTGCAGGGAGAATCCTGGCCCCAGCTATGCCCAGAGGCGCGTGAGTTTAGGCATCGACATTTACCGTCCTGACACCTTTAGCTACCCTATCCAGCGTGGCCGTGTCCTCAACTGGGAGGGTGTGGAGCACATCTGGTCAATTGTCCTGGATAAATTTAGGCAGGAACATGCAGACTCGCCTGTGATGATCACAGAGTCCCCTCTGAAGGAGCCTGTGTACCGACAGAAGACCCTGGAGGTAAGGCCATCTTGGGGCTGCCCTCACTGGGGAGTGGGGCACAGCCTGCACTTTGTGTTCAGATATGATTGGGATCAGGAACTCTGCTTTCTAAGTAACTTCCCCATAAATGTTTCCTGAGTGCCTAGTGTGTGCCTGGCACTTGTGCTAGCCTAGGGGCTCCTCCTGCAGATGGACACACACCAGTTAAAATGCTCTGTGGAAAGGGCTCCACTGTGGGAGACATGATATTCATTCATGGATTCTATCAGTGTTCACAGATCATACTCTGGCCTCAAAGAACTTAGGTTCTAGGGGGAGACTTGACCATGAATAAGTTGAAAATGAGGAATTCCTGAGAGGGATCGATTCTAGAAACAAAATGAAATGGCTTGATAGCTGACTGCTGGAAAGAAGGGGAGCCCCTTTGGAAAGGGTGATCAGGGAGGGCTTTTCTGAGGAGGTGATTTCAGCCAGTGAATTAAGGAGGGTGGCAAGAGGGGCATGGGAAGGTGAGGTGGGCCTGTAAAGTCCTGGTGGTCTGTGAGGAGCACTTGAATTTTACTCTAAATCAAGGGTTGGCAAACTATAATGGGCTCAATCTGGCCTGCCATTTATTTTTATAAATAAAGTTTTATTGGAACATAGCCATGGCCACCATTTACATATGGTCTCTGGCTACTTTCATGGTATAACAACAGCTGAGTACTTGTGACAGACTGTAAAGCCTTTGTAAAACCTCAAAAATTTACTATTGCAGGCCTGCTAGATACAATAAATGATGCCTAGTTAGATTTGAATTTCAGATAAGCAACAAATTATATTTTAGTACAAGCATGTCCCAAATATGGGACATACATAATATAAAAACATTATTTATTTATCTGAAAGTCAAATTTAACTAGGCATCCATGTTTTTATCTACTAAATCTGGCAACCTTGATTATCTAGTCTTTATAAAAAATGCTCACCAACCTGGTTCTAAATAAATAGGAAGAGCCTGGAGAGGTTCAGCAGGGGAGTCATATATGATTTTCTATTTGAAAAAGAGGACCTTGGCTTCTCTTTGGGAAATGGATGGCAGAGGGACAATATTCCGAGTGTGGGCATGGAGGGAGCTCCCTCCCACTGAGGAACAAGATGGGCTTGCCAGGGGCCAAGAGAAGCAGGCAGAGGCCACATGACAGCCAGCTGCAGGCCTTCTGTACCTATGGGTCAGACACTTGGGGCTGCAGCCAGAGCTGGGGAGTTGGGGAGGTGGTGGGGGTGCTCTGTAAAGTCTAGGGGGTGATAGGCAGGGGGAGAAAATCAGCCTAGGGACGTTACCAAACCCTGAGTGCCAGAATTCCAATTTTGTTTTGATGTCTGAAAAGTTTTCATTAAAAAAAATCTTCACCTACGGAGAGTGAGGGGATTTTCTTCCCCTTCCCCTCCTGTCTCTTTCCGTCTCCTCTCCTCCCTCCCCTCCCTCCCGTCCCTCCTGCCCTCCCCTCCCCTCTCCTCTCCTCCTGTTTCCCCTACTGTATTGGAGGCAGTGTGAATATGCTGCACTTGTTTCTCTTGTAACCTCTCCTTCCGTCTTCTAATGAAGTGGTTCAGGCTGCAGACCTGTCCCTTGGCTGGGGCCCACAACTTGTCCCCACACCGCTAACATCGCCAGGCATCTCCAGGCCATTTCTGCAGCCTGACAGCTCTTCCCATCCCTCCACCAAACAAGCTCCTGAGGGCAAATCAGGCTCTTTCTAACCCCCTAGACCCACTCCTTGTCCCCCCAGAATGCGCTCCAAGGGCTCTGGGCCCAGTGTCCTGAGGACAGCCTGCCAGTCCCTTGAGCACACAGGCCTGTGCAATTCAGTTTTGAGAGCTGGCGTGGAGCACATCTTGGGGAAAATAGAAATGGACCAGGTGCCCTTGTTGAAGGAAAATGACCTGAGAGTCTGTCTTCTCCCTCCTTGCAGATAATGTTTGAGTTACTGAATGTCCCATCCATTCTCTTGGCTGACCAGATGGAGATGTCCTTGTACGCTTCTGGCCTCCTGACAGGCACAGTGGTAGATTCTGGCTATGGCCTGAGCCGCGTGCAGCCCTTCCATCTGGGCCGCCCCTTACGGCCCAGTGGGAAGACGCTGGAGTTTGCAGGCCAGGATCTCTCTGGCTATCTCTTCAAGAGCCTTTTCAAGGAAGATTGCAATCAACACAACCTGTTTCAGCTGGAAACGGTTGCCAGCACCCAGATGACCAAGTGCTACGTGCCTCAGAATTTGGGGGAGGCACTGGACTTGCGTCAGAACATGCCAAGTGGCTCTGATGAGAGCAACACCTATCTGCTCCCGGATGGCACCCCGGTGGAGCTGACCCCGTTGCAGCGGCTGGCTCCCGAGATGTTCTTCAATCCCCAGGTGTTCGACCTGCAAGGGCCCAGCATCACTCAGGTTGCGGTGGATTCCATCAGGGCCTGTGAGGCCCCCATGCAGCCGCTGCTCGTCTCCCACATTGTGGCCTGCGGGGGGAACACCCTCTACCCAGGCTTCACAAAGCGCCTGTACAAGGAGTTGATCACTGATCACTTCTTCCCCTCCATGGCCACCATGTGGATGGGTTCCAACAGACACTTCAGTGTCTGGCTGGGCGCGTCTGTGGTGGCACATCTGTCTACTTACAAGTCTGAGTGGGTTACCAAAGCCGAGTATGAGGAGAGCCTGAGGCTGTGATCTGTTGGCTCGTTCCTGAGGCCTGGTCCTGTCACAGGCATTCAGCTGGATTAATGTCAGGGAAGGGACTGGGCAGGAGTGGGGTCAGCTGGCTTTGGAATTCTGAAGCCATAAGGGAGTTTTAGGTTCTAAGGTTTTATCTAGTTTCAAGAGCGGGATCCAACCCAGGGGAGGACTTAGTGTGCTCCCCGGAAGCCATCCAGGGAGCACCTTTCCAGGGATGGTCTGTCCCTGGGGTACAGGTGGCCCATGCCATCTCCATGCTGATAGCACTTAGTTTTCACTGGCATCTCTCCTGGGTTGTCCCAGTCTTCTTGATCGAGGAGGTTTTAAAGAAGGCAAGAGAGAATGGGACCTTCTGCTAGGGTCCCAGTTATTTTTGACTAGGGTCAGGGAGGGTGGGAATGGGGACAGTTGAAGTTTGTAGTCCTGCACGTTTTTTCTGGCCAGGGAGGAACTGCTGCAGGTGGACCAGTGCCCTTTGGCCAGGGTCTTGTTTTATATTTGCAAATAAACAACTTGTTTGGAACCAGTGCTGGCTCCTGTGATGAGTGGGGGAGCGGGCTCTGGGGAGACCCAGGGCGGGTGAGTGTGTGAGAACTGGGGAGGGGGCGGGGCAGCCTCTGAGGACCTTGGAGGCCTGTGAATGGTGGTTACCAACGGGCAGAGAAGATGAGGCCTGGAACTTCTGTTCTTCCTCTGCCACATTCTCTCCATTTATCCTCGATGTCCCATCATTCTGTTAAAGTTTGAGTTTCTATGAGTGTAGTATTTATTTGATAAATATTTGAGAACCTACTATGTGCCAGGTACTATACTAGACATTGGGAACTTGGAGGTGGAAAAGATACCTGAGCTTTTCTGGTTTCAAGGAGATCACAGTCTACTGTGGGGACACAGGCATTAATTAAGGGAATCTATTTTAGATGATGAAGAATGAAATGATCAAATGTAACAAAGTCATGTGATCTGAGGAGGCATGATACCGATTTTCAGTGGGTAGGTAAGTGCCCTGTCCTTCCTTGGCACACTGTGGGGTTACCATTCCTAGACCCCTTGCAGTTACGTAGGGCCATGTGACCATACCACAGGGTCTGGCCAGTTCAGTGTGCATCTGACCCTTAAAATAGTCCAATTAGCCTGCACGATGCAGAGGATCTAATGGGGGAGGTCAGAGCCACAAATGGAAGGAAGCTGAATGATTCCATTCATCCCCAACCCTACCCAAGGCCAGCAACCTACACTGCACTAGGACATGAACAGGAATCTATGTGTTCAGCCACTGCCATTTGGGGGTGGTTTGTTATAGCAACTGTTTTACTTGCTCTGACAATACAGAGAAAGAAGCCATAACTTACTATTTATTTAACAAATATTTTCTCTGGTAAGTGGCAAAAGGTGGGGTTCAAATCCAGTCTGGCTTCTCAACCAGACTGTGTTATATGTGTGTTACATGGCTGCTCTTGAAGTGGACTCTTGGTTCCCTAATATTAATTAGGAGCCCAAATACAGTAACTGTTTTAGTGTGTAGAAGACTGAAGCCCAAGGAACCCTGATTTTTCAGGGACAGGAGGAGGAATTTGGAGGCCAGAGTCCAGCTCACCTTGTCTTTGACACATGAGCAACAGGCTCTCAACCCCAAATTTAAGGAGTGGGTGCTTAGAATGAGGACTCTTTAGTGGAACAAGTGAGAACCGGCCTGGCCCAGGCCTCTGGGACTTGGCATCAGATTTGAGTTACAGGCTGGCCCTGTCATTAGCTAAGCTACCTTGGGCAAGCTGCTTAATCGCTCTTGAGTCGACCAGGTATAAAATAGAGAGTAATATTTCCTCCTTTCAGAGATTTGGGGTTGAAGAAGAGCTAAGATGAGGAATGATAAGTCTCTTTGGAAACTGGAAAGTGCTATGGAAATATGAGAAGTGACTTTAAGTTCTGTAATTTGATATTGCTCTCCTATTAATCATGAGTATTAATAACAACAGCAGCCACTTAATCCTCACAGGCACACTGTCAAATGAATATTTGTCCCCATTTACAAATAAGAGAAATGAAGCTTAGCTTAGACTGATAAGGGGTTTTTACAGGAAGGGAGTCAGCATTCCTAGAAACCTGGACTAAAATTGGCTGAAACATGTTGGGGTTTGCTTGTCTCAGGTAACAAGTAGGCAGCCCAGTGGAACAGTGGTATGTCTACATCATCAGTGATTCTGTCTTTCCTTTTTCGCACTTTCAGTGTATTGTTTCATGGTCACACAATGACTGCAGCAGCTCTAGGCATCACACCTATATTCCCTGCAGGAAAAGGAAGGGTGAAAGAAGTGTGCCATCTGAGTCTATCTCTTTATATTACGAAACCCTTACCCAGCAGACTTCTGTTTACCTCTTAACACTTAGAGGTCCCTGAAAGAAACAGAAGACACTTGGGCATTGCGTGAACTGACCCACAGCATCTATTCCTCGGCAGAGGAGGGATTTGAACCTAGGTCCCTCCATGCTAAAGCTCACATTGTGACCCACAGTGCCAGACCACCTTCCCAGTTTGCAGGACCCTATTGGACCTCTTGTCCTGAGAAATGAAGACTTGTGATTTTTCCAGTTTCGAGTGAAAGCTGCTTTGGGTGGCAGTCAGGTGCCGACATACTGAGCAGGAATCTTTGTGCTCCAAACCAGTTTATTTGTGTGCTCCTGAGCCATAGAAGCCAGAAGGAAGGACACTCAGATATGGGTATGAGGGGGAAGAGATGGGCAAGAGGTATTTTTTTCCCCCTTATTTAGCTCTGGGCAACTGTTATCAGAACTCTTTTCCTCATTTTATTCCGAATGTAACATTTAACCTTGCTGTTCAAGCATCAAATCTGGCTGCCTGGTGTATAATTATGAACTTTCTTCATTTTCTCTCCCCCCTCCCCCACCCCGAAAGCTTTTAAAACTCCGTCGCTGGGTACCATCTCTCCCCTCCAACTCTCCAATTAAATTAAAAATAGCAGCTCCATGGGGCTGTGCAGGGCCATCAACCTAACGTGTTACTGCTGGCATGCCAGGCCTGGCAGGGTGGCAAGTGGTGCCCGGAAGATGCCTGCCGACTCCAGCAAGGCCTGGCAGCTGCTCAGAGCTGGGGAAACTCATCCTCCACGAGGGGTCTGGGGCTGCCTGCCAGGGGCAGCCAGGTGCAGGGGGGTGGGAGGCAGGGTCTTGGCAACTGGGGAGTGGGGATGAGCGGGGCTGGTGGAGGGGACAAAGAGAGGGGCCCCTAGGTGGGCCATTTCCAGCTGTGAGGGCACAGTCCTGCCAGTTGCTGTTGCCAACACTGGGGCCTGTCACCTCCATGTCTGGGTTTGAGTGGCATGTAGATGTCCAAGTTCCCTGAGATAACCCTGGTAGAAGCTTTAGGTTCTGCTGACTCTGAGAACAAAGTCGGCATAACCACCAGTGCCCCCCTGGCTGTAGAAGAGCTTTCCATTGCCTCTCTCGCATCTGGGCCTCCTTTCTTTCAAGAGGCAAATGGTGAAATGCACAAGGGCTCAGACTCTGAGGCCAGACTGTCTGGATAGCATCCTTGTTGTGCTGTTGTCCAGCACTGTTGCCCTGGGGGAAGTTACTTAACCTCCCAGGCCTGTGTTCCCATCTGTACACTGGACCTAATGATGCCATCCTCTGGGTGGTTTTGATGATTACCATATGGTTGTGTTGAGTTGACATATATACCTAGCAAGTGCCATACAAATAAGCTAACCCTTAGGCCAACTCCTTAGGTGAAAACCTGACTCTTCTGTTGATTTTTACCTGCTCACATGTAGGTGAGAGTGATACAAAATAGATCAAACATCATAAAGTGCTAGCTTACTTTCCATGGAGAAGCATTGCAGGGTGATTTCTTTCCTTGTCTGAAGATGGAGCAGAATCACATTCTGTACACAGAAGTGTCACAGGGATGGAGAGTGACTGGTTCTAGAGAGAGGTGGTCAGCCACTGGGGTCTTCTATAGGAAATGATGCTTAATGACTCTTGCCAGAGGTGTAGGTCTTAGCACATGTTGCTCCTCTGGTTTGAATGCTTGTTCCTGCTGCCTGCCCCATAGTTGCCCTTGGCAACCTGGTTTGGGGAGTTAAATAAATGGGGCATTTAGAATGGCTGGAGAATGGTAGCAGTAGGGAGTGGGGACAGGTAAAGGTGGAGATGGGTGGGCCAGCTCTTGAAGGACCCTGAGTGCCACACCAAGAAGTGAAGACTTCTTCCTGGGGGTGATGGGGAGGCTCTCAGAATTGTAAGCAGAGTCATGACACCACCTGAAATAATGGAGCTCTGGGTGTAACTTAGAGAATGGGCGAGAGAGGGACCAGACCGGAGCAATTACAGAAGCCATGAAAACACGCATTCCACTGGAACCTGGGCTAAAATAAAGGGTCTGTATTGTCTGGGACCTTGTTCCTCTTTGATGCCTCAGATTGGGAATTTGAGTTGGTGGTATTTGGGGGTTGTGATGGGTCTAAGGGATCAGTAGATCTTCCTTATTGTCTGGCAGCTATCTAGTAGCTGTCAGTCTTAGAGCACATTGGCCTGAATGGTGGCAGGAGAGGAGCCCAGAGTGTGGGACTTGGGAGCAGTGGCCTCCAAGGTGAGAAAGTGAGATGAAACTGTGCTGAGGGCAAGATGTGCCCTGCCCCAGCTGGGAGTCTGCTTGGCTTCGTGAGCTTTTCCTTTCAGCACTGAGAGTCTCGGACAGCTCCCAGGCTGCCTGTTCACGTCTCCTGTTCCAAGAACTCAAACCCTGGCTGACAAGAAGGAGCTTCAGTGTGGGAATCAGACACCCGGGCTTGTATCTCTGTTCCCTCCTTGCATGTTGTCTTGCTGGGGGCCAACGACTGCCCCTCTCTGGCTCTGTTGCCTCATCTGTAAAGAGATGATAACAGTATCTACCTCACAAGACTGATAAGGGGCTGAAAGTCATTTATCCATTCAATTAATATTTATCAGACACCTATCCTGTGCTGAGCCCTTTTCTAGGCTCTGCTAAATTGAGAAATGTTTATAAAATGGTTTAGCACAGTGCCTGGCACATAGTACATGCTCAGTAGTTTTCTCCCTGAGTCATTGGTTTGTGGCAAAAGGGTTTAGAGGCCCCAGGACCGATCAAGCACAGGCAGATGTCAGAAAGCATGGGCCTCCAGGCTCTTTGGGCCCCATGCGTGCTGCCAGCAAAGATTCCTTTCGCTCTATCCCTTTGATGAACCCTTCAGGTGTTAGGATCTTGATGTACAGCCAGTCTCAGGGATCTTTGGCAGTGTAAAGAGGTCCTAAAGTCAGAGAGTGAGAGACGGGTCCCACATTTTTCTTTAATTAAGACCGAGTTCACTGGACTTGCCCAAATGCAGGCCACTTCTGACCCTCAGTTCTGTGACCTGCCTGCGCCAAGGTTATTTCCTCCCTACCAAGGGGAAGGTGATGCTTAACCCAAGAAGGATGACATGGAAAGGGTTGAAGACACAGATTCATTTCAACAAGCCTCACTGACCCCAGGCTGGGTGCTCGGTGCTGCCCGGGACAGACCTGATTCCCACTGCCCAGGACTTGAGGGGTGGGCAGGATCCCAGTGAGATGGGGAGCAGGTGAGAGCCACCTCCTCTGTAGCTCTGCGTTGTGGGGGTTCCCATCATTGCCCAGCTTTCTGCATCAGCAAACCAAGCTCCTGGAGAGGATGAGGGAGCTGGGCAGCACTGTTCCCACTGGAGACATTCGGCTGGGGGAGGGGGTTGGCCATAATCTGTGTTTAATTTCTCCTGGGTCTCCATTATAAATTCCATAACTCTACCAGTCAAAACATGACTAATTCCTGAGACTGCAGCCCCCACCTGGGAGTAAAAAGCCCTGTGCTGTATTTTCTGCCTTTTTATCACCACTAATAAAGCCTTGGCAGTTGGAATTTAGCTGCCGTGGGTGGTTTTCTTATACATGTGGGCTTTCCCCCCTCTCCCCTGGCAGGGTCGCTATAGAATAAATGGTTGCTTGCCGGGATGGCTTTCTACCAGCTTTCTAATATTCCCAGCCTGAAAACTGTGGGTTTGGGGGCAGTTTGCCGAGAAGGAGCCACAGTATTCAGGGTTAATTGGGCCTTTGACGATTCTGACAAGCGCAGGACGCTGTGTGATTTATGGAGAAAAGAATGGGTTCATTGAAAGTAAATAGAGCAAAATTGTAGGTGTGATGTTTAACCTGCTGAAGGGAATGTGACTCACGATGCATTCCCTCATGCAGCCAGCTTACCAGCCACTGGGAGAGGGGCTATGCGGTCAGTGAACCTGTGTGGGAACCACTGCTTTGCCCCCGCTACTTGTGCGACCATGGGTGAGTTCCTTAGCCTTTCTGAGCCTCAGTTTCCTCATCTGTAAAATGGCTCTGACGAGCCATCCACCCTGTTTCTGCTACAGGGTTGGCTGTGAGTGTGCACTTAGCAATGTGCCTGGCCTGTCAGAAAGAGGCCATCTGAGGTTGGGGGGAAAAATCCCTATGGTCTCATCATTTTATCTAACATCTTAGTCATTACATATTCATTAAAAAAGGTCCCGGAGGGCCTTGCTATGGTATTAGTTGTCTTTGCAATAAGCAACCAATTTGGCTCTCCTCTCTCTAAAAATATTGCCTGTTTCCAACCAGCTGGCTCTCTCCCTGGAGCTGAGGTGGACTCACTGCAGGTGGGAAATGGTGGTGTGGTGGGGCCTCTGGGGCAGGGAGTTGGTGGCGGGCATGTGGATGGAGCAGGTGGGTGTTGAGGGCTGGCCCTGTCTCAGAAAAGCATGGGACAGTGGGGTCAGCGGCCAAGGGTTATGAGCTGATGAGAGGTCTGAGACAGTGGGTGGTGGGCCCTGGGAGGGGGGCCGCCCAGTGAGCAAGGAATCGTAAAGGTCTGAAGGAGCAGTTATAGAGACCAGAGTTTCAGCCCCGGTTCTGTCACTTTCTAGCTGTGTGCCCTTAGGCTGATTACTTAGCCTCACTGAGCTTCAAATCTTCATCTGTTAACTGGTCATAATAGTACCTACCTCACGGTGTGTAAAGGGTTATGTGAGCTGCTATAAGCAAAATGCTTAGCTCAGCATCTGGCACTTAGTAAATGTGCAATAAGTGTTAGCTGCTATTATTATTGTCACTGTGACTGCAGTATTTATTATTAATTTTTGGGGAGGCGGGGGCGTTGGCAAAAACAGCCGTAGCTGTTGTTCTGAGGTCAGTGGCCATGCAGAGGCTCCAAGTTGGCTGACCACAGCAGCCCCGTGCCAGACATAGACGGACCCTCGGGGAGTCTGCCTCTCACACCAGTTGCACAGCACCTCTTACACCAGGCTCGGCAGAGCTGGCCTCTCCTCCAAGCTGCCTCCTTTCTGGCTCACACCTGCCTTGCGGTGGTTAACCGTTTGGATGTGAAGAGCCCCTTTTCTTCTTGCTTCTGTGGGATTAGAGTCAACAGACAGAATGTCCATGTCAGCCAAGGACGCCTCTGAGCAAAACTGTTGACCTGGTGGCCAAGACCTGGAAAGTCAGGTTCACCTTGGGTAAATCCGAGTATCAACAAATAATCTTCCTGTTGTCTCTGACTTCAACATATGTCCAGAAGCAACCACGTCTCACCCAGTCTACAGTCACCACTGCGGGCCCTCACCTTCCACCCGGGTTCCTGCGAGGACCTCCCACCTGCCCGCCTGCTTCCAGCTCTGCCCCCCATGCAGTTTATTCTCGAAGACATGCTGCCCAAGGTGAGCCTGTTCAATGCGGCATCACGTCACACCCTGCTTAAAAGCCCTCCATTGGCTCCCATCGCACTCAAAGTGAATGCCGAAGTCCGCGCAGTGTCCTATAAGGCCCTGCTTGGGGTGGCTCCTGCCCCTCTGACTTCTCTCCTTCCTTCCTGCCCTCCAGCCCACATCCTCTCAACAGGGGCCCTCGATCTTGCCACGTGTGCACCTGCCCTGATTTGCTCTTGCTGAGCACCTTCCCCAGACATCTGCTGACTCTTCTCAATTACCACTTTGTGGAATTCCTTGACCTCCGCCTCCACACCTCCTCTTACCTCTCCCTGCTTTATTTTTTAAAATATAACTTTGTCTTCCCACTAGAATATAAGCTCCCTGAAGGCAGGACTTTGTGTTCTGTTGACTGCTGAATCCCTAGTGCCTAGAACAGTGCCAGCACAGGTAGTATATAATAATATATATATTATATATAATAATAGATAACATACAATAAATGTTTGCTGAATGAATACAATGACTTCCTTCCCTGGAAGTAGGTCTGTAATCAACACAGAAACTTGGCAGCCAGCTCTTTCTTCTCTCCTGAGGACCAAGCAAAAATGTGTGGCTCCAACATCCAGCAGGCTGCATTTAGATGAGCTGCTTGCAGAATTTACTGGCTTTGAGTTAAATAGTGGCATAGTCTTGTGAGTACCTCTATTGAATTGACCTTCACGGAGGTTTGAAGGCCTCTCACCTGCAGGATTATGTATTTAGGTAGCTGCTTGATAGAACTTTCTGTTGTGGGAAAATGAGTCTGATTATAGAGATAAGGAAGAAACTCAGAGAGGTGACAGGATACTCTCATGGTTGTCCACTTATTATTAGCGGAACAAGGTCCAAGTCAGGTAACCTTATTTGATAGCCCTCGTTGCCAGGACCTACCACGTCTTAGGAACTGGAGATTCACAGGAGAATGGTTCCTGTCTGTGAGGGGCTTGCTGTCTAAACCCTTGATATTAACCACCTGAGGTCCCATCCCAAATTCCACCACTTAAGGCTCTGTCAGCCTTCCTCCTAAATGGTGGAATGTTCCAGGCACACTCTCCATCTGAGTGTCCCCACTGCATTCCCCCACCTCACTACCCCCATGTCTTCTGCTGGCTCAAAACACCATCACCTGCCCACCCCAATCTGCATCCCTGTACCTTGCAGGTAATGAGTTGGGGGCATCATTTTTATTTCTCAGCAATTTTAAGGCAGCTGAACTTCATATCTCTCATCTCCACTGTGGTAACTGGAGTCCAGGGAACTTATCTCAGCATCCTGGGACAACAGAAACACTGAGAGGCCTGAGGTGTGTGATGGATGGGAGCCCCAGGTTCCAAGCTGGGTTCCCTGTGAGCCCCAGTGTCCTCATTTATAAATGAGGATCGGAAAACACGCTTCTTCATTACTGGGATGATGCTATGAGCTGTAGCCTGTGAGGGCCCACCACAGCCCTGCCCTTCTACAGATGCTCAGGTGCAAAGCGCATACCGTGGTGGTTAAAGCCGTGCTCATTTTGGAGCCAGAGGCCTGGGCTCAAATCCTGACTCTGTTCCTCTCCAGCACTGTGACCTTGGGTAAGTCATTTGACCTTCCTCTGCCTCACTGCAAGCTGGGGTTAATACCTTCCTGGGGGGCTTACAGGAAGCACCTAGTGAGAGCCTCTGGGGAGCCCACAGTGCAGACGTCTTTTTGGAATAAGCCTGTTGTCTTACTATTGTTACAGGTGAGGTAGAGTCTCTTCCAGATCCCTAATTTACAGATGGGGAAACTGAGGCCCAGAGAGGTGGAGCAGAGATGTGTGTTGCTGACTGCCAGGCCTGCCCTGTCCTCAATTCCACTGTCACTGTGCCTATTCTGTCCTTCCAGGGCTGGAGGCACGGTGGGGACTCTGATAGCATCCCACCTGCCCCTGGAGTGACACCTCTGAGGGGGTCCTGGGGGACCTGAACCTGATACATCTGTTTGATCCCCACTTGGGAGACTCAGATTCTGGCTCCATGAAGCCTGCTTCTTTCTCCAGAAATGAGAAAAAAATGTCGTAGATACGCCTTGTGCTGCAGCCACCCCTAATCAGCAAACCCTGCAATTCTCTGAAAGAGAGAAGGGGAAAAAAATGCCTATGCAGTCTTGCCGACTCCCGGCCCAAGATTTAGTGACAGGAGCTGTAGTGAGGTCTCACATTATTGAGCCTTCATTACTTTTACAAAATACGTTCCGGTGGGTTCATCCACAGCTGTAAAGCACCATCATAAATAATTAAACTCCAGTTGTCAAGGGGGCTGAGAGTGGGTTGGGGAAACTGTACCACCATGCAAGGAGCCCCATGCTGGCAGATGGGGCTTCAGGGACCTTGGGCCAAGCACTTCCTCTCGCAGGCCTCAGCTTCCCCATGTGTAGATGAGGACGTTGGAGCAGGCAGTCTCTAAAGTCCCGCCAGCTCTGACAGTCCCTGACGCTCAGCTCCAGTGAGCACGCATGCTGGGGAGGACAATTCCAGGCCTCCCAGCCCTGCTGCCTTCTATGCATCCTTCCATTTACCCAGGTTCCAAGCTCTCTGTCAGCTCCTTGGAAAGCAGATGGTCACGCCTCAGCTCTTTGGGCTCTTCACAGTCCAGTAGAGAAAACCATCCGGGAAACTGAGTGTGACACCGGGGAAGCCCAGAGCCCTGTGCCAGTGCACGGAGGGCCCAGGAAGGCTTCCCAGAGGAGGTGCTGTTGGGTCCAGCCTGAGAGAATGGGTAGGAGTTAGACAAGGGAGGTCATTCAAAGCTGAGGGAACTGCCTGTGTAAAGGTGTGGAGGTGAGCCCGGCAGTCAGAAGGTAACTGGGTGCTGGTTCTGTCAGGAGCAGAGGGTTAGGAGGGCTGATGGGTGATCAGAGAGCAAGTGGGGGCCTGGAATGCCTGGCTGAGGAGTGTGTCTTTATCTTGAAGGCAGTGGAGTGCCCATGAGATACACAGTCTTGGCAAAGCCTAGTTGAAGTGTAGGTACGTTTGCCCCCTCCCAGGTCTGCTCTCCCCTGGGGTGCCGGTCTCTTGGATTCAGCAGGACTTGGGGGAGTGTACTGGTCTGCTCAGCTGCCGTATCAAAGGACCACGGACTGGGCATCTCACACGAACAACAGACACTGATTTCCTCAGCGTTCTGGGGGCTGGAAGCCCAGGAGCAAGGGCTCAGCAGGGCTGGGTCCTCTGAGGCTTTGCTGCTTGGTTTGTGGATGGCACCTTCTCTCGGTGTCCTCTGGGCCTTTCCTCTGCCCATACCCCCTGGTCTGTGTGTCCTGATCTCCCCTTCTTATAGGGACACCAGTCAGATTGGACCAGAGCTCACCCTAGTGACCCCACTTAGCTTAGTCACCCACACCTGCACCTCCCCTGACTGGCCTGTGGGCTTCTGCACCTGCCCTCTGCCTCCTGATGTCTCCAGTTGCTTCCTGCTGAGGAACTCTCCTGATCAGCCCCTCTCTCCCTCTGTGGCCCACATCCAGTCCCTGGGAGACACTTTGCCCTGAGAGACACCAGGTTTTAGCTGTCCCCTTCCACACATCAGCACCTTAACACTTCTCCTGGGTGAGTTCTGCATCACTGCTGTGTGCCCCCACCACCCCAGCATACAGAAGGCTCCTATCTTACTCACCAAGTGGTCTTGCTGAGGCCCCTCTCCCTGGGCTTGAGAGCAGGAAAGTCACCCCGCCCTTCTCTGCAGGTAGTGGGTACTCTCAGAAGGCCAACAGCTCTCCCCAAAACCCTCCTCCCCATCTCCGGTCCCCTCTTGGCCTTCCCCACCTCTTTTAAGGCAGAGGTGGGTAATAAGCTAAGGATGGCAAGACCAGTTTTTACTCCCTCCTTTACAATTCCTCCTTCGGTGGTCTCATACCTCATCTTGAAACACAGGTGTGGTTGGCATTTATTGTCTTTGAGCCTCATCCAAAACTGAGACCCAAATTGTTCCATGTTAACATCCAGTTAGTCTCAGACACATCGCAAGCATTCCCACCTCAGGACCTTTGCACATGCTGCTCCCTCTTCCTCTGCCTAAATATCTTGTCCCAGATCCCCACATGGCTGGGACCTCATGTAATGACTGCAGGTATTTCACCTGGTCATGTGCTTCTCCTCCCCAGCTAGTCATGTGATCAAATCCTCCTGCTCTTTTTCCCTCCATAACATACTCATCAAGATCTGAAATTATTTGTTCCTTGTTTATTGTCTGTCTCCACTCAGACAATCCCTTCCTCCACTGACCTTAGCCTATTAGCTCCTAGAGACTCAGCCTGTCTGTTCACTGTAACCTTTTGATGGTTGATGGTGGTGCCTGGCACAAGGCTGAGACTCAGTAAGGATGTGTTAGGTGAGCTTCATCCCTCTGACCAATCAGTGTAAGAGAGCCACAATCGAGCAGGGTTTTATTAAGACACTGGAACATCTCAAAGGGGCTGAGGTAACAGGGACCGCAGAGCTCTGTCCATCTGTTTGATGCAGGTAGCAAAGATGTATCTCTGGTCAGGATGGCACAGGCCAGCCATTCCCTGAGGTCCCTCCTACAGTGATGAGTCAAGAGCTGGACGTCAGATGTTCAGACCCCAACAGGGAACCCAAGGGCCAGGGAAGATGGGTATGAATACTGAAATAGGAAGCAGCAGGCAGATGGCCTGGGTGGTACCAGTGAGATGCTGACAGCTTCCCCGGCCTAGGTGGAGGCCACACAGGGTCCAAGACTGCCCAGGAGTGACAGGAGACCCAGCTAAGAGTGGGACTGGCTGGGAGTGGGGAGAAGTGGGACTTTACCCATGGGAGAGCCTGCCGAAACAGTAGGCTGGACTAGGGGAGAGGCTGATGAGACTGGGGCTGGGCTAGTAGGCAGGGAGGTGGGCAGACAGACCCCTGGGCAGGCGGGAGGTCTGGCAGAGGAAGCCAGTCTGGACTTGGGAAGAGTTTGAGACACAGCTCCTCCGGAGCTAAGGCCCTGGTCTCAGCTTCCCTTGGCTGGCTTGGCTTCAATGCACGTGGAAAGAGTGGCCCGGAGGCCTGCGCCATGCCCAACCTGAAGCTCACAGACATTTTTTTTTTTTGTCCTAATCTTGATGAGATCAGAACTTTTAAGTGAGGCCATTTACCTGGTGGCAACCAGGGCAGCTGTGCACCTACTATGTGCTGGGTGCTGCCCTAGCCACCACCTGGCAGGGAGGTGAGGCAGGTTTGTAGGTGTGGGTGCCTCCCTGGGGGTGTCTGACTTTAGCATGCAGATGTTCCCCAGGCCCACCAAACTCAGCTCTCACCTGGGACAAGTCCGATATGCCTGGGGAGTTGGCGCTCCAGGAGCGACCCTCAGCAGTAGGGATGTGGGCTGATAGACAAGCCTAGCTTCCTCGCCTGTCCCGTGGTACGTGAGTGGGTAGGGTTCTGAGCTGTCTGCACACCGTTTCTCAGAGGGTCCCAGCAGGACTAGGCCTCAGTTGTCTGCAGTGCTCTCTGCTCCATACTCACCCTTCAGCTGCCCTTCCTTCCTTCCCTCACTTCCCAACTCCCTTGCTGTGCATGTGGTGTCCAGGCCTCACCTCCTTCCTAACTGACTTGGGCGCAAATCCTTGTCTGCTTTGGAGGAAACCCAAACCAAGAAAGGTGGTTGGCAGAATAGAAGAAGAATAAGGGGTGTATTGTTTTTCTTATAGAGAAACCGAGTTCAGAGAGGTCAAGAGCTTCCCCCATATCACCCAGCTGGAAAGGGGAGGAGTCTGGCTCAGAACCCACATGGTTTTGGCCCATGAGGTTCTGTCTGGTTATGTGGGGAGAGGAAATGGAGCTGGGCCTCTGGAGTCAAAGTCTTACTGAGGTTTGGTTTATAGGGCAGCAAAAGGGCTTTGGGGATGAAGCCCAGCTTGGCATCCAGAAGATTCTGTAAAGGGCAGAATTTAGGAGAGACATGAATGGATGACCCCAAATCTGAGCGGGGGGATCCTGTGTGGAAGGGGCTGAGGGGTTAACACCATGCATGTTAATGTGAGGAGAGTCAGGCCAGAGGCATCCAGCCACACGGGAGCGCAGCTGGCTCAGAGTGGGAGGGCGCCCCAGTGAGAACCCCGCAGGTGGGGGCGCAGAATAGAAAACCAGACCGGAGGGGAAGAGGCTGCAAGCCAAGCCCCGGCACAGATGGTGCGATTACAGGATTGGACAGCTCCTCTGCAGAAGATGCTGCTGCTTGAGAAAAGGAAACAGTTCTGTGGGGGGTCTTCTCTCTATTTTAAAAGCAGCCGGCAGTGTATAATTCCTTCAAGTGAATTGTATATTTAAGTGCTTAGGGTGGGGATGAAGCTGTGTACTTGTTTCCATGTGGAAATTAGGAAGATGCTGGGCCCTTGTATCTGGAGCGCCTGCTGGGGCGGGAGGTGGGGCGCTCAGCCCAGGCTGGGGCAGGCAGGGCCAGATGGCATCCCCTGTATTGTCTTCTGAGGCAGGATGGGTCCGCCCCTTGCCCTCCCCTGAGATGGCGGTGCCTGACCTCAAAGACCAGGTCAGGGTGGAGAATTCAAGTGCGCGTGGTCCACTCCCCCCATCCCAGCAGGGGAGAGGCTTCCCAGGTGTCTTCAGGGTGCAGGCCTGTCCTCACTGCCCCTGTGTCTGCAAGGAACAGCAGGATCTGCAAGCATTTGTGGAGCTGCAAGAGGGCAGGAGCTGCAAGAGGGCAGGAGCTGCATCTGGCTTGTTCAGGAGGTATACAGCATGTGCTCAATAAATATGAGTTGCCTGAATGTGGGTAAGAGAAGGGGAACAGTAAGGATCACTGATCAGGCAGTAATTCAAGCTCCATCGCCTTCTGGGTACACTATTTAGATGCTTGGGTCCCTGGTTTGCTCCTTTGCATGGGGAATGGCGAGAACTGTGCTTACCTAGGGGACTTAAGGACAGTCACGGAGGTGGCGCCTGCAGACTGCTGGGCTCGGCACATGGCAGGTGTTCAGGAGACCTGTGTCCCCTTGATTTTCTCAGCCCTACTTCCATTATGTGGCCTACAGGTCAGGATGAAGAGTGGGGAATTGGCCACAGGGGGCCATGGGGAGTCCTTAATTCTCCTCTGAGCAACTCCCCTTTCCTATGCCCTGTACCTCCCAACTCCCACCGCGGGTCCGGACTCTACGGGCCGGCAGAGGACGCAGGAGCCCAGCCGCGGAGGAGTGAGGCCTGGTCCCACCTTTCTAAACCTGCCTGCTTTGAAAAAAAGGCTGGGTCTGGGTCTACCAAGGGCAGGAGTGGGGTAGGAAGCTCTGGAGACCTCCCCAGCTTTGTCCATTTCCACAATTGGTCATTCTTTTCCAGAGCCCAGGACAGAGAGGTGGGAGGTAATTCCAGGGAAGCTAGTTGGCTGGCTGCTGTCGTGTGTGTGTGTGTGTGCATCCCCGAGTTGAGTGGACCCTGGTCACCTACTGACCCTCAACAAACCTCTCCCTCAGCCCTCTCCTGGCCTTGAACTTCAGGCCTGCCCCACAGTTTCCCTGGAACAGCTGGGTCTGTCTGGGAGGTGTTTGTGGGGGTATCATGAAGCCTGAACACCAGCATATCTGGGAGATTTTCTACCCATGGTAGTCACCAATGCCAAATGGTCTCCCCAAGGGCCTGGAAAATGCAGTGTGATTTCCACCCCAGCCAGGGCCTTGGCCCATGTGATAAAACACCTGTGGTTAAACAGTGAGCTGCTCTTGATAGCTGAGACAGCTGCCCTGGGTGGGGGTGGGCAGGCTTGAGGTGGGGACAACTCTGTCCCTTTATGGAACATTCTGGGCTCACAGATCTCCCACTGTGAGGGAATGCTGCACCCTCAGATGAAACGCTGGTTGTTCCAGACTGAGGAGGTGTGGGGACATTTACGGCACTCGGAGGCCCATGTCCAAGATCTGTCTCTGCTCCTGTGATCCTGATAAAGTCCTTTATTGGGCCTGAGCCTCAGTTTCTCAACCTCTATACTGGGAGTGTTGGACCAGATTGACACACACACATGCACGCACACACACACACACAGAAAGTTGACTGATTGGCTCATATAACGGTGGGCTGGCAAATCTAAAATTTGTAGAGCAAGGCTAGAAGGCCAGAAATTCAGGAAAAAGTTAACGTTGCAGCTTTGAGTCTGAAATCCACAGAACTTGCCAGCAGGTTAGAAACTCAGGCAACGATTCTGTGTTGCATTCTTGAGGCAGAACTGCTTCCTCCAGAAACCTCAGTCTTTGGCTCTTAAAGCTTTTCAGCTGATTAGATGAGGTCCATCTGCATTATGGCGTATAATCTGCTTTACTCCAAGTCTACTGATTTAAATGTTACTCTCATGTAAAACAATACCTTCACAGCAATACCTAGACTGGTGTTTGACCAAACAGCTAGATACAATAGCCTAGCCAGTTGACACACAAAATTAACCATCCCAGACCAGGTGATTGCAAGGTGATATGGACTGGGTTGGGAGTACGTGTTCTGGGCCTCTTGGACTCACCATGTTCTACTTCTCAGGCATGAAGTGGGTGTTTATGATCAAGGGGGATGGTTCCCCATGAGCATGGTAGCTCCATGAGGTGGGGTTCACACTGTAGCATCTAGCACTGGGCACACAGTAGGCACTCCATAGATTTTTGTGGAATCCATCCACAGGGTTCCACAAGAGCAGGGACTTTTGTCTGTTTTATTCATAACCCGCTATGTCCATATTAGGTTCTCAACAGATGTTTCTGGAATGAATGAATGACTGCATCTGGGATATCTTTGCAGTTGAGATGTCTAGCCAGGTGGATTTCTGGTCCTTCCTTTACTCCAAGGAACCGGACAGATCCCCTGGCCTGAGTCTACAGCCCCTCTTCTGATTGTCCCGGGATGCCTCGCCCCTTGTCCCCCACCTCTGCCCAACCAAGTCCGATGGGCCCTCTGCGGTCATCTCTGACCCAGCTCCCCCGGGAACCCCTGCTCCTAGCCAGTCCCACTGCATCCAGCCTGCTTCCCCTCTGTCTTCCAGCTGCTGCAGCAGGCGGGTGGAATAACTGCTCCAGACTTGGGTTCCCGGGCCGACTGAGGGGCCTTGGAGATCACCGAGTCCAGCCTCCTCATTTTTAATATGGGGAGCCCAAAGCCTAGAGAGGGAAAGTACCACATGTGAGTCATAGGTATGGCAGTGTCAGAAGAGGACTGGACTCCTGACGTTTCAGTCCATCAAAAAGCCCTGTCGATTGCACCTTCTGAGGACCTCTCAGCTGAGACTTCTCTCCTTGCCCACCTTGATCCTTGTCCAAGCTCCTATCACCTCTCACTAGGAGGCTGCAGGGCCTCCTGACCGGCCTTCCACCCCTTCCGCCCTGGCTTCCTGACAGCAGTAATCCTCTGTTAACTGGGGCCTGGGCCGCAAAGCCTCTCCTAAGCATGCCCCCTCCTTCCTCCATCCCCCCCAGTCTTCTTTCCACCCAGCTGTCAGAGTGATGGCTAAAAGTATAAATTAGATCCTGACATTCCCTGCTTAAAACCCTCTGGGGGCTCCCGTCGCCGTTAGAATAAAACCTAGTGCTCTGTGACAGATGTTGGCAACCTTTTCTATAAAGGGTCCGATAGCAGATATTTTTGGCTCTGTGGACCATTTGGTCTCTGTTGCCACTATTCAATGCTGCCTTTGTAGCACAAAAGTGGCCACAGGTCATAAATGAATGGGCAGGGCTCTGTTCCAATAAAACTTTATTTACAAGAACAGGCAGTAGACTGAAATTAGTCCCAGGGCAGTAGCTTGCTAACCTCTGAATTTACAAGGTCTTGCACGGTCCCGTCCTCACCTCCGTCTCTCACCCTTGTCCCCCTCCCACTGCCTCCGCCCAGGCCCCATCCTCCTCTAAGCCTCCCAAGTGCTCAGGACCGTCTCCATCCCAGGGCCTTTGTCCTCGATGCTCCCTCTGCCGAGAACGCCTTCCTCCCAGATCTTTGCAAGATGGACTCCCTGTCATAATGCAGGTCTCAGGGCAAACGCCATCCCCTTGAAAGCCTTTTCTGATCAGTCTAGTTAAAAAGCACCCATCCTACCAAGTCTTCATTTACCACATCTTGTTTTATTTTCTTCAGGACACTGGTACTCTTTGAATTTACTTATTCAGTTGTTTGTCCGCCCTCCCTCCCTCCCGTTATTCCTTTTATCTATCCACCCAAGCATCCTCGCTCCCTCCCTCCCTCCGTTCATGGTCTAACTCTCCCTGCTAGAGGTTAACAGCCACCAGGGCATCATTTTGTCTGTGTCAGTCACTAACATGGCCCCACCATCAAGAATCTTGGCAGGCAGTGGACATGGTAAGCCCTCAATAAGGTGTGTTAACTGAGCGCCTGATGAACCTGCTCACCGGAGGTCACAGGGGTGCCGTGCGGCCAGGCCGGGGTCGGCCTGCCCTGGCTAGGGGAGTGCACAGGGGGCCTCCGCAGGGACTGCCTCTACAACTGATGCAGCAGTAGCCTGTCTCCTCTGCTCATTTGAAGCTCTTTGCCAACTTCTGGGCCACCCTGTCTTCCAGAGTACAAGAAATTGAATGAACAAATGAAGTCCCCACCTTTGGGAGACTCCATGTGAGCACATTGCTGTTTGAATCAAGGAAGCTTTGCTTCAAAGACCAAAGTGATGTGGAAGCACTTGAAAATGAAGTGCCTTCTATATATGTGTTTAATTATCCTATTATAGGACAGTAACTGGGCATTAGGATTTTCTATAATTATTAATAGAGTATTAGACAATGAATTATCATGAACAATTAAAATTAATTACATTTCTTGGCGTTAATTAAATTATGCCTTTAACAGGACAAGTGGCTAAGCGGACATAAAAATTAAGAACTGGTACTACAAAAGTCTGCAGGAACGGGGTCTGACGAGGCAGGGTGCTTTCCCCTCTCCCGCCAGGGGGAGGGGCTCAACGAACAGGCTGAGGCCTCGGAAATCTCAGGTTCTCCGAGCGGAGGGTGAACTGACATGGGTGGACCCAGACTGCCTGCTTGGGATCCTGCCTGAATTCCCACCCTTCAGACCCAGACCAAAGCCTGTGTTCTTCCTCTCTACCTCCATTTCTTTCTCCCTTCTTCTCTCTTAAGCCTTTTTTTTCTCTCTTTGATGTAGGCCAGGCATGTCCTAGCACTGGAAGCACGGGAAAAAATCTGTCAAAATACCATCCCTCCTGGTGTTCATGGCCAAAGAGAGTGACCTAACACTGTATTAATAATTGATAAGAGACAGCTGGATTTGACCTTGGACTCCATCTCTTTCAGCTGTGTGACCTTGGGCAAATGACTGACTTTCTCTGAGCATCAGTTCTCTCACCTGTAAAACAGTACTTACCTCATGGAACTGCTGGGGGGATCATATGAGTTAATTACATGTAAAACATTTAGTACAGTGCTTAGAACATAGTAAGTGCTCAGTAAATGCTAACCATTATCCTTGTTGGCCATTTAATTGCTATGGCAGTCATGAACAAAGAAAAGATACCTCACCTGGCCTCTTAAGGTTAGAGAAGCTTTTCTGGAAATGAAATCCTTATCTAAATTTTTAAACCTGGGTAGACCTTGGCTAGGTTGAGGTGTGAGCAAAGAGTATTGCAGGCAGAGGGAATGGTATGTGCAAAGGCACAGAGGCACTACATGGGCGGTGCCAGGAACTGTAATAGTTCTGTGTTCCAGGAGTGTTGCCTGAAAGCTGTGGAGTGGGGAAAGATGTGGCTTGGAGGAGGGGAGCCAGCCTCCAAAATGGTACCCAGCTCTTGTGTAGTGCCTTCCTACTCTGTGGTGGGGTCGGTCTGTGTGACTGGTGAAATATGGCAGAAGTGATGGGATGTCACTCCTGAGGCTAGGTCCTAAAAGCCCTGGGGCTTCTCCTTTGCTCTGAGATGGATCCATTGCTCTGGGGGAAGCCAGCTGTCTCATCAGGCAGCCCTGTGGAGAGGCCTTGGTGGTGAGGCACGGAGGCCTCCTGGCCATGGCCGAGTGAATGAGCCTTCTTAGATGTGGATCCTCCAGTCCCAGGCAAGCCTGCAGATGGTGGCAGCCCTGGCCCACTACTGACTGCAGCTGCATGGGAGACCTGGAGGCAGGAGCTGAGCGGCCCTTGATGCCTTAACCCACAGACCCTAGGCGAGATCATCAATGTTCCCTGTTGTTTTAAGCCACTACCTTTGGGGATAATTTGTTACACAGCAATGGATAACTAATACTAACTAATACTGATAACTAAGTGGTTAGCAGAACCCTGGTTATGAAGGGTCTGCTGGGGAGCCCTTTAAGTGGGAGATGAAGGCAGGTTTGCAGGTTAGGAAGATCACTCCAGTTGCAGCAGAGAGAATAGAGTGGGGATGATAATAGCTGATAGTTATTTCTCATTTATTATGTTCCAGGCACAGTTCCAAGGACTTCCCATGTAGTAACTCATTAAATACTGTGAACAATCCTATAAGGGAGGTACTATTATTATGCTAATTTTAAAGAAGAAAACTGAGGAAGTAGGAAAACTTGTTCAATATCCTACAGCTAATAGGTCATGGGGAAGCTAGGTCTTGAACCCAGGCAATTTCTTAACCTCTACACCCTACTGCCTCTCTGGAGGCCAGGACCTGGGTGCAGGGTGGCAGAGAGAGTTAGAGCTGAGAGATGATTAAGAATGGGAGTTGATGAGACTTGGTACCTGATTGGTGGGAGGTGAGGGAAGGAGGCACTTGCAGGTGCCTGTCCCTGCTTGCATCTTGGGACCAGGGGCGAAAGTGGCTCCAGAGCCTGAGTTGGGGGAACCAGAAGAGGGGCATGTTTGGGAGCCAAGCGAGAAAGTCATCTGGGGCTGTGCTGAGTTTGAGATCCTGAAGGGCATCCAGGAACCCACAGGAGATGGGGGTGGGGGCTGGAGATCTAGGTGCACCCTGGATCCTACCGTCCACAGGCTTGCCCGGAGACACCAAGCTTTCAATCTGTGCCATCTCTGGTCCCTCCTGCCATGCATGAGGCTTGGCCCACAGTGGTGCCCAAAGACATCTGTGGAAGGAACGGCTGAGCTCCAGGTCAGGGGGCTTGGGCTGCAGGCTGGGTGGGTGTGACGGGGAGCACAGTCAGCTACAGGCCAGCTTGGGAGTGTGGGGGGGCCCAGTCCTCACCCCACCAGCTGCTCCCTCCGGAGCCCAGCTGCATCTGCTCAGGCCTCCTGAAGCAAACGGTGCCATGTCACCAGCCTGTCTGTCACATGTTGCAGGCTGCCGGGGTGAGGGTCACTTGCTTATAGAACCAGGACCCGGGTCCTGGCTGATGCTGAGAGACTGCCTCACCCTGGGTCCAGGGAGCGCATGGGGCAGACCTCTCCCAAACGCAACCTGGGCCTCTCTTGCCATCGCCCCAACCCTGCCAGGGGTAGAGCGCCTGCTTTCGCTTCTGTCTTTGTATGTCTCTGGAGTTGCTTCTGCTGCCCTGGGCGCACACTGGTGTTTATCCCCTTTAGTTCCTTCCATGTAGTAATTCCCCAGGAGGGAGGGCCAGGTCCACGTGGGCTGGCAAAGACCCAGACCCTCCCAGTTGTCTGAAAGGCCCCATCAGGTGACCGGCTGCCAGGTCTTGGAGGGGCTTTGAGGGTTATTACCTGAAAGAACCAGCCGGAGGCCAAGGGAACACTTCAGCGCAGGGGCGGGAGGTGGGGGGGATTGGGGGTAAGGGATGGGGAGGATTTTGCCCTCCAGGGGATGTTTGGCAACACCTAGAAACATTCTTGGTTGTTGTAATTGGATGTGGTAGAGCTGACGTGGTGGGTGGAAGCCAGAGATGCTACTAAACAGCCCATAATGCGCAGATGGCCCCCACATCAGCGAATGAGCCAGCCCTAAACTCAGTAGTGCTGAGGCTGACAGCACCGCCCTGCTGTGAGGCCCTCAGCTCTGGGGGCGGGTGGCATTGCCCTGCAAGTCCTGAAGACGTCCTTGTGCTCTGGGCTGGTGTATGCTTGCCAGGGGTTGCTCCTGGGACGGGCCGGCCTCGGATCTGCTCGGATCTGTGCTGACAGCTCAACCTTGAGAAAGGGAGAGGGCCCAAGAGCCAGGACGGGTTGCATGCAGCCCTGGGGACGCCCTTTTCCCTGGGTAGAAGCTTTCCAACCGCGTTTTCAGAGCCTCCGTGTGGGGCAAGAGGGAGGCTGAGTGGGTGGGGGTCTGGGGCATACCGCACACCAGCCACTCTTTTTATTATTTTCAAATCTAGGGACTGTGTAGACAGCGAGTATGAATTTTCAAGCCACGTACTCTGCTGTGCCCCAAACCATACCTTTATTTTACCCTCACTGGACTGAATTTCTGTCCCAAGCTCCTGAGGGCAGAAAATGTAATCTTAGGCAATTCTAGGTAAACTCAGTCATTTCCGGTTTCAGCCCAGTTCAATTCAGGACTGCCCTTCCTTCCTGCTCCTCAGGGTGCTGGGTAAGTTCCAGGGGCATCTGGAGTTAGCGGGCCACGTTCCGGGCCTTGTCATCAGCATCGGTCCCCTTGGGTCTCCACCGTGATGGGCAGTGTCCAGCCTGGTGCTCGGCGGGGTCGCTTCTACATTGGGTGCCTACATTCCTATCCGATCTGCAGCAATGCCATTCATGGCTTATCACTGGCTCCTGGGGGAGAAGACGAGGAGGAGGGTCTCCTCCTCCTCCTCCTCCTTCCCCCTCTCTCTTCTCTCTCCCTTTCCCCTTTCCGTCTCTGGTGGAATCCTGAAAATCTCTCTGCTCGTCCATGCAGAAGCCCAGAACTTAACCTCAATTCCTGAGGGGCAGCAGCCTGCTCAGGTTGTGTTTGCAAAGCACTTTGGGATTCTTTGCTGGTTTCAGACATCTCCAGTGAGCTCTCGGGGGCAGAGCTCTGAGCTTTGGTGTAACAAGTGATGTTTACCCAGCAGCCCTGCCTCCTCCCTCCCTTCTTCATCCAGAGGCTCCATGGAAGAGCCTGCCTGTGCCTGAAGTCACCAGGGCCCCACAGGAAGCCAGGGCCACAGGCCACACCTAGGAGACCTGCCTTTTCCCAGGTGGGGCCAGGAGCTGACACAGAGATGGACATTTGTCTCGGTCCTTCAGGAGCAAGATGATGGAGGCTGGCTTAGCGCTCCCAATCACCAGGGTACACAGGGAGAGTGGGTGGCCTCGAGGGGGGCGAAGGCAGAGTGTTCCCCATATCAGTCAAAGGGGTTGTCCCATGAGAGCTGGGCCACTGGCTGCAGGGGCGTATGCTCCCCTTCTCCCCTCACCCTTCCCACGTGAGGGAAATGAACTTACCCTGGGCCATGGTCTCTTCCATCCACATAGTGAGACTACAAGATAAATATTGTTATTTCCATTTTAAAGATGAAGAAATTGACACTCACTGAAATGAAATGCTCAAGTCCCATTCTAAGTCAGGGACAGCAATTGGAGTTTTAAAAATTGCTGTTGCTTAATTTTGTTAATATATGCTCAGTAAAACAATTTAAGCAATATTAAAGGGTAAAAAATGTGATTATCCTTTCCACCTTTCTTTCATTTCCTCTTGCTCACATTGTCTCCCATTGGAAGTAACCAGTATCTTTCCATACCTATACGTACAGGCAAACAGATCACTTTTGGAGAGGCCCTAGGGAAAATGTGGGGGCTGCTTTACTTGCTAGCCCGTGACTTTGTTTTTCCTTAACAATACATTTTTTGCTAGACAATATATTCTGTACATCTCAGGTCGATACAACAGATGTAAGTTACTGTTTTATAGTTTTCTGGTAGTCAGTAGCATGGATCGCCACAGCGTATTCAACCCGCCTCACTTCTGGTGCACGTCCCACCCAGGTGTTGGAAGGTTCCTGCTCTCAAATGCTGGTACAGCCACTCTGGCATGGACGTCCACCAGTAATGGTGCTTTTATGTCAGAGGATTGAGTATAGAAATGGGACTGTGGGTCAAGGGTTATAAATGTTTTATGTTTTCATAGATACCAGAGGCAGGATTTGAACCCAAATGTGTCTGACTCCAAAGCACAAGAAAGACCCAGGATAAAAGATGGCGTGAGCCTGGATACTGCCCTGGCTTCCGAGCCTCCTGCCCCAGCTGGCCTGCAGCGTCCTGCCTTGGGTATAGACATGCTAGCCTCCCAGCCTGGCTAGAATTCTCTGGCCACGGGCTACAGCCATGACCAGTCCTGTCATGGGCATGGGACCTCTGAAAGCATAGCCTGATCCATTCCCAGAAGCAGCCTGGGAGGCTTGTCATTCCCATTTCACAGATGGTGAAACTTGCAGAGCAGTAGAGGCAGGGCCGAGGCTAGAACAGAGATTTTCAGGCTGAGAACAGAGAGGAGACTTAAGACCATGTAGCTGGTAAGTTAGACCCAGAAGCAGAACTCCAAAGTAGGGCTTTGGAAGCAGTATCTGTGGGTTGGGGAGGACTCTCTCTTTATGCTCTCTTAGAGGCAGAGCTGGACAGGCAAATCCCTACCCTCTGTCCCGGCATGCCTCCAATTGCCGTGGGAGGAAGGCCGGGACTGCTCCCCCTCTGCCCTCCTGCCCAGGCCCCCACAAGCATGCAGGCTCTCTTCTGCTCCAGCTGTTGGAGAGACTGGGGCAGGCTGCGCATGGCACCTGTTAGTGAAGTGATGAATGTGCTCTTTGCCTCGAAGAGAAAGAGCCACAGGAGGGGGGCCAGAGAAGGGACAGTGCCAGGGCCGTATGCCAGGAGGGGAGGGTGGTACCCAGCTGCCTCCCTCATAATGTAACTGACAGACGGAGGGCAGAGGAAGGCAGGCCAGGGAAGGGGCCAGGTGGGACTGGAGAGCTGGAACTCCCAGTCTCGTGGAGGAGGCACAGGTTCTGCTCGCAAGGAACTCCTGGTATGATGGGGCAGGCACAGCCTCTGCTTCTAGTCTGCTGGGAGAGGCACAGTTTCTGCCTTCAAGAAGCTCCCAGTCTGGCGGGGCAAGTAACCCCCCTGGCCCTGGAAGACCACCCAGTCTTACAGAGAAGATGATAGAAAAATATTAGAAAGCCTTGACGTGGTTTTCAATCCCTGAAAGCCGCACTTGAAAATACTGAAAGTGGCACTTTCATCAAGGACCGACATGACTGACAGTGTGGCTTTGTGGGAAGCGTGCACTTTGGAGTCACATGGACTCGATTGGAATCCCTGACCAGTTACCAACAAGCTGTGTGATCTTGGGTGTGTTACTTTGCCTTCCTGAGGCTATTTTCTCCTTAAACAAAGGGGTATTATTTAAGTGAGTTAATATCATATAGCCCCAAGTACATGCTTAGCCATGAGTACCCAAATCGTGGTAGCTACTCTGACTAATATTTGGGCTGGTTTAAATCATGGAGGGCTTCCTGTAAGAGGAAAGTCTGGAGGCTAGACTTTGAAGACTTAGCTTTCCCTCTAAGTTCCCCTGGATCTCAGCTGCTGGACTGTTCTAGGCTTTCTGGGCCTTATGCACTCTCCTTGCTTCTCCCCTGGGCAGATGAGCCAAGCGACTCAGGAGTGATGATGGATTCAAAGTAAGAGGATGGGCTTAAAGGCTGTAATGGAGAGGTGTAATACAGATAGTTAAAGGAGACAGAAGATGCCCACCGGAGGGCTCAGCTTATAATGGAAAAGCCTGCTGATTTGAATGTGCCCTGTGCCCGCCCCCCAGTCAGGCATAGTCCCTGCAATTGCCACATCAGTTGCTCCCGTTCACCTGCCGTGGCAAGTTTTACAATTGGAAGCTGGAGTCAGGCCAGGCAGACAGAGACTGGAGTGTTAGCAGACCCTGAGGACAGGTGATGACACAACACACGGGAACTACAGGGCACAGGAAAGGCGAGGAGCTTCTGGGAGAGTTGGGCTGTGGACTGGGAGCAAAGCATGGCTGCTGGGAGCTCCTGCTCCTTGGGTGGGTCAGCAGCTCAAGGGCTGGGTGCTGCCTGCTTTGCACTGGCCTTGAACTGAAGGCCTCCAGTCTGTTTCAACGCCCAGCCCTGGCCACATGTGGCTTGGATCCCACAGTGGAGCTGATGGGCATTGTGGCTTCTGGGACAGGTGGACACCAATGGCAACCAATGGGACGTTCTAGTTCAGAGCCCCAAAGTTGGTGTGGCAGGAGAGAAGAGCCTTGATCGTGAGGGGGCTGGGGATAGGGAGGGCCACCGAGTGTGCTCTTGTTCACATTGATTGAACAGTCACTATGCCTCGGACATGATGCTAATTACGTGCATTTTCGTGTCAGATCCTCTCAACCACCCTGTGAGTGGATGCAGTTGTTATCCCACTTTATAGATGAGGTTCAGTCCTTTTCCCCAGGTCACACAGCTGCTCTGCAATGGAGCCAGGATTCAAGTACAAGCCTGGAAAATTCCAAAGGCAGTGTTCCAAGCAGGCAAGTCCTAGAGAGGAAGTCCATGGGGGTTGGGGCCAAACCTCTCAGAAACGTCAACAATGTGGAGGAACAGAGCTAAGACACGGGAAGCTCGAGTCCTTTCTCGGGCGGGACTTGTCTGCACCTTCACACCTTCTGTGATGGGGCTTGTCTGGCTAAAAGGTGAGGCTTTTTGGGCCCCAAGGAAGGGCTCCTTCCTGGTAATTCAAGCCCACCTGCCTTGGCCCTGCACCCTGCAGTGCTCCAGACACGCTCTGCCAGCTCACAAAGGGGATCTGGGGACACGACCATAATCTTAACCACCATCCAGCCCGCCATGGGCCTTTCCCCATAAGGGTCCTCACCTCGGACGTGCTTCGGGGCCTGACCTTGGCTTGTCCCTTGAGACTGACTGGCTCTTGCCTTTGGCTTTAGACTCCCTCTCCCACCTCCATCCACTCCTGGCCTTTCAGAACATGTACCCCGTCCAACATGGGACCAGAGTCTGTGCCTGGCCCCACTGGCTCCTGGTCCCTGGCCTGGAGGGGCCATCTGTCTGATTTTTTGAACTCCTTGTAGATGAGAGCAGTGATGGGAAGGGTTAAGGTAAGCATGGTTCACGTGAGTGCAGAGAAACAACATGCCAGCAGGCTGTTCCATCCAAATCCCTGCTCCCTGGGACAGGGCTGCTCACAGATAAATGGGCGAAATAGCACGAAGGTGCGTAATGACACAGAGTTATTTCAAAGCGATTATCTGGGATAACAGTAATTACGTCCAAGAACAGAGAAGGTCAAAGCAGCTGGTCCCACGGCTCCACGCCAGCGAGTGGCTGCCAAGAGGAGGCTGCCACTTAGAAGGAGCCGTGCAGGGGGGTCAGGGAGGCGGGAAGTGGGAAGGGTGGGGGAGGAGAAAGGCAGGTCCGGAGCCCAGCTCTTGACCAGGGACTAGGGGGACTGCCCTGGAGAAAACTTCCCCATCTGCTCCTTGTGTTCCCAGGGAAGCCAGCTCTGCTTGGTTCCTGGACACAGTGTGCGGGCGCCTCTCCCCTTGGGCCTTGCGATGTGCCTCTGCTGCACACGTGGGAGCTGCGGTGAGCACTGCCCTCTTGTCTTTCCCCTCAACTTTTCTCTTCCTCTGTCCTTTACTTCCTTTCTTGGGGTTTCCATCATTGTGCTACCCAAACGCCCACACTCCTGCTCATCCATCCAATCAATTCACCATCCGTCGACCGAAACACATTTCCACTCTCCCACACTCCGACCACCCAATTACCCACATACCCCTTCACCTTTCCACCCATATTCACTTTTCCATTATCCACCTTTCCACATTTTCAGTCATCAGTGATCCACTTGTCTACCCATAACCCTTCCACATGCCCATGTCAATACCTATCCACACACGCAGTCCGACCTGGCCAGGTTTTCACTGTCTACTTTTCTATCCATCCACCCACCACCCTTCCACCTGCCTACCTACCTGCCTCCCCAACAGTTCTCTTCACCCAGGTCTCTTGTCTCCCCACCCCAACTGTCCCCTCCTCTTCCTTGTCGTCTTCTTCTACCCATCTGTTCATTCACTCTTTCTCACATCCACCCACCAGCATTCACTGTCTACCATCCGCCACCCACCACCGCCACCCGCCATTCACTGTCCACCCTTCCATCCCTCCACCTTTCCATATTCGTGTTCACCCTTACACCTGACCACCTGTCCACTCCTTCATTCTTCCAACCAGCAACTTTTCCTTCCTACCACCTCTCAGTTCGTCCACATGTGCCCCATCCTCAGTACTGCCTTCCTCTCCTATGTAAACCTTTAGCCGATTCAGTGTGCTCGGAGGAGTCCCATCTTCCCTGCTTCTGTCGGTCTGTTTATGCTCCACACCAGGCTGCCAGTGTCCTACTCAAATCTGATTGTTGAACTCATATGCACTCTTCCTGGGATAGCTATCCCAGGCCAGTGTAACAGTAGAGAATACATGAATCTGCAGCCAGGAGGCCAGTGTTGCACGTTTGGCTTAGCCCTTCCCTGGCTGCTTGACCTTGGGAAGGATGCTCAGCTTCCCCAAGTTTTGATATCTTCATGGGTAAAAGAGGTTGGTGATACCTACTTTGTAAAGTAGTTAAAATGTTGTGTGAGATTATAAGGTGTCCAGCAACAAACATGGCCCCCAGGATGTGCTCAACAAATGTTCAACTCCACTGAGGAGGAAATGCAAAGCTAATTATGATTTTCCTAGACTCCGAAGGCATATAGATGAGAAAGCTGTCTGGACAGACCTGCTTCCCGAGGCTGACTCCTGCTTTTGTTCTCTGCTTTGTGTGGCCTCTGCTCTAACCATTGCTATATCCACCAGAGGTATTAAAAGCAGAGACAATGGGAGAGTAGGATGGGCAGCAGGATATGGTTAAATCGACTTTACCTTAGCAGGGGGTCCAGGATGAAACCGTGGGCCTCATGCCAACTCCTCATTAGAGGCGAGAGATCTGCACTGCCATGCATAGCAATAACTCCAGAGGGCTGGGGTTTGATGTTTCCACAGACAGCTGATGTCTCTGGGAAAGCCCCTTAACCGATCCCTGTGGTCCTGGAGGCTCCCTTTTGAGATGAGCAGGGCAGTTAGACTCCAGAGGAAGGGTGCATTGAATTTCCTACCTCCACAGGGAGGCACAGAAAGTCCACAGCTGGTACTGTTTCCTGAAGTGAGATGTCGTTTTTGAGTGAAGACAGCTCTCTGTTATCCAGTGGGGTAGTGGAGAATTGTAAAACCATGCTCGTTGCTTTGTGATCCCATCCTAGGTTGTAAACCAGCCCTAGAATGCTGCTAAATGTTTAATAACAATCTCTCTGGGACGTTACTAAAAACAGGACTTGGTTTGCAGCATTTGCCAATTCCCATGGTGTAAAGGCTTCCACCGCAGCTGATTTCAAGCTGCTGCTATGACATAATTGAATGTGGAGTTGGGAGAGCTGTGCAGTGGGATGCCAATACAGAGTATGTCATCACACAGATACAATGGATGTAAATAACCTTAAGAGCATAAAGAACAGTAAGAGATAGAAAAATAACTATGTATTTATTATCTTTGTTTTTAAAGTAATTTATTTAATGGTATCTTCACATACTTCCATTTTAAAATAATGGCCACATTTAACAACTAGCTCACAAAATTCCTGAAAATTCAACAATTGGCTCTCATGGACCATGTGAGCCAGCTCCACTTAGTTTAGTTGAACTTGTTTTTCCCCAATGCTCACAAATTCAGAAGGGGTGGGGAAAACACTACCCAGAGGTTTGAGTTGAGAAAGTGGAGAAAAGCACCTTGGTTTTGAACTTTCCATGGGGTACTTTTCAGGATGAGTCATCTACAGGGTCACTCTCGTGCCGTGTTCATGAAGAATAGAGAGGAAAATGGGATTTTCTGCATCATTCACTTGAGAAGCAGGCATTGGAACCAGCATTAGCCTCCCCAAGAGATGGGTTCAAATTCAGGTTTTACCATTTGGTGGCAGTGTGACTTTGTGCAAGTTACTCAACCAAGTAAGTGAATTAAATCACTTACTAATTTAAAATATATTTATTGAGCACCTACTGTATTCCAGTTACTAGAAATAGAGCAGTGGACAATCAGACAAAAATCCCTCTTTATGTTGAGTTCATATGCTCATCAAGCTTATATTCAATTGTCTGCCCTATGGTAGGAATAGGTATGGTAACTGTTATTTAGATGCTATTGTTATTACCATATTATTTAGACATTTTTGTTACCTCCACCCACAGAGGTTGAATGAGGTGACAGTGGTGGGATTCTGGTTTTTCTAAACAAGGACATATTGCTACCAAAGCAGTGTCCTCTTTCATAGGAGTTTGACATTTGTAGCCTTTTTTTTGTATTAAGGTATCATTGATACACACTCTTATGAAGGTTTCACATGAAAAATAATGTGGTTACTACATTCACCCATATTATCGAGACCCCCCCACCCCACTGCAGTCACTGTCCTTTAGTGTAGTAAGATGCCATAAAGTCACTACTGCTACACTGTCTTCCCCATGATCCCATCCACACCATGTGTACCAATCATAATACCCCTCAATCCCCTTCTCCTTCCCTCCCCACCCCCCCTCCCCCACCCCTCCCCTTTGGTAACCGCTAGTCCCTTCTCGGAGTCTGTGAGTCTGCTGCTGTTTTGTTCCTTCAGTTTTCCTTTGTTATTATACTCCACAAATGAGGGAAATAATTTGGTATTTGTCTTTCTCTGCCTGACTTATTTCACTGAGCATAATACCCTCTAGCTCCATCCATGTTGTTGGAAATGGTAGGATTTGTTTCTTCCTTATGACTGAGTAGTATTCCACTGTGTATATGTACCACATCTTCTTTATCCATTCATCTACTGATGGACCCTTAGGTTGCTTAAATATCTTGGCTATTGTAAATAGAGCTGCAATAAACATTGGGGTGCATATGTCTTTTTGAATCTGAGAACTTGTATTCTTTGAGTAAATTCCAAGGAGTGGAATTCCGGGTCAAATGGTATTTCTATTTTGAGTTTTTTGAGGAACCTCCATATTGCTTTCCACAATGGTTGAAATAGTGTACATTCCCACCAGCAGTGTAGGAGGGTTCTTCTTTCTCCACATCCTCACCAGCATTTGTTGTTCCTAGTCTTTTTGCTGTTGGCCATCCTAACTTGTGTGAGGTGATATCTCATTGTGATTTTAATTTGCATTTCCCTGATAATAAGCAATGTGGAGCATCTTTTCAAGTGCCTTTTGGCCATCTGAATTTCTTCTTTGGAGAATTGTCTGTTCATATCCTCCACCCATTTTTTAAAATTCGGTTACTTGCTTTTAGGGTATTGAGGTGTGTGAGTTCTTTACGAATTTTGGATGTTAACCCCTTGTCAGATATATCGTTCACAAATATATTCTTGCATACTGTAGGATGCCTTTTTGTTCTGTTGATGGTGTCCTGTGCTGTACAGAAGCTTTTTAGTTTGATGTAGTCCCATTTGTTCATTTTAACTTTTGTTTCCCTTGCCCGAGGAGATGCATTCAGGAAAAAGTTGCTCATGTCTATATTCAAGAGATTTTTGCCTATGTTTTGTTCTAAGAGTTTAACAGTTTCATGACTTACATTCAGGTCTTTGATCCATTTGGAGTTTACTTTTGTTCATGGAGTTAAACAACAATCCAGTTTCATTCTCTTGCATGTAGCTGTCCAGTTTTGCCAACACCAGTTGTTGAAGAGGCTGTCATTTCCCCGTTGTATGTACATGGCTGCTTGTTCAATTATGTCACATCAGCAGCTTGAAATCAGCCATGGTGGGAGCATTAACACCATGAAAATTCACAAATGCTGCAAAATAGGTCATGTATTAATTGACCATAAATGGTTGAGTTTATATCAGAGCTCTCTAGTCTGTTCCACTGGTCTGTGGCTCTGTTCTTGTGCCAGTACCAAATTGTCTTGATTACTGTGGCTTTGTAGTAGAGCTTGAAGTCAGGGAGTGTAGTCCCCCCAGGATTATTCTTCCTTCTCAGGATTTCTTTGGCTATTTAGGGTCTTTGGTGGTTCTATATGAATTTTTCAACGATTTGTTCTGGTTCGTTGAAGAATGCTGTTGGTATTTTGATAGGGATTGCATTGAATCTGTAGATTGCTTTAGGCAGGATGGCCATTTTGACAATATTAATTCTTCCTATCCATGAGCACAGGATGTATTTCTGTTTATTGATATATTCTTTAATTTCTCTCATGAGTGTCTTGTAGTTTACAGGGTATAGGTCTTTCACCTCCTTGGTTAGGTTTATTCCTAGGTATTTTATTCTTTTTTTTTTGAGAGGGCATCTCTCATATTTATTGATCAAATGGTTGTTAACAACAATAAAATTCTATATAGGGGACTCAATGCTCAATGTACAATCATTAATCCACCCAAGGCTAATTCTCATCAGTCTCCAATCTTCTGAAGCATAACGAACAAGTTCTTACATGGTGAACAAGTTCTTACATAGTGAATAAGTTCTTACATGGTGAACAGTGCAAGGGCAGTCATCACAGAAACTTTCGGTTTTGATCACACATTATGAACTATACACAATCAGGTCAAATATGAATATTTGTTTGACTTTTATACTTGATTTATATGTGAATCCCACATTTCTCCCTTATTATTATTATTATTATTATTATTATTTTTTTTTTTAATAAAATGCTGAAGTGGTAGGTAGATGCAAGATAAAGGTAGAAAACATAGTTTAGTGCTGTAAGAGAACAAATTTAGATGATCAGGTGTGTGCCTGTAGACTATGTGTTAATCCCAGCTAGACAAGGGCAATAAAACATCCATGGATGTAGAAGATTTCTCTCAAAACAGGGGGGGTGAGGTTCTAAGCCTCACCTCTGTTGATCCCCAATTTCTCACCTGATGGCCCCCCTGTGACTTTGCCTGTCTTAGGTTGTTCCTCTCTTGAGGAATCTTACCCATCTCTGGCTAACCAGTTATCTTCCGGGGCCATACAGGGAAATGTAAAGTTGGTAAGTGAGAGAGAGGCAATATTGTTTGAAAAGGTTAGCTTTTTACTTCTTTGCAGATTTACTTCCTGTGGCTTTTAGGCCTAGTATTTGTCTTGAGGTATCTTTACCACTTGGAAGAATTATGATACTTGGTAAATTCGATATGAGGCACGAATTCTATTTAAGGGTTGTAATTAGGAAGGAAGAAGAAAAGCTATAGGAGTAGCAGATGGAAGAAAACATGGGAAGATTGATTATTTCTTTGACATATCTTCTTGTAGAGTAACTTAAGCATATATAGGTTTTAAACTACTAATTAAATTGCCTACACACATTAACATAATAGGAATACAGTTACATAACCAAAGAAACCTATAATTACCAGCCATCTCCAGTGAAACCAAGAAAACCAGTTAGGCACCCTAGGCATTTGTGAAAACTTATCTATGATATGGTGGATATTGTCCAACTGAACTTGAGCAGTCTGAGAGAAATCAGACAAATTAAAACAACCCATTCCTGGGGACTGTTCACATCCCATATGTTCTTTTAACAGTAGATAGTCTGTAGTTGTAAGATTTTGGAGCGCTGCAACTTGCACTTCTCCTAATTCTTGGTTGAGTTCCCACAGTATAGATCCAGTCAAATTTGTTGTTTTACTGTATGCAAAGGCCAGCTTAGATATCTCCTTCTTCATTCCAATGGCAAGTCCAGGAACCGGTGGGACGAATGCAACTACAACTGCAGCATTGCCTGGATCTTTGTTGAGGTTTTTTGATGATCATCTTCTGGTATGACTCTTCCAGAGAGTGCTGATGTTGGAAGTTCTTCTTCATATCATATCTTAGTTCATTTTCTGGGTAGCCAAATTAGGCTTTGATCCTCTGTATAAACACATACAGACCCTTTGCCCACACTTTGATATGCCCTTTATACCACTGTGTAGAACTCATTGGAGGTCACCACACAGGAACTGCTTTTTTTTTTAAGAGAAAGGAATATTATCAGAAAAATGTACCTCCATAGCCGATCATCTGACACCCTTTAAATGATCAAAACTAAGGATATTTAAAGCATGCATTAATCGTTGATTTACAGTTAGTTTTATCCTATCAGGGAGTAATCTACCTTTTCTTTCTTTCTTTTTTTTTGTTATCATTAATCTACACTTACATGAAGAATATTATGTTCACTAGGCTCTCCCTTATACCAGGTCCCCCCTATAAACCACTTTACAGTCACTGTCCATCAGCGTAGCAAAATGTTGTAGAATCACTACTTGTCTTCTCTGTGTTGTACAGCACTCCCCTTTCTCCCATCCCCCCATGCATGCTAATCTTAATACCCCCTTTCTTCTTTCCCCCCCTTATCCCTCCCTAGCCACCCATCCTCCCCAGTCCCTTTCCCTTTGGTACCTGTTAGTCCATTCTTGGGTTCTGTGATTCCGCTGCTGTTTTGTTTCTTCAGTTTTTCCTTTGTTCTTATACTACACAGATGAGTGAAATCATTTGGTATTTCTCTTTCTCTGCTTGGCTTATTTCACTGAGCATAATACCCTCCAGCTCCATCCATGTTGCTGCAAATGGTAGGATTTGCCCTCTTCTTATGGCTGAGTAGTATTCCATTGTGTATATGTACCACATCTTCTTTATCCATTCATCTACTGATGGACATTTAGGTTGCTTCCAATTCTTGGCTATTGTAAATAGTGCAGCGATAAACATAGGGGTGCATCTGTCTTTCTCAAACTTGATTGCTGCGTTCTTAGGGTAAATTCCTAGGAGTGGAATTCCTGGGTCAAATGGTAAGTCTGTTTTGAGCTTTTTGATGAACCTCCATACTGCTTTCCACAATGGTTGAACTAATTTACATTCCCACCAGCAGTGTAGGAGGGTTCCCCATTCTCCACAGCCTCGCCAACATTTGTTGTTGTTTGTCTTTTGGATGGCAGCCATTCTTACTGGTGTGAGGTGATATCTCATTGTAGTTTTAATTTGCATTTCTCTGATAATTAGCAATGAGGAGCATCTTTTCATGTGTCTATTGGCCATCTGTATTTCTTTTTTGGAGAACTGTTCAGTTCCTCTGCCCATTTTTTAATTGGATTATTTGCTTTTTGTTTGTTGTGACGTGTGAGCTTGTTGTTCAGTATAATGTTGGCTGTGGGTTTAGCATATATGGCTTTTATTATGTTGAGGTACTTGCCCTCTATTCCCATTTTGCTGAGAGTTTTTATCATGAATGGATGTTGAATTTTGTCAGATGCTTTTTCAGCATCTATGGAGATGATCATGTGGTTTTTGTCTTTCTTTTTGTTGATGTGGTGGATGATGTTGATGGATTTTCGAATGTTGTGCCATCCTTGCATCCCTGGGATGAATCCCACTTGGTCATGGTGTATGATCCTTTTGATATACTTTTGAATTCTGTTTGCTAATATTTTATTGAGTATTTCTGCATCTACATTCATCAGGGATATTGTTCTGTAAGTTTCTTTTTTGGTGGGGTCTTTGCCTGGTTTTGGTATTAGGGTGATGTTGGCTTCATAGAATGAGTTTGGGAGTATTCCCTCCTCTTCTATTTTTTGGAAAACTTTAAGGAGAATGGGAATTATGTCTTCTCTGTGTGTCTGATAAAATTCCGAGGTAAATCTGTCCAGCCCGGGGGTTTTGTTCTTGGGTAGTTTTTTTATTACCATTTCAATTTCTTTGCTTGTAATTGGTTTGTTTAACTTTTGTGTTTCTTCCTTGGTCAGTCTTGGAAGGTTGTATTTTTCTAGGAAGCTGTCCATTTCTTCTAGGTTTTCCAGCTTGTTGGCATATAGGTTTTCATAGTAGTCTTTAATAATTCTTTGTATTTCTGTGGAATCTGTCGTGATTTTTCCGTTCTCATTTCTGATTCTGTTGATTTGTGTTGATTCTCTTTTTCTCTTAATAAGTTTGGCTAGAGGCTTATCTATTTTGTTTATTTTCTCAAAGAACCAGCTCTTGGTTTCATTGATTTTTGCTATTGTTTTATTCTTCTCAATTTTGTTTATTTCTTCTCTGATCTTTATTATGTCCCTCCTTCTGCTGACTTTAGGCCTCATTTGTTCTTCTTTTTCCAGTTTCGATAATTGTGATGTTAGACTATTCATTTGGGATTGTTCTTCCTTCTTCAAGTGTGCCTGGATCGCTATATACTTTCCTCATAAGACTGCTTTTGCTGCGTCCCACAGAAGTTGGGGCTTTGTGTTGTTGTTTTTTGTTTCTATATATTCCTTGATATCTATTTTGATTTGTTCATTGATCCATTGATTATTTAGAAGCATGTTGTTAAGCCTCCATGTGTTTGTGAGCCTTTTTGTTTTCTTTGTAGAATTTATTTCTAGTTTTATCCCTTTGTGGTCTGAAAAATTGGCTGGTAGAATTTCAATATTTTGGAATTTACTGAGGTTCTTTTTGTGGGCTAGTATGTGGTGTATTTTGGAGAATGTTCCATGTGCACTTGAGAAGAATGTATATCCTGTTGCTTTTGGATGTAGAGTTCTATAGATGTCTATGAGGTTCATCTGTTCTAGTATGTTGTTCAGTGCCTCTGTGTCCTTACTTATTTTCTGCCCAGTGGATCTATCCTTTGGGGTGAGTGGTGTGTTGAAGTCTCCTAAAATGAATGCATTGCAGTCTATTTCCTTCTTTAGTTCTGTTAGTGTTTGTTTCACATATGCTGGTGCTCCTGTGTTGGGTGCATATATATATTTAGAATGGTTATATCCTCTTGTGGGACTGAGCCCTTTATCATTATGTAATGTCCTTCTTTATCTCTTGTTACTTTCTTTGTTTTGAAGTCTATTTTGTCTGATATTAGTACTGCAACCCCTGCTTTCTTCTCGCTGTTGTTTGCCTGAAATCTGTTTTTCCATCCTTGACTTTTAGTCTGTGCATGTCTTTGGGTTTGAGGTGAGTTTCTTGTAAGCAGCATATAGATGGGTCTTGCTTTTTTATCCATTCTATTACTCTGTGTCTTTTGATTGGTGCATTAAGTCCATTTACATTTAGGGTGACTCTTGAGAGATATGTACTTATTGCCATTGCAGGCTTTAAATTCGTGGTTACCAAAGGTTCAAGGTTAGCCTCTTTAGTATCTTACTGCCTAACTTAGCTCGCTTATTGAGTGTTATATACACTGTCTGGAGATTCTTTTCTTCTCTCCCTTCTTATTCCTCCTCCTCCATTCTTCATAAGTTGGGTGTTTTGTTCTGTGCTCTTTTTAGGAGTGCCCCCATCTAGAGCAGTCCCTGTAGGATGCCCTGTAGAGGTGGTCTGTGGGAAGCAAATTCCCTCAACTTTTGCTTGTCTGGGAATTGTTTAATCCCGCCATCATATTTAAATGATAGTTGTGCTGGATACAGTTTTCTTGGTTCAAGGCCCTTCTGTTTCATTGTATTAAATATATCATGCCATTCTCTTCTGGCCTGTAGGGTTTCTGTCGAGAAGTCTGATGATAGCCTGATGGGTTTTCCTTTATAGGTGACCTTTTTCTCTCTAGCTGCCTTTAAAACTCTTTCCTTGTCCTTGATCCTTGCCATTTTAATTATTATGTGTCTTGGTGTTGTCCTCCTTGAATCCTTTCTGTTGGGGGTTCTGTGTATTTCCGTGGTCTGTTCGATTATTTCCTCCCCCAGTTTGGGGAAGTTTTCATCAATTATTTCTTCAAAGACACTTTCTATCCCTTTTCCTCTCTCTTCTTCTTCTGGTACCCCTATAATACAGATATCATTCCTTTTGGATTGGTCACATAGTTCTCTTAGTATTGTTTCATTCCTGGAGATCCTTTTATCTCTCTCTATGTCAGCTTCTATACGTTCCTGTTCTCTGGTTTCTATTCCTTCAATGGCCTCTTGCATCTTATCCATTCTGCTTATAAATCCTTCCAGGGATTGTTTCACTTCTGTGATTTCCTTCCTGACATCTGTGATCTCCCTCCAGACTTCATCCCATTGCTCTTGCATTTTTCTCTGCATCTCCATCAGCGTGTTCATGATTTTTATTTTGAATTCTTTTTCAGGAGGACTGGTTAGGTCTGTCTCCTTTTCAGGTGTTGACTCTTTGATCTTTATCTGCCTGTAGTTTTTCCTTTTCATGGTGATAGAGATAGTTTGCAGAGCTGGTACGAGTGACAGCTGGGAGAACTTTCCTTCTTGTTGGTTTGTGGCCTTCCTCTCCTGGGAGAACAGCGACCTCTAGTGGCTTGTGCTGGGCAGCTGTGCGCAGACAGGGCTTCTGCTTCCTGCCTGGCTGCTATGGAGTTTATCTCCACTCTCGCTGTGGGCATGACCTGGCTCGGGCCGCTGCTCCAAAATGATGGAGCCCCCTTGGAGGGGGAGCGGCTGGGAGGCTATTTATCTCCATAAGGGGCCTCTGTGCTCCCTGCTGCCCAGGGGGTTAGAGTGCCCAGAGATCCCCAGATTCCCTGCCTCTGGACTAAGTGTCCTGCCCTGCCCCTTTAAGACTTCCGAAAAGCACTCGCCAAACCAAAACAACAACAAAAAATTAAATAAATAAATAATTAATTTAAAAAAAAAAGAAAAATGCACGATTTTCTTTGTCCTCAGGCGCCGGCCTCAGGCACCCACTCACCGGTCTTGCTGCTCTGTTTCCCCAGTATCCAGAACCCCACGCATGCACTATGTCTGCGCTCTGGTCCGGAATCCTGGGGCTGGGTGTTCAGCAGTCCTGGACTCCCTCCCCCTCCTGCTCCGACTCCTCTCCTCCCGCCGGAAGCTGGGAGGAGGGGTGCTCGGGACCCGCCGGGCGGCGTTTGTATCTTACCCCCTTCATAAAGCGCTGGGTTCTCGCAGGTGTGGATGTGGTCTGGATGTTGTCCTGTGTCCTCTGGTCTCTATTTTAGGAAGAGTTGTCTTTGTTATATTTTCATAGATATATGTGGTTTTGGGGGAGATTTCCGCTGCTCTACTCACGCCACCATCTTGGCTCCCCATCGGTATTTTATTCTTTTTGGTGCAGTTGTGAATGAAATTGTTTTCCTGATTCCTCTTTCCACTAGTTCATTGTTAGTGTGTAGGAATGCAACAGATTTCTGTGTATTAATTTTGTATCCTGCAACTTTGCTGAATTCAGATATTAGATCTAGTAGTTTTGGAGTAGATTCTTTAGGGTTTTTTATGTATAATATCATGTCATCTGCCAACAGTGACAGTTTAACTTCTTTCTTACCAATCTGAATGCCTTTTATTTCTTTGTGTTATCTGATTGCTGTGGCTAGAACCTCCAGAACTATGTAGAATAAAAGTGGGGAGAGTGGGCATCCTTGTCTTGTTCCCAATCTTAAAGGAAAAGCTTTCAGATTCTCATTGCTAAGCATGATGTTGGCTGTGGGTTTGTCATATATGGCCTTTATTGTGTTGAGGTACTTGCCCTCTATCCCCATTTTGTTGAGAGTTTTTATTATGAATGGATGTTGAATTTTGTCAAATGCTTTTTCAGCATCTGTGGAGATGATCATGTGGTTTTTGTGCTTTTTGTTTATGTGGTGGATGGATTTTCAAATATTGTACCATCCTTGCATCCCTGGAGTAAATCCTACTTGATATCCTACATGATGGATGATCTTTTTGATGTATTTTTGAATTTGGTTTGCTAATATTTTGTTGAGTATTTTTGCATCTATGTGCATCAGGGATATTGGTCTGTAATTTTCTTTTTTTTGTGGTGTCTTTGCTTGGTTTTGGTATTAGAGTGATGCTGGCCTCATAGAATAAGTTTG
This sequence comes from Manis javanica, assembly GCF_040802235.1. NCBI lineage: Eukaryota > Metazoa > Chordata > Mammalia > Pholidota > Manidae > Manis > Manis javanica. The sequence goes on from NC_133159.1 coordinate 12,877,964, forward strand.
GCAGTGTTCCCTCCTCTTCTACTTTTTGGAAAACTTAAGAGGATGGGCATCAGGTTTCCATTAAATGTTTGATAAAATTTAGCAATGAGGCCATCTGGTTCAGAGTTTTGTTCTTAGGTAGTTTCTTGATTACCAGTTCAATTTCATTGCTGGTAATTGGTTGGTTCAGATTTTCTGTTTCTTCCTTGGTCATTCTTGGGAGGTTGTATTTTTCTAGAAAGCTGTCCATTTCTTCTAGATTATCCAGTTTGTTGGCATATAATTTTTCATAGTATTCTCTAATAATTCTTTGTATTTCTGTGTTGTCGGTAGTGATTTTTCCCTTCTCATTTCTGATTCTGTTTAGTGTGTACACTCTTTTTCTCTTGTTAAGTCTAGCTAGGGGTTTATCTATTTTATATTCTCAAAGAACCAGTTCCTGCTTTAATTGATTCTTTCTATTGTTTTATTCTTCCCAATTTTATTTATTTATGCTCTAATCTTTATTAAGTCCCTTCTTCTACTGACTTTGGGCCTCATTTGTTCTTCTTTTTCTAGTTCCATTAATTGTGAGTTTAGACTGTTCAAATGAGATTGTTCTTGTTTCCTGAGGTAGGCCTGTATTGCAGTATAATTCCCTCTTAGCATGGCCTTTGCTGCATCCCACAGATTTTGTGGTGTTGAATTATTGTTGTCATTTGTCTCCATATATTGCTTGATCTCTGTTTTTATTTGGACATTGATCCATTGATTATTCCTAAGTATGTTGTTAAGTCTCCATGTGTTTGTGGGGTTTTTTGTTTCTTTGCATAATTTATTTCTAGTTTCATATCTTTGTGGTCTGAGAAGCTTGTTGGTACAATTTCAGTCTATTTGAATTTACTGAGGCTCTTTTTGTGGCCTAGTATATGATCTATTCTTGAAAATGTTCCATGTGCACTTGAGAAGAATATGTATCCTGCTGCTTTTGGGTGGAGTGTTCTGTAGATGTCTGTTAGGCCCATCTTTTCTAATGTGTTGTTCAGTGCCTCTGTCTCCTTATATTCTGTCTGGTTGATCTGTCCTTTGGAGTGAGTGGTGTGTTGAAGTCTCCTAAAATGAATGCATTACATTCTATTTCCCCTTTTAATTCTGTTATTATTTGTTTCACATATGTAAGTGTTCCTGTGTTGGGTACATAGATATTTATAATGGTTATATCCTCTTATTGGACTGACCCCTTTATCATTATGTAATGTCCTTCTTTTTCTGTTGTTACTTTCTTTGTTTTGAATTCTAATTTGTTCTGCTACAAGTACTTCAACTCTTGCTTTTTTCTCCCTATTAGTTGCATGAAGTATCTTTTTCTATCCCTTCACTTTTAGTCTGTGTATGTCTTTGGGTTTGAAGTGAGTCTCTTGTAGGCATCATATAGATGGGTCTTGTTTTTTATCCATTCAGTGACTATGTCTTTTTATTACTGCATTTATACTATTTACATTTAGGGTGATTATCGATAGGTATGTACTTATTGCCATTGCAGGCTTTAGATTCATGGTTACCAAAGGTTCAAGGGTAACTTCCTTACCATCTAACAGTCTAATTTAACTCACTTAATATGCTATTACAAACACAATCTAAAGGTTCTTTTTTTTCCTCCTTTTTCTTCCTCCTCTATTTTTTATATATTAGGTATCGTACTCTGTACTCTTTGTGTATCCCTTGACTGACTTTGGGGGTAGTTAATTTGATTTTGTATCTTCTTAGTAATTAATTGTTCTACTTTCTTTATTTTCCTCTGTGGTTTTATTTCCTCTGGTGACAGCTGTTTAGCCTTAGGAACACTTCCATCTATAGCAGTCCATCCAAAATACACTGTAGAGACAGTTTGTGGGAGGTAAATTCTCTCAGCTTTTGCTTATCTGGAAATTGTTTAATCCCTCCTTCAAATTTAAATGATAATCTTGCTGGGTAGAGTATTCTTGGTTCGAGGCCCTTCTGCTCCATTGCATTAAATATATCATGCCACTACCTTCTGACCTGTAAGGTTTCTGTTGAGAAGTCTGATGATAGCCTGATGGGTTTTCCTTTGTAGGTGATCTTTTTTCTCTCTCTGGCTGCTTTTAATAGTCTGTCCTTGTCCTTGATCTTTGCCATTTTAATTATTATATGTCTTGGTGTTGTCTTCCTTGGGTCACTTATATTGGGAAATCTGTGTCCCTCCATGGCTTGAAAGACTATCTCCTTCCCCAGTCGGGGAAGTTTTCAGCAATTACCTCCTCAAAGACATTTTCTATCCCCTTTTCTCTCTCTTCTTCTTCTGGTACCCCTGTAATGCAAATATTGTTCCACTTGATTGGTCACACAGTTCTCTCAATATTCTTTTGTTCCTAGAGATCATTTTTTTCACTTCTTTGTATTCCTGTCTGTAATTTATTTTTCACTTACTGTCTCCTCTACTTCATCTAGTGTGCTTTTAAAACCCTCCATTGTATGTTTCATTTCAGATATCATATTCCTTAATGATTGAATCTCAGACCTGAATTCTTCCCTGAGTTCTTGAATATTTTTCTGTAGCTCTGTGAGCATGTTTATGATTTTTATTTTGAAATCTCTTTCAGGAAGATTGATGAGTTCAGTTTCACTTGGCCCTTTTTCTGGTGTTTGTGGGATTTTGGTTTTAATGAGGTTCCTTTGGCAGTTCATATTTGTATATGGTGCCCTGTAGTGCCCATAAGTTCTACTCTTGAGCTGCTCAGCCCCTGGAGCAAAGTCAGGGGTCACAGAGGAGCGGCACTGGGACCTGGAGGGAGAAAAGAGCTGTTTTCTGCTTCCTGGCTGCTATGTCTGTCTCCGTTGCCAGAACCAGTGGGCCAAGCACACAGGTGTAAACCTCTATGCTTTGCATTTATAGCTGCCATAGGCAGGTCCATCCTCTGGCAGGCCTGACGCTAGGGCAGGGGCTGCCAGTTTGTGAGCCAGTGCTGGCTGGCCAGGAGGAAGGCACAGCATGCTGTGTATCATGGTGGGGGGCCTCGGAGCTGAATAACCAGCCAGGAGGATGGAGCACCTGATGCTCCTGAGAGTTCCCAACCTGATGGGCTGAGAGAACCTGGACAATTTTGTCCACCTGTCCTTTCTCCTGAGCATCAAGCTCTGTGCAATCCTTGCCCATTTAGCAGCCCTCTTGCTGTTAGAATGTCTCCTGACTACCTGCCTTTCTTTTGTCCAGAGTAGCTAGATGTGGATCCCTGTTTTCCACAAGCAGCTGGAATCTCAATCTCTCCAAGTATTCCACCTGCCTTAGCTTTCCAACCCCACTAACCTCCAGAGCACCATGCCATGTAGGTTCATGCTCCCAGAGCAGATCTCCAGGGCTGGGTGTTCAGCAGTCCAAGGCCTCCACCCCCTCCACACTCTGTTTCTCTTCCTCCTGACAGTGAGCTGGGGTGGGGAATGGCTTGGGTCCCACCAGATCACAGCTTTGGTATGTTACCCATTCTGTGAGGTCTGTTCCTTTCTCCAGCTATATGCCATCTGGTATAGCCTTTTTTTCCTGTTGTCTTTCAGGATTAGTTGTATTAACTATATTTTTGTATTATATGTACAAAATTTCACCTCTCATGCTGCCATCTTCAATCCTGACATTTGTAGCTTTTTAGAAACAGAAATTGGCTGCCTGCCCTGGTGTGATATATCTTACCTGGAATTCGCATCATCTGTTAATCATCCATCTGTCTGGGAGGACTCTCCAATTCCAATATTTCTTTCCATGTAAAAGTAGCTCACTTAGTATAATTCTGGCCCATCCCCATTCTGCCCAAGAGATGTGGAGTAATTCATCTGATGAACTGGTGAATTTGGCTCAGGTAGGCCTGTTTTTACCCTCTTCTTCTGGCTTGGAGCTTGTCCTTGGGGAACAGGCACAATTCCCTGATCCTCTAAGACCTTCACTGCCCAGGATGGCAGCCCCTCAGCACATGTGGCTTTTAGCATTTGCAATGTGGCTTGTCCAAACTGAGATGTGTTGTCAGGATAAAATATACTTTGGAATTTGAAGACTTAGGATGGAAAAAAACAAAAGGAATGGAAAACGAGTCAATAATTTTTTATGTAAGCTATGTGTTAAAATTAGATATTGGGGATACTGAGTTAAATAAAATATATGATTAAAATTAATTTTACCTATTTCTTTTTATTTTTTGAATACGGCTACTAAGAAACTTAAGATTACATTTGTGGCTTGCATTATATTTCTGTTGAACAGTGCTAGTCTAACATGGGCTTTGCTCCCATGATAGGGGCTGGAGGTGGGTGGCCTGTTCTTACCTAGAGTTTTCTGTGACAAGGTGGGTTGGTCTGCCCAACTCTGAGGTTTATTGAGCAGGCCCATTTGTCTTTCACCGAAACCTATGTTCTCCAACTTAGCCTTTATCCATACCAAAGGTGTCATGTTGGCCTCCATCTGCTACTCTTTTGTCTCATTTCCCAGTGTGTTCAGAACTTGGGTGGAGAAGAGGACTATTCCTGGACCTCGTTAAGGACCCCCTGCCATTCATCCAAACAGTACGTACCATGCATTTACTGTGTGCCATGCCCCATGCTGGATACTGAGCATAAAATAGTCAAACAATTCAGCATCATGCCTGGCCTGAAAACTGGACTGAGACTTAAAATGATTATCATGCTGGAAAGATCCGCACGTACATGTAGATCCCAAATTTTGCTTATGATTTCATGGAGGTGGCTACATTTCTAGAAGGACATCCATGGACCTTCTAAGAGTCCTGGGACTTCTGGTTCAAAACTGGTTTAGAGCAGGTTTTTCAGCCTCAGCACTATTGATGTTTTGGGTTTGCACAATTATTCACTGAAGGGCTATCCAGCACATTGTAGGAGGCTCAGCTGTATTCCTCGCTTCCCGGATGCCAGTAGCAGGCCCCTGCCAGGTTATGACAAACTAAATGTCTCCAGACATTGCCAAATGTCACAGGGGTAAAACTACCCCAACTAAAACCATTATGTTGGAAGGAGCTGCAGCTTCCTAGATTCAGACCAACACCATGGGATCATCCTATTTCTAAGTAGGCTGTGGGCTGTGTGAGCACTAAGACCGTTTCTTACTCCTGGCCCGGTGCCTCCTAACCCACCCACCTCCGCCCCAGTGCTGGGCACATGACAGCTTTATTGAATGGAGGCTGAATGAAATGACAGAGGCACCTTCATTTTTCCTCTTTCCAAAGGCATGCAAAACTTACTCTAGGACCTAGTCCTAAATTTCCAATTAGGCCCAGAGGGATGTGCCATCTTTAATTATTTTAAACTCAGACTGTGCTGAGACATCTCCCTCACCTCACAACTGGAAATCACTGCTTCTGAGCAAAGAAGGAAAAAAAATGTCTCTGAAGAGCTTCAAGCCAGATATTCCTCCAGGTCTCATTGGCCTCTGCCTCCCTCTCCTGCCACCAGCAGCTGTGAGTCTGATAGATAGACGTGGGTGTTCATGTGTCTGCCTGACTGCTGGATCCTAGGAACCTGGCCGACGCAGGAGCTGGGCAAGAGCTGGCTGCCTATTGAATGAATGAAAAAGAAATCAGGCAATGAAAAGGACAGGAGCCTTGGCATCAGGCAGGACTGATTCCAGTCCCAGATTTCACACTTTAATCTGCTCTGTGATAACCAGTAAGTGACTTTCCCTCTCTGAACCTCATTTTCTCTATTGGAAAGTGGCAATGTGGGTTGGTTCTTGCTAAGAACCTTTCTGTGCTGATGTTCGTGGGCTATTTTTCATCCACATGACTGGCATTGGCTCCAACTTCACTTTGTCCAGACAAATTTACTTTCCATTGCATGGCGATTGGGGCAGAAGGGATTCTAGTTCCACTTTCATGTCTGTATTTTGATATTTTCACTCCAGGCTCCTTCTGCCTCTTGTGCTTTCTCAGTTTCAATGTCTAGGCTCAGCAAATACCTGAGCAATGGTAGTTATTTTATAATTGAGTGCAGTATTTCATCCTCACTTCACTGCTCTATGCCTCAGTTTCCCCATATGCATAATGGATATAATAATAGTTCCTACCTAATCAAGCCCTAATAATCATTGTTATTTCCTCTTTGTAGATGAGGACACTGAAGCACAGAGAGGTGACATGCCTTGCCCAAGTTTATGTAAGAGCAGGTGCTAAAGCTGGGATTAAAACTCAGGTATACTGGGGCCCAGAGTTGAGGTTCTTACACATTTTGGGACATGGTCTTCCGAGTTAGAAAGCATTCTTTCCAAAGCCCCTGGGGGAGACTTACTGTGGATTTGCACTGATATGTGTGCAGGTGGGCCCACAGGTAAGAGTGTATAAGTGTGCATCTGCACATGGGAGCTTGAGGGTCCACGTATGCTTGCATGCACTCAGCAAATGTTTGTTGAGCACCTAGGCTATGTCAGACACCATATGGGAACAAAAGCACTTCGTTGGTGATGCTTACAATTTAGCAGTAGGAGACGAGTTATAATCATAATAATGCATGCATTACAGAGCATGTGAGAAGGTGAGAGGTACAGTGGCTGGGGGAGAAGAGAGCAGAGTAAGGAAATCAGGAACAGGAAAAGGGAAGGACATATCTGAAATAAGGAGGTCAGGGTAGGCCTGATCAAGAAGATACCATTTTAGCAAAGACTTGAGGGTGAAAGATTTGGCTGTGTGGCTATTTGGGAGAAGAATGTTCCAGGCAGAGGGAATAGTCAGTGCAAAGGTCCCAAGGCAGGCATGCACTTGGTGTGTTGAAACAACAGCAAGGAGATCAGTGGGACTGGAGTGGATTGAGTAAGAGAAGTAGTGGGTGTGAGATCATGCAGGGCTCTGTGGCTCTGAGTAAGGACCTTGACCTTGAGTGAGATGGGAGCCACAAAAGGTTCTGAGTAGACTGAGCATGGATGTGTGAGGTCACAGTAACCCATTCAGGGGTCTTATCTCAGATAAGAGACATCCAGTGCAGAAGTGTGGGGGACCTGTAGCCACCTCTCCAGGAAGCCCTGGAATCATCCGGAAACTAGCCTCAAGCCCAAGATTCTGCTTGGCAGAGTTCAGCTGCCCAGCTTGAGCTCCCTGGGCACACCAGCCTCTCAAGATTGAGTTTCCCCTGCCCCTCCCCACCAGCCTGGAGCTTTTCATCTCATGCTTTGTCCCCCTGGGCAATTATTTATTATTTCCTTCTCCAAAGTGTTTCTGAGACACAGCTTTTATGAAAGATGCTACACTAAATAAAGTGGGACAGCATCATAATTCACCCCGGCTCCTGCTGAAATATTTGAATGACAACACATTACTGTCCAATTTTGCTGCTCTCTGCCTCAAGGGAGAGGCAGGAACCCCACTTGGGGTGCTCTGAGCTCTTTGCAGAATTGAATGAAATTGGTTTGGCAGCTGTGGTGCTGAATGGAGCGCCAGGAGGAGCCCCAGGATGGGGGACAGCCACAGAATATGGCTAAGCCGGTGCCCACACTGCTGCTCTGCCCTCCCCATCAGACTGAGAGGACCTACAGGGCACAGATTTGACTTTTCCTCCTTCCTTGGCATCTCCTGGGTGCCTGGTTCAGGATGCTAAGTGAGTTGTTGTGTCAGAATGTCTCTCCAGAGTCAGGCTGCCCTGGTTTAAATCCTAGCCTTACCCCGTGGTGGCTGTATGATCTTGGACCGGATATTTGAGTCTCAGTCTCGGTTCCTATATAATGTTAAAAAAAATAATAACAACATTTTTATAGTAAAAATATAAAAGAACAGATACAGATATCTACCAAAAATTTGGCCATGGGGATCACCATGAGATAACGTGTATTTTAGTTATCTATGGCTGTATAACAAATGACTCCAAATTTAGTAGCTTAAAACAATGATTTATTATTTCGCGCAGTTTCCGAGGGTGGGGGATCTAGGAGCAGCTTAGGATTCTGGCTCAGGGTCTCTCGTGAGGTTTCTTTCTGTCAAGATGTCAGCTGGGCCTGTAGACATTCGCAGCCTGCCTGGGGCTGGGGCCTCGGCTTCCAGGATGGCACCCATGCAGCGTCAGGAGGCTTCCTTTCCTTACGACATGGGCCTCTCTACAGGCTCATGACATGGAGAGGGCAGCAGGTGATCAAGAGAGCCACCCGGATGCAAGTCACAGTGTCTTCTCACCCCTCTAAATCTTTCAACAAATTTACAGGCCTGTGCAACCACCACTACAATCTGGTTTTAGAACATTTCCATCATCCTCAAAAGTTACCTTGTGTCCAGGTACAGTGAATGCCAACTCCCACTCCTGGCCCTAGCCAACCACCATTCTGCTGTCTATCTGTATTTGCCTTTTCTAGTCATTTCTTATTAATGGAATCATAGATAGGTAGTGTTTTCTGTCTGGATACTTTCACTAAGCAAATTTTTTTTTGGAGTCATCCACATTGTTGCATGGATCAAGAGTTCCTTTCTTTTTATTTCTGAAGAGCATTCCATCAAATCATTGAATAATAAGTACCACATTTTGTTTATCCACACATTAGTTGTTGGAAATCTATATTGTGTCCAGTTTTTGCCTGTGATGAATAATGAAGCTATGAACATTCACAGACATGTCTTTGTGTACACATATGTTTTAGTCTCTTTTGGGTAGATTCCTAGGGGTGGAATTGCTAGTTTATGATGAATTTATGTCTATTTTGTATACCGAACTGCCAGGGTGACCTCATCGTTTTAAATCCCACCAGTAATACACAAGCGTTCTAGTTCTTCTGCATCCTCGTCAATGCTTGGAATTCACCGTCTTTGTGATGAAAGCCATCCTACTGGATGTGCAATGGGATCCCATTGTGGTTTTCACTTGCATTTCCCTAATATCTAATTGTGTTGAGTATCTTCTCACAGGCTTCTTTGCCATTCACACATCTTCTTGATGAAATGTCTACCCTGATCATTTACCTATTGAACATTTTGTCTTACTGTTAAGTCATAAAAGTTCATTATATATTCTGAATACAACTCTATGATCAGATATATGATTTGCAAATTTTTTCTCCCGGTCTGTAGTTTGTCTTTTCATTCTCTTGGTGGTATCTTCTAAAGTGTGAAAGATTTTAATTACAATGAAGTCCAACTTAGCAATTTTTTCTTTTATTGTTCATGCTGTTATTGCCACATGTAAGAACTCTTTGTCTAACCCGAGGTCACGAAGATTTTCCCCTCTATTTTCTTCTAAAAGTTTTATAGTTTTAGTTCTTACATGTAGATCTACAATCCACTTTGAGTTGACATCTGGGTGTGCAGTAAGATAATATATAAATTTATTTACTTATTTTTTGCATGTGGATATCCCACTATCCTAACATCACTTGTTGAAAAGATTATTGTTTCTCCCTTGGCATCTTATTGAAAATCAGTTGACTATAAATGTAATTTCTGGGCTCTTAATTTTGTTCTGTGGATCTATGTATCTATCCTTGTACCAAGATCACATTGTCTTGTTCACTGTGGTTTCATAGCAAGTTTTGAGATTAGGTCATGTAAGTCTTTCCACGCTGTTCTTTTTTCAGGATGGTTTTGCTTTTCTACTTGTTTTGATTGACGTACACATTTTGGGATCAGTTTGTTAATTTCTACAAAAAGGCCTACTGGGACTGAGGTAGGGATGCCAGTGTCTTTTAAAACCTACTCTTGAGAATGTCATGCTACCAATTATGCCATATTTCTTTGGTCACACAGACTGGCCCTGGCACAGTATGGACAGGGACCCCACAAGGGCATGAATCCCAGGGTGTGAGATCATTGGGGGCCGTCCCAGAGCCTGACTACTGCCTAAAGGTCATGAAACAGCGAGGTCTGGGCCCCTGACCCTCCAAACTGTCCATCAACTCCCTCAAGGCCTCCTTCCATCTTTCTGATGATATGAACATGGAAGTTGAGGTCCAGAGGGCAGAGTGGGGTACACCGGAACTGGGAGATGACAGGAAGCCAGGCTGTCACTTAAGTCATTTAGGCTTCATGGACTCGACTATTTTAGAGGCCTTTTGTCCTCTGCTGTCACACCGGGCATTCCCGGAGACCAACTCCTCAGGACTGTCAGGTGAAGCCGTGGTTTCAGCAGCAGTGGTAGGATTCATCGGGCATCTTAACCAGGTGGGGATGCCATAAGTAACTTGCTACTGATAAATAATAAGGTACCAGCTATTGCCACAATAGGGCTGCCTAACAAATTATCCAATAACTCAGCTGGATTACAACTTGAGCATTTCTTCTCAAGCTCAAAAGGCCGCTGTTCAGCCAATCTAGGATGGCTTGGGGCAACGGCTCTAGATCTGCCTGCAGGTCAGGTGGCCTGGGCTCCAGGCTACAGGGTGGCTCATGTCTGCCCCCCATGTGTTCCCACTGGGGCTTGGGCAGGGGCAGCCTCTGCCAGGCTGGATCACCAGAGTGCAAGGGAGTGGGGGGAAACCAGAGTGCCTGGGCCAGGAGGGAGTTAACAAGATAACAACATGACAGCCACTCACAACCACCACCGGTTCTTGTTTAGAAATGCAAATGTATTTCAAGGCCCTGCTCAGTGCTTCACATTTTACGACACACAAATTACTTTTTTTTTTCCCCCCTTCCTAAGACTTGTGTGGGATTGTTTGTACTACGAAAACCAGAGGGAATTGAACCATTTGCTGGAACAATCCTGCTAAATCCGGCCTCTGGGACGAGGCCTGCCTAGGCAGTGAGGGCCCTGGCCCCTCTCTCCTTCCTCCCACTGGCTGGGACGGGGAGCTGGCAGCTGGGACACAGCCTTGCGCGCTTTCTGGCTCCCTCCTTCGGGGGCCTGGAGATGGCTTGCAAAGGCAAGTCTGGCTTAGGAAGGGCACCATATAGGTGTCATTTCCATTATGCAAGTGGGAAGACAAAGTCAGGGAACTTCAGGTCCCAGTTCTCTCTCCCTTTAGGGGACCCAGGGGCAGACTGCAGGTTTCCGGCAGCTGGCATTCTCTAGGTCCCACCAGCGTTACTTCTGTGCCATTGGCAAATCCCTCAGTGATCATGGGCCATCCTGTGTATTCCAAAGCAGCCTATTTGGTTATTAGCTTAATCCTCATAATGAGGGTCATTACTCCTATTTCACAGAAAAGAAATTGGGGCTTTTGAAGGGCCACATTTAACCATATGAAGTTGTCATTTATACCCCAAATGGTTATGTATCAGCTACTTCATATAGTTTGACTTAGGTCATATAACTTACCCTGTGTCTAATGACAATAAACCCCCCTATTTTAGTTTGACCCTCTTACAGTGTTTTACTTTCAGCTGACTCCTCAGCTTCTGTTTTGATGAGGGGCATGAATATGTATAAGCCAGCTTGCATTTGCATAGATGTTATACTTCACAGCAGTTACCTAGGCTCAGCCATCCGTGGACTCATATCCATGGGCTCAGGAGTGTCATCAAGGCAGAACACCTTACTTCCACTCTCCCCTTACTCGGCTGCGTTAGGAATCTATTGCCCTATAACAAATGACCCCAACGCTTAGTGACTTAAAACAACAGACATTCATTATCTCAGTTTCGGAGACCAGGAAATTCAGGAGCAGCTTGGTTGGGTTGTCCTGGCGAAGACCTCTCATAAAGCTGCAGTCCTGATATCGGACAGGGCTGTAGTCATCCGATGGCTTAACCGGGGTCGGGGAATCTTCATCTAATAGGGTCACTCACATGCCCGTTGGCGGGATCCTCCAGTTCCTCACCACATGGATCTCTTCATAGGGCTGCCTGGGTCTCCGCACAACACGGCCCCTGGCTTCCCCTAGAGCAAGTGGTCCAAGGGAGAGAAATACGGAGACCATGGTGCCTTTTATAACCTTCCCTCGGAAGTCACACATGGTCATTTTCTCTACATTCTGTGCCTTAGAGAGAAGTCACCAAGTACAGTCCACACTCAGAGGGAAAAGGTTACGTTCTATGGATAGGAGGAATGTTAATGAATTTGTGGATGTATTTTTATACCATCACATTCAGCTTTGGCCTATGTGCTGATAGGACACCGGGGTGGGGGAAACTTCCTGGTGTCCTTCCTAGGGTTTTGTCCTTAAGATGACCACCTTGAACATTTCTGTCTGGACAGCTGTTCCTTCACTAAAAAAAGTCTATTGATCCTTCTCCCATGCATCTCCTATGTGGGGACACAGGCACCGTGGAGAACGTGCTGGGAAGTGTCCAGTCTCTGCTCTCCAGCGGGCCAACCCTCTTCTTCCTTGGGGGTTACCGTGTTATTGACTGATTCCACGCGGCACGGGCTAGTGCATGGAGCTTTGGTAAGGGGAGGTTGAAGGTATTGAGGGACCAGCACTGGGTTGGAGAAAGGAAGGATGGGATTTTAGCCTGATCTGCACAGATGGGCTGCAGGACTATTAAACAGTAAGGACTCTTGGGCACTAATAGCAGAAAATCCAGCCCAAACTGCCTTATGCAGAAATAGGAAATTTAATAGCCTATGTAAGAGAAAACTAGTAAGGGCAGATTGGCTTCAGGAGGTAAGCATTCAGTGATGTGGAGATGGAGGTGGCTGGCCATTCAGACTCCCTCTTTCTTAGTGCAGAATTGTTGCTGAGAATTGTTGCCTGGCCAGGAACTGCATTTCCCAGTCCTCCTTGCATTCAGGTGTGGGCACGTGACAGGTTCCCACCAGTGGAATAGGGTAAAAGTGGTATGTGTCACTTCTGCATGAAGGGGCTTACAAAACAGGCAGCTTATGCTCCCTCCACTCCAACTGCCCCCAAGGGCTGAGTGCAGAGACACTAGGGGAGGGTGTGACATGAGGTAGAAGGATTCTGGATCCTGAATCATCAGAAAGATCCAGGTCAGAATGTTATATGAGCAAGAAATACATTTTTATTGGGCTAAGCCATTGAGATTTTGGGATTCATTTGTTACGGCAGCTAACGTTACCCTAACTAATACAGGTATCATCAGGACCTCCTCTCTCTCCAGTTGAATTCTCTGCTTTCTTTTCTGCTGGCTTCATTCACTCACAGGCAACATGGGACAGCAATATGGCTGCCAGCAACTCTAGACCTCCACTTCCCAGGATTGAACAGAGAAGATTGTTGATTGCCCTCTTAACAGTTTGAACAAAGTCTCAGACCTTACATCTCTTTGCTTACATTTGTGAGCTTACCCCAGAATGCATTACTGTGTTCCAGGGGCTGCAGGGCTTGGATTGGCCTGCACATGTCAACCGCACATGGGCTGAGGTTGGGGGAGGGGTTGGATGCAGGGCATTTTTCCATCACCATGAACTTGGGCAGTGCTCATGAACTCCGTGGGCTTCAGCATTCTCTCCTATTGAATGAGGGTGCCTGGCATGGCGGTGTTGTGGAGAGATTCTCAGATTGGAGTGACCTTGGAGAGTTGCCCAGCCTTAAAATTTGTGACTTGGTGATGCTCAAGTTTCCTCCCAGCTGGGACATTATGGAATCGGCTCCTGCGGCCTCTGGGTTGACTCTCCCAGCACAGCATTTTCTTTCTCCTCCATCTTTTTGTTCTTCCTCACATCCACACAGGGCACTTTCTGGAAGGACATCAATGTCTGGGCCCAGAGTGTGTGGTTTTGAACATCACTCACTCAGTCTTGCCTGCTGCCAGCACTCCAGTTGGTTCCGCTGTCGTACCTAATCCTTTGATCAGAGGGAATTGATCAGAGCCAGTTTCTCTCCCCAGAGGCAAACATTTTCAAACCTTGAGGCAGCGTTTTCATGTTCTTGCCCACGTCAGTGGGCCAGCCTCACCTAATGGGGACATGGTCCATGAGGCCCTTCGTGTGGCAGATAATGAGGTGGATGGCTCTTTCAAACACCTCCTCCCTGAGGCCCTCCAGACTGCCCTGCTCCACACGGAGCTCTCTGAACTCCTAGGCCACTTCTGCCTTGGCCCCTAATTGTAGTTTGTCCTTTGAACAGTTTCCTACTTTTACATCTGGTGTAAAGCCCTTCAGGAGGACAAGAATATATTTTCTCTTTCTCTTGTGTTCCCTGTGGGTCCTTGAGCAGAACTGAGCACAGAGTCAAGGAAAAGAAATGAAATCAAGATGACATTTATTGAACACAGACTGACTGTCAGACACCCCATGGGGCATGTTTGCATGGGAACTCTCATTTGGTTCTCACCAACAGCTTTGTGAATTGGATATCCGCACATATTGTGCGGATATTTTACATACAAAGAAACTGACACTTAAGAAACTATGTCACGTGCCCAAGGTCACATAAAGACCAGGAGACGGAACGATGAGTCAAGGGCAGGGCCTCTGTCATTCATTCAGCGTTCGTGTTTTCTGGGTGCCACGCTCCGGGCCAGACTCCTGAGTAGAAACAGTGAGCTGAAAATGGTTTATTATAAGTTAGTGGTTAAGAGTGGGGACTCTGGATTTGGGCTTTGTGGGTTTAATTTCTGAGCTGTGCCTCCGTGGACTAAGTTGTTTCCTCTCTCCGGCTCCCACTGTCTGTGTGTGGGGACGTCGTAGGATGTCCGTGTTTATCTGACGGCTCCACACTGCTGCATTTACTAATCCCTGTGCACTACTATATGTCGAAAGGACTTTAAGTGCTTTACAAATATTAACACATTTCCTTCTCATCCAGCCAATATGAGGGAAATGCTATTATTATCCCAATTTTACAGACGAGTAAACGGAGGCTTAGAGAGGCTAAGTGACTGGCCCAAACAGTGGAGCTGGAATTCAGATGCATTGTGCCCATCTTCAGAGTCTCTGCTCTTAGCCTCTATGCTCAGCTGTCTATTTATTTAATAAATAGTGGTTGAATCGGATTGAATTAAATCACCCCAGTGATTTTTGCCAGTCCTGCCTGGGGGTGAGTTTTCATGAGTCCCTGCAGGGCCAAGTCAAATGCGTCCATCTTTCCCTCGGACTCTGATTCAGGGAGTGAAGTAGTGCTTCCACCAGGGAGGCCCTGATGAGGTTTCCAGCAGGCTGGGCAGCGTGGCCTCTGAGAGCTGCTCTGAGCCTCCCCAGAGGCTGGGGTGCCCAGCATGGTCCAGAGGCTCTGAAGTGCTGTGTTAGGCTTAGAGCCAGGTTACTGGTGCCAGGCGCTGCCAAGCTCTCTCTGAAGCCTGGGCCCCCAGCACCCCCAGCTCAGCCATTCTCTCCATCCTCTCAGAATCAGTAAGGAAAATGCTCCCACCTCGAGGCAGCCCAAACGCTCTCATCCGGTGCCTGTACCCCAAGGCCAAGGCCTTCTCTGCACCCACTGGTTTTCAAAAGAGTCTTGTTTGATCTTGCGCGTCTCTTTTCCCCTCTGCTTGACGGGCAGCGATCAGACGTCACCTCTGACAAATCTCAGGCTTACTGCACAGTCCCTGGCTTGGCTGATGCTGGCAGCCAAAGCTGGAGGAGCCAAAATTGGCCAGCTGGCAGTGCTGGGGCTTGGGGATTGATCCAGACGGGCTTTCTTCCCTCGGGCCTTTTCTTTCCTTTGTGGCTCAGGCTGTTTGTGATTCAAAATGCCCTTTGAGGATGACTCTGCTCCCAAAGGACATGGCGCCTGAGGAGAACACAGATCCAGCACAGAACCAAGCTCCTTGGAGTCTGTCCTCCTTCGCCACATCCTCTTTCTTTCTCTTTTGAATTTATTGTGAAATATTTACACATGCAGAAAGGTGTAAAGAATAATATCAACAAGCCCTGTTTCCTAGCCACTGGGAGTTTATCTCCCACTTTGAAAGAGCAGGTACACATGTGTACGCTCAGGTGTGAGCATACTTGGACTCCCTCAACCCCAATGAGGGCAGCAGGCAGTTTCTGCTTATAGATATAGAGGGTTTCTATATCCCTTACCTAATTTGAAGAAGGCAGACTGATGTAAGTACCTTGTCTTACAGAAGAAGAAACAGAGGTTCAGAGAGGTGGGCTATGACCGGCCATTGATCACACAGCCAGGGAGCGATGGTGCCCAGACTCAAAAGCAAGATTTGTCCAGACAGCCTCTCCCCTGCTGGTGCTCCCCACCAGAAGCCAAAGCAATTAGGCAAGAGATACCTGTGCTGCCATTATCTGTGTGTGTGTGAGTCCCTTGAGCGAAGGGTGTGTCTTCTCTGTGTCCTCGGTGTCTGGCATCCACTGGCTCTTGGTAATATTTGTGTGACCCTGACTACAGGAAGGGGAGTTTGCTCAGGTAGAATATTCACTCTTGGATCCCATATTAGGTTCCTGGGGCTGTTGTAGCAAAGTACCACAATCTGGGTGGCTTAAAACAACAGAAATTCATTCTCTTCCAGTTCGAGTTTGAAGTCCCAAATCAAGGTATTGGTAGGGCCATGCTCTCTCTGAAGGCTCTAGGGGAGGATCCTTCTGGAAGATTTTTATCTTCCTTTTCTGAGATTATGGCAGTGGCCTGCAATCCTTGGCATCCTTTGGTTCATAGGTGCAACACGCCCATCTCCGCTGCCGTCATCGCATGGCTCCCGTGTGGCTCCTCTGCGTCTCTGCAAGTCTCTGTTTCCTTATAAGAACTAGTCATTGGATTTAAGCCCACGCCAATCCAGTATGATCTTATTTAACTCAACTAACTATGCCTGCAAAGACCCCATTAATGAATAAGTCCACATTCTGAGGTTCTGGGTGGACATGAAATTTTGGGGGACACTATAGAACCCTGTACAAACCCTAATCCATCACTTGCCAACCATGTGTCCTTGGGAAAGTCACTTGTTGGAT
The DNA here is from genome assembly GCF_040802235.1 of Manis javanica. NCBI lineage: Eukaryota > Metazoa > Chordata > Mammalia > Pholidota > Manidae > Manis > Manis javanica. Next base: position 12,894,644 of record NC_133159.1, read on the forward strand.
CTGAATTTCCTCTTTTGCAGAAATGGGGCCAATAGAATCTACCCACATGGGAACTGTGAAATTAAGTGTAATAATGGTGTCACTGCACCCGGTGCACCTAACACAGCAGCAACATTCCTATTATTAAATAAAATGTGAGGTAGATGTAGAAAACAGCCGTGTTTATGTCTAGAAGGGGATATATTTATAAGGTGACGAGTTCCAATAGGAACTCTATTTATTTGTGTATTTATAATTACTGGGGTTTCAGGGAGGACAGCAAATAACACCTCTCTCTGTGTCCAAGTTTGGAACCAATTGAGAAACAGATGCGTGAGTCAGGCAGAAGGAGGTCAGCCATCATCCTGATTGCTGATGGTGCCGTCTGGAGGGTGCGGCTTGATTTTCAGCCAGCCGCCTATTGCTCAGCCCACTGGCAGAGCTGCCCAGACCCTGGCAGAGCAAGTAACTATTCCTACCTCTTTACCGGGGCCAAAGAGCGCCCTCTGCAGGCAGGGTGGTAGAGGAGCGTGGGGTGTATCACACATACTCAGTGCCTGCTCCCAGACCCACCAATCAGAAGGCTGAGGGAAGGGGCAAGCGGGTGGAGGGCGGGAGTATTATCAGAAGTGGGGGGACAGGGGAGGAGGTATTATCAGATGACAGGAAACCAGGGAAGGACATTCTCCTCCAGGTATATGAAAGTAACCCTGGTATGGCCACCTTCTAGCTGGGAGACCTGTAGCAAGTGACTTAGTCTCTCTGAGCTTCAGTTTTTCTCACCTGTGAAATGGAGATTATGGGAGATCCTCTTCTTAGGCCTATGTGTGAATGCAATGATTTAATACTTGTAAGGTACTTGAAAGAGTATCTAGTTCAAAGCCAGCACTTGATTACTATTAGCTTCTACTATTATCTTCCTCATCACTGCTGTGCTAGGTTCAGGATCTGTGGAAGGGCAAGGGGCTCTACACTGTATCCCGATGCTTCCGTGATTCAACCTCCTTCAGGGTGGGGTGTGGCAGAGTGACCCCACCTGCCTTCCAGATTCCTGAGAAAGCGCACCTGGTGGTGCGTCATAGACTGTGGAGTGCTGTCTCAGGTAAAGGGATTCCTGGTGTTATGGTGGACTGTATTGGAGAGCCATTAGCAGAACCCCTCTCCTGTCTCCATGGCTTGGAGACTCCTGGGGTAAAGGCTCTTTCCCAGCATTGGAGCTGGGCTGTGGTAAGGTCATGGGTAGGCAGGAGGCCTTGGCAGGTCTGTGGACATGGAGAAGACAGTGCCAGGGGATGTTGGAATGCTGGGCAGCAGGATGCCGTCACCTGGAAAGGACCCTTCTCATCTCAGGGGTTGGGTCTAACTGCCACATGCCCAGCACAGAACATAGAATTTTTAGGGACTTTGCTACTGTGTGCTGAATGAGTGAATGAATGAATGAATGAATGAGTGAGAGAGCTGGAGGGAGGCTCTGGTCAGACAGGCTCAGGCTGCTTCCGTCCAATTCATCTTCCTCGCTGGGACCCCGCACCTCGCGCTCCTGGCTGGTTCCTGAATGTCCTGCAGCAAAGCCTGCGGAAATATCGTGTTATCTAAATGCTAAATAGCAGTAGTAACAGCCAAGATGGGCTCTATGAACAATGTGCAGGCTTATTGGCCATATCCTGCCTCCCGTCCTCCCCGCTTTGGATGCTGTTCTGGGAGGCCTGTCGGGCCGAGTTAGTGCTCACACTCTGTCAGGACCAGTGAGGATCTCTGAGGGCCACGGCAGGCACAAGCAGGGGGGCTGTGCGGGCTGCAGCTAGGGGCAGACCCCGGCGGCGAGCTGGGTGCCGGCCCCCAGTCCAGGCGGGGGTGTGTGTGAGAGGAGCTGGGTGATGGCCCCCAGTCCAGGCGGGGGTGTGCGTGAGGGGAGCTGGGTGCCGGCACCCAGTCCAGGCGGGGGTATGCGTGAGGGGAGCTGGGTGCCGGCACCCAGTCTAGATGGGGGCAGGTGTGAGGGGAGCCTGTGAAGGGGGCTATTGCCCCCATATGACTTGTCAATGACTGATATCCAGCACTCCCTCAGGCTCCTCATTTTTGTAACTGAAAAGGGTTCCATAACTGTTGCTTACTACCTGCCAGGCACCTTCCTTACATTACTTCAGGGTCTCAGAACAAGCCTGGAAAGTTCTCCATTTTATAGACAGGAACGGGCTCAGAGAGGGGAAGAGACTCCCCAGCTAGTGAGTGTTATAAATAGGATTTAGCCCAAGGCCACCTGCCTGTAAACCTCTGCAGCTGCTGGAACATGAGGGGCCAGGCTGGATCAGAGGTTTGCAAAATGTTTGTAGTAGAGGAAAGCTTTGTTCAAAGAAAATCTTACACAGAGTCTCTCTATGGGAAACATGAAAGCACAGTAGATCTGATTGGAGCTGGAGTGGGGGTGGGAGGGCAGGGGTCACCAGGCCCTCCCAACCCCCTCCCCACTGCCCTGCAGCTGGCAGGGCTCCTTGGGGACAGAGCTGGGTCAGGGTTTCCTTGGGGGGAGCTGGGGTCACTCAGGGGGTCACGGTGTCCTGAGAGGTCATGAGCCAAGCTCCCCAGCTGGAGGAGGCCCAGGCTTCACAGGGTTTCCCGGGCAGGACCTGGACGGGGCCACACTTGAGAGTTAGTGCCTGCCTCTCCTTATGTAACCCAGAGCCTGTGGATTGTCTATGCTGAGCCCCTCCAGCCACCTCCTCTAGAGGGGCTGGGCAGGGGCATTTTGGAGTTGCTGTCTGTCCTTTGACCCTCTGATCGTAGAAACAGAGGGGATTGTGGGAAGATCTTGATTTCCCATCCTCCCCTGGGGCTTGTCACACAGAGTCTGTGCTGCTCATTGGAGGCCTGAGCAGGGCCTGGAGGGACATGGCCCAGAGCTGGGCAGTGAAATGGGTATGGTGGGGGACCTAGCCAAGGGAGGGGCTAACAACACCCAGCTGGGTGATTCCAGGATGTGGGCAAAGATTCCCCCTGGGCTGTCACTGGAGTCCATGTCGCTTGGTCCTGAAAATGAGGGTACATTCCAGAAAAGAACCCCAGGGCTCAGTGAAGGGGACATGTGCTCTGGGGGGGATCTCAGTAGGGGGTGGAGGGATCAGTGCGGGCCCCTTGGGTTGACAGCCCTCTAGGGGCTCACAGCCCTCTGGGAAAGGCCACTTTGGAGGATGACTCAAATCTCCCCTAAAGTGACATAGCAGTTCCTTTTTCAGGGTAGGGTTTGTGGAGGGTCTCCAGCCCAGCTCCCTCTGACAAATGTTTGGGCCCCCAGGTTTCAGTCCCCACTGTGGCCCCTCTTTCTACTCCACTTCCCTGCCGAGTGGTGTCAGACTTGTCAAAAATCCCCTTCTACCCCGGACCCTAGATCTGATCACACCCAGCCCAGGACATGGTAACCCCGGATTCTGGGCCCAGCAGGACTGGCCCCACCTCAGCACCCTCACCTGTACACTGAGGGCTTTGGAAGGGATGACCCCCAAGGCTCCCTGGGGTGGGCATCCCCAGTAGGCTGTGACTGCAGGTCTGCCCCACGCCCCCTCCCCCCTCAGGCTGGCGCCTGGCTCAGCAGGAAGGAGGCTGCGAAGCTGCCAGGATTTCACCCTGCCTCCACCATCCGTCACTCGGTGGACTCTGAAGAGTCCATTTGGTTTATTAACACAAACACTCCGGGCATGAGCCCAGGAACGGAAAATTGGATGGGAGTTCACGGAAATCAGGGGCTGGGTTTATCACCTTCCGCTCCCGTCACCTGTCCTGGCTCCTGGCACCATGGGCTGGGCCTGGGGGAGGGGCCTGCAGGGGTGAAGGAAGTCACCTCCAGAAAAGCACTCCTGCTTGGCTGTGGGCTGCTTTCTGCCTGGTGGGCAGGGGCCTGCTTGCTGACCTCAGTCCTACAGTGGCTGACTGAGGCCTGACCTGGGCAAGGTCCTTTTCTGTCTGGGCCTCGGCGTCCCCAGCCATGGATGGGGGTGCAAGGAGCTGCGGAAACAGCCAGGACTTTGGCATCAGATCCTGCTCAGCTCCCGGCTGGAGTGACTATGAACAAAGCCCTCACCCCTACCACAGCTCATCTCACTCTCCTCAATTGTATAATGGGGATAGTGATTCATTTCTTCATTCATTAACCATGGGGGTTCAAAGATAATAATAATAATGATAGCTAAGTTTGTGCTGGCAATTGTATATTCTAAGCACTTGTATATTAAGTACTTTAATCCTCACAGCCCCCTAATGAGATGGGAACTATCTGTGGCCCCAGCTCACAGGTGGGGGGACCTTGACTGAGGTTACTGAGTTCTACTGAGGATGATGGTTCTAATGAGGACAGGTGACATGGTGCCCCCATCACTGTATGCATCTTGGAGGGACAGCTCATCAGGGCTGGGGGCGGCAAAGTTGGGAGAGGTCAGTTCCACCTGACGAGATTGGGAGACGCTCAGGAAGAAAGAAGGTGACAGCTGTGTTCTCATCCTGAGGTCAGTGGTCACACTGGGATGGAGGGACCAGGGGGAGGACATTCCAGGTGGAGGGAACAGTATTGCAGGCATCTCGGGGGCTGACTCAGCCCAGCACATGGTTTGATACAAAGGGATTCGGAGAGGAGACCTGGGCACTTATGTGATGAAATTAATCTTAGTCGCATAATTCCACAGACCGGTGGTTTAAACGACAGACATTAATTTCTGACAGTTCTGGAGAATGGAGGTCGAAGCAGGGTGCTGGCTGATTCGGTTCCTGGTGAGGGCCCTCTCCTGGCTTGCAGATGGCTGCTTCTCACGGCGTGCTCACGTGGCTTAGAGAGTGGAGCAAGCTCTCTGGTGTCTCTTCTTATCAGGGCACTGATTCCATCATAAGGGTACTAATCCCATCCACGGGGGCCCCACCCTCTTGACTCATATAGCCCTGATCACCTCCGGAAGGCCCCTCATCCAAGTACCGCATTGTGACGTGGGGCTTCCACGGATGAATCAGGGGGCACATGGTTCGGTCCATAGCACACTGACCCGGGAGACTTTCTGAGAAGTTTCAGAGACACTGCTTAGAGTCAGGACCTGCTGCGCTCTCTTGTCTCATCTCCTAGGACTGTGGGGCATCAGAGAAGCTTTCAGTGGATGGAAGACGCACTCTGAGCTCTTCCCGAGGGGAGGGCATGTCGCCTGGGCACTCTGCTTCCTGGGAGGGCCGAGCCATTCGGAGCCCCCCCACCCCCCCAGGGCAGACAGCCAAGGGGCGACTCCTTCCTCTGGAGGGGTGGGGGGTGGGGGGGTGGGAGGCAGGCTTTGGTCTCACTGCACGCCCCCAGGTGATTAATCTCGTCTGAGAACCAGGTTTTGGGAGAAGTTGGGGTTCCTGGTGTCCTGGAGGGGTATGGCCTTGTAATCAGGCTGGCTCCAGCCCTCTGACCATTTTTTGGATGAGGAAACTGAGGCTCAGCTTACTTGTTCAAGGTCAGAGACTAGTACATGTCCATGTCTGCTTCTGCCCAGCACTTGCTCAGTGCTAGGCAAACAGATGTTCAATAAAGGCTGATTGAATAAATGAGTGAGTGGGGAAGGACCTACTCTCTAGGACCCCCAGTCTGATGGAAGAGGACATGGCCCCAGCCAGTAAGATGAGGGAGACGGGCCACATATGTAAACACTAAAGCATTCAAAAGGGGTCAAAGTTTGGACTATTTTGATGCCTACAGCCCACCAGGTGACTCTACATAAAGTGAACCTGCAGCAGTGTGTGTGTGTGTGTGTGTGTGTGTGTGTGTGTGTGTGTGAGAGAGAGAGAGAGACAGAGAGAGAGAGAGAGAGAGAGAGGAGGGTGAGGCTTGAGGAAATAGAAGAGGACTTCCTGGAGAAGGGGAGCTGTGCATAACACAGGCAGAGTTGGGGGACGCTGCCCTCTCTGTGAGGCTGTCCCCCCAGCTGCCTGTCCTGACCTCTCTGCCCCCGAGTGGTCTCTGCCGGAGAGCACGGAAAGGCAAGTGAACAAGTGCTCCCTGAGAGCCACCAGGCCAGGGGGCCCAAGTTGGCTGCCATTTAAAGTGTTCTGCTGCCCACTCCCTGCCTTCACGGAGCCTCTGTCCCAGACTCCCCAGCCACCCCAGCAGGCCTCAGCCTCCCCTTCAGCACCCTAGCCTCAGAGTCCACACAGCCCTGGGCCAGGAGCCTGCACACCTGTGTCTCCTTGGGTGCTCCCAGCAGCCCTATCAGGGTGATAGCAGGAGCTCCATTTTACAGGTGGGAAACTGAGACCCAGATGCTGTGACTTGCCCAATGTCATGCAGGCAACTGCTGGCGCACATGGGACTGGAACCAATCAAAAGCCCCTGCTCATGTCTCTGCACTCCCCTGCACCCTTCAACCCTGGAGACATCATAGAGGTTTCCCTGCCTCAGTTTCTCCATCTGCCAAGGGGCTCTTCCCTTCCCACTCCTCCGCACTCTACTCTCTGGGCCCTGCAGGGTTAATCTGAGCTAGCTCCAGGAGCACTTGGGTGAGAAGTGTTATAAATAGTTTATTGTGGCAATGTGCCTGCAGCCACCTGTGGGCTCCAGGGTGGAGTTCTGGCACCAGCTGTTGGCAAGCCTGGTGCAGGGTAACTGGGCAGCTCAGCCTCCTTGAAGTTCGCTTGTCTGAGATGGCTCTCAAAGGATAGTCTGTCACATGGGCTCCTGTCCCCTCTCCTGGAGAGAATGTCCTTCCTTATTCTCCCTTTACAATCTCTTCCTTCCCAGGGAGACTGGGTTGAGAGAATGATATTGACCATCAGCTGGAGCAAAGTGTATAGCACATCTCAGTTTCCACAGCTAGAAAGTAGAGCCTTGCTCCCTGTAACATGCAGAATGGTGGCCCCCAGATACCAGGTCCTCATCCCTGGAATGTGGAAATGTGACCTTATTTGGAAAAAGGCTCTTAGTAGGTGTGACTAAATTAAGGATCTTGAATTAAAAGCCAAACTACCATATGATCCAGGAATTGCACTTTTGGATATTTATCCAAAGGAAATGAAATCACTATTTCAAAGAGATATTTGTACCCCATGTTCATTGCAGCATTATTTATAGTAGCCAAGACATGGAAGCAACCTACTGATGGATGAATGGACAAAGAAGATGTGATATATATAGACAATGGAATAATATTCAGCCATAGAAAAGAAGGAAATCCTGCAATTTGCCACAACATGGATGGATCTGGAGCGCATTACACTAGTGAAATAAGTCAGAGAAAGACAAATACCATATTATCTCACTTTATGTCGAATCTAAAAACAAAACCAAAAACCTTGAATTCATAGAAACAGAGAGCAGAGTGGGCAGCCACCAGAGGCAGGAGTTGGGTGGGTGTGATGGGAGAAGGCAGTCAAAGGTACAGACTTCCAGCCACAAAAGTCAAAAAGTAGACCAACTGAAATTCACAAGGCACTGAAGTTGTCTGTCACCCTTACCAGATTCTGACGGTAAAGATCACGATCTGGAGAAAAAAACATAGTGGCAGACAAACAAATATGCTTTGGAGTCTGAGGCAGATGTCATTCTAATTCTAGCAGTGACATCACTAACAGTGTCACCTGGGGCAAGACCCTGCCACCTGTCACCTGTCCTTTTATGCCCATCCCTGAACCTATCACTGTGGCCAGGGAGATAGAATATGCTAATCAGCCAGTCACATGACCACTTCTGGGGGTGGGAGAGGGCTTTAGCTCCACCCACCCATATGGACCCACCCAGAGGAAAAGCAGGGTGCTGTTTCCGAAAGGAGAAATGGATGGTGAGCCGGCAAAATAACCCAGCACCGCATGGGGGGTGCTGAGAGTGAAATGAGGTGTCATGTGTGCGCATGTGCATGCGTGCGTGTGTGTGTGTGTGTGTGTGTGTGTGTGTGTGTGTGTGTGTGTGTGTGTGTGTGAACACCAGCACCTGACCAGCGCTCAGGATGCTCTCCTTGACCTGGATGCTCATCGGCGATGGGGGAGGAGTCAGGCCAGGACAGTGGCACTAGATGGTTTCTTGGAGGACAGTCTGGAATCTCAGTAAATGCTGAATTACTCCTAGTCTCCCACGCCAGTCAGCAGATAGCCCACCTGGGAAGGGGGCTCTCAGAGCCCCTCTGTTTCCCCTCCAGGATGGTCCCAGCAGGTCAGCAGCAGAGCCAAGTGTGGAAGAAGCTGGAGGCTGGTCCAGCAGCCTCAGTATCTCTGGGACCCTGTCCTCAACCAGGTCCTCACTGACTCTGCTTTCAGGGCCTCAGCTGGAACCTCCTCCTTCTCCGTCTCGCACCTCCCAGGACCCCCCAGACTCCATGTCCATGCTGGTTCAGATTCCCAGTTGTTTTTCATGCCCTGTCCCATTTCCGCCAGTGGCCAGAGCCCGGTGTCTCTCTTCCTGCCTCCCTCTCTCCATCCTTGCCTCCCCACATAGAGAAATCAGTATGCAGTGGGGGGGTGAAAGAGCTTGCTTCAATGGATTCCTCTTTCCCCAACCTCTACCGTCAGCGGGTAAGAGGCTCACCGCACTTCCCAATGGGGGCCCAGAAGTCCTTGGCTTCGCCTTCCAGATCTACATGGGGAGAGAGAGACCCACCCCCCGCCTCAACGCCCGGGCGTGAAGCATCTCCTTCAGTGCGCTGGAGGCTCCCTGATGTTTTGGCTCCAAGTCATCCCCAAACTCTGCCTCCCCAGTGTGGAAAGTCTCCAGGTCATGAGCACTGGCTTTGGAGACGGAAAGTTCTGGGTTCAGCTCCCAGTCCTGCCATTCACTGGCTGAGCAGCTGGGGGCAAGTGGCTGGACGTCTCTTAACCCTGCTTTTCTCTTTGTATACAGTGAAGATATTACTTCTTCCTCCAGGATCATCAGGATTAATGGGAACAGTGTGGGAAAAGTACTTGGCATGAACAGTGCCTGGCACCCATCCCAGTCCTGTTTTATGCTTTTAAATTATTGAATGCATTTTTGTCTCAGGGCTGGACTATTCAGGATCATTAACATCTGCCCTTGGGTTCAGATTCTCCTCCAATCCCCAGAGAAGCTTCCCAGAGCATCCCAGATGTTGATATCAGAAATGCACCTAATGAAACAGAAATGGACTTACTTTGCCCAAGGAAGGGATGCCCCCTTTCCAGCTTCTAATTCCCAGCCCCAAGCAGAAGCTCGGTCCGGAGTGAGAGCCCACAAATATAGTGCCCATCCCTTTTTGGTGAATCTGCCCTCCAAGCTTCGCTGCGATGCTCTGCTAGGATCCAGAATCCCCAGACAGCCCTGAGGAGCACCCCACTCCCAAAAATCTCACCCCCAACTCAAGCATTATTGCCCTGAACCCCAGGCCTCCGTGTCCAGGCCAGAGCCTGAGTGGAAACCAATCTGTGAGGCCATCTTTTCATTTACAATCAGCATGGTGCCTAACCACTTGCTGTTTCCTTTCTAGTAGGGGGCAAGGAAGCAGTTTGGACAGGATAAGAATGATTCCCCAGGTAATATGCTTTCTAGGTCTGTTCCTTCCCTGAGCCAAGGGCCAGCTCTTCTGGATTCCTATTGGCTGCTGGTTGAATATTCTCCCCCATCGTACAGATGAATAAACCAAGGTCTACAAGTCAGATGACATAGATCTTGCCTAGACCAGGTGGCCAGTGAATGGTGGTGCTGGGACTAGAACCACAGCCCCCTGGCTCCTGGTTTGGGGCTGTCTACTCAGAGGGCTGCTAGCAGATGCTAACTATGGCCAGGAATTTTGAATTCTGTATCCACTACTTCCCAGCTGTGCACTAAGGACAAGTGACTTAACCTCTCTGTGTTTCTCTTTCCTCCTCTGTCAAATGCAGATAATCATAGTATTTTCATCATGGGTTTGCTAATAGCTTTTGGAGATGCTGTTGGCATCTGCCCAGATCCCCTGGGATCCCTTGTACTCGGTATGTGAGCCCATCCCCTGGTTGCTGAGGGCTGTTACTGCTACAAGCTCCACCTTCCCCTAAGGAAACTTTTGGGCAACCAGGGCCATTAACCTGGTGGAGGCTACGCCTCTACCCCTACGAGTGGCCACTGGCCAATGACAGCATGGGGCGCATGTGTGCATGTGTGTACGGGATACAGAAATCCAACTCCGTTGTCTTAGGTGGAACAAACTCTGCGATGCAATTTTCATTCTTGAACTCCCTGTGGCATCAGGCAGAGGTGACACCATGTGAACTGCATATTTGCCTAGCTCCTAGCCCTTCCTATCCTGTTTCCCTCACCTCCTTGCAGGTTTCTCCTGAGCACTCGCCCTTAAAAAATCACTTGCATACATATCACGCCCACGGCTCTGCTTTTGGAAAACCTGATCTAAGGTAATAACTAGCATTTTATTAAGCACTTACTCTATGCCAGCCACTATTCTAAGTGCTGTACATATGTGAGCTGATTTAATCCCCTCACACCTCTGTGAAGGAGGCCCTGTGAAGGGAGTTCATAGTAAATGTTCAATAGGGCTGCCCTTTGTAACCATGAAGTATTGCAGAAATGGTAGTGTGTGGCTTCTGAGGCTAGGTCATAAGAGACACTGAGGCTTCCATTTGCTCTTTGGATTGCCTGTCCGGGGGAAGCCAGCTGCTATGGCATGAGGACACTCAAACAGCTCTCTGGGAAGCTCCATTTGGTGAGGAACTGAGGCCTCCTGCCAACAGCCAGCATACACTTGCCAGGCATGTGGCAATGGAATCAGATCCCATCTGGAATCTTGGAATCAGATTCTTCCGCCCGAGTCAAGCCTTCAGATGACCACAGCCCCAGTCAACATCTTGAGAATGTCCAAGCCAGAACCACCCGGCTACGCTGCTCTCAAATTTCTGACTTAAGAAACTGAGAGTTTTAAATACTTTTTGCTTTACGCCACTAAGTTTTTGGATAACAAAAGTTTCATTAATCTGCCACTGCGGCAGGTGACTGGTTGCTTGATTTCAGGCAGCCTCTGAGAAGCATGTAAAATGTATCTCAAGACCATCTGCCAGGAGAAGAAAGAGGGAAGCATTTATCTAGTGTCTTCCATTTCCCGTTGTCCAAGGGTTGTGTCATGGGTGTTGATACCCCTGCACTGTGGGCCACATGTATGTGTGAGGAGCAGGTCCCTTTGGGCATCCTATATCATGGAGAGAGGAAAGCTCTGGGCAGGGAAGTGAAAGGACATTGTCGGGCCTGAGGTGAGACACCTGCAGGTGACACCCACATGAAGCTAATTGAAATCTGTGTAGAACTGTCATCACAGCAGTGACTAGAGTAAGAGATGGGGCTGAAAAGATATGAACTGAGAGCCCAAGAGGCATCTTGTACACTGAGTGGGTGAATGGTAACTAGGGAGCCGGTCAATGGTCCAGTGAATAACTGAGTGAATGATGGAGTCAGTGAGTGAGGGAGGGAGGGAATAGGTGAGTGGGGGCTGACCACTCACCTGCAAACAGAGCAAGAAAAATCACCCTCCTTGTCCACTGGTGCAATTCCAGCAGCCCTGGCAGTCAGGGGACGGACGTACACTGAGGGCCTTACTTCCAAGTCCTGGAAGGATCCTGTCCGAATGAAGCGTTCCTTGTTCTGCTCGGCTCCATCTCCCTGTCCGCTCACAGGAACGAAGGTGTTGAGTGCTATCACCAAGTTCCAGGTGAGTGGGGCTAAGAATGATAGGCTGGGTTTCTGAGAAGAGTGACCTGGGTCCATGGCCACATGCCTCAGCATTTCTTCTCCTTCTTTGCAAAAGAAAGCAGGTCACGAATGACAGGTCGCAATCGGCTGACAGCCCTTGTGTCATAGACATTGTGATCACCCCCATTTTACAGATGAAGGAAGAGAAAGTGACTTGCCAGAGGTCATGGATCTGCACGCAGTGGCAAGGTGGGAAGGAGGGCCCCTTCAGGGTCTTTCCCCTTCACACCCAGAGAGAAAGGCTCTAAGGGGCTGGATTCCATGAGGTAAAGGAGCTGCAGCATAATTTTAAAAGTGGCAACCAGAACCTGAATCAGAACCCCAGAGACCTGGCTTGAACCCAGGCTCTGTCCCCAGTGGGGAGAGGCTGGGCATAATTCCCCACTCCAAGCCTCAGTTTCCCCTACAGAGAAGTGGGGGGCAAGAGTGCGTGCACACTGTAGTCCCTCTGACTGGAACGCTGGCCAGGAACTGCAGGGGAGTGGCTACATCGCATTTATTAAGCACCTCCTACAAACCTTTCCTATTAGGTGCACATGTTTGCTGGTCAGCACAACTCTGTAAGGCTGGCACAACTAAGCCCATTCTACAAATGGAGAAACAGAGAGGTTCAAGGCTAGCTAACTAGCCCAGAGATGCAGAGTTGCTCAGGCATGGAAGCAAGAATTGGACCCAGGTCCCCTTTGAACCACCAAGCCACACAGTGTCCATAGGAAAACTAGTTTTCATGCTGCTGCTGCTAATGATGATAAACATCACCAACAGCCATTTACTGGGCATCTACTATTTGTCAGGTATTATTGTAGGTGATTTTATGTGCAATGAAAGTCTGTGTCAGTGAAGACCGTTTCATTTGCAAGTGAAGAAATCCAACTCAAACTGGCTCAAGCAAAATGTAATTTATTGACTCGCATAATTGGTAAATCCTGGGGTGCCCTGCCAGGTCTAGGGGCTAAGTCCTGTCTTCTGTTTTCTCCATTCCACTCCCATTAATTCCAGTCCTTTCTCTGAACAACGGCCTTCTCCCCTGCTGGAGTGGGGCTTTTCCCTTGTGGCTGCCCCCAGATCTCCATTCTCCTGGTGGAACCACCCCAGTGGAACAGAGACTCACCCATGTGTGCATAGCTATTCCAGGGAAGGTCTCTGGTGGCTTTCCCCTGGAGCATAAGCCCACCCTGGGCAGATCAGTATTTTTAGGGCAATGGGTCTGTGGGTGGCCAAGCACCCCAGAGGGTGTGGTCGGGTGGAGATGGGGTTCTAATCATTAATCCCACTGGAATCATTAATGCCATGCACAAGAAAGACTACATATACCCAGTTCAGTCCCATTAACTCTCACGCCACCCCATGAGAAACATACAGTGACAGTCTGCATTTTATAGATAAGGACACGTAGGATCAGAAAGGATGAGTAAACTATATAGCCGGCAAGTGACCATGGGCAGCTCATTTAGACTCACTCAAATGAGTATTGAGAAAACTGGACTCAGCTAAATTCAATGGGTGAAGCATTACTGAGCACCTACTGTGTGCAAGGCTGCAAACAGAAGCAAGAGACCTCTACCCTGCTAATGCAGCATCTGCAGTCCACCTGGGGAAACCGGGGTGAAAAACAACAGTGGACTTGACCAATAGGTGGAGGAAGCAGTAGAAGGTATCCGGAGGCTGGAGGTGATTAATTGCTAAATGAGTGGTACAGACAGTAATTGCTTGAGGAGTTCAGAGGAGGGAGCCAGAACTGTGGGCTGCAGTTAGGGAAGTGTTTCTGAAAGAGAGAGACTCTGAACTTGGGCTGGAAGGACAGGAGGGTTTGCAGTGGCAGCCAGGAAGGGGTGGGGCCTCCTCCGCAGGTCCAAGGGCCCGATCCTGGGGCAGTCTGGCTCTGCAAGTCTGTGTTGACAAGATCCTCAGGCTCTGCTTAAAACCTCACAAGCTCTCTCACCTTTGCCTGAGGTCTTGTTCAAATCTGTGCGACCCTGGGCAAGGCACTTCACTTCTCTGAACCTGGGGGTTTTCATCCATTAACTGGGAGACAGCATTCTTGCTCCATCTACCTCACAGCTCGTTGTAAGGTTGAAATGAAATTACGTGCATGGAAGTGCCTTGGGAACCATGAAGTGCTTTGTAAATAGGAGTGATGGTGAGAGAGGGACAGCTCCGACGCATTTTTCCTTAGCCTGGGGGCCTCCCGAAAATGTGTCCAGGAAGCCTTGCTGTTTTGCCCTCCCCACTCCTGAGCCCCATGCTTTATTTTAGGCTGGCAGAGTGTGCAAAAAGATTTGAGGCCCAGATCACCTGCTTCCCACACCTGGCATAGCCACTCACTATTTGTCTTATCTCAGGAAATGTATGCCTCTAAACCCCAGCAGGAGGGTTGAAAGATATAACATACCTGGAAGTCCCACTACAGTGCCTGGCTTAGAGTCTTAATTTATTTCAAATGCTCTTTCCCTTTGGGAAGCCCCTCTCAAAGCACTTATTTTATGTTCAGGAGCAACCTAGGGCCGGGAAAACAGAACCCACTGATTGGCCAGACCTGGGTCACCTAGCCCTGGTCCTGGAGGGTGGGGTGGGCCACATTCAAAACATGCAGCTGGAGAAGGGGGGTAGGGGTGTATTTAGTCATCAGCTATTGCAGGGGTCAGCACACTAGCGCTCAGGGGCCACATTTGGCCCACAGCTTGTTTTTGTGCCGTTCACAAGCTAAGAATAGCTTTTACCGTTTTAAAAGGGATTTTAAAAAAAGACTTTGCTGCAGAGACTTACCTAGTCTACAAAGTGTAAAATATTACTGTCTGGCTCTTCACAGGACACGTTTGCTGACCTGATCCATTTGGTTGGAGACACAAAGAGCCAGCTTGTTCTTCTCAAATCCAATATTTAACGAGTCTAATGGGAGGGCTCCTCATAGAGCAATGTGAGGCTGTCTCTGCGTAAATAAAAGTTTGTGGGGAGTGTATCAGCCAGGCTCCAACCAGAAAGACAGGAACTGCCCTGAGTATTTAAAATGGAGTGTGGGGGGCAGCTGTCATGTAAGGAATCGGTATCTACGGGGGATGGAGGAGCTGAACAATCAAACAGAGGAAGGGAAAGTGCCACCACCCCCTGGCAGGAGGCAAAGGGAAAGTCCTGGAGCCCAGGGTCTGGGGTCTAGGGAAAGCTGGAACCACAGCAGCCCAGCCCAGGGGCAATGAGCAGCACGGAGGAGAGGCAGCCACTGCCTGGATTGCTGCCTGCGGGGAAAAGTACCGAGACTTCTCTCTCCCTCCATCCTGTCATTTCCCAACAGTGCCTTTTCCTGGCTAAACCCAGGCAGAAGCCAGTGCCCACGGGAGTCTCTGACGCTCAGTCCTCCTCTGCCTGCTGGACCCAAACCCCAGCAGGGTGTGGAAGAGCAAACAGGCCCAGGACTGGCCCGGAGGTAGCAGCAGATTCTGCCAAGTCAGGTCCCGTTGATGACCACTGGCAAGATTAAATGCCCAGGACCTGAAAGCATGTCTGTGTCAGGGGATGGGAATCTGCACCATGTCCAAGGTCGCTGTGGTGCCCACCTTGGTGACATATGTCCTGTGACTATGTGCCCACATCCATCACGGCCCGTCTGTGGTCTGCATTCAGCTTCTATGTCATTAGTCCTTAGGGGTCTTGCCTTTCGTCTCACTTCCTCTCACTCCGTTCTCAAGCCGGTGTTTCCTCTGTGGTCACAGAGGTGTAGACGTTTCCCTGATTCCAGACCCTCCCCCTCCCGTTCTCAAAGTCTCCGTACTCACGTTTGGCCTCAAACTACCTTCTTGACTCTTGTCATGCCTGTGTGCTGCTCGTACCATTGTTTTTCTTTCCTCCACTCTGTTCGTGAGCACATTTATAAATCCAGTTATGAAGGAAAACTTTATAGCACTGCTGTAAATAGAAACTCAGGATCATATGCCATCAATATAAATAAATACCACGAAACGGAATCAGTGTTAATTAAATTCTGGCTAGATCCTGCTGCTTCGGCAAAGGCCTTAAGTATGAGGCTCTTTGTTGAAGAAGGCAAAATGTGAAAAATAAAAAGGAGGTGTTGCAGAAGAGCTTTAAGGGGAGGCTTTTCCCTGATGTAGTCAGAAGTGAAAGAGTTGGAAAGGGGTTAGCTTTCTCCCTGTGCAATTTGATGCTGTCGGTACCCCTGATGTCATGTCTTTTTGCCCCTAAATTTCACACCAAATTTCACACCAGGGAGATCCATACCACCTTAGGGAATCCAACATAAGCACTTCATTTTACCCATCCTCTCTGCTATTCTCTCTTCTGAAGTTTTATTGACTGTTCTCCCATGTTCACCAGATTTCTTACTATAATTCAACCCATTCCTCATACTTCTCAAAGCTTTGAGATCTCTGATGAAATAAACAGGCCTTTAAAGATGCTCCACATTCTGTGATTAATTAAACCCAACACCCAGAAACGAGTGCAATTCCTATAAATACTTAATTCACTGACTAAGGGCAGAGAGAGCTTGTGTTTACTCTCCCTCCATATGAAAATTCTGTTTGTTTTTTAAAAACAACATTTTAGTGATTAAGTTATGAACAGTTACTTATAAATAGTGACAACTTACCTGTCAGCTGCGTCTCAACATTTATGAGTTAATGACATGGTTTTTTATGCTGTTACTGGTGTTTGTGGATGTTTGTCTCCTCGGTGGCATGTTCAGCTGGATTTTAGGAAAGTATGCCTACATTATGCATGTGTGCATACATGTATATATTGTACATGAACGCATATATAATGTTATATTATGTATTGTATGTGACATATTGCACATTACAGATGTAATATTTCTTAAGTATTTACTACATGTCAGACTCGAGTAAAGTGCTTTATATGACCTTAATCCTCACAAGAGTCTGATGGGATAGTCCTATCGTAGCCCTCATTTTTCCAGAAAGAAACGGAGGCTCAGACAGGTCAAGTAGTCACTTGCCCACGGTCACAGTCTGCTAGGCATCAACACTGGGACTAAAGTCAGGTTTGTTCGACTCCAGAACCAACCAACAGTCAACACCGCAGCACTTCAGTGCTCCTCCCATCTAGTTCCAATCCCTCCTACGGAGAAATTGAGGCTGGGAAGGGACCGGCCTTGCTGTGGTCTCATTAGCACTGCCTGAGTCTGAAGAGAAGCCAGCCCTCCACCTTCTGCCGTCTTTTTCTGGGCATTCCCAACCCCCATGGACCCCAACATGGGACAGTGCCAACACCGTCTACCTGGTCAACCCGACTGGTGCAGTGGCTGGTAAACCGGGAACGTTGCCAGGGTGCTTTATAATTCTCTTGCCTTTTCTTCTGAAGAGAGCATGGAGCTTGTTTCCCCCCTGCAGGTCCTAATGTGATTATTCGTGTAGCAGACAAACATACAAATGTACATGACTTTGAATTATGGGGAACGCCAGGATAGGCTGTATTTAGAACAACAACTCCATTACTCATGGCTCGAGAAGACTGGAATAGCATCTTCCCAAGGCCTTCCGCCAAGTTTGCTGTGGGATTCCGTTTGCTGCCATTGTCAGCTGATTGCATCTTCATCCTGATTCAACTACAGGGAGTGTTTGGCCCACTGAGTGCAAGGCCGTGTGTGAGGGAGGCCTGGGAGTCGGGGCACAGAGAGAAATAAAACTTCCTGGTTGTGAGAGACAGCCTGCCTTTCTCCCTCCCTCCCACCTTCCCCCTCTCTTTCCTTATCCCTTGTCTTTCTTCTTCTTTCCATCCCCCTGTGCCAGCCATCCTTATTCCAGCAGCCTTTGGGTCCCATTATGTTCTGGGCACTGGGCTGATGCATTCACACAAAGGCGAATCATGACCCTTTTCATGAAGGAGCTAACAATTAACTTGAAGTGACGGTGCCTGAGCTGGAAGGGTCCTTTAAAATCATGCCAACATCTGGTTTTAAAGTTGGAGCAGCAGGGTGTGAGTTGTAAGTTGACCCCCCCAGGGTGAGTTGAGGGGCAAGAAGACCTCCCCAGGGCCACACAGCTGGAGCAACCGCTCTGGGTTGGCGCTCAGACTCCAGAATCTCCAGACATTGCTCTTTCTACTGCAGTGGGGGAAATGCCGTTGGGATCTATAGTGATATTGGGGACTGAAGTGATGTCATATCCTTTGAAAGACCTGCTGTGGTAGATAGGAGACAGAAGAGGGGTGTTGCTCAGCCAGCAACAGAGAAACCACTGGGTTCAGCCATTCGGCTTTGAAATGTCATGTGAGGAGTGCATTCCAGCCTTCCATTGACAATTCCATTGGGTTCTGCTTCTTGCCTTGGTCATGAAGGCCACACTGGCTCTAAATAAGGGATCTAACTGGACCCTCAGGCTCCCCACTGAAGTATGACCAAGCCCCAGGGAATCATTCCTGGGAGGGGCTCTCTGCTTTGATTATCCTGACTTCCCTCAGGTACATGGCTTGTTCATGGCCTATGACCTTGGCACATATCCTGCCCTATATCCCACTGTGTCCCTTACCAGGGCACAGCCCCCAGTAGTGCCAGGCCCATTCTAGCTTCCCCTGCTGGGTTCAATCTTGACAGTCAGGCCATGTGGCACACAGCAGGGTCCCAACATCCAGCTAAGTCCCTCTTAGAGATGACCTGGTCCAGCCAGCCAAGGTCAGCTGATGGCAGAAAGATCTTGGGTCGAGTCCTAAACCCCGCTGATCATTGGCACCACCTTGCTACTCCTACCCACCCCTGCCATGATCCCCTAAGGGCTTTAGTAGTGCTTTTCCAAGCCCTTGGGATTTCAGCCCCCTTTACCCCTGTCCCACATCCCAGCTGTGGCCAAATTTACTCAACCAAAAGTCCAGAAATATTTTACAGCAGTAGGTCAGCTGCAGGTCGTGACTGCAAGCCCAGCATGTTAGAAAGAGGTGGCTCTGGAGCCAGCCAGACTTTGAGCAAGTAATAAATCCACTCTGCCTCAGTTTCTTCATCTGCAAAATGGGGTGATAAGATACTCACCTGACAAATCTGGTGGGAGGATTAAATGTTAGTTAGTTCACGGGCAGTGCTTGGACCAGTAGCACACAGCAAGAACTGCCTACACGTGGCTTTGGTTTCATGGTTACACCTGCTGCTCTGAGTCCTGTCCTGAGTAGCTCAGTGCCTCCCTCTTGGCATGCAGGCCTGACTCTACAACTCAAATCCAATTGTTTCTTGCCACATCCATCATGGTTCTCTGATCCCCCGGATTCACAGAAGACAGGCATGATCGAACTCCCACTGTATATAAGTCTCAACGAAGCACACCAGCTGGGAGACCCTGGCCAACCCAGTTAACCTCTCTGTATTTCACTTTTCTCTTCAGAAAAATAGGCCTATCAATAATACTCACCTCCCCAGGTGTTGTGAGGAATTAATGGATTAATTATAAAGGCACATAGTAAATGTGTGGTAATGAATGCAAGCTCTGAGGGTTATGTGTGAGACTGTGGGTATTTAGAGAGGAATCAGTCATGGTCCTTGCCTCTTGTCCAAATTCATCACAGATCCTGCATCTCCCATGGTACTGTATCAAGTACCATACCCTGTTGTGTTCTCATTTCTAGATTGGGTGGCTGGCCTGTCCCTCATGGGGTTCCACCATTTGATTTGCCAGAGGGTTTCTTACACAGGCAGCCAAGTCAGGCTCAGAACCTCAAGGATTGTGATTCTCCCTCAACAGTTCCCTTTTATGGAGCATTTATCACATTCCAGAAATTGGGTTGGAGTAGTTTGCAAAGATTACCTCATTTAATTTTTACAGTGACCCTATGAGGTAGATAATATGATCCCTATATTACAGATGAGGAAACTGAGGCTCAGAGAAGTTAAGGAAATTTCCCAGGGTCACATGAGTCCTGTGTGGCAGAGTTGGGACTCAGAGGACCAGAGCCCAAGACCTTACCCTCAGGCCATCCTTTCTCTTTTGTAAGGGGGGCATTTTTCTCATACCCATTCCTTCCAGACTGCCCCCACCTGACTCCTGGGAAGGCAATCTGCCTCTGTCATGCCCAGCAGTTGCTGTAGTCGGGGCCAAGGCTGCCCTCCAGTCTCTAGATTGGTCTTCTCTCAAGCTGAAGATCTTTCCAAAGCTGTTCTGACTTGCACGCCCTCATCGTGACCTCCCCTTGGCCCTGACCTCTGGCCTTTCCTCTTGCCTCTGAGACTGCGCCTCCTGGAGGCAATCACACTCTCTGTGACCCGCTCAATCCTGCTTGCCTTTCTCTACATTCGCACTGTGTTCAGGGCTGATGGCTTACAACTCTGCAGGTGCACACGTTCATCAGAACTCAAGTGGGGAGGGTGCCCAGAACACAAAGGAGTGGGGAGGGCTTTGTCCTCTCATAAAACAGTGTGTTGATGTGTGTCCCAGTAACCCAAACTCTGTAAGCTAGGCCCCTAAAAAGAGTTCCTTAGCCAAAAGCCTCAGGGAACCCCCACACAGACAACTCCTTCTGGAGAGCTGTCTAGTATTTCCCAAGTGTATTTCACTATAGGACTTTTCTTCTTTTCCTTTTTGACTCCAGGGAGCACATCAAAGAAGTTCTAGGGCAAACTGATATGGAACAGTCCAGTGGCCACACGCAGTCTCACCTGTTCACATGGTCCCCCCTTTACCTAAGAATTAGAGTCCACCTCCAAGGTCCCATTGGAATCCCATCCCTTCCAGGAAGTCTTTCTAGATTTCTTCAGCTAGACACAATCCTTCTCGTCCATAAATCTTCGCATCAAGGATATTCTGAGTGGCTCTGGAGCAGGCCATGGGTGGCATGGTGCCTGAGATGAACTTTGGAGTCTGATGCAAGTTTGAGTCCTGGTGCTATCTCTGATGAGCTGGGTGACCTTAAACAAATTTACTCAGCTTCTCTGAGCTCCATGTGTAACTGGGTCCTGATATGCAACATGGGGTAATAATAGAAACTGTTTGCAGTGCTTCCACAGGAACAACTCAGCAGAGCATCTGGCCCAGAGTAAGCATGTACTGAGTGCCAGTTGCTGTGATGACCGTTACTGGTATTACTAGTGCCATTAGGGATGTCGATGTCTATTTGTTGAATTGAATTGCAGTCCATGCCAGGACATCAAAGGGCCATTCGGGGTGTGTCCCCAACCATAGACTTAACTTGCAAGTTGGAACACTGACCTCACTTGAATCCCTCCCAACCCCCCACCATGGGCTGGGGGCTGGGAGATGCTCTGGCAAATGACTGGTGAGCGGGGTGTCTCATACCTTGAATCAGCCCCAAGAAGGACTCTAAGTTTGGAGGCTGGGTTCCCTCCACACAAGAGCACAGAGCCGCCAAGGCCTCCCTCTGTCCACATTGTGAAAGGGAAGCCCAGAGGCAGGTGTGGGGTTAATGAGCCTCTCTCTCCATGTAATAATCTGACAAATGGCTCCTCCCTACCTTGTTCCTTCTCTGAACTTCTAGGTCCTTTCCTTGGCTGCTTCCTGCCCGGTGGAGGCCTCTGCATAGGCCATTATTGCTTAATTACTGGCTAAACGGTGCCATTTGCTCTCCATTTGTCAGTGGTGAGGCTGGGCCAGGGCAGTGGAGAGAATTTTGAAATTCATCATCAAGCTCTGGCTTTGGGAAATAAAGAAGCCTGTGTCCCCTTCTCTCTATCTGGCAACACCGGGTGCCGAGACAGCAGAGCGGCTCCTGGAACTGGTGTTGGCCGCCCTCCCCCTCCACCATCTGTACTTCTGCGCTCTCCTCCTGGATTCTCCCTTTTCTACCTTTCCCTGCCTTTGTCATGACCTCTCCACTACCTCGGCCCTGCGTGATGGAACGAACTTGTTCTCTGCAACCACGAAACGACTTGAGATGCAGTCTACCAGTGGCCCAATGAATGTCCATATCTTCATGTGCATAATGGGTGTACTAGCAACACGGACTTCGTAATGGCACAGTAGGATGCAAGAGTGAACTTCCATTGTCAACTACAGCTGCGTGTCCTGTACAGTTACTAGCTCTAATTGTACTTTGGTCACATATATGATATATCTCCTACCTTTGCGTCACTTCCACAGGTACCATTCGTGAAGATGGGGGAGTTGAGTTCAGATCGCCCTCTCCAGCTGTCACTGCCTTTTGCTTCTTATCCACTCACTCATCTCTTTTCCCCTCTGCAGTGATCCATGTGGACGATACGGGTGCAAGAGGGGAAATTTCTGCCTTTTCAATCATGCTGTTGAAAAACTTTCCTACATGAAATATCACCTTAGTATAAATAACTAATCTAAAATGCAGATATATGCATGGCCAGGGGATGGGTTTACAGGACACCTCCATTATGTGGAACTGGGCATTGAAGGCTATTGCAATTGGGTTCCACGGGAATCTGGCTCTGAGATGGGCTTGGTGTGCAGGATGTGAATTAGAAAGTGTTCTTGGAGAGGAATAAGCAGGAGAATTTGAGCTTGGATGCAGTCCCAAATTGGCCTTGGCCAGCCAGAGCTGGACTACAGAAAGGCTCTTCAGAGTCTGCCCAAGCAGGGGGCAAGGGGCTGGCCCTCTATACCCTTGGGTCCATCAGTCACTGGGTGTGGGCCACCCTGGAAAGGGGGCAAGCCTTGGGAGAGGTGACTGTTCAGCTGAGGCCATCCCCAAAGGGGACTCACAGTCTAGCTTTGTCAGTAGGTAGCCTCCCCAGCAGCTAGGACACCAAGCCCTCATTCCTTCCGGAAGGACTACTGGGATGGCCCATTACAGAGTTTACTGCAGAGGCTCCCAAAATGTTTCCCCCAGTCTGGTCCTGATCTACCCACCCAGGTCCCAGTTCTGCGTCTCCTGACTCTAGTCTTTCAGGTTTTACCTTCTGTTTGCAGCATCTGCTATCCTCAGGGCCCTGTTTGTTTGCCTTCAGCCTTCAGATGTGGCTTCTAAGTGCTCAGGGATGTTCTTCCCTTGCCTCTGGACTTCACCCTGACCCCAGTGAACCATACTTAGAGGAAGGACATAAGCCCTTTTCTTCATCAGTCAGCTCCTGGATTTTTGCACTTATGGAAGGGAGCCATGTCACCAATCATGCAAAGCAGCAGATAATGCAAAATCATTTACATTTGTCCTTCAGTTGCATTACGTGATTACAAGGAGATAGGAAAAGTGTGATGGAAATAAGTGTGTGTACTCTAGATTCAGACTGAGAGTGTATTTCAGCTCTAGCACTTACTAGTTGCTTGGACTTGGAAAATGTAGTCAACCTTGCTGTGCCTCAGTTTCCTAATCTGTACCAAGAAGGGCTTAGTAATAGTACCCATCTCATAAAACTGTTTTCAGCATTAAATGAATCATTATATGTCAAGCGTTTAGAATAGTGCCTGGTACATAATAACTGCTCAATAAATGATTTCCTTGATGGTGATGCTTGGTAGAGAGTTTTGTTAAAATATATTTGTTACCTAGTGTCACTTTCACTTAACTTGGGTTGACCCAGAAGAGCTGCAACAGCAAGAGATGTTGTCCTGGCATTAAAGGATTGTCACAGATGTCCGTCCTACCAAGTGTATCAACTCCAGACAGTAATCAGTAGACAGGGCACAGAAGAACAGTCAGCACCACGGACAGATCCAATGCCATTTAAAAAGCTTATTTTCTTCCTCTATAGGACAACAAACATGAACTCTGTCAACTGCTGTCTCCCAGGCTTCCTGGCAAGGTAAGAGCCCTTGTAGTCCAGCGATTCTGGGGGTTGTTTTGATTCCCACAGGATAACAAAAAAAGGACTGAAGGAGCCAGCAAGAGAGAAATTTGAGTTCTGAGTTTCCCTTAAACAGCTGCATGTACTTGAAGGGGGGACAGAAAAAGTAGGGTTCTCCTCCCTGTTCTGGGACACTCTTTTCTCATCAGTGAAGCAAGGGGTGCCTTACCACGCTCTGGCAGGCTGTAGGGCCATAGTGGGCCTTTGGCGATAGGGACCATGGCTCCCAGGGACCAGCAGATGGTACCCTCTATCCTGTGTCTACCCTTGGGGCAAGGTTTCCCAACTGACACCCCCGCACCCTCCACCAGGACACCACTGGGGATCTCTAGGTCAGCTGGAGTGAGTGGAGTCCTTGAACCCGAGCATCTCTGCTCCCGCCAGCATCCCTCCATCAGCCACCTCTCCAAGCCCCAGTCTGCCGGCTCCCATCATGTAGCTGGGGCTGACACTGTGCTTTTGAAATGCAGGTTTGCCCTGCTTTTCTGTCTGGCCCTGTGTTACTGCCTGGTTTGGTGGCATTTCGACAGACACTTTCCCGGTCAGCCACGAGGCCTGCATTACAGGGCTTGGGGAACAACCCACCAGTCCTGCCCTCCTCATCCGCACGCCTCTAGTCTCCCGCTGCAGGCTGCTCTAAGCTGCATAGCACAGTGGAGTGGCGTGGGTAAGCGAGTAAGTGGGCAGAAGGGAGGGAAGTACTGCCGCAGCCTGGTTTGCTCTCCTGCGATGCTGGTTCTCTCCTGGAGGGGCTTGTGTTTGCTCGGAGCACGAGGTGGTGGTCTTTGAGTCACAGGAGATGAAGAAGCAGGAAAAGGCCCTGAGCCATGAGGGGGCTGGTAACATCCAAATTATTACTGAGCACTTAGTCCAAGCCAAGTGTACATCTAACCTACAGCATGTGATGCAGGGGCTATTCTTATGAAGAAGGTGGTCAGAGAGGTTAAAGCATTTCAGGCAGCTAAGAAGTGGCAAAACTGAGCATCACAGTGTCTGACTTTGGGGGTGAATGTGACGTCAGGAAGGAGTCTTGGGAAAGAGTCAGCCAAATGGCTCTGACCTTGGCTCTGACCCTGAACTGCAGTTGTGTGACCTTGGACAAGGATCTTCCTCTCCCTGGACCTCAGTTTCCCCATTTGAAAGTGGAAGGACTAGCTAAGATGCTCTCTAAGGAGATCCTCTGGCTTTAAAAGTCTATGAATAGACTTTCCCTGGGACTAATGCTTTTTAAAAACTGCTCGCAAGAACCCACACATGCACAAGCCCAGCCTTATGTATAAGTGGAGTAGGCGGCAACCTGTACGGTGTGAATAAAGGCTGCTGGGAGGGGCCCC
The DNA here is from genome assembly GCF_040802235.1 of Manis javanica. Taxonomy (NCBI): domain Eukaryota; kingdom Metazoa; phylum Chordata; class Mammalia; order Pholidota; family Manidae; genus Manis; species Manis javanica. The sequence goes on from NC_133159.1 coordinate 12,919,353, forward strand.
TGCCCCAAATAACTCCATCGCTCATCCCACTGCCAAAGTGCCTGGAATCCCACCATTCCAGAGTCGTGCCTTTGCCGAGTCCCTACTTCAGAATGCCAGTAACTTGGGGAGGCCTACAGATTATGTCCTTTCCTGCTGGGAGGAGAGGAACTTTTGTTTTGACAGATATTGAACTTGTTTGAGTTTCCTGAATTCAAAATCATTCTCCTGCAGATGGGAGTAGGCTGCCCAGGGCAGACCGGGAGAGCAGGGAGCCTTCCTTCAATTAAGCAGTGAGGAGGGAACTGGGAAGGGCAGCAGGAGGATTGAGCTGCATTAGGAAGCATCCCAGGCCTGGGCTCCAGGCGGACCTGGGTATGAATCCTGGCAACTGGTGGTGACCTTTTGGGATATGCTCTGACTTCCTCCCTCCCCAAGCCAAATGCTTCACTTCTCTGGGACTCAGCATATAGAGGTTGTTGGAATGTACTCTGGAGAAGGGGGGACCCAGCCCTGCACCAGCCATACCAGGTGGGTGTGTTCCCAGGAAAGGCCCAGAGGCTGGTGCCCAGGAAATGCCACCACCTCTCCCCTGGCTCCTTCTAGCAAGCCCAGCTCTGCACCCATCCCTCCCCTTTCAGCAGCCTGTCTGATGGATGGGAAGCTGTCATCCTCTCCCCGACCCAGCATCACCACCACGTCTCCCGCCCTGTCCTCCGCTGGCTCCGAGAAGTTGGGAAGCTATTCCTGGTGAGGGAGGACTGTGGACCATCTGCAAACTCAGGGTAACCATTCCCTGCCTCACATGGCGCTGCTGGACAGCTGGGATGATGCAAGCTGGCACATGACGGGTGCTTGAGGCATGTTGGTGACACCCCAACCCTTCCTGTCCTCAAGGCCCCTGGGTTAGTGAGCTAAATATGAATGTGGGTGTCACAGTCACAGGGTGGTTTGAGCCTTAGCCATGGCTACACACCTTCTCTTTCTTGTAACCTATCAGTCTATTCAGCCTTGGAGACCTCAACAGACAGCAGCTGTCATGGAATCACAAATTACAGGCTATAGGGGCACTCTATGTGACTGGCACATAGTAGGTTCTCAACTGATTTTGCCATGTTCCAATAGCACCTGAAGTCCTTGCGGTGGCACCTCTGGCTTCTGGGGGATCTATCTGGCCCCTGCCCAGCCCTTTGACCTCCTCTCTTGCTCATCCACCTGCACTGCAGGGACTTCCTTGGAATGTATCAGGCAGGCTAATGCCTCAGCGTTTTAGTTCTTTATCCTCTTTCTGGAACAGTCTTCCAAGACTGCATGGTTCATTCCCTAGCTCCCTTCAAATCTCCTTATGTGTCATGTCAGCAGAGAAGGCTGCCCTGATCATCCTAGCAAAGTTACCACCCCATTTACCCCTGCCTTACATTACCTTCTGTATTTCCTTATCTGTTTATTGTGAGAGTCAATGCAGAGATGATCATTTCCCCAGCATAGTCTTGTTTGCTGTTATACCACCAGCACCTAGAACAGCATCTGGCATATAGTAAGTGCTCAGTAAACATTTGTTGGACGAATGAATGCATCAGTGAATGAATACACACTGGGTGAGATGATTTGTTCACACCCATTGTTTCCTAGCACACGTGTTCCAGAACTCTAGAGGGTGCCAAAGACTGTATCCTCAAATGTTCAAAAAGAGTAAAAGGGATCAAGTAGTTACCTGGGATGAAAACCACATTGGTATAAAGCTTAATAAATGAAGGTTACTCTGTCATAGTTCATTCAGCAGACATTTATTGAGCACCTGTTATATGATGGGCACAAAGCCAGGTGTTAGGATTATAGTGCTGAGAGAGGCAAACATGTTGGTGGCATTCTGGGGTGCTCAGTACCAGTGGGGTGCTGGCAGTTTTCACAGAGTGGGGGTCTGGGTACCTGCACTGACAGGATCTCTGAGTCGGCTTGGATGGTTCCTCTGCACCGAGAGCAAATCGGCCTCCTAGGGATTATTCTCTTCCTTCTGGTCCACCTTGGTCTTGGTCTGTCTAATAAGTGGGACATCTACACAAGCAGGTCCTTAAGGGCTCCCTAGTTCCCATGTTCCATAGTTTTCTGAGAAGAGCTCAGGAGACAGAGGTAGTGGGTGTTCCCGGTTCTGGGGGAGGTGAGGGCACTGAGAAGCAGCTCACCACTGGGGTCCAGTTGCGGGTAATGAGCCCAAGGCTTGGGGAATGGGCCCTCCCTGCTGGCCTCTGGGGAGATGGCTCTTTTCCTTCATCAGCATCCTGGCACAGCATGCAAAGAACTGCTTTCCCTCAAGTGGTAAGAGCCAGGCTTAGTGCCAACTCGTTAGGAATAGTTTCCCAGCTTCCTGGAGCCAGGAGGAGGCAGGGTGGGGGACGTGGTGGTGATGCTGGGTGGGGGGAGAGGATGACAGCTTCCCATCCATCAGCTGCTGACAGGCTGCTGAAAGGGGAAGGATGGGTGCAGAGCCGGGCTTGCTAGACAGAGCCAGAGGAGAGGTGGTGGCACTTCCTGGGCACCAGCCTCTGGGCTCCTCCAGGAAACACGTCAACCCCATGGGGCTGCTGCCGGGCTGGATCCCACCTTCCACGTTCCCCAGGCCGAGTGTGCTGGATCCCAAAGGGAGGAGTTTGGCTGGGGGAGGGAAGGAGTCAGAGCAAAGCACAGAAGGAAGACCTTTGTGGGAAGGAGGGTGACTGCCTCTGTAGAGTCCCCTACCCCTTAAGGAAGCAGGAAGTATTTAAGCCAGATACCAAGAGGAACATCCTGACATAACTAGTTGGCAAAGAGAAAACTGTATTATACAAGAGGAGCATGGATAACTGTGTAGAGGTGGTCGCTTCTGATTTCTGAATCATCTGTATGAATTCTCATCCATCCATTCATTCATTCGTTCAGCCTTACTTATCTACTACACGCTAGGGCTGAGACCTGGGAAAAGGCAGGTAAATAAGACAAAGTCCCCACTCTCAAGGAGACTGTGAGTGAGACAAGACATGAAACCAGCTAATATAACAGACTGAAGCTGCTGGGGCCATTGCAGTGGGACTGACAAGGGGCATCAGGAGTCACAGAAGAGAGAAAAGAGATGATACATGGGGCCAGGAGGATCACAGGAGGCTTCCTGCAGGAGGTGGTATCTGAACTGGGGCTTGTAGTACCTCAAGATACCCAGGAGGAGAGGACAGTGTGGACTGTCCTTCCCAGGGGTGGAAAAGTCCAAGGCGCAGGCGAAGTGGCAGGTCACCACTTGGCTGAGGCATGTGGTTTGGGTAGGGGTGCTGAGGCAAATGTGGTTATCAGGGAAGACTGAGTCACCTGACCTGTGTTTGGCCAATCAGTATGGTCCATTCTCCTGGTCCCTATGTGATTGGTTCCAGAATAGCATGTAACCCAAGATGGTCCAATGAGAATCAGCCATGGGACTTTTGCTGAAATTGCCCCCACAGCTCATGTCAGTTATAACCAAGGGAGTTTAGCTCAGTCAGCTCAGGCTGCTCTAACAGAATACCACACACTGGGGAGCTTGAGCCACAGAAATTCATGCTCACAGTTCTGGAGGCTGAGAAGTGCTGGGTCAGGGTGCCAGCATGGGTGCATTCTGATGACAGCCCTCTTCCTGGTTTGCAGATGGCTGGCTTTTTGCTGTGTGCTCATATGGCAGAGAGCAGAGAAAGCTCTGGCCCCTTCACACTCTTAGAAGGGCACCCATCCCATCATGGAAGCTCCGCCTCCATGACCTCATCCGAACCCAATTACTTCTCAAAGGCCTTGCCTCCAAATACCATCACTTTTGGGGTTAGGGCAGGAACAGATGAATTTGGGGGGACATAAACATAACGATTTAGTCCGTAGGAGAGTTATTTTACGCACATCCTCTAATGGGGAGGTAGGGAGTCCAGAAACAGAGATGTGGGTGAGCTATAACTCTGCCCAATACTCAGTGCACAGTCATGGACCCTTCACTGCCTCCTGCGGGGTCTCCGCTGCCATATTTGTACAATAAGGAACTCAAGCTAGAAGAACTTCAAAGCCCTGCCAGTTCTTACACTCTGAAGTCACACGTCTCAAATGGTCATCTCCTCTCTGTCCTTGGTGTCACCATCTTGTGTGTGTATGAGTGTGTGTGTGTAAAAGAGTTCTGCTAAATATCTGATCACGTAAGAATGCAGAACAACTGTTATCTGCAATATCTGTGCCGTACCTCTGCTTTTTTCCATTAACAAGATTGAGGAGAAAATTTTTTATGAGGCTTTGCATCTTGAAAAGAGCCTAAACCCTGACTGGCTGTCACACTCCGAGGCCAGGTTGTCTGTCCATCACTCAGCACAGCACAGCTCCAGCCCAGGCTGTGGAGGCCTGGGGACTCTTGTGTCCCCTGGCATCTCCCCCATCTCTGTTCTCCATAAGACTGGGAAGTTCATTATTTCCCTGGCTGGCTTTTCTGGCGAGACTCAAATGAATTTTCCATCTCTCCCCTTCTCCCAAGCCTTACAATCATTAAATGCCAGGGAAAGTTAAATAAACAGCTGATTTACAGAAGCATTTTCTTCCTTTCTTTTTAAAAGCAGGAACCTCTATTAATCAGTTGTACTGAGAGCAGTCTGATTAAGCAGTTGGCTCACCCTTCAGATGAGCGAGTGTGGGGTCAGAGGGCCTGGAGACTGGTAAGAGGCTCCTAATCAGGGACTAAAAATAACTCTGCAGACTCCTGCCCCTCCCTTCTCCCCTCTGAGGTCCAGGGCAGGCCTTTTCTGCCTGGAGGGCTGAAGCAGGACACCTGGCCTTGACCCCCTGGGTCTCTCCACCATTCTGAGCTGGAAAGGTTTTTTACAAATAATTGCACTCAACCCCATTACTGTGTAGAAACTCAGAGAGGGGAAGGGACCTGCCTGAGGTTACACAGCAAAGTCATGACAGTGCTAGGATTAGAACACTGAATCCTAATTTGGATATAAGCAATAATGAGGTTTCCAGATTTGAATGCCTTGACAATTTGGCAAAAAAAAGGAAAACACGTAACATCTACTGGCAACATCAGAGGGCCACAAAGAGAACATGCACAGATACACTCTTGCACACATTCACACAGCAAGGCACCCCAGAGTGTGTGCATGTACGCACCCCTACACTTGAGCTGGCGCCTCAATTGCTTCTGTTTTTTATTCCTTGGAGAGCCAGGTGATTTCTGCTGTCTCCCTAGATCAAGTGCCCCCACCTATCTGCCTCCTGCCCCACTCAATCTGGTGCCCCCAGGCCCTTGGACCTGTCTGCAGCCTCATAGGGATGCTGGCCTAGTGGGGAGCTCAGTGGGCAGCACTTACAACCCTGGGTCTGGTCCTTCTCTCTTTGATGGCTGGTGATTCTGGGCCCCTTGAAACTCACCAACGGTGGTAAACTCCCCCTTCTGTAAAAAGGGGATAGAAATACTTATTTCCCAAGTCTGTGGTGGGGATTAAGTGTGAGGGTTTATTGAGCAATGCTACTGGATTTGTTCAGCAAACGCATGTCAAGGGCCCTGGTCCCAAGGGGCACGGCACCATGTGTCTTCCTGCCTTGGCACATGGTGGATGTTCAGTAAATGGGAGCAATTGCCGGTATTATTTGATCACTGGGTGTTTACTGAGCAAATTACCTTGTGTCAGGTGCTCTGCCTGGTTCAGAGGCAAATAGCTAGACTCATTGACCAGGTGTCTCCAGTGGGGAGTGCCCAGGATGGCAGAGACATAGGAAAGTGATTCCAAATGATACAAAAATCACTACATATGATGAGACAGGGGTCACATCAAAATTCAAGTTCACATACCTGGGCACTTACTATGCCCAGGGGCTGTGTTGAATGCTTTGCTCCAGTAAATTCTCTGAACAATCCTGTGAGATAAGTACCATTATTGCCTTCACTTTGCAGATGAGGAAACGGAGACACAGAGAAGGTTAGTGGGTTGCCCAGGGTCCCACAGCTGGTGGGGGGCAAAAAGGGCAGTGGAAGCACAGAGGAAGGGTTACTAACTGCAAAGGGGGAGTCAAGGAGGGAAGCGTCTCCTAAAGGAAAGTTTTGAGTGGGGTCTTGAAACCTAAGTTTCCACCCCCCACCCCCTGCCTTGTTTCCTGGTCCCCCCACCCCCCAGGGAGCCAGCCCACTGCTTGACCCTGATGGGGCAGTCATGTGACATATCTCGCCTCGCCCCGGCTGACTGGACCAGGATGGGCACCCAACCAGTGAGCTGGACTGAGCAGACTCCAGCTCCCAAGGATTCAGATGCGGTGGCCAGAGGGTGGGAGTCCCAGCACCTTCCATCGCAGAGGAGCTGGAGCAGAGGAATGATGGAGCGCAGAGCAGATCCATAAAGAGGCAGGAGGAAGAACCTCCGGTGGGAGTTGGGGGTGTCTGGGAAAGTGGGAAGGAACTTGATTTAGATCCAATTCCTTTCCATGCCTGAGTTCCAGGGACCCAGCTGTTCGTCCAGTTCCTGGGGTTCATAGGCACCCTCAGAGCCTGGTAATCAAATCCTGTTTACTTAAGTGAAATGAGAGAAGGCTTCAGTTTCTTACCACCAAACAATGCCAGCCTAAGAGAGATGAACAAAGGCCTCTGTGCCTGCCAGAGATGACGGGAGAGGGCAGAGGCGGAGGCGGGCAGGGACGGGCCCTGGAGCAAAGGCCTGGCCCCCTGCAGGCTGGGACGGAGGGCAGGGGGAGTGGGTGTGGAGAACAGACAGCAGGGGACCTGGGGGCCTTTTCACCTCAGAGTTTATGCCCAGATGTTGGACGGATGGTTATTTGTGAGGCTGCTGGGCCCTCCCCTCGTAATGGAGGCCCCATAGCTCATTTTCAATCAGGCCCTGTCCCCAGCACACAAGCAGAGTTAATTAAACATAGCCTCCCTTCTGCAAGGAAATGGAAAGCAACCTCCTGATAGAACAATTAGTATTTACAGCCCCGCCCCTCTTCCTTCCTCGGGCCTTCTCTTAATGCCTCGCCTTTATCATCTCAGACTCTGCTTGCTGCCCATAAATTAACATCAGGAAGCCAAGAGGAAGGGAGGGAATAGGGACAGACGGCTCATTTATTCACTGGGACAGGGAGACCCTCCCTGCCAGCAAGTGCTGGGGCCAGTCTCAGTGCCAGGAGCATGTGACACGGGGCAGTCATGTGACACATGTCCCCCAGCCCTGGCTGACTGGACCAGGTTGCACACCCAGCCAGTGAGCTGGATAGGAAGCCAGGCCACTGAGTTGTTGGCAGCAGGTGTCTTAACCTCTCTGTCTTCTCATCCATGTCACGGATAGCATGGCCTGCCTCTGAAGACTGTTGTCAGGATCACCTGAGACCCATGTAAACAAAGTGTCAAGCACAGTGCCTGACATGGATGCTTGACCTATTTCCCTCTTACTCCTAAGGTGGGACTAGGGACCAGTGGTCCACAGCACTTGGAACATAGTCTTGCTGTGTGACATCAGACCAGTTACTTGGCTTCTCTGGGCTCTGTGGAAAGGAAGGCTATGGCCACCTCTCTGAGTCAAGCACGTTCCCCAGAGAGTGGAGAACCAGTGGTATGGTGCAGTGGAATAAGACAGCTGGTATCCCATCCTCCTGGCCCTACTGTTTCCTGGCCATACCAGCTCAAGTGGTTAACTTCCTGTGCTCGATTTCTTGACTATAAAATGGGGGTGACATTTCCCTCCTTGAGGGGTCAGAGTTACTAAGTCTAAAACATGCAGAACAGTGCTTAGCACATGATCAGCGCTTGATAGGTGTCAGCTCTTCTTATTTGTCAGCTGGCCCAGCCCCTGCCTTCAGACAGAACTGCAGCCAGACACAGAAGCCTGTTCTTAGAGGATATATCTGAAATTTCCATCAAAAGTGACTCCAGAAAGAAGAGTCCCCCATCTTGGCTGACTGCTTCCATGTCCAAGATGGTGGGGGCTGGGTGAGGTTTTGCTGCTTCGGTGTCATCTTTCTTAAAACAGTAAAAATCTTTCTTACAGACTGAAGTTCAACATGCAGGGCTGTCAGGAGGAATCGGTGAGGTTATGATGGGAAGTTCTGGGTATGTGGCCCTCCCCCCCAGCCACTGCCACCCTCTACTGACCGATGGGCAGCTGCAACCCTGAAGGTCTCCAGTAAACCAGAGGTGCTTGTTGAGCACCTGGGGCATGCAGGCATCGTGCCAGGTGCTGGGAATGGGGGCACGTCAGACCTGGAGCTGCCTGCTCTCAGGGCAGAGGTGCAGGCTGACATGCATTAAACTAACCGGTGGCTCCGGGCTCCGGGATATGATGAATCCCTCCTAGGGGGCTACACAACTAGAGCAGGAAGGTGAGGTAGAGACACAAGTGCTGGAGTCGAGAAACCAGAGGGGAGTGCCTGGGAGTGGAATGGCACGGCCTCACTCAGGGGGTGGCCCTGGCCCAGCCGTGTTGGCTGGAAGTGCGCTCTGGGGTCTAACCTGAATCCTTTCTGCTACAAAAGAATCTCATTTCCCCAGATCCCATCATCCCAATAACAGATCTTATGAACTAGAGGCCAAGTTGGCAAATGTAAGATCAGACTAGCAGATAATGAGAGGGGATTTCCCTGTGGGACACAGCAATAGCTCAGAAGGCAAATTCCCAAAGCAGATGTGGCCACATTCAGAGCCCTGACAGCCTCGAGCCTTCCATGAGGGCTACTCGGAAGAGGCAACAGGGATGGTGGTGAGTTAGCTCCACCTGGACCGGACAACCAGACTATTGGTGCTAAGATCCATCTCACTGCTTTACACCTTGAAGATGGGCTGTCTCTTTAAAAAAAATTTTTTTTTTAATTTGTATTTCCTAGAGCTGGGTCTGGACATACTACGGATGGTGGGAATTGTCTCTCCTTTTAGATCTTATACCCCTTCCCAAGCCACTAATGATCACAGCTGATGATCAATGTACTTGGCTGAGTCCTCCAAAGATGGGATGGTTGGGGTGGGCTACCCTTAAATCCAGCTTCAAAATCAATCCCAACCTGGGGAAAGGGTCTTTTCGGTCTTCAGAAGGCTTGTGAGTGGGCCATGTTGAGATGCTCCTCTTGGCCTGCTCCTTTCTGGGCTAAATGACACCCTCTCCCTCCCCCTTTCCTGACCTGGCCCCCAAGGTGCTTGCTCCTGGGGGTGGTGTGGGTTCTCTGCCTCACATGCCACATGTGCCGCTCCAGCAGGTCCTGTCTTGCTGGCCTCGGCTGGCACTGCTCCCTGCTCCTGCCTCGGCTCCGAGTCTGCTCAGCAGGTTGGGCTGTGCTGGGGCAATGGTGGGCCACGCTGGCTAAGAGGGTGGGCTCTGGAGCTGGACTCCCAGCTCTGCCTCTCTGTCCATGTGATCTCAGGCAAGTGACTTTGCCTCTCTGGGCCTCAGTTTCCTTCCTGTGAAATGGAGATAACAAGGATGGTGCATTCAGTGAGAGATGCAGTCAAGCACTTAGAATACCACCCAGGCATCCTGCAAGTGCTAATTAAATGAGAGGCTTCATTATTTCTGTTCCCCATCCTGCCCCAGAGGCTCTGCCAGACCTCAGCCCAGGGCTCCAGGAAGAGCCTGGGATGACTAGTGGTGCAGCAGCTTCTCTCTGCTTTGCACCAGCTGGGCCCTGAGGACACACAAGCCAACAAGAATTGTGGCCAACGGGAAGCTTACATTCTAGAAGGTGGGGAGGCCCACCACTGTCCCCCGCAGCACGTTTCCCCAGCTACTTCCCGGCCAAGGTCATTTACCTTGTGTGTTGTCTCCCCCCACACACGGTGGGCAGGGGCTTGGTCTTGCTCACTTCTGCACCCCCAGTGCCCTGCATAGATCCTGGCATACAGCAGGTGCTCAGTAAATACTTGCTGAATGAATGAAGGCAATGTAGCTTTAGCATGTCTCTCCTGGGGCCTGGGCTGGCAGTGGTCATGGGCTCTCACTCTGTGGTCCTCTGTCTCCTGGCAGAGTGGGGACCCCCCACTCCACTCCCCCAGCCGCCTCTGGGATGCACTTCTCCCTACCTATAAAATGGCAAGGCTGAGCTGTCTTGACTGCTTCTAGCTTAACTTCTGACTGGAGCTGAGGGCTTGGCCTGACCCACCTCCCCTGGCTCTGACTGATTCTTCTGCCACCTGGCCTGCCTGGGTTGATGGAGGAGAGCCAGCGGCTTCCCTGGGCCGGTGCAGTCTGGGTGTGTGGCTCCCATAACCTCTGCCTCCGCAGTCCCATCCAGGAAGACTGAGGGGTGGCTGCTACTCCATCTGCCCTGCATCTGCCTGTCTTGTTGGCAAATCTTGTGCCTGTCCTTCTGTTTGGAGTGCTAGTGTCCGAAGGTTTATTCCCAAAGACAGACTCGGCTTCAATGCCCCACTTACCAACACGTGACCTTGGGCAAGTGCCTTTACCTCTCTGAGCTTCAGTTTCCTCATCTGCATTATGGGTAGTAGTCATTCCAGTCCCAAAGATTGCCAGGACGATTAAATATGGGGACAGTTAAAAGCCTGGTGTGTCAGAGGGGGTTCAAATCCAGGTGTGGACACTTCCTAGATGTGATTTTGGCTAGTGACTATATACTACTTCGCACCAGTTTATTTATCGATAGGATGGAAATACTAGTAAAAATAATAGTTGAATCTTGTTACATTGCAACGAGGACTGAATGAGCTAATGCATGAGGGCACTTGGTACTATGTTTGGCGTACAAGTTAATTTATACCTATACTTACGTATTTATACTCACGCTCTTACTGTTATTCTAATCTCCATCTTTTTGTGTGTGAGCACCTAGTGGGTGCCAACAAGTCAAATAATACTTATCCTCTTGCCACCTTTAAAAGTCAGGGATTTTAGTTGTTGTTGTTTGATGTGGGCACAGTGAAGGTTTGAATTCACCTATTCCTGCTGACCTGGGATTTACTACTCTGGGTGTAGTGCTCCCTCTGGTAAGGTCGGAAGAGTTCTTCTTGTTGAAAAAATAACGTTGACTAGAGAAAAAGCTTGTCACACAGGTGTTCGGAGTCCTTCCACATGTCTTAAGTCAGTGTATACTTCACTATTTGCATTTGACAGGAAAGACCATCAAAGCCCAGAGAGGTTCAGTCAGCTGTCCAGGGTCACACAGCATGCCGATCCAAACAACACTTCCAGCCTCTGGTTAAGGCTGAGAGTGGCAGGCCACTGTCATCACTAACACCACCATTATTGGTGTCATCTACATGTGAGTGGGGAGTTAAGGTCTCCCAGTCATTTCCACAGTCACAGTTTCTTGCGATCCTCCCAACAGTCCTGTGAGCTGGGTGGTACAAAGTCAGCCCAAACACTATTGCCATTTTTCAAAGCAGGAACTCGGAGGTTCAGAGGAGGCACAGACTGACGTAAGGTCACACGGAGGGAGTGGCCTCTGATTCCCAGCTTGCAGTTCAGCCTGCAGAGCAGGGCAGCCCTCATGAGATGTGGGGGCCTTGTGTCTTCATGCTGCCCACCTCCACCCTCAGAGGCCCTCCAGGCCCAACCCAGTGTCCTCAGCCCAGAGCCCTGGAGCGGGTGGGTGCCTTTTGTAAGAGAGCTCAGAAACTGTTTTGTGGACCTGACACTCTCAAACGCCAACACGCAATGATTTTTCCTTCTCTTGAAGAGCTGGAGAGATTAATAGCTTCTGAGTATTGACTCTGCTTTCAACCAGTTGCACAAAAGCAACATGTGTCCCTTCCGGGAAGACGGACGATCTCTCTGCAGCAGGAGACGAGAGCCCAAAAGACCTGCAACTTCCCTGGTGCATTTCTTCTTGTTTAGAAATCACTTTGGGGGTTTTAAAAGATGGGTCCATGGCAGAATGTGCTGAAACTTGTCACTGGGAGTTTCCTGTGAGTTAAAGGAACTGGGATGTCATGTCGTTCTGGTCCTGCCATTTCTCCTCTGAGGAGGCCAATATGGAAGGCCAGACCTGCTCTGCACACCTGGGATATGCTCTTGATCCAGTCCCTGATGCTTGACTGCACAACTGTGAGGAGCCCCTCTGACTAATGGGGCCAAGAACCTACCAGACTCTTATAAGGATTAAATGAGTTGGTGCAGGTAAAGCCCTTGGAATGCAGCCTAGCACCTAGTGGGGGCAAAGTAAATGTAAGCAATTCTTCTCCATCTTCACAGTATTCATCTGACATCAGGCAGAGGGTAGGAGCCATGTATGTGATATAGTAATACTTCAGTTTGGTAGGGGGAATAAAAGGAGCATAATCCTCCTTTGGTCACTGTCTCTCAGTGTCTTAAAACCCGCATCTCATTGCATTAAAAAGAAAACAGCAATGAAGGGGCAGAACCAGAGACCGTGCCCAGGGAAAAGACAGCCCAGAGGCAGACACCCGTTTCACAAACCAGCTGTTTCACTGGCTGCAAAATGTCACGGGTCCCTGAGCACGCTGCCTGGAGCCCTTCTCAGGAGCGGCCTGTGATGTGTGTGTGTGTGCAGGGAGCGGACAACTGGGACTCAGTTTGGAAATGTCCTCCCCGAGCCTGGGGCGGTTGGTCTGGTATCCAGAGAGGCCTGAACTGAGGAGCCTTTCCTGGGATCGTCATCCGGGTCTCCTTCTTTGACTTTGAGGAATAGTGGCTACACCCCCCTGCAGGGATCAAAGCCACCTTTCTCTCTCTTCTGTTCCTGCCTTCTGTCTGCTCTTGCCTTGCCCAGAAATGGTCTAGGAGAAAGCCCCCAAGGAAGTGGGGGCTGGAGTGTCTGCTCAGACTTCTGTACTACACGGCCTTCCCTGCACACTCAGTGTCAGAGGGTGAGACATGAGCCAGGCTGGAGCAGCCTTGTTTTCAATCAGGGCAGGAGGCTGAGCCACAGAGCAATGATGACAGTCATTAGAGCTACGTGCACAAAGCATTTCTTATGTATCTCCTTTAACGCTCAAAATAATCCTAAGTAAAGTATCTCTTTTAATGCTCCAGATAGTTCTATGAGGGAGGTGTGAGAACCCCATTTTACAAATGAGAAAATTGAGGCTTGGAGAGAGAAAACAGCTTGCCCCAAATCACAGTTTGAAAGAAGCAATATCAGGATTTGAACCCCATTATGTGCAGTCCCATTCTCACCCACTGCATGGCCACATGCTTCATAAAATGGGACTATTTAGTAGTTTTGTTTTTAATTACTACATCCACTTCCCCTTCCCTTTTAAAAAATAGATTCCAAAGTTTCTCCACCTATTTACTGGATCCTGTGAGAAGGGCTGGGAAATCGCCTTCCCATTTTAGGGATGAGGGAGCCGAGTCAAGGCTCAGAGCAGGAACGTGACCTGTCCTAAGTGGCAGCCAGCAGCCCTGGTCTCCAGCCTTCTCTCCTTGGAACGCTAGGTTAGAGGCGGCTGTGTGTCTGGGAGGAGCCATTGGGGTGTTCTGCCAACAGAAGGAATGATTAGCACAAACTCATTTCCCAAAGTATCATTCCCCTCTTTTCAGAGATTGGATTTGGCTTGTTAATAAGGGCATGTTCCCCAGCCCTCCATCACTACCTCCAGGTTTTGAGCTTCCTCCCCTGCTGCAGTTTAACCAAGTTATTCATTAACTGCTATGTGCCCAGAAGGCATTTATATCAACTGCACGTTTGGAAATTCAGCTGCATTGAAAGTGGGGGAACAAGTGGATGACCTGCTTGGGGATCGGGTGGGATCTGGGAAACATGCTCTGGAGGGCTTCACCTTTCCCTGACCCTGAGCGTGCAGCCCAGCAGTCTGCTGCTGGGGAGTGGAAGCCTCGCCGGAGGCAGGGGGTTGGCAGATGGGAGTATTATCAGTCTCTTACTTCATCTTTCAGGGGTTCCCTACCTCTAGCCAGATTTCTCATTCCCTCCCTCCCTATCTGTACATACCCATCATTAGTGTTCACTGCCTTTCTCTCCTGACCCCTTTCTCCCCAGCCCCTCTAGAACAAAAGACCCACAAGGGCAAGAATCTCGGCTTTTTCCCTGGTGTTCTAAGGGCCAACCAATAGGCGCTTAAGTAGCATTTGTTACGTGAGTGAATGAGCATGGATATAATATTGAAGAGGGTCCAAATGTACAGGCATTAAGATAAAACTGGAGATTCCAAAGTATATAAAGAAATGCCATTGTCTAGACCCCTATAGGCAATACTTCCTTCCATCTGCCTCAGTGCTGCTTATGAGGGGAAGTTTGAGCTTACAGGCCAATAGGAGGAATTCAAGTGCCTCACCTAGCATTCTGCCCTCTCCACCACCTGACCCCTGCCCTCCTCTCCTGTCTATCTAACATGCCTCCCAGTTAGTTGGAATTGCTTACACTTTCCAGACGCACTTTGAGCTACCTTTTCATACCTCAGGACCTTTGCAGATTTTTTCCCTAAAGGAATTGCCTTCACCCTCTTGTCCACCTGGAAAACTTCTACACGCTATTTGGGACTAGGTTCAGATGATACCTCCTTTGGGAAGCCCTCCTAGATTTTTTCTTTTGGTTTGGGGCAAAATTAGACCTACCCTCTCTCCTTTGTGGCTTCCTCTACTAAAGAACATTTCAGATGGTTGATGTGCTTATTTCTGTCTGTCTCCTCCTTGATATGGGAGCTCTTTTGGCCAGGAACGAGTCCCTCAGTACCTAGGACAGAGTGGTTTTGAGGAATTATTGTAATAATAACTATTTGGGGAATTATTATAATGATGGTGGCTACGGATTATTGGGTACCCCTCTGTTAGTGCTTTAACATTCAGTTTTCTTAGTAACTCTGTAATGTAGGAACTGTTATTTTCCCCATTTATAGATGAGGAAACAGATGCAGAGAGATTATGGTAACTTAGCCAAGATAATACCTTGATCAGTGGTGGAGCCAGAAATAGAACCTGGGCAGGCTGACTGGAGCCCCTGAGCTGAATGTGTCTGTGATATTGGAGAAAACTTTACACCTGTCTGGGTCTCGGTGTTCCCATCTGTACAATCGATTGTTAGGACGAGGTAATATTTAGGATGTTTTCATTGAGGATGCTATTTGGGTTCTCTTCTCTCCAGAGACGATGTTTCTGTGCAGCAGCATCTTCCTGTTAGAAACATGGTTGGGACCCCAAAGGGCTGGGAGAGGAGGGTACCAGTGAGCTTTTGTTTCTAGGACAATGTTGGTCGGGAGGGAAGGGCAGGGAGATGGGTCATGGCTTGAACATATCAGAGACTCTTTCTGGACTGTGTTTTATTTTGTTGTTTTTCCTCAATTATCCTTTCCTCCTCACCCTTTCTATGGCTTCCCAGTGGGAGGAACCTATGTTCCCATTGGCTTCTGACTTAGCCATGTGACTTGCTTTAGCCAATAAAATGTGGATGGAATTAATCACGTGCTAGTTCCAAAATAAGGCCTTTAGAGCCACGGCAAGTTCCTGACAGCAGTCTTGAGCACTCTTGTCCATGAAAGACCCTGAGACCTGAGGTCCTAGAATAAAGACACATGGGACAGACCTGGTTCCTACTGAAGCTTAGAGTCCAGCTTGGCCCAATTCAACCCCAACCCAAATCAACTGAACTGTAACTAAACTATAGACCCGTGAGTATGAAATACATGTTTGGTATTGTGAGTCCCTGAGAATTTGGGGATGTTTGTTAGGCAGCATTAGTATAGTGGAAATCTGACCAATATATAGACTAAGCACCGGACCAATGTAAGTGTAGCATCCTCATTGAATTATATTGTCACTAATCATACAGAGGTTTAACATTAAAGTCAAATTAGCAATGACCCTTCAGTAAACAGATGGTATTCAGACTTTCCAAACTCCCCCAGTCCTTTAGATAACATCAAGGGAGGGGAGTTTTGACAGACCATGGAGTGGCTCTTCTTTGTCCTTGTTATATATAGCTAACAGTGTTTTGTTTACTCTGTTAATCAAGTGTGCCTCCAAATGAAGTTCCTGACAACTGGTCTTCTAGAAGAAAGGTTCTGAGGGGGGAAGGGCTGTCCCTTCTGTCACTTTTGGCATATTTAATACAGAACTAGGACTTCCACAGTTTGATTCAGGACCTGGAGTCTGGTTTGGATTACTGGAAATATTAAGCAATGAGGAAAGTTGTCTCAGAAGAAAGGTGTCCTGTGCTTCTAGCTTCTTGAGTCTGACGTATGGGTGTGGGTGGTTTAAGTGGTATGTTGAGAGGGAGATGGAAATGGTGGGAAGGAATTTGGAAAGTTTCAGAAATTTTGCAGCCTACCCAATCTTTGTGAAAGACTTGGTTTTTCTGATTCAGGCTTGGTTTGGACATTGCCCACTCCTACAATTCGGCACGTGCTAGTAAAATCTCCTAAGATCCTGTAAGCCTGCTTTTTTAGTTCTTATAACCTGACCCTAGGGCCCTGGGGCCATGGATGGGGCCTCGTGGGCATGACACTCAGGTGCATTGTCTCATGGTTCCCTGTATTCATCCCCTATCACTGCTGTAATAAATGTCCACAAACTCTGTGGCTGAAAATGATATACATTAATTTTCCTACAGTTCTGAAGATCTGAAGTCTGAAATCAGTTTCACTGGGGGGAAAGTGAAGGTGTCAGCAGAGCTGGTTCCTTCTGGAGGCTCTGAGGGAGAATACGTTCCTGTCCCTTTTCTTAAATCTAGAGGTGCCTGCTTTGGTTGACCCATGACCCGTTCCTCTCAACGCTCTAGCTGTTTGCTCTCTCCATCTCATCTCCCACCTGTGACTCTGACCCTTCTGCCTCCCATGTGATTACATTGGGTCTTTCCAGATAACCCAGGAAGATCTTCCCATCTCAAGATCTGCAAAGTCCCTTTTATCATGTAAGGTACCATATTCGCCAGTTCAGGAATTAGGATGGGACATCTTTTGAGGGGTGTTCTTCTGCCCACCAAAGATCTGATGTCTCCTTGATAGCAGGGGACACAGGTATTCCCACCCCGTTGCTCCCATTTGACAGTAGAAGAAACTGAGAGCAGTAGGTTGCAGATTCAGGATCAGATCCCAGAGTTATGACTCCTACTGTTTAAGCTACTATTATTAGTATTATTAAATAACAGTAAAATTTATTAAATATTTGAAATTTGCCCAGCACTGTTCTAAGCACTTTTACGTATGTTATACATTGTTATTACTCCCATTTTACAGGAAACTGAGTTTAAGGGAATTTGGGAAACTTGTCCAAGATCCTACAGCCATTAAATAGTGGAGTTGGAATTTGAATCCAGGTCTTCTAATGTGAAAACCCACGTGTAGTAGCTGCTCTTGGTGCCCCACCTAGATCCTCTTTACCAGACTAATGCACCCGTCCCCAGCTGCTGTGAGTGTTGACTGCTAACCGCTCACAGCTGCCCCCCTCTCCTGAGAATTTCTCTTGCCTCCAGGAGCAATTTCATCAGGAAATGCCTGGAAGATTGCACCTGCTCCCAGGGGTCCCCTAGGTAACAGCTGATGGATAAAGAGTGCACAGTACTGACCTTCTTCCATCAAGGTAGGACATATTTGTGGTGTCATTCATGCTCCAGAACTCCCTGTGGGATTAGGTTGCGACTAGATCTCAGCTGAACCCACTTCTTTATTTAGCTTCCTCCTCCATCCCCATCCTATTTCACTCGCTCTCAGCTTTCTCTTGAGAGCTCTCCTTCAGTAAATCACTTATGTGAGAATTGCCATCTCAAGCTCTTCTTGTAGGGAAACTGACCTAAGACATGGTCTCAGTTAGGGTTCAGTCAAGAAAGAACTAATAGGGGTGCTAAAGAATAAAGGGTTTGTTATAGGGATTTGACCTCAGGCAGTTGTGGGGACTGGCTAGACAGTCCATGGAACGTTGTTACCTCTTGCTGAAGTCAGTTGGACAGGCGATTGGGAAAGAAAGGTGGACACACAATGGGGAAACAATGACTTGTGCAAGAACCAGCCAGAACCCCCGGTGATGAATTGGAACTCTTGTATGTCTCTTGGTATCTCTAAGCTTCTGACCTGCAGAAGAAGTTGGCATGCTTCACCCAGAGTTGCACAGCACCCAGCCTGAGGTCTGGAAGTGATGGAGGAGGAGCTGTGGCAGGAGCTGGGGTTGCTGCAGACCTGGTTGCTGCCCCACCCTCACAAGGTGAGCCGTGCGTGGGAACTACAACCGGGTTTGAGCCTACTGACCTTCCGAACGCAAACATGGATGTTGTTTCCCTTCACTTCTGCCCTCCAAATCCCAAGCAAATTTCTCTGCTGTGAACCAAAGTCAGAACCAGAAAGGGAAAGGGATTTTGGGAGATGTGTTTCCAGTTTAGTTAAGCTGACCCAGTATAAAAACACCATAGATTACCCATGTCAACTTGGCACATGTACATACTTCTTTTAACCATAACCATATTGAGCTTCCAAATTAAGATCATAGCAAAATCACACTTCCTCCTAACATAGTGCAGTTAGCCCTGGTACAACTGAAAACACACTAACCTCCTTCCCAAGAGAGGCTACAAAGTCCCTTTGTCTCATCCTACCAACCAAAGACAGGTTGTCTATCTTTGAGTGATGGTCATAATGTTTCTAGCTGAGTCAAATCCTTTATCATCCTATCATGTAATCACTGAACGGTAAGTTAGCAACTGTTAACAAAACTTATGTTAGATGGCAGGGGAAAGAGAGAGGGGAAAAAAGAATTGATTAACATATACACAAATATCTTCATACAAAATTCAAAAAATACTCAGATTTATTTTCTTCCTCATTTCTTCAACTGGTTAAGTATGTGACCACAGCTGGTACTTCTAATTTCCTCCTTCTATTACCCATTTCATATCTCATTTGCCCTCAGCAATAACCTTGGCCTATCACTGTTCCTTGCCTGATAGGGTAAAATCAACCTTCATTCCTTGAGGTCTGGGCCATTAGCTGTCTACCTATAAAGGGTGGCTGTGTTTTTTATTGACTTTAATCACAGGATATGGGAATACTAAAAGGCGCCTCAGAGGATTCTCTTGAATTCAAGGCATCTTCTTGTTTGTCCCCAATGAATAACAGTAACCTAGTTTTCCCTTGATACTCAGGACTAGTTGCTTTAGTCAGTATGAAACCCATTTCTATGCCCACTGATTCACTGGCGAGGGGAGCCCAAAGCAGCCAGATAGTGGTCTCATCTCCAGTTTACTGGGACCATTGTTACATCTCCTGGTAGAAGCATTCCTTCTTTGGGAACTAAGACTTCTATGCCAACAGAGCCTAAAGTCCTAGGGACAGAAAGCAGAACCTTTGCGAGTGGATCACATAGGATAATAGTGTGAAGAGCCACGCCCATTTCCACTCCTTGATTGTTGGACTTAATCTTGGCTATGGAATGAATAGCATCATATACTGGTTGCTAAATTTAGAGCATAAACTACTCTCTGGAGGATGTTGCCCCAGCTCCACAAGGTCATTGTCACATGGCTGGTGCCATACCTGAGCCTTCAAAAATCCATTCCACTGTTTTGTCATACCAGCCGCTTCATGATGTTGGACCAGGTAAGACCAGTAAATTAACTGAACACGGGCACTTTGCCACACTTTACCTAATAATTGACTTGGTCATAAGCAAAGCAAAGGAGTGCTGTGATGGTGTATACAGTGTCACTGTGGTGGTCTTGCCCACAGATGGTGGTTTGGGCAGAAGCACTGTGGGTAGAGAGGCAAATCGATAGCCCAGGTAAGAGTCTGGCTAAGTGAGCGAGTGCAGAGCATGCTGCCACATTAGGGCGTCAGGGCTGGACTCTGTGGTTGGTAACTTGGACGCTCAGCAGCAGTGATGGTAGCCAGATCAGACTGGATGAGCAAATGTCCAATTTGCTGGCTCCATGCATAGCCTCCATTCTTTCCACCATGGCCATTTTATTCATGAGTCCATCGGATAATGATAGGGAGGTCTTGGGGAAGAGTTTGACTGAAATCTGCAAAATGGATCATTTTGCCCATCCAGTTATTAGGATCCTCTTCTTCTGAGGTCACTTTTTCATGAGTGTTTACATGGACACAGACAAATTCACCTAATCTGCCAATTCAGAAAGTCCTACCATACACTTCTCCTCAAGACCTCATTTTGCCAATTTTCCAATTTGTTTTTGTAACTGGAAACTTCCAAGTGCCTGACTATTCAACCAAACCAATAGCCACGGCCCATAAATCAATGTAGATTCATACCTATGGCCATCTCTCCTTCCAGGCCAAGTAAACACTCAGTCTCACTGCTCCAAGGTCTGCCACTGTGAGGATTTTCCTTTACTCTGGCCCAGAGATTGGGGTTGTGGGCTGCAGCTTCCCCTTTTGGGTAATGCCAGCGTATGGTGCAGAACCCTCTATAAACCAGAACCATTTTTCTTCTTCCTCAGCCAACTTGTCAGGGAAGTCCACATGAGGCCACAGGTGTGGGCTGAGAGAGAGGAAGTGATGCAGCATGAGCAGGAGAGACGCATCTGACACATTTACTCAGGTGACTTGAGTTGTCTTGACCTGCTTGAGATGATATTGTATATGCCACTTCCATTTCCTGCTGACATTGCTGCTGTGAATGCCCAGTTTTATGGCTTGGTTGCTCAGACAACACTCAGTTCACGCCGGGCAGCTCAGAGGGTATGGTAACTTGGAGGCCCGTGGTCACATTTTTGGTCTCTAGCACAGTCCAGTAGCAAACCAGAGGCCATTATCTCAGAAGGAGAATAATCATCTTCAGCGAGTTAGCATCACTTTTCCCCCCAATCATAAGGGTCTGTGCTATGATTTGCCTATGGGGCAGGCCTAAGTCCCCACACAATACACAACATCCCTATACATCACAGACCTTTCAAGCATCATCAGATATTCTGGGTCACACAGTCCAACTGGCAGAGCAGCTTGCATGGCAGCCTGCACCTCTTGGGGGTGGAGGAGCAGGCCTTGCATGATAAATCCACTCCAGCGTTCCAATATCCCTAAGCCTTTGGCTACCTTCCTCGACAATCTACCAGGGAAATGCTGGCGCTAGCACTTCATTAGTGTAGGCCACCTTTGTATCCAGGTTTTGGTCAATCAACAAAGCAGATTGTTAGAGCCAGCCCCAGCCGCCTGAGCTAATGCCCTGAATCCAGACTCTCTGCTTAATGCCCCCGTGTCAAGGAACTTTGCCTGATCTGACATTGTTTTTCCTACTCTGATCCAATATCCTTTAGAGTTCATTCCCAGAACTACAGAGAAAGGAATGCTGGGAAATGTCATTCCAGCTTAAGTAAGTTGACACAGTACAAAGCCTTGTAGACACCATGGCTTGCTTTACTCTGCTGCTTCTTTTAGTTCAAACAGAAACACTTCTTGATTTCTCCTGAGGTGGAATTTGGGTGTTTTTAGAGCTGCAAGGGTCAGTGTAATAACAGTCTCTCCCCTGGTTGAAACCAGACCGCTCCCTGTTAAGCCTCAGAGTCACACCCAACCTCTCCTGATCACCCTGTCCCTTTGTAATAATCATAGTTTGCACCTCCAGTTTGCCCTCGGCACTAACTCACATCATGTCACCTAATTCTGACAACCTTAAGATGAATTATTATCCCCAATTTGCAGATGTGAAAATTGAAGCCAAGGGTCCAAGGTTGTACAACTGGCAAGGGATGGACCTGGAATTCAGACTCAGTTTCCTGCCTCTGAAACTCGGGTACACTCTAGGGCATCTTCTCCCTCTCTCTCTTCCCAGCTTGAGTGGATATGTGTACCAGGTTATTGATGATGAATTAGATAGGGGATCCCAGAACTATAGGGATTGGCTAGATGGGGCCCTAACTAACACTTTGGAATTGAGGAAATTGAAGCCCAGAAAGGAGAGGCAATTTGTGCAAGGCAACCCTGTGGGTCATTTATAGGGCTTGGGCCAGAAGGTCATAAACACATTTTTATCTGGGGTGGTGAGAATTAAGTGGTTAATTAAGAATTAAATGAGCTTGCCATTCTAAATATGCCTGCTGCTGGGATCCACTTCAACCTTATACCAAAATGGTACCTGTTCGGGAATCACATACTTTCTTCTGATGTACCCCTCTGGTCCTAGAAACCAGGTACAGCTGTTGAGCCTGGCTTGAACCAAGCTTCATCAACCTCCCAACAGCCTCAGAGAAAGTCCCTTTCTGCTGGCCCCCAGCAGATGGTGTTTGGATTTCTCTGATCTCCTTTGGTGCCAAGGGAGTGGGGACTCTCTTTTCTTGATTTGTTTGCTTTGGGAGCAAGGAAAGGGCTCCCCTGCAGGCAGATAACCTATTCCTTGAGGACTGGCCTGATGTGTGTGCTCAAATAAAAAGACACAAGCAGCAGTGTGTTATTTAGAGCTCATCGAGTCCAGCTAGTGTGAAAACTGCCCAGGTGCTAGCTTCTCAGTTTACTGGGGACATTCTCTAGGGCATACAGCAAAGCACCATTTCCTTGATGTGTGGCCCCTTCAGCTCCCTATCTCCATGCAGAGCCCGAGGAAATAGCAGGCATCAGATGCGGAAGGCTTAGACTGGATTCATGCATCTCTTCAGCAAATATCATTGAGTACCCTCCACGGGCTGGTGCTGCTGGAGGGGCTGGGGCGCATCAGTGATAAAACAAACAATATCTTGTCCTGTGGAGTTGCATTCTAGTGTGAAAAAACAGGCAATTAAATAAAAACAATAAATAACTAAATTATATAGTGTTGAAAAGATAATACATGATACAGAGAAGGGAAAAAAGTAGAGCAGGATAAGAGGGTGCAGGAGTGAGGGGCAAGGGGGCAAACTGCAGAATTACAGGGGGTGTGGGGCTCATTGGGAAGATGAGTTTGAGCAAACACTTGAAGGAGATGAGAGAGTTGGCCCTGTGATGTCTGGGGAGGAGCATGTCAGGCTGAGAGAACAGCCAGTGCAAAGTCCCTGGGGCAGGGGAGTGCAGGTGTGTTCTAGGAACAGGAGGAGGCTGCAGAGGGAAGGTGTGGGAGGGGTGGGGACAGATCCTGCTGCTGGTTCAGTCATGCCAAGGACTTGGCTTTTTCTGCATTGCAAGGTGTTGAGCACAGGAGCGACAGACAACTACATTATTATAGTGTGAGAACTTGTGTTTGTAAAGTGCGCCTCAGGCTGCTGTATGCCAAACAGACCGCAGGGGGCCTGGGGGGAGGGCTCTTGCCGTAACCAGGTGAGAGACAATGGGAGCTCAGACCAAAATGGTTGTGAGGTGAGGAGTGGAGAGTAGCTGTGAAGACATTTTAAAGATGGAGCCAATAGAATGTGTTAACAGGTTAGACTGCGGTATGAGAGGAGGCGGAGACTAACCAACTGGATGGGTGGATATAAAGCAGAACTTTCTGCCACAGACTGGCTGGGATACCTGGGGCGAGTGAGTTACTTAACATCCCTGTGCCTCAGTTTCCTCACCTGTAAATTTGAGAGAATAATAGTCCCAGTTTCCTAAGGTTATCACAAGACCTGACTTGGTACATAGTAAGTGCTCAATAAATATTAGCTTTCACTATTATTATTGTTGTCCATATTATTGGTACAGAATCTAAACTGGGAGTCAGCAAACTACAGTTGGAGGGGCCTGTTTGATAAATAAAGAATTACTGGAACGCAGCTGCCCCTATTCATTTCACATGTTGTCTGTGGCTCCTTCCTGCTACTGGGGTGGAGGTGGACAGTTGAAACAGACATTGTATGATTGCAAAGCCAAAACCATTTACCACCTGGCTCTTAACAAAAGCCTGCTGACTTTTGCTCTAGACGAAATTGGCCCTTTTACAGAACATTCTTCAGGAAAGATTTCTCATGTTTTTTTTGAGGTGCCCAAATAAGGGTGGTGCTGCAGGGGATGACCTTCGTGTCGTATCTCTCCTGTCCTGATGGCCCAAGACCATCCCCCCCGAGGGCTATGGCTCAGTTTGATGCCACTCTGGGAGAGGGGCCGGGGCCACACATCCCTTGCTTTCTCAGCATGTTGTTTGTGGAAATTGTGTGCCCATCACAGCGCTTGGGTGACATGATGCTATAGAATGACACGGCTGAGTGGAGGGATTAATAGCTGATGGAGTGCATGGCCCTGGAAAGTAGGTCCTCATCCTCAAGCGACTGTGGCCCGCTGCTCCCCCTCCTCCCTGCCTCCTTGTCACCCTCCTGGGCTCTGCAGGGACTCCCTGGGCACAGCTGCCCATCAGTGACTAACTTGGAATGAAGACCGACCAGCTTGGGAGTTTGATGCAGCCGCGCTCCTCACTGGCTGTGCGACTGGGGCGAGTCAGCCGTGCTCTCAGAGGCTGGGGTCCCACCTGGGTAACAGAGGGATGGATGGTTTATATATTTGGCCCAGAGTAGAATTTCATTTTGTTAGGGATCTTGGCTGCCTTGTCTGATCTCCTAACATCAGGGCCTAATCACAGTGCTTGGCACATGATAGGTGCTCAGAGACATTTGTTGAGTCGATAAAGGACTGCAGAGCCTTCACAGTGTGAATGCCCAAGCACCATGGCTGTTTAGGATTATATTATAACTTATCATTGTGACTATGATAATTTATATCATATTATGATAATAATTATGCCACAAAATTATAGGATTCTCTGAAGCCTGATGTCTCTACCTGCCTTTGACCAGCCAATAGGGGCAGGTGTAAGTTCCAGATCACAGCAGGGGCCGCAGGAGGGAGGAAGGGCCTGCGGAGGCCATGGATGTGTTGGGATTCCTGTTGGAGGGCAGGTGACAGAGCCCAGGCTTCCATAGCTCTGACACACACAGAGAGACAGGTGACAGATGAAAAGACAGACAGAAAGACAGATTGACAGGTAAATAAATAGAAGACAGAAGGAAGGGCAGCCAGGCAGGTTGCCAGGCAGGCAGATAAATAGGTGGATAAGTGACAGCCGGTGTCCTCTGCACCCAGCTCCTCCTCCTCCCTCCACAGTCACACACTCCCAGGGACACAGGCCAGTCAGTGTTCCCTCACAGCCTGGGGGCTGGGCCTTGAGGAAAATTCTGGGGGCCACAGGGCCGCTTTGCCTGTGTCTGCGTTTAAGGGCAGATGCTGATCAAAGCAGGGAGTCAGGACAGAGGAGGCAGGGCGGCAGGGGTGTGGCTGGAGGGAGGCTGGAATCTAGGGTTTGAGCCTCAGCTCTGCCTGACCAGGTGAGCTGGAGCAGGCCTGTGCCCCTCCGGTCTCACGCTTCTCGCCTGCCCTGAGAGGTGGCATGCCGAGTGTCTCCACGGTGGAGAGCCGCTGAGCAGCTGTGAGTGGTGATGACCGCTCGTGAGCACCCTTCTGACACCCAGCTCGGGGAGCTGAGTGATGAAACGCAAAGCACTATGACGTGAGGACTGTGGGCATATGCTCGTCTGCCTGTGTGTGTCAGCTTGCGCGGAGTAGGAGCTTAGCGGTGACCCTGGGAGGGATCCGCTGTCATTGGATCATCAGCCAGACTGCCCACCTGGAGGGTGTGTGCATGAGGGAACTCAGTTCCCTTGCTAACAGCCACCACCAGCTGGCCACTGGGTTCAGGACACCTGTCCGTGTTCCCAAATTCCACAATCACCTTTCAAAGTCTGCTTGACTTCTGGAGGAGGAATCAGCTACGTAATTTGAGAGCCCAGTGCACAGTGAAAACATAGAGCCCCATGTTCAAAGGTTATTAAGAATTTCAAGATGGCAACAGCAGAGCAGGAAACCAAGCCTTGTGTACCTGCACAGGTCACATGCCCACAAAGCCGGCCCTGTCTGGACACAGTCCCCTTGGCTAGTGTGGTAGGCAGAGGAAATGGTTAAGAACAGGGGCTGCTGAGCTGTGCAGTCCTCAGTTTACACCTTGGCTCTACCACTTACCAGTTCTCAGTTTCCTCATCTGTAAAATGGGAATAATAATAGCATCGATGCCTATGCTAGCCTATGAATACCCTAAAATGCAGGACATTGTGCCTGGCACATGTACCCAGTAACTACCAGCTGCTGCTATCCTCCTGCTGATCAAGTTATGGAGCTGGTAGATGACCAAGTGCAGAGTCGGAACCCGGGCAGTCTGAATCAAACCTCCCCTCTCTCCCCCTGCAGTTTCAACCACGCAAGTGACTCAATTTGATTTATGCTTTTAAAAGATCAATCACTATGGTTATTGGGTGGAGAATGGAGGGTAGGGAGCCAGGAGTGGTGGCTGGGAGGTCAGTGGGAAGTTTATCACCACTACCCAGGCAGGGGTGCCGGTGGCTCGGACCAGGGGGCTGCATGTCAGAGAGAAATGGGCAGATTGGAGATTTATTTCAGGGGTAGGATTCCCAAACCATGCTTCTGGTTTTGAGGCTGGGATGCAGGGAAAGTAAAAATCCGGTGTGGCTCCTTGGGAGGCTGTGGGGCTGGCGGGAAGGAGGACTTGGAGGGGAAGAGAGGATTCCTGCCTGGGGCTGCGGAGTCTGAGACGCTAGTGAGACCTGTCAGAGGTGCTGGGGGGAGAGCCCGGGGTCGGGAGTGTGGGAGGACCCCTCGCTGCCACACTTCTCATTGCACCTTCATGCAGTCAGATGGTCAAGTCCTTGGGCGTTTGTCCTTCCCACAGGACAATGCTCTGACCCTTCTAGAGAGACTCTAAGGATGGAATTTAGGCAGGAGGCATGGGGAGCATCTGGGGGACTTGTTCAAGTGGATGCTTTGTTCTGGGGCCTCAGATCCTCACAGAAAGTTCCTCCATGCCGTTTGGGTGAGTGCTAGAGCCTCTCTTTGAAATGAAGGGTTTGATGTATCCAAGGAGAGGAAGGGAAGACAGGAGAGGGCATAGAGAGACGAGGCAGGGGGAATAAGACAGACATGGGGGTGGAGGGGACTGGAAAGGCAGAACCAGAATGATGGTGCGGAAAGATGGAGAAAGAAGGGAGGAGACGGAGGTAGGGACGGAGATGAAAACAGACAGCACATCAGCCGGCATCCTGGGGAGACAGTGGGCACATTCCAAGCAAGCTTAAAGACAGTCTAAGGAAGGGACCACGCACAGAGATGTGGGCGGGGTCGGAGGGAGCCCGCGAAGCACCGCAGAGCACCCAGGGAGGCCGGCAGTGAGGAGCCATTCCCCACTTCCCCCAGCCAGCGAAAGCCAAGGTGAGGGGGCCAGGGCCAGAACCCAGCAGGTGGCAAAGGGGCCCTGGAGGGGAGCTGCGGCAGACGCACCGGAATCTGAGCCTGGCAGGAGGGAGAGGGCTGGGAGCCGCTGGGTCATCCTCCACCTCTCTTCTCTGGCCTCCTGGGTAGTGGGAGGGAGGGAGAGGGAGAGAGAGAGAGAGCGCGAGAGCGAGAGCACGAGAGCAGCAGTGCTGCCATGGAAAGACAGAGTGGAAAGGGGGAAGCTGGGAGGTGGAGACAGAGTGAGAGGGTGCTGAGCAGGGACGCAGGGACGGGGAGACAGAGCCGGGACAGGAAGGGGCCATCAGCCAATGTTCGCCACCTTCATGGGCCTTGGTTTCCTTCTAGCCATAGGACTGGGGCCCCAGGTGAAACGTTTTTGCCCCTAGAGTCAGGGTCTAGTCCCCAAGCCAGGTCTTTGGGCTGCTGTAGGCCCTGAGCTCTCTCAGTTGCTTAAAAGAAAGGACAATTAAAAGAAAATGACATTAATTATGTCATGGTAACATAATTAATTGCAGGCGTCCTTGCCTCATCTTGCCACTCCTTCTGGAAGTCAGGGGTGCTCTGCAGACAATAAAGCACCCATCTTCTGAGCATCCTAATGCCAGCTGGTGGCCAGACCTCCTGTTACTCTGCCAGAACTGAGTTAGACCCAGGGGGCTGGGGGCTTAAGACCTCATAGGATGCTGGGGTCCAGAGCAGAGGCCTGGGTGGCCTCCTGGCTGGCGATGTGGTTTAGGAGGGTCTAGGCTCTTGGAGGTGTTTGAAACGGACACCCTCCCCGGTGATACAGCCAGGGTGCCAAGCTTCTATGTTCTGATGTGCTTAAAGGAACACTCCCCCCAGTTAGGGAGCTTTGAACTCTCTGTTTAAGGACTTTGAGGAAGGCCCATGCAGGTCAGGCGAGGAAAGACCTGGACAGTTCAAGGAGCCTTCGGATTGCTGCTAGCATTTCTTTGGTGGCTGTTGGGAGCCGGGGCTATGTCCCTTCCCCCGTGTCTGAACGCAGCATGGGAAAGCACAAGCTTGAGAGCAACCCGTGCAGTCCTTGGAAGTTATCTGCTCACAAAAACATATCTTGTCCTTGAAGATGAGCCAAGGCTCCTCACTCTGAAAATAGGGAGACCTTGAGGATGTGTGAAAACACCTCCCCGCCAGCGCCACCTAAGGTCCAATTATCTCCTGACCCACCCCTTACTTGCTACTTGTATAAATTGAGCCTGTAAACAATAAACTTTGCCAGCTTGATCAGACATCCTGTCTTGCTGGTCATTCTTTGTGTCTCTTGCTTGTCTCATTTCTGCAGGCGTCTCCGGTACACTCCACGTTCGTCCCGCGGGCCGGGACAGGTGGCACTGAAGCCCAGTGTGGGAGGCAGCTTCTCAGAAGCATCTCTGCTCCTTCCCTCTCCTGCAGCAGGACTGACCCCAGTCCCCGTCCCTGGAGCAGCCCCGCCCTGTTACCAAGGAGAGGAAGGAGGAGTGGGGGCTAATATTGGTCAAGCTCCTACACAGCTGTGCTGGAAACCCTCACCCAGGAGGAGTGGTTGAGAGTGGAATGTGGACCCAGACTGCTAGGTTTGATTGCGGGCTGTGCTCTGACTGGCTGCGTTCCTTCAAGCAAGTCACCTAACCTCTGTGTGTTTACTTCAAAGGGTTGTTGTAGGGATTAAAACATATGTGGAAAGTGTTCAGAGCCGGGGCTGGCACACTGTAAGTGCGTGTAAGTGTTAGGCGTTACTGTGTTCTCTCTTGTGGACAGTCCTCAAACCCCATAAGGTGGGTTCTGTTAGGACCCCCGTTTTATAGCTAAAGAGAGCAAGGCTCCAAAAGCCATCTAGCTGAGGAAGGGGCAGGGCGGGGCCACGCCTGGGCCTGTGCCATGCCCAGCTTGTCTTTTCTGCTGCCCACCTGTGGTCAGGCAGTGCCTAAGGGAGCACAGAGAAGAAGAGGAAATGGAAGCAGTTCTGAAGCTCCCTTGCAGGTCCCCTTTGCACCCCAAAGTGCCCTTCCTGAGGCAGTCTAGGGGCACTTCCCCAAATGACGCTGACGGTCCGTCCCTTGATCTCACGTGAGGCCAGCTGGGAAGGGGAACAGCCCTCTTACCTCCTCAGCTGTCAGGTCCACTCCGGCTCAGATGAGGGAAACAGCTGGCATAGGGCTGCCCGATCTGTCACCTAGAGGAGCTTCTGCTCTGCTTCTCTGACAGGCTTCCCACCATCTCCAGGCTCATGGGCCAAGGTGACTGGTACCCAGGCGTGGATGGCAGGACCCAAGAGGAAGGTGACGGCCAGCTGGTGGCCAGGCAAGGGGCCCCCAGACAAGCTTTTTGCCTTGACAGCTGGGTCAGCTCTAATGGCCCGACCTGGCTGTCTTGGCCCTGACATCCATTAGAGAATCCCTCAGAATGGGCCAGAGGAGACTAGAAAAAGATGTAAGTATGGAACTTACAAATGCTGAGTGTTAAGGTGAGGAAGGGAAAGCAGGCCTGTTGAGCTCAATTCCCTTTACAAAACCGGGAATTACAACCACTGACTATCACAATCTAGGAGTACAAGTTAGGGATTTCTTATTACAATTGCCTCAATCTCCATATGGTATAAATGAGGTTTGGAGATAGATGGGTTACTTATGCAGTGGCATACAGCAAACCTTACGTGACTGAGCTGGACCTACAGCCTAAATTTGTAGAGACACAGACCAATGTGCCTTCATAGAGCTTCCCAATCCTAGCCAGAGTCAGGCCTCTGTGAAGCCAGCCTCCCCTGACCTGACTCCCAGCCCCACCATGCTGAAAAGAGTAGCTGACATTTAAAGAACACTTGCTCTATGCCAGGCATTCTTCCAAATACTTTACAAGAATTATCTTATCTCACCTTTTAGGAAGTAGTTAATAGCATTGTCCTCATTTCACACTGGGGGAAATGTAGTCACAGAAAAATTTGCCCGAAGTCGTCCTGCTAGGAAATGGCAGAGTCAGGATTTGGACCCAGGTCACTGGGCTCCAGAGCCTGAAGTATCTCAAAGCTTAGGAAAATACAGCTTGAAGGGAGCTTCACTTACAGTCTGTTCGCTTTCGTGTGCCACTGAATCCCTTTCATAAGTCTTCTTTACTGTGTCTACACTGGAGGTCTCAGGGCCAGAAGGAGACTAGATTTGAGGTGTTTTGTCAGACTGACCAGGCCCACAGTGTTGGAAGGACGTGGAGCTGACCGTGGTGCTGACTTGCTCTCACCCGTCACGGAATGGGAAGAGAGTGGTATTCCACAGATGTCTTCACATTCCTTTGTAGAAGCCTCTGGCTTCTCCCATCACAAAAAAATGTTTCCAAGTGTGAAAGGCTCTGTCAGACTGAGCTTTTATGAACAGGCCTAGTAGAAAGAGTCTCGAGTGGTGAACAAGTCAGGGTGACAAATCAAACTCAAGGTGCCAACTCCTCCTGTCCCCATTCCTCTGATGATGGAGGAGGATGGGGGATGACAAGTGGGAAGCTTCAAAGTGCAAAAAAAAGACAACTGTAGGACAATCTCCTATCTGTCTCCCTGCTGTCTTCCAGCCTACCCTGTACACTATAGCCAGATTTATCTTCTGAGAGTCTTGCTATCTTCTGAGAAAGTATCACAGAATATTGAGAACTAGAAGAATCTGAATCTGGACTAGCCTTCTTCACTTGCTTAACCCATAGACTGCTGTGGAAGTAACATTCTGGGACTTCCAAAGCCAGGTCATAAAATAATTTGCAACTTGCACATGAGCTCCTTAGAGTATTTACCCAAATATTTAGCCCAGCTACTGCATAAAAACTCTCACTACCCTAAGACCACCATGCTGCGAGGAAGGTCAACTTGACATATCCCAGTACTGGCCTACAAACATGTCCTGTGTCTTCTATATTTTCTATCTCCCTCTGTCGGGAGATAGAGGTGTCTGGCCTGCCCCCAGCTGATCCACTGAGAGGCCAGACATGTGAATAAAGAAGCATTGTGGGTACACAGCAGCCATCTGACTGCAAGCTGCATGAGAGACCCAAGTGAGCACTGCCCAGCTGAGTCCAGTCCATCCACAGAACTTGAGGAGATAATAATAAATTTGTATTTTAATCTGCTAAATTGTAGGGGTGGTTTGTTACAGAATAGGAGGTCATTTAAACAGACCCCCTGCTCTGTGTACCCATAGGCTCCTGAGTCTCTCCCATTACACATTCACCACGTTATTGTGACTATTTGTATTGGCAGAGAGGTGGGCTATTCAACCAAGATACCACACCCCTTGCATATGGTGGTGTAGTTGGTAGGAAGTGGTCACACAGCCAGACTACATTTCCCAGCTCCCTTTGCAACTTGGTAGGTCAGGTGACTGAGTTCTGACCAGTGGATTATGGGTAGAAGTGATAGATGTCAGTCCTGGCGGACAGACATGTCCTGTGTCTTCCATATTCTCTGTCTCCCTCTGCCTGTCAGTTGGATGTGACTTTGGGAGCTGTAAATTGACAACCAAGGTGCTTCCATCTGCCTGGGTGGCTGAGGGGGACTCCTTCCTTCATGCATGGGTTGATCTGTATGCAGGAGAGAAATACACTTTTCCTTTAAGCCTTGAGATTTGAGGGTTTGTGGTGATCCTACTGAATGTTACCTTGAGACTATATTTGTAAATTGTGTGTTTCCACCAAGTGGATTGTAACCACCAACAAGGCAAAGACAACATCTGACATGCCATTTTATCCCTATCCTTAACCCAAAGCCTGGCACATGAAAAATATTTGATAAATACCTGGTGAGCGAACGAGTACCTGGGATTTATTTTTCTACTGGCTTAAGTGAATCACACTTTACCCTCAGGCTAAACTTTGATGGCTTGCTTGTCGGCCAGGTGATTGTTTTGGACTGTACATTTGTGTCCCTCCAAATGAATGTGTTGAAATCCTAACCTGCAATGTTGTTGGTATTAGGAGGTGGGGCCTGTGGGAGGTAATGAGAATTAGAAGAAGTCATGAGAGTAGAGTCCCCATAAATAGGATTAGTGCCTTTATAGGTACAAAGAGAGAGTGCTTTTCTCTGCTCCCTGCCCTGTGAGGATCCTATAAGCCTCTGGTCTACAACCTGGAAGAGAGTTCTCACCAGAATCCAACCATGTTGGCCCCCTGATCTTAAGACTTTCAAACTCTGAAAGTGTAAGAAATAAATTTCTGTTGTTTATTACAAGCCACCCAGTCTAGAGTCCTTTGTTATTAGTAGCCTGGACAGACTAAGACAGTGATG
Organism: Manis javanica; assembly: GCF_040802235.1. Classification (NCBI taxonomy): domain Eukaryota; kingdom Metazoa; phylum Chordata; class Mammalia; order Pholidota; family Manidae; genus Manis; species Manis javanica. The sequence continues at coordinate 12,951,644 of NC_133159.1, forward strand.
GACCTTAAATGCAAATATTCCTTTCCTCTCAGAACCCCTCTGGGGAGGTGGAAGCTGGGGAGTCCAGCTTCCAATTCCTTACTTTGCTTTGGCCTGATTTTAATGACTGATGTTTTTTAGGTCCATTTTTTTTTAGGTAGAGGAGGGTGAGGCGGGTGGCAGCTTCATTCTAGTCAGAAGCTAAAAGGCTCGTTGATTTTTCTGATATCCTTTGAATGTGCCCCTTCTGCACAGACAGCTCCTCGCAGCTGTTAGGACTTCAAATTCCTCATGCATTGAGGGGGGCAGAGAAAAGATATGAAAGGCTTTTCAGCTGACACAAAAGAGGGGAAAAAGTGGAATAATAACGACAATGTGGTTAATACATAAAACGGTGAAATTTCTGGCACTCACTGTATCATTAATCTGTCTAAAGTGGCTTTGATCTCTTCTGCTTTAATTAACTTGTAATTATAACATGATGATTTTTGTAGCTGGTAGAATCTGGGAGCTGGGCCCCGAAAATGACTTCAGCCTCTAAGTGGCATCATGAAGCAGGGTTTGCAGCCACTGCCTTTCAGAGATGTGCTTTCCACATCTGTGCTCACACACGTGTGCACACACACACATGCACCTACAGAGGCATGTGTATACACACTCAGACATACGCCCCAGACTTCCCCATCCCACATTGTCATGAGATAGTAGCTGTGTGCTTGTACGAGCTTCCCAGACCCTAGGTTTGATTTGGGAGTTATCTGGGCAAGGTTTTAGGGTATAGTTGGTGGGCAAGCAGGCTGTGTCATTTATGGACACTATTTAATTTTCATGCCAAGTGGGTCACAAAAGTGGGTATTATTAGTTTCATTTTTCTGGATGTGGATACTAAGGCTCAGAGAGCTTAACTCACTCGCTTCAGTTCCCCCAGTTAGAAAACTGGTTGTGGTAGATTGACTTTTGGCCTCACCTCTTCACCCCACCATTCCCATGGCCTCACTCTTGCCTTTGCGTTTGGCCACGACACTGGTTTTGTTTGATGGCGTGTTGGTGGAAGTGACCGAGCATGCCCAGTAGCACGTTCTGGTCCCAGGAGGAGGAGGAGAAGCAGGTGAAGCAGAGTCACCCCAGGGGAGTCAGCCTAGATCAGCCAATACCCAGAAGCCCTTCAAGTGCACAAGCATAATTACCTCCTTAAGTCCCTGAGCTTTGAGATAGCAAGAATTGCCCAATATATGGGTGGGATGGGGATTCAAACCTGGGCCCATAGGTCCATCTGTCTCTAAGGCCCATGTATTTTCCTCAGTGCCATGTGGCCTCAGAGCTGAGGGTCCTGTTTTTCTTTCTGGTAAGGGTCGGGGCAGGAAGGACACTGGAGTTCTGCCCCATCACCTCCACCTCAACCAGAGCAGTTTCCACCCCCGTCTGTCTTATATTGCTCTGCTCTGTCATATTTCACTGAAAGAATGTATTCTGCTTAAACAATCTTTGAAAACCATGTAGTACTCCAACCTTCTCATTTTATAAGTGAGGAAACAGAGACTCAGAGAAGGGCAGCAGCTTGGTCAAGACCACAGCTGGTTAGAAGTAGAGCCAAGACTATAGCCCAGTCTCTCCAGGCCACTTAGTCAGAAGATCACATCCCAATACCTGTCATGACTCTGTAAGGCAGAAGGCCTGGGCAGGGGTGATGCTGAGGCATCAGGTGTAAGAAAAGGCTCAGAGAAGGGATGCCCGCTGTGCGTGGTGGCCTCCGCCTCCTGCTGCCCTGGCTGTCTCTTCTCGCACCCCCAGCTCCTCCAAGAAACCTCTCCAGATCACTGAGTGCTGGCTCCCTGGCTTCACAGTGTGTGGGGCTCCAGCCCCACCTTGCTCTTCTCTTTAATTATTTCATATGAGAAGCAGCCTTGTTGTCCCAACCTGACTATAAAGACCCCCAGGGCAGGCTCTGAGTTTCCTCTCTGATTCCCCAGCATCTGGCTCAGGGTCTGGCACAGAGCTAGCCCCTGGCAAGATGTTGAATAACATGTAGTTGTGTCCCCAGTTGCATTCACTGCAGGGCTGGGAACATATATGTCCCAGAGATTACTTGTGGATCATATATGGATGCAGCGAGGTTGGAGGGGTGGACTGAATTCACAGGGAGTGACTAGTAAGTACCAGACCATGCAAAGGGTTTTGTGGGCAACATCTCACTTAAACTTCCCAACAATCCTATGTGATATTCATTCATTCATTCATTCATTCATTCATTCATTCATTCATTCTCTCATTCACCATTTTCCCAACACATGGGCACATTCTCTGAATCAGGCACTGCGCTGGGCACTGGGGAATAGCAGGGCCCAGGGTTTTATCCAACAAACTGAGGCATACAGCAAAGAGACTTGTCCAGGGCCACACATCAGGTTTGGTGTCCCCAAGATTCAAACCCTTTTTCACTTCTAGTGCTGAGCCCATAACTCTTGTGCACACTGCTTCTGCAGCTTTTTCTTGTCTAAGAGCTCTGTCCTTCAGTCTCCCAGCTCCTCTCTTTTCACCATGCCTTCATTACTCACTTGATCTGTGTCCTGTTGTGTATAGTTCAATCACTTACTCATTCGGGCTCTTTTAAGCTCCTGGCATGCCCAGATCCCATGCTGGGCATTGGGCATAGCACATAACAACTCAGCCAACATCAAGCATGGAAGCCAAGCTAGGATATCCAGGGGTGGGCTCTAGCTGCATTGTGGGAGGGAGAGAGGGAGAGGGGCCCATCCCCACAGGCCTAGTCCATCCACCTATTTCTCTAGGTGTGGTAGCCCAAGCAGAATTGGTCAGACAGTGAGAGGAGAGAGGTTCAGAGAACCATGTTGGGAGCGTTGGAGAATCAGGAGCAAATTGTGAGCAAATGTCAGTATTTTTGGATAGGAAATAAGTGCTGTGTAAATGAGATGCAAAACTATGTAAATCATGGACATTCCATTTCAGTCCACAGCTACTTTTGGTAATAAGTCTGCAGCAGGGCTGGTAATGGAGGAGAGGGTGCATCAGCAGGACCAACATTACGTGTCCCCAACTCTTAGCCCTGCCTTGGAGGGGTAGCAGGGTTGAGCTGGAGCGGTTGGAACAGCTGTTAAAGTGGAAGATCACCACCAGGCCGGGTGCAAGAGGAAACAAGAGCAGGCCTGGCTAGGGTGAGGTTAGGAGGTTTCTGGGTGGAAGTAAGACCTGAGAGGAAAATGCAAGTCTGAAGAACATATCAACCGTGGAGTGTGGAGGGGGCAACTCCATGGGCAAAGGCATGAGGGCAGAGCGGGTAGTCTCGTGGGCCTGGGATTTAGGGTACATGGGTGTGGGGGCAGGACAGGGAAGACTGGAAAGGTAAGTAGGAGCAGACTGAGGGAGTTTGGTCTAGAACTAGAGTGGAAAACCAGATGCCCCCAGGGGCCAATATTAATGAGAGAAACTGGCTGGTGCTTGCATCTTAAATACATGGAAATATCCATCAGTTCCACAAAGAAATATACTCTCTTCACTTCATTGAATCAGGAGGTCCTCAAGGTCTGTCTTTTGTTTGCCAACTTTTGACAAAGACGTGTGCAGAGGAATTTCTCCAAAATAAGGAAGCTGAGAGCCTAAGATAGATGTTGACTGGGGCTCAGGCTCAGCAATGGGGAAACAGGAGGGAGGAGTGGACACTGTTGTTAAAGCATGGAGGCTGCCTGTGTCCCCCAGACTAATGAGGAAGCTGCTTCTCAGGCCCAGACCATCGATGCTGTGCTCCAAGGCAGGGCCTAGGGTGTTCTGATCTTTCAAAAGAAGAATTTCTATGTAAGGGCTCCCAATATTTAAATATTGGCTCGAAGTTTTTAATTTTAACACACTGTGTGAGCAAAAAGAAAAGAGAAAAAAAAGGATAAAGATAAAGAAAAGAAAGGAATGAGGAAGAATCTAGAGGCCGCAAGCCACCAGTTGAGGCCTCTGTGGTAGCAGAGGGATTCATGGGGGAGAAGGCTGGAGGAGGGGAGGTCTGTTCCATGGTAGCTGCAGTTGTCCCCGTGAGAATACCTGGGCAAGCCAGTGAGAGTAACAAGGAGGAGCAGGTGGAAGACGTGTGTATCAGCTACCTGCTGCCATAGCAATGCTGTGTAACAGCCAACCACAAACATTCTATTGTAAACAGCTGAGTCTGCCCCCGAGTCTGTGAGTCAGTTGAGAGGTTCTGCTGAAACGAGGGGGCCAGGGCAGGGCAGGCTCATCTGTCTGGTTAGGTGGTGGCTTTTTCTGGTCTTGGCTGGGCTCTGTCACATGTCTGGGGCCTGGCTGGGGCAACTGAGATGACCGGGCTCTGCTCATTCTTCCAGCACGCTGGCCTGGGAATGTTCTTATCAAAGGTAAGGCTCTGGAGATAAGGCCCAAAACTGTCACATAAGCATTTCTGGCACAAGTGGTCAAATGAGTCACATGGCCAAGCCCAACTTTAAGGGAGAGGGAAATAGGTTCCTTCTCGTGGTGGGCAGAGCTGCATACTCACATTGCAAAGGGCATGGATACAAGGATGGATACAAAGATGGGTGGAGAAATGCAGTTAATTTATAGCAGCATAGCTTTGGGTAAGTCACCCACTCTGTCTGGACCTACTGTGTCATTTGTAAAAGGAGGAGTTTGTGTGGGATGGTCCTTCCAGCTTAGCCGACCTGAGGACCCACCTCATGTCAAGCCTCCAGAGCGCAGTTGTATTCTACCAGTACAGCAAGGGGAAGGCTTCCCCTCTCTCCCTCCTCTGCTGTGCCCAGGAAGTGCCTGCCTGGGATTCCAGGCATCTTTCCTCAGGGATCAATAGCTCTTCACTTTCCCTAATGGGCTCCCTGATGATTGGCGGGGCTGAAGTAGAGCCATGGGGAGAAATGCATTAGCCCACCTTGTGCCCCCAGAAGGCATTTGTCCTTAATACAGGGAGGGATGTGGCTGATTCAGTCTCTCCATTGTTTGAGATACTAATGAAGCTTTTATGGATGGCTCCCTGCTGGAGAGGGTGACACAAAATAGAACTATCTTACAGTCCCAATTTCCATGTGCTGAAACCTATAGTAACTGCTTATGAGGAATTAGTCCCAATCATTCATCCATCCATCCATCCATCCATCCATCCATCCATCCATCCATCCATCCATCTATCCATCTGTCCATCCATCTTTTAAGACCTCTCATGTGCCAGGACAGGCCCAGACAGAATAGAAATGGATAAAACACAGCCTCAGACCTCGACAGGAGAGGGCAGACAAGCAGGCAGTCAGTGGACCATTCTGGGTGTGGAGTGCAGCTGAGCATGAAAGAAGGAACCAGGCAGAGATAAACTTCACCCCAGGCCTCTGAGGGAGCTCTTTCCAGGCTAAGCACTTAGGAGAAAGATGCGGCCGGCTCTGAGACCCAGACCACTGTCTTGATGGAGGATTTGAAACTGCCTTCCAACATTTAAAAGATGAAAGGTAATCCCTCGGAGTATGGGGAGGTGAGCCCTGCCTATCACGGGCCTACATTTAAGGTGCTGACGTGTGAGGGTCTGCATGGCCGAGCACCAGGGAGATGGGATGTGCATATGTGGGGCCCATGGGGCCGGGCTCCAGAACGGCTGGGCCCCAGGGAACGGCAACTCCATCCTGCCTCTGCTGCGCCTGATCAGATGCCCACAAGCGTCCTGAGCTCTCCTGCTTTGTGATCATCTGTGGGACGAGCAGCCAGTGGGGTGAGTTCATCCACATCAACACTCCAGAGGGCTTTCCCGCGAGACGAACTGTTTTGGCCTGAAAGATCTAGGTAGGAGGCTGTGTAGACGTGGCTTGGCCCTGGGTTCCATCCACTACCCCGCTGTCCCTGCCCGGGTGCGTGGAGGCAGGACCAGGGAGCACTAGATAAAGGAACAGCAGAACAGAGCCCATGCCAGACTCCCAGGTAGGTGTTTGACCTTCTTTTGTAGCCATGGAAGAATGTATGAATACTTCAAATTAGACATATACGTTTGGGGAGACTCCCAAAGTCCCAGGGTGGGAACCCCAAATTTAGGACATAGATTAGCCACCTAATAAGGCTTCCATCTAAGACCAATAAAACTTTCTAGTGCCATTAGGGAAGCTGGTTGAGCCAGCCTCCACCGAGATAAGAAGAGAGAGGTTTTGAAACATTGCTTCAAAGTTTCAACTGTGGCTCCCTCCCTGCCCCTGAGAGACGCAGCCATGGAGGAAATCAGCCATTCCTTTAGCTGTAGTCAGGCCCAGGAGGTGCCGGAGACCTGAGTCTCTTTGCCTTGAAAAACCTCAGTATCAATTCATCACTTATTGTCTCTCCAGTTCCAAAGATGGATTGTGTAGATATGTAAAGTAAGTGCAACAAATAAAGGAAATACATTTAAAATGTACAAGAATTGGCCAAGTTTGCAATATTTCACCTCAATTTTATATGCTGTCAAATATACTTGAAATACATGTGTGCTAAGCATGACAAAGGTATAGAAACTAAAGCTCTATTATTTTGCTGTAATGGGCCAGGGGAATAGCTCTGAAATAATATTCTTCTGTCTGTAATAAAGGCTTTTCTCTGAAGCTGTCCTAATGCAGGGAACAAAACCGAGAGCTCTCTCGAAGGCTTCTTCCTTTGAATTACGGCACACCCTCCACGGCCTTCCACCACGATGAGCTTGGCTGGGTAGATGAGGACCCAGTCCGTGATGCAACGGGGTGAGAGGCGTGGGAGGCACCTGGCCCAGGGTGATAAGCATGGAGAGGACGTGAGCATGGGAATTCATGTCCTGCACCACAGTGTCCATGTGGCAAGCCCACCACGCATGCCACCCTGGCTCATGCCACACGGCCCCCTGGACACACACTTGGTCAGCCTCTCTACCCGGGCAGCAGCCTCAGGAAAACTGGAGGCAGCTCAACTTGAAGGGTTTGCTGTAAGTGACTGTGTGGCATGGCAGGAGGCTGAGGCATCTAAAGGCCTCAGGGAATCAGTCTCTGCCACCAAACAGGGTGATTTGCTCTGCCATTCATTGGCTGTGTGCTTTTGGAAGGCCACATAACCTCTCTGAGACTTGCTTTCCTGACTTCAGAAAGCCAGTAATAAACCCAACTTTACAGGATTGTTCTCACCCCGCTGCACAGTTCCAGGGGCCACCAGTCCATGGTACCCTTGGCAGATGGTGCTCCCTGAAGTTGTACAGTGAGCAACCTATGCAGCTGTACATGGCAGCTCTGGATGATGTGAAGACACTGGCACATAGTAAATATACCACATAGGTCAGAGCTGTCGTTACCACTGTATTTTTGTGGAGTGATTTAGAGAGGACATTGGAATCAAGTCTGGTTGCAAATTCCTGCTCTGCCACTTTCTAGCTCAATTCTCTTGGGAAAGTTGCTTAACTTCTGCCTCATTTTCCTACTCTATAAAATAGAGATAATAATACATCTGGCTGCAAAGGCTGCTGTGAGGATGAAGCCTGATAATTCAAGTCTGAGCCTTTATTGGTTGGTGTCTGGCAAATGACAGATGTTGAACATATTGGTTTCCACAAGGCGACTGGACAGACAGAGTGAGAGTATGACCACCGTGAGACTGAGAGAAGTTACAAGCAACATGCCAGACACACCCATGTCCATGTAGCTGGACTGCAAGCACCAGTGCTGGGGTGGAGACTTCTTTGGACACACTGACAATGCCCACGTACCAAGCAGCAAGGTGCATTGCACACAAGGACGTGCAAACAGAAGGACATGCAGGAAGCAGCCCCTAAGGGTTGCCTATGGGAGAGAAGAGATGGAGTGGAATCAAGGATAAAGGGAATACATAGATAAATAAGATTGGCTCCCCCAGCCAGTGAATGGCAGAGATCAGCCCTGAACCTGTTTGACTGCAGTCTGATTCCCTGAGGCCTCGAGACCCCTCCCCAGCCTCCTTCTGCCACGCCACACCATCAGTTCCTCCTTATAAGTCTCTGGACAGTACTTTTCTCCAGAGCCAATGAGGAAAGGACCACCTGGGGCTGAGCTCCATCCATTTTCAGAGCTGGGAGTTATCTCAGAAACTGTCCGGTTCACGCACCTCCCAGGCAAGTGGAGGAGAGAGACTGTATCACAGGCAAAATGGCCTGGGGATCACGTGGCCACAGAGAAGGGTGTCATCCTTGATAAGAAGGGGCCAAAGGTCCATCTTTTGGTGCTGGGTTGCAGTGACCGTCCCTGCAACACTGCACAGGTAGAGTCACACCTGCTGAATGGGCGGCCTTGTCCAGTGGGCTTGGAGGCTATCAGGAAAATGGGGCCGAGTCCTGCAGCCGGGCCAGCACAGCCATAGGAGAGGAGGGTGACATGAACAGTTCAAGGAGAAGGGGAACTGTGAGCCAGAGGTGATCACGAGACCCACTCCCCGAGGTGCTCAGAAAGCAGGGATAGCAGCGGGCTTGCCGCAGAATGCCAGGTAAGGGCCTTGAGCCTACCACGTTCAGGGGTCCTTGTCTCACACTGGGTCACAGGAAGCTGAAAGCAGAACTGACCAGCCTGTCCCTGCTGGGGAGTCTCCCAGCATCTTGTCGCCAACAGTCCAAGGGAAGCAAAATAAAAAATTCAGGGCTGGGGGCAGTGAGATTCAGAGGCATTAAAGTATTCTAGCTGAAAAATACATGACTGAGTGACTGATCGCATGGATGCCATAAGCAGCACCTGCTACCAAATCTGGTAGAATTTTTCAACTTTTCCACTTGCCAGTTGGGAGATGTGCCGTTCAGAACCTTACTCAGCTGGCCACCCTTCTCTCTACCTGTGTCCTCTTTCTGTCTCTCTCCTCCACCCCTTACCTGTGTCCCTGAACTTGCTCAGCTGGTGCTTCCTTCCCCTTCTCTCTGCCCTCAGCACAGAGATGCCACTCTGTGGACCAGTCCTGACCCCAGTCCTCGCCCTTTCCTCAAATTCTCAAAAGGAGTCGCCTGTCTCATGTCTCTCCGAGTCACCGATGAGACAGGCCACACCTGCTTCCCAGAGGGCAAGGGCGAAGGCCTGGAGGTGGGAGCAAACATGGACATTCTGGCATTCCTACAGAATCAGTCATGAACGCACACAGGAACACACAGACATGAACGTGCAAACACACGAAGGCATGCCTTAGCAGCACCATGAATACATAAACACGGTCCCATTCATATGCCCCCAAATACAGATGCACACCCGGACATGCAGGTATGCACAGACTCACATGTCCATATGCACACATACATGCATCTACACACTAGCATACACATGGAAAGAAACATATATCTCTGCACATCAGACGCACACAGTGTACCAGGAAGTGGAAGAGGAGATCACGCTTCCCACGCTCCACCTCCCGCGCAGGTGTACAGACTAATGTGCACACGCTCAGAATACACCACACAGCTGCTCAGGCAGGCACACCGCCGATGACCCTCCCCTCCCAACTCTCCTCCTTCCAACCTGGTTTGTGGGGGGCATGTCAGCAGTGAGCTGGGGCTGCAAGAGGCCACAACAGAGATGCCTGGTGGGACCCCCCAGGGAAGTTGCAATGATCTTGAGAGCTCCTTGCCCCTCCTGGAACAGACCCCGCAGCACCTCAAGTGACCACAGGCAGCATTCTTGCCAATTCCCATGCCTGTGTTGGTGGAGGCGATGCCTCCCCATGAGAGCTCTGGGTGTGGGAAACATCCTTGTCCCCTTCCCTGCACACACGTGCCAACCCAGGTTCCTGTGGGGAGGGGGTCAGAGGTGGAGAGGCCTGAACTTCAGGAAATTCTTGCAGGTTTCCAGGGGGCTGGGCAGATGACCTCCTTCAAGCAGGAGCATTGGGGTGCCTTCCTCTTCTTTGTGAGGCTTCCGGGTGAGTGTGAGGAGCTCCCAAGGGCCAGAAAGGCGTAAAAGCCAATGTTGGAGTGTCAGCCTGGCCCCTTCGCACACATCGACTCATCCGACCTCTGCTGTCCTCTCTCCCTGGACTTCTCCCTGGCCTCCTGCCTCCCCACTTGCCTCTTTGGGAACATTCTCTGCATATTAGTCAGAAAGATTCTGTGGATGTATGAGCCCAGCCATGTCACTACTCTGCACAGAACCTTCCAATGGCTTCCATTTTTATCAGCAATAAGACCAAGGCCCAAATAGCGCCGGGACTCACTTTATCCTCTGACCCTTGCCTCCCTCTCCTGCTTTCCTCCGCTTGCTGTCTCCGCTGCAGCCACATCAGCTCCCTCGCTGCAGCGCCAACGCACCAGGCCTGCCCCGGCCTCAGAACCATGCTGATCCCTCCCCTGAAATGTTTCTGCTGCTGAATGTCTGCATGACCCCCTTAAATGTGACCTCTGGGGAGCCTTCCATGGACACCTGACCTAAACTCACATCCCACCGCTGCACCTATTGCCTTTCCCTGCTTCATTTTCTCTTTAACACTTACCACCATCCAACAAATCATTCATCTGGCTTATCTTTCTTGTCTGCTTTCTGTCTCCCACTATTACATAAGCTCCATGACAGCAAGGGGCTTGACTTGTTCCACTTAATGCCCAGGACACAGCACTCCGTATGTAGAAGGTGTTCGATGTATATTTGCTGAGTGATGAACAATCCTGCGGGGCAGGCATTTTCACCCCCACTTGACAGATGAGAAAACTGAAGATACCAAAGCTGCAGTGATTTGCCCAAACTCACAAGGCTGGTAAAGAGGTAGAGCTTGGGTTTGAACCCAGGTTGATTTGACTCACGAATCAGAAGCTGTATTTACCTTGCCTGGCTACCACCCATACCCATGCCACATACCGTGTGTAAACTCCAGACCCATGTCTGTCAGACTTCAGTAAACATCAAGATCAACACAGATCCCAGGCTCTGGCACAGCCCTGATTAGGTCAAGTGGGTGCCTTGTGGAACACACTTTGAGAAACACAACCATATACTATTTTCCCAAGATACCCAAAGAGCTCATGATGTCATCTGACTAAATTTTCCTGCCACCTTCCTGCAATCACTATTTGCTCCATTTCTTTTTCAAAACTTACCTGTCTAGGTGGTAGCAGTGGCACCCACCTTTTTTTTTTTAGGACCTGGCTATTTAGGATCATGGTGAAGGGGAAGTAACCTTTACTGAACTCCTATTATACTTGAGCCATGTTTTAGGAACATTATCTGTGTTGAGGAGGCAGACAAGCGTTGTAGCCAAGTGCATGGCCTCTGGACTCAGACTGCCAGGTTTGAGGTCTGGTTCTATCACTTTTAGTAGCTGTTCAAACTTAGCTGACTTATTTAACTTCTCTGAGCTTCCATTCCCCTATCTGTGGAATGCTGACTTTGTTACAATATTTTTTCCTTTCTTTTTCTTTTAGTAATGGAATTAGTGAATTTTAGCAGGACACATGGTCACCAGCTAAAGACTACATTTCCCATACTCCTGTGTTGTTAAGTGTAGCCATGTGATTATGTTCAGGCCAATAAAGTTCAAGAGGAAGTTATGGGAGCAACTTCTAGGTCATGCCCTTAAAAGAAAAGGGAATACACCCCACAGCCCCTCTCCCCCTCTGTCTGTTGGTGAGAATGCTGGGCCATGAGACAGAAGCCACATGTGGACAAGAGCAGAGAGCAAGATGAAGGAGGTCTTGAGCCTGATAATTGTGAAACTACCTTATCAGCCCTGGATTGACTGTTGGCCAAGAAAGTAACTTCCATCTTGTTTAAGGCACTGTTCTTTTGGCTTTGGTTATAGCAGCTGGGTCTGTATCTTAACTAAAGCTAACTTTGGAACAAGTGGATGCTGCCATAAAGACACTTAACCTATGAAGCTTGGCTTGGTGGCCAAGGAGCAGGTGGAGACAGAGGTACACAGGGTAGGAAGATGGCAGCCCTAGTTAGGACACAGCAAACACCTGCTGTTGGCTGGGACGCCCCAAGCACCCATCATGAGCTGGCCATGTGTGTAACTCGGGCGGGTCTGTTGAAACTCTCAGAAGGCTCTGGACTCAGACTGCCGGGTTTGAGGTCTGGTTCTATCACTTTTGGTAGCTGTTCAAACTTGGGTGACTTACTGAACTTCTCTGAGTTTCCATTCCCCTATCTGTGGAATGCTGACTTTGTTTTATAACTCTCTAGTTATCAAAAATTGGGAAGAGGAAGTCTTAATGGGCAAGAGAGAAGACGCAGCCCCAACTTTTCTCAAGTGACTCGGGCCTCACTGTAGGGTGGCATGTGGCAGCCAAGGCCAGATAGAGAGACTTATTACCTTCCTGCCCAAGCCTACTGTCCCAGGTGGCCCCCACGCGGCCTCTCTTGGGTTGTGAGAGGTATATGGGCAAGACAAAGGGACTGGGAGATCAAAGACAGGAGCCTTCCAACAGAAAAACTATACGTAGAAGAGATCTTGGGTATGGTTCTTTGTACTTGGAACTGCTGACAAGAAGCAAAGGAAAGCCTCGCCCACACAGTTCATGATGTTGCCACGTTTCTCTGGGACAAACTGATCACTCTAGGTAAGAGCCTGATTCTGGTGCAGGGCTTACTATGTACCCAGGCCTCTCTGGTGACCCCCAGCTGTCCTTGGACATGTGAATGTCTCTCCTGGCACATGAGGGCTGGGCCTTGGAGCTCACCTGGCTCACCTCCCCCTCTTCTGCATGTGGGAAAAGAGAGGGAAGGTACCTTGCCACAGGCCACGCAGCTCCGTGGTGCATGGAGCAGGGAGTGGTGCCCGCATCACTGGGTCCCCACAGGGTTTCTACTTGTTATCAGAACTTTGTGCAATGGAAAGAAACGCTTGTGAAAGTAGTGTAGAAAAGCAAGGGACCATGTACCAAGCTGGTGGCACCGCCCCTCTCCCCACGCCCTCTCCTTCTGCGTCCTTCCAGGGGAACGGGGCATGTTCTGGCAACACAGAAGGTACGGAGACCCCAGGAGTGAGCACCACACTGCCTGAGTTTGAATCCTGGTCATGCCATTTACTGCCTGTGGGACCCGGAGCAGGTAATTACTCCTGCGGAGCCCGATCTCATCAGCAATGGTGATGCTGATCCCGTGGGATGGGTGTAAGGTTTAGATGAGGAAATAGTACAAAATTCTTACATCGGTACTTGGCAAATGGTAGGTGCTCCATCAACATCAGGTATTGCGTGAGGGGGATTGACGTGAATCGCTAACATCTCAGTGGCTTTATATAGCTACTGTTTATTTCTTAGTCATATGACAGCCTAATGGCACCTAGGTAGGCAGTCCTTCTCCACCTTCTGGCTACACTGTCCAAGGTCCCCAGGCAGGGGAAGGGAAAGGTGGGGGATGTTTCTAAGGGCCAAGCCTGGAAGTAGCAGGCCTCACCTCTGCCAATTCTATTGGCCGGAAGTGGTCAGTGGTACAGCCACACGGTAAGGGGAGCGCTGTCATTAGCCATGGGCCCAGGGGAGGAAACGGCACCTAGGCCACAACTGCTGTGACACTGGCTTGGTCCCTTGTGTATTGTGTGGTTCTCTTCATGCATGTTCAACGTCTCTGGACCTTGGTTTCCTCATTGTAAATGGAGCTAACACCACCAGTTTTATTACTATGAAGCTCACATTAGGTAAAGGAAGTTCAAAGTGCCTGGTGCATGGAAGATACCTGGTGAATGTGATTTTCTTTCCTTTCTTTGCTCAGTAGGCCTCCTCTTTCCCCAGCTCCCTCTCCCCTTCCTGCCCCTCCTAGCCTCTCTGTGTCCTTCCCCTGCAGTGCTCAGGCAGTGGCTGGCAGGGCCCCTGCTCCACAGTCCACCGAACCTGCCCAATTTCAATCTCAGGGACAAAGTTACTAAAGGAAATCCTGAGAGCAAAGGCGAGGGGCACAGAGTGAGTGGCCGGAGCCATGTCCCCTGCTCCCCAATGTAAATATCTGGGAAAACCATTAGTGGGCCCTGCAGCTCACAGACAAATTACAAGGCAGGGGGATCAATGTTATTGTTTCCACAAGCTGAATTCATAACAGTTTATGGCAAAATCGATGTGAATCTTCATGAATAAAGTGATGGCAGGTGCACATTAGGGAATCATAAGGAGAGGGAGGCGAAACTGCAGCTGATTGGCAGTAGAGGTGGGGTCCCAGGAGGGAGCCGCCTACCCAGCAGCCCTGGGGCTTAGTCCTCCCTGCAGTGCAGCAAGGCCCTTCCCAGACCGGCTCTGCCTGCCTGCACACACCCAGGAGGGAACACACCGAGGCTGGGAGGGGACCTAAAAAGAGGTGACATTTTCCTGAGAGCTGAGCTTCACATTTTATGCTCTTATTAGATCCTCAAAGCCTCTCTCGGAGCTTAAAGCCATTATAACCCCCATTTACAGCTCTGGAAACCAAGGCTCCGAGCTGAAGCACCTTGCCTGGCATCACATGGTTAATAACGAGCAATGTCTGTGTTCAAACCCAGGTCTCCCCTATTCCAGAGGCTCAGAGTTACTATATTAAATGAGCTTGGCCTCTCTGTCCTCTGCTTCTCTACCTTTTGGGCTCTGCACATGCCATGCCCTCTTTCTGGAGTGCCCCTCTCTTCTTTCCTCCATCCAAGAAGTAGAAAGGCCTCATTGGCCCTCACCACCCGGCTGTGATGTTGCTCGAAAGGCCAGCGATGTCTGTGATGTCTTCGGCTGGCATCACATTGCCCTCCCAGTGGGGTTCTGTGGATGTGCGCACTGTGGACTCTGTGATGCTGTCTGGGGAGTGTTTGTCCTCCTGGCTTCTTCGGGAGGGTGTGAGCTACTCCAGGGCTGGACTGTATCCTATCTTACCATCTCTCTTTTGATCCACCCACCTGAATACTGGCATTGAAATCCATCCTTCCATCCATCCACCCATCTGCCCAACCATCTATTTGTCCATCCAGCCATGAATCTGTCCATCTTTCTGTCTTTCCTCCTTTCCTTCCACCTATCCATCCACCCATCCATCATCCACTTTCAGGTAGTTCCCAGAACTTGCAAAATTATCAGATTTTGCTGTCAGACGCTATAACATGGATGAACCTTGAAAACATGCTAAGTGAAACAGGCCAGTCACAAAAGGACAAATACTGCACAAATCACACTCTTATAAGGTACTTAGAGCAGTCAGATTCAAAGACAGAAAGTAGAATCATGGTTGCCAGGGGCTGTGGAAAGGAGACAGAGGGGAGTTAGTGTTTAGTGGATATACAGTTTCGATTTTGCAAGATAAGCAGTGTTCTAGAGGTGGATGGTGGTGATGGGTGCACAACAATGTGAGTGTATTTAATACCAAATGAACTGCACACTTAAAAACAGTTAAAATGGTAAATTCCATGCAATGTGTATTTTATTACAATTAAAAATAAATACATAAATTTATAGCTGCACCAGATTTTTCTAAGGGGCTGCAGGACGCCTTATGCAGAATCCCACTCCTGGCCTGTTCTAATTCCAACTATTGGTCTCACTCTCCCTTAAGTCCTGCCTCCCTGATGGTGCACCAGTGGGGACTCGAGCCCTCTCCAGCTCACCGGTCTCCAATTTCACCTGGTTCTCATGGTTTTCATGGAATCAATGTTAATAACAGCTAACCCACGGTGAGAGTGTTTTCTGTGTTGCAGCCTATTCTAAGTGCTTTGCACGGGCCGTGGCATGCCCACCCTGTGAGCTAGGTACTATCATTGGTTCTGTTCTAAAGATGAGGAAACTGAGGTCCAGGGAAGTTAAGGTAACGTGTCCAAGCCTCCTCAGCTAGGAAGCTGCAGAGGCGGGACTCAGACCCAGCTGAGATGACAACCCATTCTTAAAGCTGCTCAGGGTGGCTTCCCACAAACCATACTTGCTTATATAATCCTGTAGGCATTAAGCTTACATAAGTCTTATCTCCCCAAGACCTTGTGAACTTCCTAAAGATGGGAGATCCATAAGCTGTGTGACCTTGGGCAAGTTGCTTAACCTCTCTGTGCCTTGCTCTCTTTTCCTGAAAAGGCTGTTTCTGATAGTACTAACGTTGTAGTGAAGCCCTGAGGATTAAGTGAGGTAAAGCACATGAAGAGCTTAGCATAGTACCTGACCCTTGGCTAACGAAAAATACAAAGTTCTAGTAAAAGATTCCATTTGGTTCTGCCATCCGGGCAAAGGAAACCAAGTATAACATGTGAATTTGGGGTAGTGGTATCAAAAGTCACCAGCTTTTGCTTTTCCTTTTCTTGTTTCCCCGTTGACATTTCTTGACCACAGCTGGCACAGAGAGGCTGGCAGTTGCAGAGTTGAGACAGTGAAGAACTGAGAGGGGCTGGCAGGAGGGGAGATAGAAAAATACTTCACCTCTGGTCACGATAAGGCGGCTGATGGCTTCTGTTTTCCAGTCTCTAGATCTTGCATATTTATTCATTGACTTCAACAGGATATTCCTGGTTCCCCAGATACGTGCTGTGTACAGACTGCTGTACATCTGGACGAAAAAGTCCTGGGGAAAATGAGCTGTTTTATCCCTCTGTGCTGCCAGGAGTGTGCAGAGGGCCAGATGTCCAGTAGCTGATCAGTCCTCACATCTGGAAGGTAAACTGAATCTTTTCAATCAAGTGAATCAAGTATTATGGTGACTTGGGTACACTCGAGGTCCCTGGTCATGGGAAACAGCAGACAGGTGGTCAATCCGATTCCCTACGGCCTCTCCAAACCGTGTGTAGTTAGCGTCTTTATCACTTTCTGGAGTAGACCTGGAATGAGATTCTCTGCTCTGCATGGCCCCCAAATCCCAGCCTCTTGAAGCTGAGGACCCTGGCTGGAGTTTTCTGTCCATGAAGCCACTGGCAGGGGTGTCTCCCTGAGCAGAGCAGGGCACAGACCCCTGGCCTATGGTGGCAGAAGGCAGGGAGCACACCTTGCTGGATTATCTCCAGCCACTCTTACTTGGTCATCTCATTCATGTGCCAGTCCTCAAAAGAATCTTGGAAGGAAAAGAAATGGCAATGACTTTCCTCACATACAGATGGGGAAACTGAGACTTGAGGAGGTTAAGGGATGGTGCTGGGCCACCCCTTTCCATTGGACGATGCTAGGAGGGACAGCATGGTTTGTTGAGAGTAATTTACTTCCAGTATGCCAGGCTGACAACCTGGCCGTGCTGGCACAACTCTGCCTTCCAGAGACCTTGACCTGCGCTTCTCTTCTTCTGGACCAAAGGAAGTGGGGAGGGGCAGAGGAAATACCTGTCACTCAACCACGGTGGGTGGGAGAGAGAAGGGACCGTGCTCGGTTCTTCACAGAAGCCTCACAATTGTCCTTATTTGTGCTGAATCTTAGCATCCCAACGTGTCTGGGTCAGAAGGGACCCTCCTGTTTCAGTGCAGTCTGCGCCCATGTTCCCACTGGGAACACCAAGGCTGGAGGCAGGAAGGAGCCAGCGAAGGAGAGACAGTTGTTTCAGAGGAGAGCCAGGACTATTACCCAAGTCGTCTGACCCCTGTGATCAATATCCTTGGCCTCACCTGACACAGCCTTCCTGGGGAGGCCAGACCCTCCCAGCCGTGCCATTAGCCCACTCCCCGACCATTAGCAAGTTCCATCTCCTCTGAGCTCCAGGTTCCCACAGGATGAATAAGGGAATGAATCCCTGGCCTGTCCAATTCAAAGGGCAATTAGAAGGTTGGATGACTGTTGAGTGGAACTTAGGGGTAAAAAGAGCTAACACTTCTTGAGGTCCTTCTGTGTGCCAGATCCTGGCCCGGCACTTGACATTTGAAGTTCTGACGGCCACAAGCATGACCACCCCCTCCACCTGGAAATATCTCCGGATGCCCCCTCTCCTTGCCCTTTCTTCTGATTCCTTCATCTGGCTGACACGCAGTCAGTACTACCATCTCTGCTAGATGTCACCTCCTCTAGGCAGCTCACTCTGATGACCGATGCCCCATCTTTATGCTCTGTGGCAACCTGTGTGACCTGGCACAGCATTGGTCGCAGAATGTGTTGTCTAAACGTCTGTATCCTAGACTAGACCGTGACCTCTGAGAGCACAGGCAAGATCTGTGGCTTCTGCGTTCACTGTGGCATCTCAGTGCTCCTCAGGGTGTCTGATACATAGTATGCATGTGATATATAGTTGCTAAATTTTACCACTGAGGAATCTGGGATCGTAGATATCCAAAACTGCAAACTCTAAAGGGCTCTTTTTACCTCCAAAGGAGGAGTGGTGGTCGTATGAGGTGATGGAGTTCTGCAGCCTACCTACAGAGGGCGACACTGACCCTGAGAGACTGCTCTAGCAGCCGTGGCCTTTCATGCTAAGGCGGGGTGGGGCTGCAGTGGTATTAGGGGGAAAGGATATCTGTAGCCCTCACGTCACACCGTACGGTGATGACATAGAGCCTGAGTGATTCCTGAGACCCACAAGGGTTAATTCCAGCAAAGGAATGATTTCCCGGGGTTTAGCTCCTGTTCCAGGAGCCCTGCCCAGCTTGTGGTCAGGGGTGATCAATAGCAGCTAGACCCTATTTATTATTTTGGTTGCATTTTCTTCCTCTTTCCTTTCCTGTCCCCCAGTTAGATTTAATTAGATATTGATAACAGATGCAGTTGGAATGCGCTTCTGTGGTTCCAGGCTGGAAGGAGGAGGTGCAGCTACGGGAAGAGCTGGCCAGAGGAAGGGACAGTCAGCATCTCGGGGACAGGACTCGTGGGGCCTTGGCCCTGGGGTTCTGAGTGCCACGTCCAACTCGAGCTTGCATCCCCCTGCCACTCTCGATCACTTCCTGCCCTCTCTCCTTCCTCTCTGCTTTTCTTCACGATCCATAACCCCATTCGTGCCTGGACTGGCTTGTCCGCTCTCCGGCCTAATGGTCGTATTTCTCTAAGTCCCAGGTGTTTTAATGCAGGCCCTTCCTGGAGGAGGTCAGGACACTTTGGATTACTGTTCAGCAGACATTTGCTCCCCTCTCCTCCCACCACGATAGCACATCTCCATCCAGTATCATGGAGCTTGGCCATGTGGCTTGCTTTGACCAATGCAAAGCTGGCAGACGTGACTTGAGCACAGGCCTTAAACATGCATGTATCAGTTGATTGATTGATTGTGCTCTTGTGACCTGACATGAGCAGAAGATGCCTTGGGTGGCCACAGGCCCATCAGGCTAGGCTCCAGGATGACCACCCAGGGGCAGCTCTGAGCCTAACCTGAGTCGGAGTGGAGCAGCCTGGCTGGGTCCAGCCTGGACCAGCCAAACCACAGCCAAGCTGAACCCCTTAAGCATGCGTATTAGTGCTTATGGTTGGAAGGCCCTGAGAGTTTGTGCTATTTCTTATGCAACATTGCTGCTGTCAAAGCCTGGCTGGTACAGAGGGTAGGATAGGATCTCAGTGAAGAATACAGTAAAGCAGATTATTCTAGACTAGGAGCAGGAGACCTTGACTCTCATCGAAAAACGTCTATGAACTCCATCTATGCCTTTGGAGGAGTAGAAAGAAGCTAGTATCGGTTGATCGTTTACTATGGGCCAGGTATTGTGCTAAGCCTTTCCACATATCATTTTATTTTTATCATCGCCATTTCTATCTTATTTTGACCCTACTCTGTGCCAGACATTGTATTAAGTGTTTATAATGCTAATTAGATTATGCTAAAAATGATACCAATGATTAAATGATCGAGAACTTAAAAACAGCCATTCATGTAATACATACTATGGGATAGGCTTGCATCAGGTTATTTAAATGTATTGTTTCAATTTAACATCAACATTCCACACAGTCCTCTAGACTGTAAACCCAGGAGGCAGATATCATGTCCATGTAGTGCACTGTTGTGACCCTGGGGCCTAGTATGTGCCTGGCACCTGGGTGCTCAATAAATCATTGTTGAAATGGAAGTCCCGGGAGGCAGATGCTATTATTACCCCCACCCCACCCCTACCTCTAGCGCCCTTTCTGTACCTGATGAAACAGAGGCAGGTGAGCTGGCCTAAGCAGTGGTCACATCATCTCCTTTGGGGATGATTTTGTGTCCTCAAGGGACCCTTGGCAATGTCTGGAGACATTTTTCCTTATCATGACTGGAGGGGAGGTTAATGTAGCTACTGGCATGTGCTGGGTAGAGGCCAGAGCTGCTGCACACATCCTATAAGACATGCCCACATCAGGGGATGGTAGGGCCCCCAATTCCAGCAGTGCTGAATTGGGGAAACCCTGGCTTAGCTGCTGGGGGAACCTGGCTGTGATGGCCTGGCAGGGAACTGAACTCAGATTTGTTTCATCTCTAAGCACCCAGATTAGTTTCCTGTGACTCCCATTGCAAATAAGCAGACTGGGTGCCTGAAAACAATAGAGATTAATTCCCTCACTGATCTACAGGCCGGAAGTCTGAAATCCAGGTGCGGGCGGGGCCACACTCCACCTGGAGGCTCTCGGGGAGGTTCCGTTCTTGCCTCTTGCAGCCTCTGCTGGCCTCCAGCACTCCGTGGCTGAGGCTGCGTCGCTCCCACGTCTGCCTCGGCCTCTCACCAGCGTCCCCCCTTTTGTCCATTTCAAATCTCCTTCCACTTTTCCCTCATGAAGACACTTGTCATTGGATGTAGGGCCCGTCCAGATATGCCAGGATTCTCCGGCTCACCATCCCTCAGCTTCATCTCATCGGCAAGACCCTTTTTCTGAATAAGGTGACATCACAGGTTTGGGGATTTGACATAGACATCTTGGCAGCCGCTGTCAGCCTCCTACAGCACCTCTTCTTGAACACAGATCCACCCCAGTCCAAGATACTACTTACATTTGATCTTCACAATGGCTGCCGCAGGAGTACATTTCACCCTGTTTCACCCACGAGGCCCTGAGGCTCAGAGAGGCTGTAACTATTCCAGGAGAATCAGCACTGGGGTCAGGATTTGTTCTCAGCTGTAAAGCTCTCGCTCTCTCACCCTTAAACTTGCTCCCCGTGCCCTGCTCACACTCCTTGGAGTGTCTGGAGATGTCCCTGGGCCAGTCCTGCAGTTGGCGGTCAGTGAGAGTCCTCCCTGGATGCAGGGAACAGACTCGTGAACCAGCAGCCATCTCTTTAGGCCAACCAGTCTTTCAAATAACTGGGGACCTTGGGCAGAAGGGGGCCCAGGCTCAGCAGCCTGGAGAGAGAGAGCAGGTGGTCCTCACCCCGAGAGCTTTGCCATGAGAGTCAGGCCCAGGCCAAGCCCGCCTGTCACTCACTGCCGCTCCAGGGAGCCCCTCCCTCCCCCTCTGCCCAGCCACCTTCTCCTCTCACTAGCTCAAGGAGCCCTCAGCTTCATGAGCTGGTGCCAGCACACCGCAGCCCTCCAGCCTCCATGGGAGTGGACCAAGGAAGAGGTGGGACCTACCTGGCCCTGGCCAGTGTTTGATGGTTTGGCTGCAGCTAGTTAAGGGCATTGGCACAAGAGACCCCCTCTCCATCCTTTGTGGTGAAAGTCCCACCAAACTCCGCAGAGATGAACAGTGAGCCACTGCACATTGCATCATTTAATAGCCTCAATAAACTTTTGTTTTCCCCCCTTTTGAAATAGCTTTGTGGAATCATGATTTACACCCAAGAAACTGCATATTGTTAAAGTAATACACTGGTTGCATTTTGATGTACGTATACACCCATAACACCTTCACCATAATCAAGATAACAAGTACACAGAGCACTCCCCATGTTTCCTGGTGCCCCTTCACCAGTCCTCTTTCCCCCTCCCCGCTCTTCCTTCCATTCCCAGGCTATCACTGACCTGCTTTCTGTCACTGTAGATTAATAGATTAGTTTGCATTTTCTAGAGTTTAATAGGAAGGGAATCATACAATATATGGGCTGGGTTTTTTTTTGTGGCTCCTTTCACTCAGCCTGATTATTTTCAGCATCATGCGTGATCAGTTCATTCCCTTTCTTGAGGGTTAATATTCCATCTTGTGGCTATTCTAGTTTGTTTCTCTCTCCTCCTGTTGATAGACTTTGGATCTTGTCCAGTTTTTGACAATTGTGAATAAAGCTGCTCTGAATGTGTGTGTGAAGGTCTTTTTAGGAACACATGCTTTCTTTGCTCTGGGGTGAATACCTAGGGATGGCTGGCTCATCTGGTGGGTGCATGTTTAATTGAAGAAACCAGCAAACTGTTTCTGGGAGCATTTGTACCGTTTCACAATCCCGCCAGCCTCGTGGGATTTCCCACTGCTCTGCATCCTTCCCAATACTCCGCTGGGTCCGTCTTTCACTCTCAGCCCTTTTAATAAGTACACTGGTGTCTCTACAATTTTAATAGGCATTTCCCTATGCCTAATAATGTTGAGCATCTTTTTGCAGGCTTATTTGCCATTCATGTATCTTCTTCACTGCAAGATCTGTTCGAATACTTTGTCCATTAAAAAATTTTTTTTTTTTACTATTGGGTTTTGAGAATTATTTATATGTTTCAGACAAGTCTTCTGGCAGATACATGGTTTGTAAATATTTTTTGCAGTCTTTGACTTATCCTTTCATTTTCATAACAATATTTCTTGAAGAGCATGAGATTTTCATTTTGATGAAAGCCCACTTTATCAATCTGTTTCTTATGGATCGTGTTATTGATGCTGTGTTTAAGAAATCTTGGCCTCGCCCAACATGTGAAAACGCCCTTGTGGTAGGAGCAGGGGCAGCTGAAGGGGTCTTGTTCCTGTGTTTCTGTTTCTCAGGATTGAGCCCCCTTCCCTCTCTGATATCTTGAAAATCATTGTTTAGTCTATTTGTCAGTTTTTGTTGTGTTTTGGACAGGAGGGTAAATCTGATGTCTGTTACTCCACCTGGGCCTGAAGCCCCAATAAACTTTTAAGGTAGGCATTATTTGACTCATATGGCCACCCATTTATTTCTCTGTTGGGGAAACAGAGCTCAGAGAGGTGAAGCGGCTTGCCCAGAGTCCTACAGCACACAGATGGTAGTAACAGAATAGAAGCCCAGGGTTGCCTGACTTCAAACCCTGCTGCTATAGATCAGGCACCCTTGGACTTCCAGGAGTGGTTCACATTCCACTTGCCGCTGTAGATTTCAGAGTTTGGAATGTACCTAGGATCTGGGGTTGGCCAGGCAACAGACTCTTACTCAGCCTTGTGACTCCAGAGCAAAAGCAACCTCTAAGGTTAGCTGTCTAATCTACCTACTAAAGATATTAATTCTGACTTGATTTGCTCCGTAAGAGGTGCAATGAAATGCAATTACAAAGCCGTAGGCTTTCCAAGACCTTGCAGGGACCAACCTTCTACTCAGTGTCACTTACAGCCGAATTAGAAATCCAAAATACTCATACCACCATTACCCATCCTGTGTTCATTGCAGACATCGCTAATCAATGATGGAACCCTTCATCTCAAAATCCAGTCTTGCTTTACTCTAACCTTCTAAGTGCCCACCACCAATGGATTAGATTGGCACATGAAATGAAGCCCATTTTCATCCCAACCCTTAAGCATTCTGGTCAGATGGCCATCTGGTCTTGCATGCGCACCTCATTTGATCAAGCCTTCACCACCTCCTAAGGTAGCCTGCCTCACTATCAGCCACCTGCAAAGTCGGAGGCTTTCGTGGATGTGACAAGCACATCCACTGTCCAGTCAGCCATTATCCCTTACATCAAGTTGTGCTCACTGGGGACTCAGAGATCAGATGTCATCTTCTAGAAAAACTGGAGTCCTTCTAATATAATCTGAGGATAATGGTGATGTCCCCTCTCTACTGGTGAAGTATCTACAGTTCATGACATAGGACACATGACCCTTTACAGCTCTGCTTTCTCTTAATTTTTGGCATTGTTTGTCAGCATCTCCCTTAAAAATGTAAATCTGAATTTGAAAAAAATACCCAGTGTATGGTCTGATGAGAGTATAGAAGGAACCTATACCTTGGTCTCAACATTTTTACTGTTACTCACATAGCCTAGGACTTTTTAGCTTTTATAGTAATCACCTCATATTTAGCTCATGGAGAATATGTGAGCTATTTTTATGTGAACTGAGCAGAGGTTGGCTATTCCCTTCCTATGGGTGTGTGGTTGGATTTGTGAGCCCAGTGACACGCCTGGCCCTCTCCCTGGCTCATCGCATCAGTGCAGCTACAGCTGCTCACAAAGGAGCTGTTATCTGCAGGCCAGGCCATTACTACTAGGTGATGATAATAGTACCATGTGCTAATGCTAATGCTCACATGTGCAGAGTACTAAGTGGGTGCCCAGCACTGTTCTGAGCATATCACATTTTAAGTGATTTACTCCTCATGACAGCCCTGGGAGGTTGATGCTGTTCTGTTCCCATTTTACAGAGAAGTAAATGGAACCAGAGAGGTTAAGTAAGCTAGGAAGTGGCAGAGCTGAGATTTAACCCCAGCTCTGAAGTCTGTGTCCCTAACCAGTACATTACATTATTCTGTAGGGCCTGAACTACTTCAAATACCTGTTACATGATGATTTATGCTTTTGCACACAGCTCTCAGGGAAGACTTCCTGGAAGTGGCAGGAGGAAGCTGAGATGAGAAGGATGCATCGGCTGGGCAGCCCTCTCCTCCTAGTCCAGGTCTATTTCCCCTTGTGCCACCTAGACAAGGACCTCAACTGGGCAAAGAGAGGGAGAGAATCTCACTCTCCAGCTGGTTTCTCTGCTGAAGTTCTGCTCTTACTGTGTGAAGCCTGCAAACGTGAGGATGGATCAAAACCCAGACGTGACCTTACATAGCCCAGCCTGCCTCTCCCTGCCTGCAAGGCCAGAGCCCGTGGCCTGGATTCACCACCTCCAGACTTCACCTGGAGGGTGCCTGTGGCTTCCCTCTGAGGGGTGAGTCACAAGAATGGGGTCACACAAGGGCAGCCCAGGTGTGAGGTAAGGAGGTAGCTACCCCGTCGGCAAAGCCACCCACTCCCACCCCCAGGGTCTTGGGGAAGCCGTCTTTCTTCCCTCTCAGGTCTTCGGGCCCTGTGTTTGGGGGGCCCTGTGGCCCATACTGAGCCCACGGATGCCCTTCATCTCCCTGGTGACTGAACTTGGCCAAGCTTCAGGCATGTGGTCCAGCCTGGTCCAAGGAGAAGCAGGCCTGGGGTTGTGGTAGAAACCGTGCTTCTCTAGGGAATTGAACCCAGGAGGAGGCGAACCGTGAGTCTTCACGGGAAGACCTGCCAGTCTGTAGAAAACGCAAGAGGGGGCAGCGGAACAAGAGGCCTCGCTGAGCCCTGAATCCAGCCACGCCGGACTGCTCGGCTCTGCACGCCTATAAGCCTCCTGTGTTCTTCAGCTGGGCGGGCTGGCTTTCCTGGCTCAGACAGCCAACGACCTCTGACAGGGACCAGCTGTGACTCCAGCCCCAGGCCCTCTCTGGCTGTTATGTGCCGGCCCATGACCAGGGACCAAGGAGCATTCGCCACGGCCATGAAATGTGAGCCCCAACAACAGGCCAGACATGTTGAGGTACGGCAATGAATCCCACACAGTCTTCATTCCCTGAGGAACACCGGGCCAGCCAACAATTAACTACCACACACACAATTAATGTCCACAGCATGGGGCATATCACAGAGATGCTCAAGGTGCTGGGGGCTCAGGGGAGGGAATGGGGCACGCCTCCTGGAGTCCAGGGAGGGAACATGAAACAGATCCCCGCAAAAGCAACACTTAAGGCAAGTCTTGGAGGAGCTTCGTGGTGAATTGCTCCCGTCCCGTGTCATTCCCGGGCTTAAATCCTGGCTCTGTAACATGGGGCAAACTTCTTAATGTCTGTATGCCTCAGTTTCCTCATCTGTAAAGTGGGCATCCATCTCATGGGTTTGCTGAGAGGATTAAATGTGGCAGTACAAGTGCAGTGATTAGCACAGTGACTGGCCTAGAGTAAATGATCCCCTGTTATTAATATTATTATTTCCTTGAGGGCAGGTACACTGCTGGTGGAGGGGAAAAAAATACTAGAAATTTCACCCTCATACAGGGGGTAGTTTGCAGGATTCAGGGCTGTGAGAAAAAGGAAGGGGCTCCAGCTGGTGGGGGCAGAGTGGGCAGCAGCCAGAGGTGGGACAAAGCACGGGTTGCGGGGGAGACTCCGCTCCCCGGCAGCAGGGCAGCGTCTGGGTGGGGAGCAGCAGGGCGGTCGCTGAGCGTCTGGGTTGGGGTCAGATAGTAAAGACCTCGTTTCCTCTATAAACAAGAGAGCCGTGTCCTTTCATCAGAAGGAGGATTGCAGCCACATAACCCGGAGGTCCCTCATCGATTTGCTCAATTCAGTTGTGTTACTGTTCGATTCTGTAGGGAAAAAGCCCAGTTGGGCCGACTGGTCAAAGCAGGCATGTGCCTGGCATCAGAAGCTCATGTCAGGACATGCCACTATGGGACCATCTAAGCAGGTCTCCCTGAGCACAGCAGGGGTCCAGGAGCCCAGCCTGTAGGAGAAATGAGAATAAGCAGCATTAGACAGTGTCACATTCATGTTTGCTTTCCATCATGGAAAAGACCATTTACTTCTGTGAGCGCCCAGAGCAGGGTGAGTGAGTAGCCCTGGTGAGGCCAGCACCCCCTCCCGCCCTGGGCCTGGCCCACCCTGCTACTCAGTTCACCCATGAAGAAAAGGGGTGATTATCTGGGAAACTGGGCACTAAGTCCAGTACCCCATTTAAATCCCCAGCACCCCACCTCCTGGGTGACTTGAGGTTCCGTTGGCCAGCTTGGACAAGAGTGCCACTGGTGCATGAGGGAAAGGACCGCCCCTCTCCACCACGTATGCACCCACCCACTCACCACCACTCATACGTTCACTCATTCGTTTATTTGTTCACAAATCCTGCATTCCGATCTCTGTTTTTCATTCATACATCCTCTTCCGTACATTACACACACTCTCTCATCCCCTAGGCACCGGGCATGGCGACCGGGGTGCGGGCGGCAGTGGTGGCCACAGGGCCAGGGAGCTGTGAGCTGGCTGGGCTGGCTGCCCACGGCTTTACAACCACGGCAGTGGCATGAGCCATCCCTGGGGGTGCCCCAGCAGGAAGCTAGGCCGGCAAGAGACCAGGGACTGGGCGCAGGCAGGGCCAGCAGATGGCGGGGAGACACAGCAACTGGGCCACGTAAGGGGCAACTTTAGGCAATGTTGGGGAACGTCTAAGCATCCATGTCCTGGAGCCGTGCCTGCTCCAGATTAAACTGTGTCAGTCCTCCACCCCACCATTTCTTGATACTTGTGTTCCTTGGATTTTGAATGCTTTTCTTGTTTCCCCAGGTGGGCATGCTAGATCTGGTCAATGTGGAGGGCCAAGTGACGGTATGGGAAGTGGGGTGATGTCTGGCAGAGAGAAGACTGGCAGAGCCAAGTGGGGGCGGGGAGGGCTCCTTAGAACTTGTATACATTTTGGTCAAAAACACATGCCTTACAGAGAGGTTTGAGGGGTCCCACTGCCAGTCTCCCCCATGTTTCCCTAGTTGCGTGAGAATATTCAGATGGCTGAGGTTCCTGCCAACCTTTGGCTTAAGTTACCCCAGGTCCCTACAGGGCCATCGCCATGGGAAAGGTGTCCTGGTATCCATAAGATACATTCCCTGAAATAACAGCATCTTAGGCTCTCCATTCCAAGTACTCAGTGCAGGGTCTGATGGTAAAGACATTCATGCACTCATTCAACAAACATGTGGACCTTCTATATTAGTTTCCTATGGCTGTTATAACAAAGGACCACAAACTGGGTGGCTCAAAACAACAGAAATTTATTGTCCCCCAGTTCTGGAGGCTTGAAGTCCAAAATCAAGGTGTGCAGGGCCCATTTTCCCTCTGAGACTCTGAGTAAGAATCCCTCCCACCGCTTCCCAGCTTCTGTGGTAACTGTCGAGGCTGGGTGGCCCTTGGCTCACAGCCACAAGCCTCCAAGGCCCCGCCTGTGTTGTCCCACGGTGCTCCCCCTGGGTGTCTGTGTGCAAAATTCCCTCTTCTTAGATTCCCTCTTCTTAGATTCCCTCACACTGGATTAGGGCCCACCCTAGTGACCTCATCTTAACTTGATTTCATTTGTAAAGACCTAATTTCCAATTAAGGCTGCATTTGCAGGGACTGTGGTTTAGGACTTTAACATATCTTTTGGGGAACCTATCACCCATAGCACCTCATCTGTGCCAGGCCCAGTGATAGGCACTGGAGGAAAATGACAATAAAGGGAGACTTCACCCCATCACCCATCATACTCCTACTGGGAAAAAGCTATTGTAGGGCCGAGGGCCCAGCTCTGCTGAAAAATTCCCATGTCCCAGGCTTGCTGGGAACACCCACCCTGCCTCTGTAGCCTCACCTACCTAGTTGTAGCCCCCAGTGGGTCCTCAATAACTTATCAGTAACTATAAAGGAGCCATGGGCTGAATAAATCTCCCTCCAAAATTAATGTAGCTCAGGGAAAAAAAAGTGCATTTACTCACTTCAACTTCTTGTGGCCAGATTCGTGTAAGTGAATAAATCCCAAATAAATGTAACTGGGACGAAGGGAGAAGCCACAATAAATGCAATCCCATCGCTCCAAATGAAGACAAAGACTCCGAGACAATATTAAATTCCTTCCCTGAAGGCTCATTTCATTTCAGACCCAGATTCCACAAAATCAAGTTTTCCAGTGAGCCAAGCCCCCCTCCTGCTCTGATCGTGCAATTCCCCAGCTCCCTCCCCCAATAAGTGGGTCCTGCTCCCCCATTCCTGCCTGTCCCCTGGCTTTCTTCTCCCTGCAGGTTGCCTGCTCTTAATTCCCCCCAAATCCCCAAGATGTGGTGACTTCCTCTCTCTCAGATGGACGGCTTCCTCTGTACTCCGGGGACCTGCAGCATCTGCTCAGGCTTCCAGGATTGGTGTATCATTATTGGAATCCTGCATTTCGCCGGGGAAGGAACTAGAATGGCCTGCACTCACCTGTATGTCTCCACAGATGCTTTGGACCTGTGGGGTCGGGAGCTCAGGCCTGCAGGTGGGAGGCTGGATGGCCAGTACTGAGTGGCCTTCTGGCCAGGATGGCTAAGCCAAGTCTGCTGGGAGTGGAGACAGGGCCATGCTCTGTCTTATTCTGTTTCCTGTTAACCCAGTAACTGCAGATCTCACCTTTATCCTACATTCTACACACATAGTGTCTGGAGATCCTTGGGGAACAGGAGATGGGGGTGGGGAATGCAGAGGAAACAACAGCCGGATCTTTGTGCTTAGGGAGGTCCCCAGCTGGTGTGGGGGGACTTGTCTCTCCCCAAGGAAAGTTGATCCAGCCATCATCCTCGGAGGGTAAATTCCCCATCCGGGGCTGTATACCCCTATTTCCAGCAGAGAGCCTGGCAATGCATGGCCTCAAACGTACTTGTCAAATGTACTTGAATTGCCCCCACTAATCAGTTCCCCACCCTCAATGATGTCACCAGCCAGGTGATCTTGGGTGGATTGTCAGTGATCACTAACGTCCATCAGCTGGGCTGAATATCTCACCATCTTAATGACTTGAATGAATTGACCGAGTATGTGGTAAAAGGTTTTCAGATCCCTGAGGGAGCTGACCGAAGTCTGTCCCCAGTGCCAACAGTCTGTCTGGCGGAGTGCTGCCATGTCAAGAACTGTGTGACCTGCACCCAGCCAGACCTTCCCAGGTAAGCCATGGGGGTTGATCTTGCCATTGGTGGTGGGGTGGGTTTACTTTTAACAATGGCAATAGCTGCCGTGGATTGGCACCTACTACATGCCAACTCCTTTCCGTAGGCTTATCCATCTATTCAGTCAATAAATCTCATATGAATGCCTAATATCTGCTAGACTCTATTTTAGAAGTGCTGGAGATTGCTCTGGTGTCATGAAGTTTACATTCTGGAAAGGAGTAGTATATTCCATTTTATTCTGTTATGTTCTAGTGGAGGGAGTTATAGATATCATTATTATAAAATATGTATTTATATTTATTTTATTATATAAAATCTAATTCATTAAAATTTATTATAGGAATTAAAATTCATATCATATAAAATTTACATTATGTTATATTAATATATCACATTATATCATAGCATAGCATAGCATAGCATTTCATTACTAGCCCCATTTGTTCCTCGTAACAACACTGCCAGGGAGTTATTATTATCTTTCTTCTGTGGCTGACAAGACAAGCTCAGAGAGAGAAGTAATCCGCTAAGTGCCCACAGCTGGTGAGCCAGCAGGCGGAGCTGTGTGGGGGACAGCGGGGGAGAGGAAGGTGACTTTTGCAGCCGGACAGACCTTTTTCTGAATCCAGAGGGAGAAGCTCGGTTTTTGGAGCTGGTGTAGTTTCCCTGCTGGAGTAGTTTCACCTGGGATGATGCATGTGCCATGCCTCATGCAGCTCCTGGCCCATTTCCAGTGCCAGGTAAGAGCCACCCTTCACTGTGGCAGTGGTCATGGTCACTACAAAGACAGGACCACACATCCATGGTAGGACCCAGGCCTCTGGTCTCCTGTCCTGGAGATGCCAGTGTGACCTGTCCTGCAAAGACCAGGCAGGAATCAAAAAGCCCCCAGTCCTTATTTGATTTCAAACCTGGAGGAGGGGCAGCCGGGGGCCAACTCACCGGAGCAGCAGGTGTCAGGGTGAAGAGGATAGACTTAGGACCAGCCTGCTGGGACCCAGTACGGGCTCTGCCACGTGCTCCCTGTCGGGACTGGGGAAATTCCTTACCTCTGCCGTGCCCCGCCTCCTTCCCTGTCGGGTGCAGTTTTACTTCGTATGTATGGTTACAGAGAAGGCCGAGTATGACTGAAGGGCTCAGGACTGAGCTTGCCCTGTGGAAGGTTAGTGTGTGGATGCAGGCCTGGTCCTCCTGGTAAGAAGCTGGGTTGCACCTGGCGGAGACAGGAGACAGACTCCCCACCAGTGGGAACTGCAAGGAAGTCCTGAAAAGGAAGCACCGGGGAGGTGGTGGCTTTTGTCAAGGAAGTCAGGAGTCAGGCAAACACTCCTCCCCAATCCTCTGCTCAGCCCTCTAGGAGCAGAGAGGCCAGGAAGCCCACCCTTGACCTTGAGGCCACTCTGGCCTCCAAAGGGCCCCAGTGGCTCACATGGATGATGCAGGCGCCTGCCTATGGGGTACATTTCCAGGACCTTCACACCCCGACTACCCATTCCCAGTTCCCTGGGGATACCTTAGATCAGACTCACTTTTTATTTTACTTTTCAGCAATCTAATGGATTTTAATATATTCACAAAGCTGTGAAACCATTACCACCATCCATTTCAGATCATCTCATCACTCCAGAAAGGAACTGCAGACCCTTTAGCTCTCACTGCGCACACACCATCCCCCACCCCACAGCCCCTCCTCCCCCGGGGCCCTGGCAACCACTAATCTGCTTTCTGTCTCTATAGATTTGCCTATTCTGGGCATTTTATATAAATGGAATCATACAATATGTGGTCTTTGTAACTGGCATCTTCAGATTTATTTATAGACTCCTACATGATAGTTTAGGGGGACTCTCCCAGACCATCTAACCCAAATCCCTTCCTATTTCAGTTGGGAAATTGAGGCCCAAAGAGAGACGATCACTTAACCATGGTCAGGGTGGAATTAGAACTGGGGACTGTGGATGCCCAGGCTGACTCTTCCTCCCCCTGCCCCCGCTCTGCTGCTCGATCAGGAGCAGCTTACAGATATGATCCCCAAGAAAAGAATGAGTCTGCTTTGTGGGGCAGTAGTTAAGCAGCTCATTTACTCATTCATTCATTCATTCATTCATTCATCCATCCATCCATCCATCCATTTGTCCATTCATTCACTAGCAAACATGCTAACATTTATTGGATACCAGTAATGTTCCAGGCTCTGGCCTGAGCTATGGAGAGAGAGAGAGGGAAGCAAGATTGAGAAGTCCAGTGCTTGAAGCCATGGAATTAACATGGGAACAAGTCTACAAACAAGGCACCAGTCAGTGCTGGGAATACTGTAAGAGGGGAGGAGGGGATGCTTGGTGGGAGGAGGCAGCTCTGGGGAGTTGTTGGGGAAGAGCATTCTAAGAAGAGGGAACTGAGTGTGGGTGGGACTGACTTCGGAGTAGCAGAGCTCGTAGAGAAGGCCACCATGGCTGGAGCATCACAGTACGGGGACAGTGGCAAGAGGTAAGTTTGCTTTCTCCTTGACCTTCCAGGGCCATCTGTTATAATGCAGTTGTTTGTTTGTGGTGGTGTCTCCTTTGCTGGCCTGGCTGGCTGGGTCTAAACCCTACTGACCTCTTTATCCAGTGCCCAGCCTCGGGCATGGTTCCCACTAGGAGTTGGATCGTGTTATTTGAATTGATGTTTATAGCAATCTCCATTACAGACCTTTTTAAGAGCAGGTTTGTGTAAATGAATATGGGGTGGAAGGCAGGCCCCAGAAGGGTGTGGGGAAAGGGGCCCTGGGGGAATGGGGCAGAACCGGCCTGCCAGAGACGTACATGGCCCCTCTGTGATTGCCTGCCTCCCACCGCGTCATGGTTTCCCACTTGCCCTTGTCTCTGCTGTCGTTTCTCCTTGAGAATCAAGTTGTTTGGGAAAGAGAAACCAGTTGCATAACTGTGTCCGTTGGCAGACGCGTTCTAATTTTAAAAAATGTGTCACTCTCCAAGCTGCGCGTCTCTTAATCAGGCAATTACTTTGTGATGTAGTATAGTTAAGGGAGAGGGGAGAGAAAAAAAAGCCACCAACCCTTGAAATCTCAAACAATTTCTTACGGAGAATTAATTTGGTAAATGTTTGACTCGAGCTCAAGAATGCCTTTTGTTTCCATTTTTAAATGCCAAAGCAATACAAAAGGAAGGTAATAATTTGGTATTAATCAATCTTCTTCATTAAAATGAGCTCCCCAAACCAAGGGTGTCATGGAAACAGCAAATGCTGGGAGAAGGGCTTGGGGGCCTCTAAGGGCATCTGTGGGGTGGGCAGGGTTACTGCACGGCCCCGGCCTGAGGGAGACAGGACCGGACGGATGAGCAGTGCTGGCACTGAAAATAGTGACCATCATGGATTGAATGCTTCCCACGTTCCAGCCCTTGTTCCAAGCCTTTTCAAATACCCTGTAATTTTCTACCCAGAGTAACCCCGTGATATAAGTACTGCTATGCCCATTTTACAGCTGAGGACACTGAGCCTCGGGGAAGTCAGAGAATTTGTTCAACACTTAACAGCTGCAAGTAGCAAAACAGGGACTTAAACCCAGGTCTGCTGACCCCAGAGGCTGGGCTCTATCACTGTTCAGTCTTATCATCCCTAAAGGCCCTTTGCCTAATCCTGGGGCAGGGCCAGGCTGATCCCACACGTCAGGAGAGGCTTCCAAGAGGTTCTGCAGGTACCTCACGAACTCTACCATTTCTACCAAGGATGTTTCTACCAATGATGCCCTGAGTGGACAGGCAAATTCAAGACATGTAAGATGCTTCTCTCCAGCACCTGAGGCTTCCCAGGGACCCGTTCCTCACCTAGACCTGCCCTTTCTCTAGGGTGCCCCTCTCTGGCCCCCATCAAAATACCAAGGTTTTCCTGTTCTTCCCCTGGGCCTCCTGGGTCATGATGAGCCAATATACCCCTTGGCCCACGTGATATGTGTTTCTGACCCCAAGCAATCTCAAGAGCTGGAGATTCCCACTCCAGTATTCTGTGCTTGGAGGAGAGGTAGTGTCCCAAGCTGCAAAGGTTTGTGGAGGCAGCATTCTGAGCTGGAAAGGCGGAGGGGAGTGGAATCCGCTTTCCAGAGGTTTTGGATCTAGCCCCACCTCTAATTGTCTCTCTCCAAACCCAAGCACTGTGACAGTCTCTCCTCCCCTCCTGCCATTCCCCCGACCCTACCCCACTCCTCCCCCCACCCTCCACCCCTTGCCAACCCCACAGCTCTCTGCTATGTAGCACAGTAGAGATGGCCGTTCCAGCTAAATCACTCCCCTCTGGTTCCTCATGTCTTTATCCCATCTCCTCAAGGGGCTGCACACCCAGGGCTGCCCATCCTTGGACGGGGAGGGGAGGGGATCTCTGCCTCAAAGACAGTGTTTTCATAGGCAGAAGTTGAGGGTGGAGGGGAATCATCACTTGTAAACACATCTTGTCCCTGTCACAAGATCACATACGTTTGAACAATAAAGCTGCCACCTGGGATTTAAGCAGCTCTCGTTATGTGCTAAAGCACAGGTGTGTCTTGAGACAGCAGGAGGTCCGAAAAGCCTACTAAAAAACATTCCCATCAAAGGTTGGATGGCTGCTGGTCCCAGAAATGGTCATGCATGGGGACAATGGGGTGCCTTAGCCTAGGAAGCCCCTGAAGGATCCTAAGGCCCATGGCAAGTTGAAATAAGAAACTCTAAGCTAGTAATTGCCCCATGTCATGCTTCAGGCTTTGTGAAGAAATGCAACCAATTATTAAGCATCTACTATATACAAAATGCTCACATCCCTGCAAGATAAATATTAATTTCCCTTCCTTTTATAAGTGAGAAAACTGAGTCTCAGGTTAATTCACTTGCTCAAAACCACACAGGTTTAAGTGGTGGAACAAGGACTGGAACCCAAGTCAGCTTAACGTTACAACCCATTCCCTGACCAGGACACCCTCTTCTTTCCCATGATGTGCACAGGGTCTGTTTTCCTTCCCGCTGAAAAGAGGCGCAACGTCGTGATATCTTGATGGGTTATAGCACTGGAAGTCAAAGTGTGTGATGTTTTTCTTTTGGGCCTTTGGACACAGGTGGGCTCTGGAGTAGCCTGGGACCCTTCCTTGGGTTACCATTTGAGTGTCTGTGTAGCATTTGATTATCATGTTAAGAATGTGCAGTAGGCAGTCCGTGGATTCTTGCATTCATTTGTTCAGGGCAGTACTTACTGTGGCCCTACTGTGTGACAGGCACTGTGCTAGTTGCTGCCTTTGTGAGCACAACTCGTTTGGTTCTCACTGGCATTCAGTTTGCAGGCTTGTTGGGAAAATGGCATTTGACCAAATAACCAAGATGTTGTATCTGTCAGTGTGCAGTGCTGTGTTTTAAGGAGGAAAGGGTTTAATGTGGGGGATTATGTGTTTATTAAACCACTGGAAGGTCTGAAGAAGCAGAGCCTAAGCTGTGCTTTTGGGAATGACTCTTACAACAATGGAGGCCTGGTCACAATGGGGGCTTGGACCCCTGAGGCTACCCTGGATACACTGCCATCTGCTTTTGGAGCCACTGCCACTAACCCAGCACACTTGGGAGGTGGTGAAGGGACACCTGATGCTGGGATCCAGTGATTAGGGAGTCAGCTTTAGGAGCTGTCCAACCTCCATTCTTTCATGACACCTAAGATGCTGGCAAGTTAACCTAGAATTTTCTGCAGGAAAATAACAGATAGCCTAAACAGTGCAGATGGTCAGAAGTCACAGAAATGGCATTCACCCCATGTTTGCCTTCTAGATGTCATGAATGCACACCCTACTAGTGGAAACTTCATTTTATTCTTCTGAGCCACAAAGAATCTGGAAGATGGAGACTACAGCCCTCCAGACCATGAGATATAGCAGGGAACAGAGCGGGCCTGGGCATTGGCACCCTGTGTAGATAGGTAACATCCAGAGAAGCCACGATGAGGTTTGGGACAGAAGGTCTGCAAGGTCCTTGGGCACACTATGCTGGGGTGAATCCGCACTGTGGGGCAGGGGCAGTTTCTTGCAAGAAGGTGATTTCTGAGATCTGAATGGCTCAGACTGAGTGTTCTAGGTGAAGTGAACAGCATGTGCAAAGGCCCTGAGATGTGCGTGGAAGGAAAGTATAGCATGTCTGTGACAGTTTGGCTGAGTGCTCAAGCAGCATTCACTTCCCTTCCCCTTCCATGGGGGTGTGGTATGCACTTCTCTGCTGCACTGACGTTGAACTTGGCCACATGATTGCTTGGCCAGATGAGATAATGAGCAGAGACCTGGTTTGGCCTTGTTTAATGTAGCCTGGCAATTCACTATGAGAAGAACCTCCCTGAACTCCAGGACCTGTGAAGCAGAAATGAGCCCAGTCTGCAGCCTGGAACCAAACCCAGCCAGCCCACAGCCTGAAGAAGAACCATTCCCCTGAGCATAGCCTCCATCAGCCAAAGCCCAGCCAACTTGCAGACTCATCGGCTTGAGGATAAATGCTTGTTATCATAAGCCACTGAGCTTTGGGGTGGTTTGTTAGGCAGCACTAGTGCGGCCTTCGCTGACTGGTATAAAACCTGAGCTATTGAAAGAAACAACCCAGTATGACTGGAATGGGGAGAGTAGCAGAGACCACTGTGCAGAAGCCCCTGGGGGACTCTGGTGGGGGCTCTGTAGAGACTGGGAAAGATATGGGGGATTTTTCCCAGTTCACACAGGATTAAACCAAGGCCAAGAGAGATGAAGTGCAATGGTAGATCATGGGGGGAAGCAGGGGCTGGAGCCCAGGCCTCTCAGACCCCACCCATACCTGGCTGCCTTTTGTCTTAATGATGGCAACAATTCAACAACACCAATATTCAGTGTGATCCAGTTATATCTGATTTGTCCTATGCTGCCTGATTTAACCCTACTTATAGCTCCACTTACAGATGAGGACACTGAGGGTCAAAGAGGTTCCCTGTTCTGCCCTGGTTTGTCCCAACCAGGACCCATGATCCTAACCACTGGGCACCACTGTCTCTTACCAGCCTGATCTT
Organism: Manis javanica; assembly: GCF_040802235.1. NCBI lineage: Eukaryota > Metazoa > Chordata > Mammalia > Pholidota > Manidae > Manis > Manis javanica. Next base: position 12,988,215 of record NC_133159.1, read on the forward strand.
CTCATTCTAGCTGTGCCAAGCTGGACTGCCAGCTCTGTGGGCACCAGCTTCTGACTGTGGCTTTCTGCAACTCTGCTCCAAGCCCGGTGGGATAAGTGGATCCCTCAGGCAGGAGCATGTGGGGAGCTGTTTGCTGTAGGTGAAGGAGAGCTTCAGATTGCACCGTGGGTTCCCCATGATTATAGGCAATCATAGGACGCCGGTGGGGAGATTTCCTTCTCGGAAGGAGGCTCTTGAAGAGGCCTTAACCTGTGTTTAATGGGAAGTGACAAGGTCAAGGGACAGTGAGGGAAGAACAGAGGAAGGGAGAACACAGGCAGCTGCTACTCTCAGGATGTCAGTGAAGGAGAGAGGAAAGAGCTCCAGAAATCCAAGAGGTCTGCCTCTGGTCCTGCCTGGGGCCACTGGATAACCTGGAGCCGCTTTCCCACATTGCACCCAACAGAGCCACAGGCACCTGTGGGAAGTGGGCACGCGGTCTGCAGACCAGAGAACCCTGGATGAGGCGCTCCCCTACATTGTCTAGCTCTGTGCTTCCTGGGCACATGGGAGCAATGCCCTTGCTGCCCCCTGGTCCTTGGGTGAGGCTGTGTGACTTCTTCAGGCCTGTGAGTTTCAGGGGAAACTGCATTTGTCATTTCCAGGCTGGGCCTGCTGACTTGCCCTGCAGCTTCCCAGGAATTCCTGGCCCCTGCTCAGTAGGAGAAGCTCCTACTGAGACAGGGTTATGCATGACTAAGGTGAGCAGATTCCCTGGCAGCCTGTAGCGCACACATAGTGCTGCAAGACATACACCTTTGTTATCACAAGCCAGGGACATTTTGGATATTTTTGTTATTACAACACAGCTAGTCTAGCCTCACAGATGAGAACAATCCCACTAGGAAGGGAAATACAGCAAATCCAATCTGTTTTTTAGAGATTTACAGAGCATGTTAAAATAGCGAAGGATCTGTGCAGACCTGAACAAAAAAAAGAAACTTGTTTACTTTGGCTTAATTCAAGGTTTTCCAAGCTTACAGACCAGCATTCCCTCCTCCACTTCTATGGAGCCCCATGAAAACCCAGCCGAACATCTTTGCAAAAGGCCAGTCTGGAATGCCTGGGACAGCAGGATGGCAGCAGAAAGCTGCCAGGGGTCTCTCCCAGACTCAAAGGGGCGCCTCTGGAAGACAGCTCATCTCAGACACTCTCCCAGGCAGTGCTGAGGGGGAAGCTCTGGGGAAGGATCTGGGCACACATACGGGAGCCAGGACATCTGCTTATCCACGCAGCCCCTCCACCACTCCCAGGCTGACGTGGACAGCCATCTCAGCCCTCAGCCTCCACATCCTTCCTCAGCACCCCAGCTTCTGCGGAGGATGAAATGACTGTAAAGTGCCTGGCACATTGCGGGTGCCAAGTTGGCCCTCTGCAGCTGCCCCAGATGTGCAAGCAGCTGTCTGGAGAGTGGCTCACAGCCATGCAGGAAGCACAGAGCCAGGGTGTGTTGAACCAGCCAGAGAGAGGGGTAAGGTTTGGGAAGCACGACTTTGCCGGTATAGGCAGATCAGGAACACAATAGACCCCACTGATGGCCCCTGGGGTGCCCCCTACTCCCTGTCGGGCTGTCTGGTTCCATGTGAGTTTCCTGGCTGAGATCCCCAGACATCTGCTAGAGCCAGCCACCTCCCCGCAGCCCCAAGGATGTGGCGTTCTGCCTCTGGGATCCTCTGCTTGGGACTTGTGTTGCCCAGAACCCACCGGAATGCGCCCTGATCTTACTGTCTCCATTGAGACCACTGGGGGGGCCTCAGGGCTCAGCTTTTCTGGCCCCAGACAGTGTTGTCTCCCTGTGGGGTCCCATGGGGTCCCATTTCCACACTCCCCCCAGGCCTTTCCTGGGCCTCAGGCCTGGCGAGGTTTCAGGCTTGGACACTTGCTCCTATGTCCTGTTGGGAACTAAACATACGCTGGTTCAAAAATGTTGCTCTTTCCTCTGGGTCTTGGTTAAACACCCACCGTGGGTTGTGTGGACTGTGCCAGTGGTTTTCAAACCATCCTGTTCAGCCAAGGACTCTCTCCTTCCAAACACAGCTTGGATGGAATCATGGTATATGTAACAAGTGAGAGCGGAGTGCCCCAGGGAAAAGGGCATGGGACCCGCACCCAGCTTCCTGCTTACCCTGGTCGCTCCACTTGTACCCACTGACATCCAGGGCCTCCTAGGCTCAGTTTGAGAGTCACTGGATTAAACCCACCGGGAGATCTGTCCAGCCCAGGTGGTCCATAGAGAGGCAGACCCTTACTACCTCACCTTCTTTCTCTTCTGAGGACCCACACCTTCTCCCTGGTGCCCCCTCCCTGCCATGAGTCAGCCTTGGGGCTCTGTTTGCATCAGACACTGCCTCCCCTGCCTCTGATTAGGAGGTGGCTTTCCTGGAGGCTGCCATTTCTACCCAGGGATGCCTGGGAGCTCACAGGATGGCTGTGGAGGCCAGGGTCCATCCCCACCCCTGCATATCATTGCACGCCAGCCCCACCAACAGGATCTGTATGCCAGAAGTGGGGGCTCAGCAGGACGTCTTCTGTCCCATGGCTGAGGATCCCTGGTGCTTTCACCTCCTTGCCTAGTCAGGACTGCGGCCTGAGCTGCACCCATCCCCCAAGTGTCTGGGGGCAGGGGTTGGGCCTCCCTTTCTGCCCTGGGAACCAGCATCACAGGCCTGCAGGCCTCCAGAAGCCCTCCTGGCACCACCCCTTTCTGACCCGCTAGCTGAAGTGAGGAGCTCATTAGCTACAAATTAGCATTATTATTCAACTCAAGTGCCCTGTCAGGGGCTTACACAAGGGAACCATCAAGCGGCTGGTCCATGGGTCTGCTTGTCCTTGCTTGAGATTTTAATAATCTCCGAAGGTGTTTTTTTAAAATATAATAATAATAATTATGATGGTCGGCGGGCACAGCAGCATCCCCTCCCACGGGGCCTCAGCAGCCTGACTCATGGTGCCCAAGGGGATGGCTGTAGGTGGGGGAAGGGTGCAAAAATTCACCGCCTGAAAAAACTACAAACCCGGGTGGTAACAGACCTTTTGGGTGCATTGTAATCTGCCCCTTGCTTCTAGAATCATGCTAGCATAATGAAAGAAATTCCCTGCCTGGTTCCAGATTTCTTCGGGAACAATGAACTATTCAAGAGTTCTACACTAATCGCTTTGGAGGGCTCCGTGAGAGGCTGACATCCTCTGGTTCCTTAAGCAATGGCTCCTTTCCATCAGGGTACCTGAACTTGGCCGGGAGAAGGGACAACCATTTACACTTAACAGAGCCCTCTGCACCAGAAAGAACCTTTTTGGAAACAAGTGACAGAAAAACATAATCCAAAAGGACCCAAACAAACAACCACAGCAGATATGTTTTTGACCCAGTGAACACACAAGTTTGGGGAAGAGCTTCCACCTTGAATCAAGGTGGCCCTAGAAATAGAGTCTGAATAATATTAAAATATTTTTATTTATATAAAATATAATAAGTCTCCATATAAAAACATCGGTCTTTCTCTTCCCATTGTTCAGCGCTGCTTTCCTTTGTGTTAACTGCATCCTCAGGCATGGCTGCCGGGTACTCCCGTCTGCCATTCTTCCCTCTTAATGGAAGCGTCTCCCCCTTTTCCACTGATCTGTTGGGGGAGCATTGTGTATTTTTCTGGGTCCTTGTCCCTGCTGCAACAAAGAATTGAAGGGCAGAGACACAGTAGTGAAGCAGAGTAAAGTTTTATTTAAAGTTACTTAAAAAGAGAAAAAGTGCAGCAGGCAACCTCAGCAAGGAGAGGTGCCCTGAAAGGTTGGAGAGAGAGAGTTTAAGATTAAAAGGTTACACTGCGCACTTAGAAAGTGTGGGCAACCTCAGAGAGAGGAGTGCCCCAAAAGGTTGGGGGTTCCCCCTTTTAAGGATTCTTCAGGAATGTGACTAAGGCCTGGGGGTGCAGACTTGTGAAGTGGTCTTGGAATACTTAGAATGAACTTAACACAAGGAACTTGACTGCTCTGGTTTCTCCCTGGGACACCGACTTCTTGTCTGGGAGCATATCAAACAAGACCACCTGCCCGGGCCCCAAGGTGGGCTGAGTTATTGTCTGTTTGCTAAAGAGTGAGTTAAGAATCTTACTTCTTAAATTCCTGGGTATTAAAATGAAATCTTCTTTTTAAGATGGAATCCTTCTTGCCTTTTCTATGTTGTTTATGGCTGGGCCTGCATGATTAACACAATAAAGACATGGGCTCTGCTGAGGTACCTTCATTTATCTGGGGAACATTCAAACATTCCAGGCTAAGTTACTCCTGGCTTTTGAGTTTTAATTGATTAACTCAAGGTCTTTTTAGTGGACTTTCCTGGCTTTTTTCTCTTTCCACTCCAGTCATATCTATTTTCCTGCCTAACAAATCCATGCTAAAGTCCAGCATTGATTCTCTGGGGCTCCCACTGGCTCAGCCTGGGTGGCATGCCCATCTCTGAACCAATCTGTGTGGCCAGGAAAAGGAGATACTCTAATTGGACAGGCCTGGATCACATGCCCATTCCTGGAGGAAAGAGGGGACAACCCCACTCAATTCACCTGGGTTGAGAAGAGGGGAAGATGAAGTACCCTTAGGGCAATCAGGGCCATGTTATCAGGAGTAAGGGGTCTCTATTCTGGACTGACAAAACCTAAAGGGACATGTATATTTACACTTTAGATGGTCCTGCTTTACCCTCAGCCCCCCACCCGACGACCATACTCATGGCTTCCAAATGCAGAGCTGGGCTTAATTTCAGCTTCAACCGCAGACCAGGGAAAGATTTCATTAGCAAAACTGGTTACTTTTGGGCCAGATCTTGGCACTGGTCAACTGAAATTCAGGGAATCACAGCTATCAAGGTCACTTAGTCCAACCTTCACCTGATGCTCCTTCCCAACTGTAACCCCTCCGAAAGGTTGTCCAGTCTGCATGACCAGACACTTGCCGCCTCTAGGACAGCCCATGTCCTTTACAAGGTGAGATCCTTCAGGGAAGGACTTTGTTTTGTTCACTTCCTCAATCCTAGTACTAAGGACAGTGCCTGGTACCTATTGTTGCATAAATGAGTGAAATTTACAGTTGTCTGGCTCTGACTTTTTAAAAAGCCGTTCTCCTTATATATGGATATTTAACCAAAATTCAGGTTTTGGGGATTTCTACACTTTGGTTAGGACCACTCAGAAAAACTACCATTTTTCAGGGGACAACGTGTCAGATATTTAAGACCACCAAGTATCCATCTCCTCCACTCCTTCCAGTCTGTCTTCAGGCTACACAGGACTAGTTCCTTCAGCTACCTTCAATATGGTACAAAGCCCCTTTCCTGAGGTTCTGTCTGTACCTAATCCCCTTGGCCATTATTTCACTCAAAACATAGTGCCACTTCTCTGGGCGTGGGAGTAATGGAGTACAGCAAGGCAAGATGATCACCTCCCACATTCTATACACTACCTCTGTTAATATGGCCAACAGCCTATTATTGTTTGAGTCCTCTATGTCTTATTGAAGACTCACAGTAAACTAAAACCCTTGTGTTTTTCACATATCCTAACCATGGATTTCCCACCCCTTACTTGTATGGCTGGCTTTTTTTATGTGGCTCCTGATACCCAAGTAAAAGCTGAGGATGGGGGAAGTTAACTTTTTGGGAGTATTTTCTATATGCCAAGTACTTCATATGCATTCAAGTATTTACTTCTAATAACCCTATGAAGTTAGTATTTTCTCCAACTTACAGATGCTAAAACTGAGGTTTGGACCAGTTCCTCATTTGCAAAAGTCGTACAACTGAAAAGGGGCAAATTTAGGATTCAAACCCGGAACAGCCTGGTCCCCCAAGCTGAGGTTCTTAGAGCAGCACCATGTGTTCCTGCCGATGAGGGGGTCTGAACTGACGGCGAGGCAGCCAGGTCACTCCCAAGAGGGTTTTACTGGGCGTGTGTGTTCCCCTTGTGCCCCCCCCTCCCACCAGTGCTGCCCTAAGCCCATGGCACTGAAGCACTCTGACTGCCCTTCTAGAGGCTGCTTCCAGCATACTGCAAGAACTTTCATCCCCTGAAAGTTCTCTGGGTCCATCTGCTCGCTTGGCAGGGCTGCTTCTGTGGGGCACCACAGGCGACAGATGTCTGAAGCCCACAAGCCATCTTGGACAAGGTACCAGGAAGAGAAACGGCCAGCATAGTCCAGTGCATTCCTACCTTCTATCCACCACCTGCCAGAGGGGCTCACCAATTAAGTGGCTGTTTAGGGCTTTCGAAACCACTAATCAAACCTGCCAGATCTTTAAAAAGAGCTTTTAAAATTTTTTTCTCTTCATTTATTTTTTTAAGTGTGTTTGGTAAAAGGTTCATTAAAGATCTGCGATGGATGAAGAAGCTCTTCTCTGGCGACCCTCCTCCCTCGCTCAGTAATTAAGAACACGATTCCCCCCAACATCAGCTTTCATGCCTCCCCCATTGGCAGCTGCAAGTGCAGAGGGGACCTCAGAAACGTCTTGTTAGCATGTCTGCCTTGCAAGAATCGTTTGTTAATGGAGATGCTGGGAGTTGGTAATTTGGTAAAAATGTGTTGTTATTGTCAGCAGACGGCTTCTCCAGCTTTCCACCGGGCCTGGCCTGCTCTTTCTCTGGTATTTGGAACTCAAATGGGAAGCAATCAAAGCAAAGATGGCCTTCTGGGAGTCCAGGCAGAGTGTGCTCCCTTAAGGAACTCTCTGGAATAAGCAGCATTTGGGAAGCTATAGCCCACATACTCTCCAGAGAGAACTACCTCCCCTCTACGGTAGGAGCCAGGGCCACATGGGAAGAGTGCAGGCCCAGAGTCTGAAAACCTAGACTGGAGACCCTGTTTCTGTCTCTGAGGTACCTGGGGCAAGCGGTTTCATCTTTTGGCCTCAGTTTTCACATCTGTAAGTGGAGCTAACAATGGCCGCCTTGCAGGATTGCCATGAGGGTCACATGGCCACAGTGTAATTAGAATGACAGCTGCCACTGATGGGGCATTGGCTAAGAGCAAGACACTCTGCTAAGGCTTCCCAAAATATCTGTCATAGGCAAGAAAACAGACTCAGAGAGGTTGAGTGACTTGAAAGTAGCCACACAGCCAGTAATTGTCATAGGATTTGAAGCCAGGCATGTCGGTTTCCAAAGCCCTGTGTGTGCCACACATTCTTGTTTCAATCAGATTCCAGATGCAATTATGCATGTAACCACCATTTGTGCAGAGAAGGTTCTGTACCTGCCTGAGTTTGCAAAAGCATCCAAGGTGACATTCTGTGAGCTGTCAGGCTCTAGGAGTGGGAGAAGCAGAAGGGACCATCACCAGTTTTCAGGGATCGAGAAACAGAGAGAGGAAAGGGCTGGGGAGAGGGAGGGAGACACTGGCTGAAGGCCTTACGGTATGTCGGCTAAACCATGCTTCCCATACTTACAGAGACCAGACCCCAGAGGCTCTGATGAATAGACAGGCCCAGCCCCTACCTGGACCAAAATTCTCATTCTAGTAGCATGGAAAAGCCGGTAAGGAGTAAGTGGAAAGGGCAAGTAACCACAGGCCTCACCTTCATTCATTTGGCAGCTGTTCTGGGCATGCCTGCTCTGAGCACTGGGAGTAAAACAGGGTGTGTTTTAGACCTCTGCCTAAAGACAAGTGTCCCCATTGCATTGTCCCCTTACTGAGCACGATCTGACCCTGCCATCACCATCTCGTTTCCCAGTATCCTTCCTCCTCTTCTCTCTCCGCCATGGACCTCAAGCCAGTGCCCAAAATGACCCCCACCTGCAGCGTTTCCATGGTGAGCTCTCTTCCTCCTACAGGTTCAAATCAAATGGCACTGCCATAGGGACACCCGCCAGACTTATCCCCACCCCCACAGTATGCGTCTTCACATCCCTTTTGTCTCCTGTATAACTGTTAGCATCGCGCACGGTTAGTTTATATTTGTGTACTTCCTCCACCTCTTTCTCTCCAGTTAGACAGAAACTCCTTGAGGACAGTGGCCATGGCTGTCTTATTTACGGTCGTATCTCCCAGGTTTGACACTTAGTAGGTACTCAGGAAGTGTTGATTGAAAAAGCCATGGACAAGACATTTTACCTGCCCCTGGGAGCTCAGGAGGTACTCACAGGTCGTGCTGCAGGTGGCAGCAAGGAAGAGCTAGTGCTGGTGGGCTTCCTGGTGGAAGGGGGCTTCCTGGTGGGGGCAGGGAATGGTTTGAGCACAGATGGAAGGGAGGTTGAAAGCAGAGAAAGCAGCGTTGGTAAGAATCACTGTGCACAGAAGCCACAATGGCTGGGCGCCAGAGGAGAAGGCCCAACCCTGCTCTGGTGGCTTTGGTGGCCAGACAGTGGAGAGTAGTGGCTGTAATAGTTCACCAGGACATCAGCAGAGCTGGGTGAGCCCAGAGAAGTCGGCAGCATGGTGGTTGGCCTGCCCACAAACCCTGCTCTCAGTTTCTATCCTGCTGCTATAGCAGCTGCAACTGTGCCTTGAAGCCAGACAGAAAGAGAGGAGGAGAAAAAAGGAGAAAAGAAGAAAACCCACCCCAATTCCCTGGAAAACACATTTGAAAACAACATTTCATTGAACAAGGAATGTATGCAAGTCTCAGGCTGCAGCAGGTGCGCTGCTAAGTGACCTCATTTCCAAAGCCGCCACGAAGCCCTCCTGCTGCCAGGCACAGCAGAACTGGCCGCTGCAAGGGCCTCTCCGAGCAGGAGCATCTGCCGGGCAGGACGCCTCTCCTAGAAGGAAGCACTGATGCCCAGCCAGACCTGCAGGGGTCTCATGAGCAAATGTTCTCTCCTGTTTCAACATCCCAGGTCAATAGACATTCTCTGATGGCTGCCAGGTTCCACGCCTTAAGTCTCATGCTGGGAAAGCAGATGAAAAAGATACAGACCTGCCCTTGAGGGGTGGGTAGTCTGGAAGGGGTAAGGAGCTGAAAACAGACAATGGAATCAGTGGGGGCCAAAGAAGAGCCATCGAGGCTCACAGGGACCCCTACCCTTCCATTTATTGAGGGGTTCCTAAAGGTCAGGAGTCTCAGGGATGACATCATGGGTGGAGGACAAAGCACCAGTTCCCTGGAAGTACCACTGCCTCATGGTGACACCCGGCTTGCCCAATTCCTCCAAGGGCCATGGTCAGATCGACGGGTCCCATATATGACAGGATCAGTACAGATGCCACCCAGGGTTCCCTGTCCCCAGAGTCAAGGCAGAGAGAAATAGGGAATAAGCCTGGAAGGTTTTACACCCAATTGATATGGATTGTTAAATCTGGGGGTAAAAGGTGGTGATGGGGTGATGGTCATGAGTAGATTGGTGCAGAATTTTCAGTCATGGATTGAATTGTTACAGTGGCTGTGGTCGTGTTACCCAAGGAGATGAGGAAGCTGTTGGTGATGAGGTAGAACTGTGATAACAGTGGTAGTGAGATGATGGCAGTGCTGAGACAGTGTGGTGACCATGGTGGCGGGTGGTGAGGGGGCTGGATTGCTGGGATGGCGCCAGGAGCCCTCTTGAACAGGCCCTCCTCCAGACAGGACGTGCAGGCAGCGGCAAACACCACTTGTGCCCATGCTTGGGAGGCGTTGCTGAGATCTCTGTGCAGCAGGCTAACGACAGAGCTCTCCTTGGGAAGAACATGCTTTCAAACCATAGGTCAGCTCCAGTTGCCCCCACTGGTCTTTGGCCAGAGCCTGTCACCCAGGCAGGAAAGAATTTCTAATGCCTTCTGCATTTCACTCTAGAGACAGTTGTGGCCTGGCCACTGAGATGGGTCTTGAAATGGGGGCCTTCCCTGGCAGGATTACCCACAGGGAAGACAATGCCCATCTGTGGAAGAAGATGTTCCCTGGCATGTTGGGAGAGTGACCAGCTTTGGGGGGCAGAGGCTGACATCAAAGATCAGGACAGGCTCCCACACAACTCAACTACCAGCCCCAAATCACCTCCTCAGGGAAGACCTCCCCAATTGCTCCTGGGCTTGGTGGTCCCCTGCTGGCCTCCCCTGCAATCCCAGAGCAGTGTCTTAGTCCATGATTATGTTACAGTGCTTTATAATGACCATGCAACTGTCTACTGAATGGACTGGGCCTTCTTTAAGGGCAGGGACCAAACCTTCTTGTTGGGAACCCAGGTTCTGGTGCACACTCTGATACGTGGCAGCAGTCATTGAGTCAAGATCAAGGGTTATAGGGTGGAATTTGGCTCTGCCCGTCTCCTCTCTGATTGCCTTGGTCAGCCTGGGCTGCTACAACAGAATATGATTGACTAGGCGGCTTCGTCAACAGATACGTTTATTTCTCACAGTTCTGGAAGCTGGAAGCACAAGATCAGGGTGCAGCTGATTCGGTTCCTGGTGAGAACCCTCTTCCTGGCTTGAAGATGGCCACGTTCTCTCGCTGGCCTCGCATGGCAGTGAGAGCTCTAGTCTGTCTTCCTCTTCTTAGAAGGGCACTAATCCCATCATGGGGGCCCTACCCTCAACACCATCTAAACCTAATTCCTAAAGACCCTACCTCCAAATACCATCACACTGTGGGTTACAGCTTCCACATATGAATTTAGGGGGACACATTCAGCCCAGGGAGATAATCATACTGGGCAGCCAGACAGCAGTCGTTCAGAAAAGGCACGAAACAGAGAAACCCAATCCCAGGGGTCAACTGGAGAAGCTGAGTCCAAACCAGAATGCACAGGGGTGGGTGAGGAGATCTCCTATGACTCTGCCCAGTGCTCACTCCCCACTCTGGGCTCCCTGTTAGCAGACCTCCTCCTTAGCATGACCTTCCTGGGCTTTAACAAGCTCCAAACTGTCTTAGTAGATAGCCAGGGACAGTAAGACCCTGGGGAGGGAGGTCCACGTTCCAGGCAGGCAGGAATAGGGTGACAGGGACATTTCCAGCAAGAGTCACCCTCTGGGTTGTGTTAGAGAAGAGGAGCTTAGAGAAAAGCAGATTAGGTTGTTATCTGCTGCTGTAGTGTTGGGCTCCACCTAAGTAAGGCTCCTTCAAGGGGTCCATTCTCCTTTCTGCCCCCTGCTCCCACACACAGTTACTGTGGGCTTACTGTCTGCCAGTCCCCATGGGGCACCACCATTCACTCACCCGCCCATCCATATTTACTGAGCACCTACTATACACCAGGGGCTGTTCTTGGTGAGGAGGATGCCGAGGCGAAGAAGGCAGTTGCTGTCCTTGCCGTGGGGAGCGCACAGTCTAGTGGACGTGTAGAGGAAATAAGACCCAGAATCTTCCTGAATGAGAGGGAGACAGGCACCCACAAATAACCGAAGCAGAAGGAAGAGAGAGACAAAGGCCACGCAGCACAGTGGAGAGAAGACGGCTTTGGAGGGAGGCAGACATGGGTCCAAACTCAGATATTTCTCCCACCTCTTTGAGTTGCAGCTTCCTTATCTGTAAAATGGATGTGATGCCTGCTCCTCAGGGTTGCTATGAGGATTTAAAAAGGCAGCTCTAAAATCTGGAAGAGGAGAACTAATGGAGGAGTGGAATTCAAGGTGGGAGGGATGCTTCCCAGCTGGGGGCTCAGAGGAGTTGTTCTTGAGGAGGTGAGTGGGGTGGCTAGGGAGGGCGGGACTTAGCAGAGTGCCTGGTAATGAGCACGCAGTTAATAAAGGTCAGTAAAATGGAAAGCCACAATCCATTATACCAGCTGGTTGGTCTCCAGGACCTGAACCTCTACTTGAAATGATAATGATTATTTGCCTCTGTCTCCCCAAGTTGTAAGTTCCAGGAGGACAGCCCCTGGGGTCCTGGTGCTTAAAGCAGTCTGTCACAGAGCGGACATTCCGCTGCTATTTGTGGGATGAATGAATGAAGTTGTAAATGATGCCCTTCTGTGAATCCCAAGAACAACCTTATGATGAGGTCATTGATTTATTGCTCATAATCTTCCACAAATTGAGTTGCTAGCTTTCGAGGGCCACCTGACCTCACTGATACTAATGTATGTTAAGCAGCCCCCCAAAACTCCTTCCTTTGAGGAGCTGAAAGCAGAAATGCTTTGTGTCATTATTTCAATTAGCTCAATCATCTCATCTATCCTAGCAGGCAGGGCAGGAGTAGTGACCCCATTCCCCAGCCCAGGAAGCAGAGGCGTGGGAAGGTAAAGTGCCTCTCAGGTCCTGGAGACAGGCAGCATCAGTACCCAAACCCAGGGCTCTGTGTCCAAGCCCAGGGCTCCTTCCAGGGACCCCCATTACCACTGAGACCCTAGACACTGGTCAGTTATGCCCACAGATGGACCACTTCATTTCTGAGCTTTCTCTTCCACCAAGTGTGATTCACATGCTGTGGGATGTTATACAAGTCATGCGCCGCCCTGAGCCTCAATTCTCCGTCCTGCGCTGTGTGCGTGAAGGTTTCCACTTTACCTACTTCATGTGAGGTTAAGCACACAAGCATATAACCCAACACAGTGCCGTGCAAACAGCAGGTGCTCATGAGTTGCCCTTTGCCCTTTCTGGTCTGGCCTGCTAGCCTGCCTGTCGCAGGGAGGAGAGGCTGCTGTGGGAGCTGCTCTATGGGTGAGGTGTGGGGGCAGGCAGGGAGCCCAGGGTGGAGGGCGGAACACAGGCTTCAGGGCAGCAAGGAGGGTAGCCTGGGGGCAGGAAGTGAGAAGGAAAGAAATGAGTGGCACGCCCGGAGCCGATCTTAAGCGGGAATGAGAACAGCACAGACTTGCCATGTCATATAAATGATAAACAATAATAATAACATTGGTTTGCGTGTAATGAGAAACACTACAGAGATGGAATTACCTCAGTAATGGGCTGTGGATGTCATGGAGTCATTTGTTTCTTGCGGGAAGAGCTGAGGATTGCACTCTCTCTCCTACCCAGCACCCCCCACCAGGATGTCCCTCAGGGTGGGGAGGAGGCAGGTGGAGGCCTGGCAGAGAGCTAAGCAGCCATAGGGCTGGGCTCACAAGGGGCACAGGGTGGTCACTGGCTCTGCTCACCAGCTACATCCATTCTCACCTATGGCCACCAGCGGCTTTGCTTTTCTCTTCCCCCTTGGGGTCGCTGGGGCCACTGAGTTGCCAGGGGAACTGATGTGTGTCACCTCTGGGCTGGAGCTCTTAAAGGCCAGTGCAGGACCCTCGGAACGGCCTTCTCTCTGCTACAGAGACTCCATTAGCCTGGGTGGTGGAGTGGAGATGAGGCAGCACAGAGCTCCCGTTGTAGTGGATGCACAGGGGGAGAAAGCAATGTGGATGTAAACCTTTGACATTGAGGGTCATTGTTACTGCAGTGTTACCCATCCCTTCCTGCCCAACACAGGGCCCTGCTTTGGGGCCAAGCCTAAGCATGTAAGCCCCAGATCCCAGAGCTATGCGCTGTCCAGAACCACAGCCCCGGAAACACAATACCCCTGGTTAGGTGGAAACTGTTCCCAAACCTCCAAGATGGGGAGACAGGTCTCTTGACCTTGAACCATCTGAGGGATCGGCCCTCACGTTGCTCTGTCCTGTGGGGTGTAACAGCGCTCCAGGAGGTACAAGTCCCTGTTCAGTTCAGGAAATAAAAATTACATGGGATGTCCAGTATTATGGGGACAGAAGGTGATCTATTGACTAAATTATGCTTTTCCAGTGAATTTTTAGGTCCTTAGATGTGGGGTCAGAGCCTGGCACCTTGTCTAGGTGGCCAGTAAGGCAGTTGTCATGAACTATGTGTTCTCCCTTATGATGAAGTGGGAAACTGAGGCTCACATGTTCGAGGTCACACAAGACAAACTGTGTTGTTTAAAACGTTCCTGGAATCCCCCCTAAAGTTTCTTGCTACATTTCCCCCACATAGAAGTTCTCTGAGAACCTGAAGATTGCCTCATATCTCATTTAGGGAGGCATAACAGGTAAAGTGGACTTTGTGAGACAAAAATCTCACAAAATCTTAGTCAGTGGCTAGATAATGATGTGCACTCTTCTGGTAGGTAGGTGAAAATTTGACTAGCTCTCTGCTTCCTAAGTAATCATCTGGAAGCTCAGTTAGAATCTCACCTGTACAGTTTCTCACCATATGGGGAGAGCTAGTACCTGGGAATTCTGCTCTGTAACCCCCCACCCCTGCTCTAGTAAGAGATACACTCTCCGCCTTTCTGGTCGAGAGGTGACATTCTTCAGAACTTTCATCATGTCCAAGGCTCATTTCTGAATCTTTTCCAGTCGCCACATCACTCAGCATCTCTGCATAGATTGTGCTTTCACCGCTTCCCCTGTCCCGCATGTTACATACTCACACAGTGGACCTAATAGCCCTGAAAGCATAAACACACTTAAAAAAGGAGCAAAGTAGTTTAGCATCTTAAGTTGGAATAATATTAACAGGAGGTAACACTAAAGGATGGTTTGTTCTGAGCCAGGGACTGTTCCAAATGCTCTAGACGTGTCAACTTATTTCCTCCTCTGAATAATCTGGAGAGGTGGCATGGTTATTCTTCTTCTGGGGAAACCGAGGCACAGAGCATTTAAGTAACTTGCCCAAGGTCATGCACAGGGGCCTAAGCATCTGAGACCATATCCAAGCTCTGTATACGACCCTGGGTCTCCCCTCTTAAGTATTTCACTGTGTACTTCTCCAGAAGGAACTCTGAGGGCCCTCAAATCCAGCCCTATTTGGAGATGTGGCTCAAAGAGGCGAAGCAGCCTTTGTTAGCCCCCATGGAACGTTAGCAGCAGAGCCAGCAGTTCAGCAGCTCTTCTTGAGTTCCATTCCAGGCTTCCTCCGTCCCTCCCAGGGGACGTATGCCTTTGATCCATGGAAGGCTGCATGGCTGGTTCTGTCTTCCCAGCTCCACCTATAGGCCAGGCTTCTTGCTCTCCCCAGAGACCCAGCCCCAGGGAGTCGACCAGTCCGTGCTACTCCCAGGCACTTCTAGAAGTGATTCAGAGGTGAGACATGGCAGCAATCAAGACACATCCTCACCACCAGGATGGAGCTGCCAGCCATGGAGGGAATGCTAACAGAGGGACGGGCCCACTGGGCCAGGGCCTGGTGAGCTGGCTAAAGTTCTTCGAAGGAGAACAACACTATATCCCACTCAACTGCACCTGCTGCTTGTCCTATCTAAGCCCAGACACTGGTGGCCTCTTCTCCAAACACCTCTTCTTGACAAAGAGACAAAACAGATGTTTAAACAGAAATCTCAACTTGCCAGGGAATCCTAAAGAAAAAAAAAAAATGCAAAACCAATTTTCAGCCAGGACTAGGGGAGTCTTCGGGGTCTTCTGGTCAACAGGTGAAAAGCAGAATTAGGAAGAAAACCCTCAGAGCTCTGCATTTGCCTCCTCAATGACATATCATGAAGCATTAAAACGAATCAGGTATGCAATGATTTTATTATACAAGCCAATCAAATGGGAAAATTACATTTTCAGTGTTAGGCTGAGATTTTTAAACCTTGTACAGCCTCATGGCTCTTGATTTTTAAAAAATACATTCTTCTGTTTGAGCAGAGTAACTCAAATATTCCTCATGCATGCATGCATGCAATAGACAGCATTACTGTTTCTAATTTTCCTTCATCTGCATTTGCCCTTTGCCCTGTGACTTTGTAGTAGAGCGGCACTGCTTACATCCCCGCAGCATTGACCTTGGGTTGTGGCCACTGACTAGCTTGGGTCAATGGAGTGTGGGGGGAAGTGATGGTGAGGCAATTCTGAGCTGAGGCCTGAACAGGTGTTGTGTGTTTCTCAGTGTCCTTTGCAAACTTTCTGCCCTCCATCATGAAGAGGGCATGCCCCCGGCTGCCCACTCTTGGGAATGAGAGATACGTGGAGCAGACCTGAACCCAACCCACGGCTGAAGCCTAAAGCCTGGAACCAAGCTCTGATGGGCTCTAACTGACCCATGGGCACAAAACAAATGCTTGTGTTTGTAAGCCATTGCAGTTAGGGGCTGTGGTGTCGCTCGATGGCAGCAAAAATCTGACTAATCCAACATGTATATATATATATATATGTATATGGATGCAGAGAATTGCAGAATCTCAAATTCGGAAGAAACTTTTTTTGTTAGTAATAATGACCATCATTTTTCAAGGACTTATGAAGTGCCAGGCACTGTGCTAGATAATTTATAAGCAGCATCATTTTCAAGTGAGGAAATGGAAGCTCAGAAAGGCTGGGTAGCTTGCCCAAGGTCACTTAGCTGATTTGTGGTAGAACTGGGATGTCAAACTCAGGTCTGGCTGGCTTCAAAAGCCTCACTTGTCCATGCTGCCCTCACCTCTTAGAGTTAGTCAGTCTCCACCTTCCTTGGCGTGGGTGCCCTGACATCAACTCATCCTCAGAGGTCTTTGCCAAGGTTTCCATCAGTGCACACTGGAGTCTTTAATTAAATAAAAAGGAATTTATTTCCTCCAAAAAAGTACACTCTATCTCTGAACATTCCTTGTTATCGGAAATTCTTCCTTAGCTTGAGCCCAAACCTATCCTTCTCTGATCCGGAGTTTTTCCTCCTTTAGGACTAGGTAGAAAGATGGAGTCCTATTCATAGCCAAGTCTTTCAAATGTTACAAGACAGGTTTTCCCTTCTCCGAACTGAACACCCCTAGTTCTTTTGCAGTTCTTAAGAAAACACATTTCTATTGTGAAATATTGTATACAGAAAAGCACACGAAATATAAAAGTACAGTTAAATACATAATTCTAAAGTGAGCCCCATGTTACTCTTTCCAGGCAGGACCTAGAAAGAGCTGCCATCTCTTGAAGACTCTGTCTGTCCCTCCTACTTTTCCTTCCCAGCTTCAAGCACCATCCCAACATTTATGGTAATAACTTGCTGGCCTTTATGTATTGGTTTTTACTTGCGTATCCATCCATAAACAATATAGTTTAGCTTTGTCGGTCTGAGCCTCACAGAAGTGGCATCCCAGAAGCACTCTTTTGTGCCTTGCTTCTTGTAATTCACATTTTATTTTTAAGAATCATCCATGTTGTTGCTTGTAGCTAGATTCCCTTTCCTTGTTGTGTAGTATTCCACTATGCGAACACATTATAATTTGCTTATCCCTTTTATTGTTGGTAGACACTGGGGATGTGTCTAGGTTTTGGTTGTGATGTGCCATGCTGCTATCAATATTCCAGTGTGGGTACCTTGGTCATATATCCAAGAGTTTCTTTCAAATCATAGGGTATGCGTATTATCAATGTCATTAAGTCCTTCCTAGCTGCTTTCTAATTCATACACTCATAGTTTTCATGAATTTCCATTGTTCTAGCTATTCTTTATGTGGCTTAGTTTCAAATGGCCTTCTTGTCCTGGTTATTCGGCCTCCACCTATGCATGCAAAATGCATTCATGTTCACAGGGTAGGCACATGTGCCTGTGCACGCATACTTGCCCAACAATAAATGAGTTGTATGGAGAGACAAGGAACAACCCACTTGCCTAAATTTTAGAAGATACACAATCTGTTAGGAGAAATCACTGGGACAAAGATATGAAGCTTGTTCCCCTTAACAGCAATCCTAATTCTGTATTTGTATGAGTGGGTGAAAAGGCACAGTATGCCCACCGGAGTTGCTCACTGTGGAAGGCTGGGTCATGGGTCTTCTCTGCACTCCTCGTCCAGTGATAGGGTCATGCATCCGTGTGTTTTGGAAGTGCCCTCCCATTGTGGCCTGGGTGTACTTATCTCCTGAGCTGGGGCTCAGCCACTGTGTTTCCCTTTGGCCAATGGAAGGTTAGCAGATGTGACACAAGCAGGGATGTGAAAATCCACTTGTGCAATTCAGCTTGTGTTCTTTCTTCTGCTCTACCGTTGCCGTGGGCCCAGGAAGAGAATGAAAGCCACATGAAGCACAGCAGCTCCAGCGGAGCCCAGCCTCTATCAGCCAACTGATTAATGAGCTAATTAAATGCTGTTGTTGTGTGTCACTGAGGTTTGCTGGTTATTTGATATAGAGCAGTAGTTAACCAATATAACCATCATTGTCGTCATTACCGTCATTCAATGACTAGTAACTACTATTTACTAAGCTTTTCTTGTGTGCCAGGCACTGTGCTCAGAACTTTATATGAATTATCTTGTAGAAAACCACACCATCCTTTGCAGTAGATACAATTATTTTCTCCATTTTGCACTAGGAATCCGAGTGCCAGAGAGGTTGAGGGACTTGCCCAAGGTCACAGAACTAGTGAGGTGGGGGCAAATTTATACCCATTTCTTTCTGAGTTAAGAGTTTGTCCCCAGTTTGAGGGAATGTAGGAAGAGCCCTCTAAAACAAATGTTTAAATTGAGTGGCATTAGAGGACACAGGTGTCACACACTCAAATGGCCAGACTGAGAGAATTGGAGGAAAACAGCCAAGGGGGGCCCTTTTTATGAGCTTTTTCCCTATCAGTTGGCTCTGGCAGGCCCTTGGGCTGATGTTAGATCTAGCGTCAAAGCCACTGCCCTATGTTTGCAGAGATGAGATGGAAGTAGGGATCTGAAACGAATGGAGGCAGGGTTGGAGTCCTGGCTCAACTTCCTATCAGTGGTGTTCAGTGGTGTCCTTGGGCAAGTTATTTAATCACCCAAAGCTCCATTCCCTCATCTGTAAAATGGTGTGTGTGGGGGGGGCGGGGGGTGTGTGTAGTGGTGGTGGGGGTGAGGGGGACTATCCCCTTAATCCTTTGATCCAGTTTGCTGTGAGGCACAATGGTCCAAGGGATGTGCGGAGGTCGTAAATGGCAAAAACCTTTCATGGTTGTCATTGTTACTGTTACGCTTACAGTATGGGTCCCTCTTACAACAGGCAAAGATCTGATGTCTTCAAGCTAGTGGCATGGCTCTCCTGCATGATCCTATGCATGAGGGAAAGCTGCAAACAGGAAGAACAGTGAGGACAGAGCTCACTCAGTCTCAGGACCAACCTGCAGTTCGGCCGACCCCATGCTGGATCCCAGGACAGAGTCAGGGTTGTTTCTTTGCCTTCCCACCTGGGCTGGGAAGATTCCACTTGGGAGGGGAAGGTCCTCATTTAATTACTCAGAGAACGAATCCTGAGCTGCAGGGCCCATGGGGGTGGCTGGGTGGATTGCTGAGGCTGGCAGAGGGAGACAGCCCTTGCCCAGTCCCACCCTCTCCTGGTGGTGGCCCCAGCGTGGTAATGATAATGTCCTGCATGCCGCGGAACAGCCGGAAGGGGGGTCTCCGTCTTGACCTTCAGCTTTTAAGTGCTCGAGTTTCCGCAAAAGCCTCTTTCTTTCCTCCCCAGAGCAGCACCTGACAGCTCTCCTCACTTCTCTGTGGGCGCTGGTTTCTTTGTTTGGTTGAATAAAGAAGCTTGTTACTGGAGAAAATGCCTTGGTAAGTGTCAGTGGAGATACCTGTTTCCTTCAAGAAACTCCCATAAAACCTTTTAAGCTGCTGCTTTTCAGATCCAAAGGCCTCTTGTTTTCCTTTCTTTCTTCAGCCTTTGCTTGGTGATTTTCCAGGCTTCTCCTGGGCAGCAGGAAAGGGGAGCCCTGCTCCTGGAATCTCTGGGGCACGTGGCGAGCTGGTCTCCATCATTTTGCTTTCCCCGTGGTTGACCCAAGGCAAGGCCTCAGTGCTGGGGAGGGAGGGTAGTGACTTTGTCTCAGGAGCGATCAGCAGGGGACATTCACCTGCAGTCACCCCGCTCAGGTTTCTCAAGGCCCAACTGAGTGTCTGGGCCTTCATGAGCTAGGCCACACACACGGCATTTCTGTCCGTGGGCCATGGTTCTGCTGCTCAGCAAAGAGGTTCTAAGACACCCTTGTCTTCTGCTTGGTTTCAGGGCCCACCATTCCTCCCCAGGCCCTGCGCCTCACCCATCGCACAGCTTCCACGTGGTCCTGGGAATCCACCCTCTCTCACTGCTCTGCCCCTTCACTTCTCCCTCCCCTGGGTTGCCCTTCCTCTCATGGACCAGGTTCCAACACCACTTTCCCATGAACCCTTCTCGGGCACCCAGGGAGGCCCAGCCCCCTGCCCCTCCCTCTGAGCCTGCTCTTATTTTAGTGCTTCTCACCCAAAACTGTAACGGTCTCCATGGACATCCGTCTCCCACCAGGCAGGAGCTCCTTGGGGGTTGGGAGCTGGTCTCATACCCAGCGCCTGGCACTGCTCGGAAGCCGCATTAACTTGGCTTCCTAAGCCTTCAGGGAGGAGTCCTCTCCACGTTGACTTTGGGGATGTGGGGGCAGGGACAGGCTGCTGCAAGGGCAGGTCAGGGAGCAAGCATGGCCAGGCAGTCCTGCTGAGTTCTGGAATTTGCTGGGCTTGTGAAAAAACAGAAACAAATTCTCAGCAGTAATCCAAAAACACCAGGTTTACTCACCTTTTCTGGGATCCCCAGCATCTAGACACCTATAAGAGAGAATCTGATTTTCCTTTTTCTTTCCACCCGGAATGAAGCATCATTCCAAGTGGAAATACAGGAGTCTCTGCAGAGGACATAGCTTCCATTACAGACGTAGGCACTGACCCTGACCCCACCTGATTATGACTAGGGCTCGCAGGGTCTCTGTGCTCAGGACAAAAGCCAAAGGGTCGGTGGAGATATCTGTTACACTCCCTTACAGTGTCTTTTCTTGAAGGGGACAGTGGGAGGGTGACTTCTGGGCCCCTCTCCAGGGCTATACCCCATTCATCATAAGTAGAAGGATGGCTCTCAGAAGGAGTCTCGCTTTGTGATGGGAAGACATCTGGCCTCATCGAGGGAACTGAGGGAAATAAATGTCCCTGTGGCATTTCAAAACCTGCAGGTGCGCAACAGGACACTTCTGTTTATGCCCCAGTTCAGGGTTCCCATAGAGGAGGTGTCCTGACCTCTGGCAACAAAAATAACTAAAAATATACTAAGCATCTCATATATATCAGGCACAAATTATTCCATTCAGTTGTCCTTCCGGCCTGATGAGGTCAGGTCCTGGTCTTGTCCCACTTCACAGGTGTGCAAGTGGGACTCGAGTTAATGGAGTGAGTTGCTCAAGGACAGGGGGGAACCAGATTTCCAGCCAGTTAGATTCCAAAGCCCGTGCCCTTGCCCTCCTTCTGTACTGCCCAACCACCATGTCCCGGCAGCCTTGGTCTCCCAGAGTCACCCCCACCCGACTCCAGGCCCTGTCTGCCTGCTCCAGATCCTGAGATGCATCTTGTCCTGGGCCAGCTGAGGAGCCCCGCCCATCCCACCTGCTTGGAGGTGTCCAGAGGCGAGCCCCCTCTCAGCAGCAAGGGCTGATGCTCTGGAGCTCTTCACAGCCCGGCAGGCCTGATGAAGGCCTCGTACTTTTGTTTTATTTCCTCCAGTCTTTGCTGGGTTTCATAGGTCCCATTGTACAGATGAGGAAACTGAGGCTCAGTGAGAGGAAATGAGTTGAAAAGTGGCAGGGCCAACCTTGCAGGCTGAGAGCCCAGGCTCTCTATCCCCCGGACACTCTGCATTGATCCCTCTTCAAAGATGGGTCAGAGATCCCTAGCTTGGAGCTCCAGGGTGGAACTAAACTGCTCTTTAGTCCAGGATTTCTGCCCAATACTTGTCTTCCTTGACAAGGACTTGGAATAAAATCACCAAAGATCCCACCAATAGAGCTAGGATGTTATCTGTAAATGGCCGCACTTTGCCAGGGACCCCATCCTCCTTCTATCCCTGTAGAGCCACTGAAGACAGTGTGCAGAATCACAAAAATAGTGACAACAACCCAGGCCAACATTTAATGTTCCCTGCATACTAGCACTGTGCTGAGCCCGTCGCACACAGCAGGGCTACAGAAAGAGGGCTCATCCCTGAATGACGCGGACACATGGCCTAGCATCAAGGATCCAAGGGACAAATCAGCTCCCTGCCTTTCCCGGAAGCCTGGACATCTGATCCATCCCCAGGTCCACCAGCTTAGCCCAGCCCCCACCATCCACCTGGCCTTGGCTGAGTGGCATAATGAGGGTTTTGCTTTGTTGCAAGAGGGGGAGGGGATAAAACACCCTCAACAACCAACAAGAAATAATTAGTGCACATTGTGTCATTAAACACTAGACTTTAATTAAATCGCATGGAGATAAATACCTCTAACGACTGGAAATCTGGAGACCGTAGACAGCAAAGCACTCAGCATAATGGAGTAATAGACTCTGCAAATAGCGTCAAGTCAGGGATTCCGACTTGATTAAGAATCTGACTAAATTGGGTTGTCACCTCGTATGCTGCACCTACTACCTGAAAATTGCTCATTATCTTCCCCATTTGATCTTCTTGGAGCTAACAAGCCTTTGCAGAAATCCATCCAATGATCAAAGGACCCATTTATTTGGAATTCTTTCCCACTTTGGGGTCCTCATAGCTGGCGTCTCCTTCCTCTCTTTTTTATCTGTTATGAATCATCACCTGGCAGCAGCCAGCAGGGAGGCCAGACAGCAGGTGGCCTCCGAGATTTCCGAGATGATCAGATGATCGTCCCTTCTGCAGCCCTGACAACAGGGACCTGGGTGCCTGGCTCCAGAAGGCAGCATGGATGTCTCCCTCTTGCCTTAGCCCCCTACCAGCAGCCGGCCCCCAAATCCAATCTCACCCTCTCTCTGGCATCTGGCCTCTCCTTATGTTCGTTGTGCTGCCCTTGGTCAGCACATCCTCCTTGCAGAGTATAAGGATGTTCAACCCCTTTCTCAGCTCCATCCTGCCTGGCCAGAGTGGTAGTTTCGAAGTGCAGCTCTGATTAAACCTCTGCAAGCGCTCCACTTCCTTATGTGGCTTTCAAAGCCTTCTCCATTATGATCGCAACCTACCTCTCCAGTCCCCAGATGAGTAAGTCTGACAGGAGCTCCAGAAGGCCCCTACGCTCTGGCCACGCTGAGCTACAACCCCATTCCCTAAACCAGCCCTTCCCTTTCTTACCTCTTTACCTGTGCTCACTCTGTTCACTCCATTTGCAATGCTCTCCCTTATACCCTCAGCCTGGAGCATTGCCCACACTCCCCAGGGCCTGCCTCCAGGCTTCCTCAGCCATGGAAGTCCCTCCAAAACCTGACTCAGAGGTATTGACTTACAGGCTAAAATAGGGCTGAATCCTGGTGTGGCATCACAGCCGGGGGCCCTAGGGCAAGATCCCATTCATCTAACCACCTGGGACTTGGAAAATGCCTGCTTTGGGCATCAGTGAGGATCTGGGGGCCCCAGGGTGTGAAATGAGGGGAGGGATGGGGGTGGGGCCAGAGAACAGAAAGCCTAGGAGGTGATAGGTTTAGACTGAATCTTTCCTTTGCACAGGAAGGCACGTAAATCCTGAACCTCAGTATGTCCATCTGTAAAATGGAGAATACCCACACCCAGCTGGCTGAGCCAGACTGGGGATAAAACATCCCCCTGCCCCCACACAGTGTGTCTGACGTACATGTGGCACTTGGGAAGGCTGTTCCTGTGGCTGTCCCCTCCTTCAAGGGTGTCCCTCCAAGACACAGCAGAGTCCTGTTCTTCATCCCCTTGTTCATAAGCTGTCTGGAGTCAGGGACTTTCCAAGTCTCTCCCTGGGCCTCAGTCCCTCCTTCAGCAAAGTGGAGATAATGACCCTTATCTATAGGCATAGTGCAGGGGCTTTAATAACATGATAATCACGGCAGCAAGCACATTTTTAATGGTTACTGCACTGCTTGGGCCTTCCTTCCTTCCATAAATGCTTCATGAGCACCCATGGTGGGCTAGGCACTGTTCTGGGTACTTGAGGTACATCTATGAATAAAAGAGGTAAATCTCTAGACTTGTATATAACAGATAAGCAAAGTTTCTGTTAGAAAGTCTTAAGTGCTATGAGAAAAGGGGAAAAACCAGGGCAGGGCAAGAAAGATCAGAGTTCAGGACAGTAACTTAAAAGGGTGATGCCTCACTTACTGCTTTACACCAGTCTTATAAAGGAGCGCTAGCATTCTGCCCGATTTACAAATGAGAAAGTGAGGCATGGACAGCAGAAGTAACTTATGGGGCATACTGCCACCAAGCCAGTGGAAGTCCTGGGATTTAACTAATTTATGTGCACAGAGAACAGAAAGTTCTCAGTAAATGTAATTTCTGCTGCTGCTGATGGTGATGGTGATTTTGGAGACAGTAGGTGATCATTAAATGTTTCTGGAGTTGAAATCAACTGAAAACTAGCAAACATCAGCCAGAGCATGTCTGCCAGCTCCTGAGAACAGACAAACCAGATCTAAAACCCCAATGCCCTTGTGCTCTGGAGCTGCACATATATGATCCATGTGTGGTGGGTCCTTGCTCCTTGCCTGGATGCCCTATTTTGAGGGTCCAACCTCTCTGGACGGAAGGCAAGAGAGACGGGTGCTGGGATGTGGAGAGGAGGGGAAGCTGGGGCTAAAAGCTGATGGTCAGACCGGGAGGGACTCAAGAAAAGACCCTCCTCCCCGCAGAGGTGAGTCAATAATTCACTCGGCTCCTTTATATATTTAGCTCTCTGGCTGCTTCAAATGCAGAAGTGCATCTTTGAATATACATGTATATTTGTAGTTTGATTACAGAAAACGTGGGCACTGTAGACAGAATGACGGGTGTGGGAGGGCGTGACGGGCACTGGGACCTTCAGGGACATGCGAAACAGTTCTGCCTGTAGGAGAAGAGAGCGCAATATTGAAATACTAATCATCATCATCATCTATTGGGTGCTTACCGTGCACTGGGCATTGTGCTAAATGCTTTATGTACCTGCTCGCTCATTCATTTGCTCACCTAGCTTTCCGACTCTGGAGCTGAACAGCTCAAGTTTAAATCCTGGCTCTCCCTCCAGGGACTGGCTGCATGACCCAGGGCATCAGTTTTCTCCCTCATAAAATAAAGTGAAGGTGAGAATTAAATAAGCGAATGCATATGAAGTGCCAGAAACAGTGTCTAAGAGCTCAGTAATGTTCCAAAAGCTTGATAAATATTATTCCTATTGTCATCACCATTATTCATTCATTCTTTTGAGGAACATTTACTGAGTAACTACTATGTGACAGGTATCATGGGGTACAATGATGAGCCCAGATAGTTTCTGCCTTCAAGGAGTCCCCACTGGGTCACAGACGTTAAGCTACTAAAAAAAGTATCAGTGGACAAAGCCATTCCCGACTGCTGTAAGGGCTGGGGGAAGAGGGTCAGGCTGATAGGGGGCACTCAGTTGGCCAGGTGGTCAGGGAAGGTCTATCTGAGGAAGAGACATTTAAGCTAAAATTCAAAATGTGAAAAGGAGCCCAGGAAAGAGAGCTCCAGGCAGAGTGAACAGCAAGTGCAAAGGCCCTGAAGTAGGAAGTAGCTTGATGTGTTTAAGGAAAAGAAAGAAAGTCATTGTGGCTGGGAGCAGCATAACCTTCTCCAAAATTCTCCAGGGGATTTGGAACATCTTGAGAATGTAGGGGAAAAAGCCCAGAGAGGTATAGAGATTTGCTCAAGACTTCACAGCTAGAATTGGAAAAAAACCAAGGTCTGTCTGACTCCAGAGCCCCAGACCACTCCCAAGTGGGAGCACAGACCCACATGAATGCAGCCAGCTTGGATCAGTTCAGTGTGAATTTGTAGAGACTCTGAATTAAGAAGTGTCCTAAGAAGAGAAAGAGAGACAGCTGGGTGCCCTTGGAGGTCTGACAGTCCCTCAAACCAACCACCACAAAATCCTACCAGGGACAGGCCCTGCTGGACCCGCCGTAATGAGCATGTCAGAGGCACCTCCAACTAGTATCTCCCTGGGCATCAAACCAGCCA
The DNA here is from genome assembly GCF_040802235.1 of Manis javanica. Taxonomy (NCBI): domain Eukaryota; kingdom Metazoa; phylum Chordata; class Mammalia; order Pholidota; family Manidae; genus Manis; species Manis javanica. The sequence goes on from NC_133159.1 coordinate 13,013,969, forward strand.
CACAAAACAATTCAAAATTCTAGTATAAGCTTTCCCGGGCAGTGGGAAAGAAAGGGGGTATGGAGTTTCCAGGATGGAGTGTTCATGGAGCCCCAACTGCTGGGTTCATTTAATCCTCATAGTAACTCAGAGCTGTACCTGTGACCATCCTTATGTTAAGAACATGAGCTCATCAATATCAGGTAATTTACCTGTGGTTGCACAATGAGAAGACATGGTGCTCGGGTGAAAAGTGGGGGCCAAAGCTTTATCTCTCCACCCCAAATCTCTCACTGGTTCCAGATGATGCTTAGCTCCAGCCATGAAGCTTGGTAGCCTCTCTGGGCGTATCTGTCTTTACCACTGGCACTGGTTGGCTAGTTTCTTCCAAGCCAGAACCTGCTGGGAGTTGGTCATATGAATTCACAACCAAGGTGGCCATGGGCCTGGGAGTTAACAGTGGGCTTTCCAAAATTCTTAATGAAATTCTAAGGAGCTGCTGGTTATCAGCTGTGGGAGAAGACATGTCACCTTTGGGGGCACTGAAGCGTTCTAATAGAGGGTGATCAAAGATCTGGGGGTCACGCCTCACTGGGGAAGGAGTAGGCACACTTGTGGTCGTATATGGCAGAGCTGGCTCATATTAGACCCCATCTGATCGGGGCCCACATCTACCTATTTTACCACGGAATCTCCCCCACATAGGGCCAAGCACAGGACCTGGTGTGCAGTAGGAGCTTCAATAAATAGATGCTGAATGACAGCAATAGCTTGTGTTTGTTGGGTCCTTCCTAGGTGCCAGATACTCTGCTGAGAACTTCACACCAGTGGTGTGCAGCCTCAGATGCATATGGAACTACTTTAAGAGATTACAAAGATATGGATACCTGAGTCCCATCCCCAGATATTCTGTTTTAATTGTTTTAGGGTGCAATTGGACACTGGCTGTACTGATGTACAGCCAAGGTGGAGAGCGTTGCTTTCCATGTCTCATCCAATCCTTTCATTAGCTCTAGGAGGTGGTTACTATTAGCACGCACATCTTGCAGATGGGAAAGCTGATACTCGGGGGGAAAGGTTAAATAAGCTGTCCAAAGCCACACAGCAAGGAAGTGGCAGAGTCAGAACTTAAACCAACGTGTCCTGGCCCCAGCACCTGGTCAGAGCCACAAACCACACAGAATGAACAGAGGGAAGAAGGGACATGATTTGGGATGGAAGCCGGTGCAGGCAGCGAGGAAGCCCCTTGCAGATGCAACAGGCACCTGCCTTGATCACAAGCTCCTCCTACGGGAAGTGCCTCCACCCACAGATGGGTCCCACCCTGGGCCTTTTCTAGAGCAAGAGGGGGCACCTTTCTGGGCCTATAACCTGTTTCTTCAGTCAGAAATATTTGGATTTGGGGCCGGTGTCTGACTCAAGGACAGCCAGTTTACAGACAGACCAGCAGCACATCAGGGGGCCTGATAAGAAAGACCTTCCCTCAAAACATAATCCCGGTTTACACAAGCTAAATAAGCATTTATGAAATGAATTGCTTGACATTGTATTTTACGAACCAATGAGTAGATCAGTGTACTGTTCAATTTTCCTATTTAGTCTCAAATATCTACTTTCCTTATTGGGTCCTCTAATCAGCTTATGCTCTACTCTTCTGACTATAATGATCAGGATCTCAGGGCAAGACATTCATTCATTTGTTCATTCATTCAGTATCTTCTCTGTGCCGGGCTGTCTCCTCGATGCCAGAGCATTTTCATGTGGGTAACCATGCATCGAACAGCAATGAGAGAGAACCTGGATTCATGTTGATTTTCACTTGCCTTAATGTAAAACAGGATTGCCTGCATTTCAGATTTTGCTAGTTTATCTTACACAGCCAAAGCTCCAGTTATCTCTGCTTCACTAAGTCTTGAGATTGGTTTGGAATTTGAACATATATTCTTCGAAACCATTAAAAGTGGTTTAATTGGCTGGTCAGGGATGTCCTCCACTCTGCTCTCCAAATGCATCATCGCTCTCCGTCTCTCCCAAGAACTGGGAGGCTAGAAACCCTCGCCTGGATGATTCACTTCCCTGGATTTATTTGTCTTGCTCTGGGCCCCAGAAGCATCAGGCTGGGCACTATAGATCCAGCCTCTGTTCACAGCTGCAGTCCAAGCCCTACCTGAGACGCCCAGTGGAGCCCCAAAAAGCTACAGTTCCATATGACCGGGCGATGCTGGCCTGTGTCGCCAGAGGAGCCAGACTGTTTTAAAAAATTAAAACCTTACCTTGGTAAAGCATGGGGATGGGGTCACCCAAAGGAGGACTTCTGGAAGAAAGAGAGACAGCCACCTAGGATTACGTAACGTGGCAGAAAGGCAATGACCTTGGGAGTTAGATTGTCCTAATCTACCTGTCAGTCGCCATGCATTTGCACCAGGGGCTTGGTTCACATATGGGCTTTTCCAGCCCTTAGGCGTATGACCTTGAGCAAGTCACATAAAGTCCTTGAGTCTGTCTGGGTCATGGGCTCTCTTGGAAACTGAGTGAGGTCGTGGATGTACACGCATGTGATGAACTGTAAGTGATGGTTAACTGTTGATGCAATGGCTGGTGCAGAATACCAGTGCCCAGCCATTTGGAGCTGGGCTTTTTACTGTTATTTGCAGAATATATCTTATCCCACCCATCCACCCATCCCTAAAGCTCTCCATGATGCATCTACAAGTACCTATATATTTGATACATATACAGTACACACACCTACATATAAGAAATGTGTATATATTTTACCAAGAAAAACAGAGAGAGAGATGAATTTGGACTGGAGAAATAGAGACAGACACATATTTCCAGATATTTCCTTGAAGCCATTTCTAAATCATTTCTAGTGCCCAGCAAAGCATTTGGTATGTAATAAGATACTGAATACATACCTGTTGAATGAATAAATTTAAGAATCCATGATTAGTGTGTGTATATGTGAGAGAGACAGAAAAAATGTGTTATGCAATTAAAACAGGACTCAAGGGACAATAGCGTATTTAATAGAAGATACCAGAAAATAAAATTAAGTAAGTAAAAAATACTGAATAAAATACTAGAAAACAAAAACACGAATTTTCAAATCCCCCTTTTTTTCCTTTTCCCTTACAGTTTGGGTTACCAGATAAACAACAGGATATCTGGTTAAAGTGGAATTTCAGATTAAGAAAACAAATAATTTTATAGTATTACTACGTCCCAGATATTGCACTGGACATGCATATGCTAAAAAATTATTTATTCTGTATTTATTTTCTAAACGTGGCAATCCTACTTGACCACTCTAGACAACAAGTCCCTAAATTCCTTTTTTTTTTTAAATTTAATGCTGCTTAAGTATTTAAAAGCCTTCAGTGGTTTTTCATCCCCTATGGGATAAGGTAAAAACCTTTTAACCCCTCCCTCTCCCATCCCATTCAGGGCAGATGCCCGACCACTGCCTGGTGCAATCAATCTCTGCTCTGCTCAGGCCTGGCCTGGCCCCTGAAGTACGTAGAGGCAGCTGGGGGCAGGGGGCAAGTACCTTTGGTTCATGTTCTGGTTTATATTTCGCATTAGACCCTCCCCACAGATAAAGTCACATGTTAGCTGGTCCTGGAGCCCCCGCTGTTTTATGCCTATAGTAGTGTTGTGCTTGGGATCAAACCTCACACCTAAACAGACAGAAGCCCGGCAAACCTTTCCTTTACCTTTTCAGTGCAGTAAACATGCAATTACCTTTTCTCTAGTCCTGGCGGAACACATCAAGAGCCTTTTCAGAGATAAGCCTCTGCGCTGGGTAATCGGCCATAACAGCCTCTGTGCAGGGGTGTCAACAGACCTCGCTCCAGGGCCAGGCTGTTTGGGGATGTTTCTCTCCCACCAGCTTCCCCACATGGCTTAGCCAGACACCCCCAGGTGGTCTTTGGAGGTTTAGACGGTGTAAGACTGAAAAGCACTGCAAGGAGGGGCAAGGCTTAGAGAAGGGGGACTTGTAGGAAAGATAGAGAAGCAGGAGTGACTGGAGCGCTGTTGTATCCTGAGGATGGTCCCCTAAGTGTCACCTTACCTGGAAAAATTGGGAGCCACAATCCTACCTCTCTGGGTGGGGAAGATATTTTGAGACGGTATGTGGGGAGTATCTCATAGCAGAGGCTGTCCTCAGTACATTGTCATGTCCTTTCTGTAACGGGCAGCCTGCAGTTGGCCATCTAGGCGGCCTCATCTGTGGCTGGCTCTCCTCATGAACACATTGAGTTGAAGCCACGATGAGTAGGCACGCGGGGGCTCTCTGGAGTCAGCTGATGCAAAGACGCAAGACCCTGCCTCTGCATCCCCTTCCTGATGGCCCATCCTGGAGACATTTCAGGGCCTGACACCTCTGGCTGGCCTGTCCATCCCTGCCCTGGCCAGGCACAGTGATGCCAAGAAACCGGCTCAACCTGCATTCTCCAAAAATAGCCTATGCCCCGGTGGTATAACTTGGGGGTAAAGCGCCGACTGCAGAAATAGCCTGTCACTCACCAAATGCTTTCAGCCTTCACCCCCTGACTTCTCCCAGCAAGCCTGAGGCGGGCACCACCGTTAGCCTCTTCAGACAGATGAGGAAATCAAAGTTTAGAAATCTGAAGTCACCGGTAAGGCCAGTCACCAAGCCAGCTGTTTGATTCCGGGACTGTGAGAGGCTGGGCCTGCAGGAGGCCAGAGGTGGGTTTTGGCTCTGCTTGCGCAGGCTGGGAGCTCCCATTCCCCCTCTCCCTTTGATCCTGGGAATAGAGAGGGGTCCCCAGCTCCCCCACACTGCTGGGGCCCAGCCCCTCTGGACAGGAAGGCTGCTCCTCCCTCCCCTCCTCGCAGCCACAGTCTTTTCCCTGAGTGGTTTTTTTTTTCCTTTATTTTTCTCTGTGCCTCTGGTCCTCTCCTTCCTGAAAATACAGTTTGCTGATTTTAAACAGAAACACACAATCACTAAACACATTTTATATGGTCTTTGAAGTCTAATGGCCTCGGATTGATAAGTATGCAGATAGAGTGCAGACCTGGGCTGGAAGATGGCCCTCCCTTCAGCAGGGCAGCCCCAGCCTGCAGCTGAGGGGAGCAGCCTGAGGGAAGGAGGCCACCGGCTCTGAGGGGAGGCGGGGTCCCAAAAGGAAGGGGGACAAGGATGTGTGCACGGGTCCCAGAGGGAGGCAGCCCCCACAGAGGCTCTCTGAAAGGGGATTTGATCTCTCAGAGGCTGGGTAATTGGGGGTTCCCTCTCAAAACAGGGAGGGAAAAAGAATGTTCTGTGTACCCCAAGACCTCAGAGGATATCCTCGAAACCAGGAGAAGGATCAAGACAGGGAGGTGCTGAGGTTCTAGGTTCACACATACTTGCGGAGTACAGGGACATGTGTGCCAGTGGCGGGGTGGGGGGCAGTGATACAGAAATTGGCCTCCATCAGCCCTTCCCATAGAGCTGCTGGGATGGGGATGGGGACCCACCCAGAGCACAGACACCCAGCCAGAGCCCCATGGTCTCCTGTTGGCACAGTGGAGGAGAGCCAGCCAGCCGCAAGCTCAGGAGGGGAGGGGCACTCGGCCTGTAGGGAGCTTCCGGGCTAACGGAGCGGGGTCCAGGCCTTGTCCCCAGGAAGTCCCAGAGGGACTGGGGGAAGGAGGACCCACATAAACATGAAAACCACCGGCCTGGGAGAAGTCCTCAGTTTCAAGTCCCCACCCACCAAGCCTGGCATTTGTAACTCAGCCCACAGACGGGAATCTGGGCTGGAGAGCTGCCCGCTTAGCCTCCCAACCCCACTGTGCTCTCGTCACCATGGCCTTCAGGCTTGGTATCCCAACCCATCCTCAACTCCCAGCTGCTCTGATCTCTCTGACTCTGCCTCACTTCCCCTTCATACCCCTGCTTTCCCATGTGTCCCCATTACTCTGGCCCATACCCTGTAGCCTCCCCCCACTGCACATGGAAACCAGTGGGCCAACCCAGTAATGGAAGCCCTGTCTGTGTGCTCATCACCCATCCAGGGCCAGGCTCTTGATTTCCCCATCTTCCTACCATGGAGCCCGGCCACGATGTTCAGCTCACATTTACTAAATGCAGTCTCTGTACTGGGCCCATGTGTGTCATTTCATCAAGAGATGGGAGGCTCTGAAAATCCTGGGTAATTCTTGTCATCCCTTGGGTCCCCTCCTAAATGTCCCTTCCTTAGGGAAGTTCTCTCTGACTCCTTCCCCTCCCACCATACACACACAGTGTGCCTATCTTGGTAGCACAATTAACCATTTCTTCACTGGCTCACTCTCTCCCCACTCATCCATATCCCTACAAAGGAAGGGTACATACCTTCATTGCTGACCACTGTCTCCTGAATGCTCAGCATGCACACTGGCTCAGAGAAGACCCCCAGTAACTATTTGATGTGTGAGGAATGAATGGCTTACTGATTTTACACACCTAGACCTCTCTGGTCTTCAACTGCCTCATGAGTGGAAAATAGGCCCCCATGACTAAGGTGATGTCTTATTCTTAGGTCCTAGAAACTACTTTGAAAAGTTCCATTTCCAGCAGACCATCCACAAAATGAAAAGGCAATCTATCGAATAAGAGAAGATATTTGCAAAGCATACATCCAATAAGGGGTTAATATTCAAAATATATAAGAACTTTCACAAGTTAATATGAAAAACCAAACAACCCCATTAAAAAGTGAGCAGAGAATTTGAATAGACATTTTTCCAAAGAAGAGATGCAGATGGCCAATAGGCATTAATAAAGATGTTCAAGATCACTCATCACCAGAGAAATGCAAACCAAAGTACAATGAGCTATCACTGCACACCTCTTATCAAAAAGACAAAAAAATAACAAATGTTGGTAAAAATAAGGAGGAAAGGGAACCCTTGGGACTGTTGGTGGGAATGTAAACTGGTACAGCCATTGTGGAAAATAGTTTGGAAATCCTTAAAGCATTAGATCCCACAATTCTATTTCTGGATGTTTATCTGAAGAAAATGAAAATACAAATTTGAAGAGATATAGGCACCCCGATGTTCATTGCAACATTATTTACAATAGCCAAGAGATGAAAGCAACCTGAGTGTCCATCAAGAGATGAATGGATAAAGAAGATGTGGTACATCTATACACAATGGATTATTACTCAGCCATAAAAAAGAATGATCTGTTGCCATTTGTGGCAACATGGATTGAGCTAGAAGGCATTATGCTAAGCAAGATAAGTCAGCTTAATACAATAAGCAAAATACAATATGATTTCACTAATATGTGGACTCTAAAAAATAACAAACAAAACAAAACAAACACTCATAGATACAGGAAACAAACTGTTGGTTACCATGGTATGGAGGGGTTGGAGCAGGAGAAATAGGTGAAGAGTATTAAGAGGTGCAAAATTCCAGTTATAAAATAAGTGAGTCATGGGGATGTGACGTACAGCACAGGGAATATAGTCAGTAATATTGTAGTAACTTGTGTGGTGACAGATGGTCACTAGGTTTATTGTATAGGGATCATTTTGTAATGTAAAAAATATTGAATCACTATGATGCACACCTGAAACTAATAGGATATTTTATGTCAATTCAAAAATTCCACTTTCCTTCCCCAAAATAAAACAACAATATCATACCCCTTCTTACTAATGAGAATGGAAAAAATTAGAAGATAATGCCATATGTTGACAACGATGTGGGAAGTACCATGTTCTGCAAGAAACCTGCAAGTATTTAGGAAAATCAAGTGCCACATACCTACGACCCCACCATCCACTCCAGGACACCTCAAGGAAGCCATCTCACAGTTCTCAGGGGGGCAACCTGGGTGTCCACTATTAGGGGAGACGATATTTCTCTGGAAAATTCTGCAGCAGTTAGAGGCAGCAAATGAGATTTACACACAGCAACACAGGTAGATCTTAAAAACAAAGCATTAAGTGAAAAAAATTAAGCAACAGAATGAGATCTATAGCCCAATGCAATTTATGTAAATTAAAACACATTTGCACAACAAACAACACCATATATTTTACAGGAAGCATCCATATCTCAGGACATACATTAGAGGTGTTAGAGTGGGGTTGTGCAGGGGTAGTTTTATTCATGGTGGGCGCATGGGAGAAGGATCAGAGGCCGTTTAAGAACCCGATGAAGACAGGTAGTGAGCTGGAGGGTTGGCAAATTTGACTCTCCCTTGATGGCAGAGGTAGCAACTGACTAATCAGTCTTCCAACCCCCCTGCCTGTGGATTCCCTTGGGGTTGGGATGGATTTGGACAAGATTTGTCAGCCGTGGCATTATAACCATGTTGCTCTGGGGGCCATCCTGTGCATCATAAGGTGACCAGAGACATCCAGTTTCTACCCACAAGCTGCTGGTAGCACGCACAGAGTTGTAACAACAGATTGTCTCCATGTATGGTACATGTCCCCTGGGGAACAAAATTGTGCCCTGAGTTGAGAACCACTGGGTGGGAATAAAAGCCTGAAAACTGCCCAGATCTTCCAGGTAAGCAGCCCACATGGGCTTTACCAAAACACATGCACAGAGAAACAGAACCTTGTGCACTGGGACTGGTCTGGGAGCTCCATCTTGAAAGCAGCCAGCGTCACTTGCACATTTAAATCCAGGCTTTGTGGAGACTCTAGTTACAACCGTAACCACGTCTGCCTTGGGCTTCGTCCTAATTTTAACTGGCAGCTGGATTTGCATAGGACATTTGCATCTGAGATTACCCATGGTTCCCTGGGAGATGGTCCACAGAAGATGATGGCAAAAAAATATATATATATTTCCATTTCAGCTTGCAGGGTTGGAGGAGGGGGAAGGAGGGGTGCTTCAGACAGGGAGGGTACTTGGAAATTTCAATGCCTTATTTACTGGGTGAGGGGAGGGAAGGGGCTGTTTTACTGATCACCAGGCAGAGAACTGTTTTGGCATTTGGCATGTGAATTAGTGAATCAAATAGTTAATAAGTGGGTCCCCCTGAGATTCCATTAGGAGGGGGCTGCTGTTTCAAGTGGAGGCAGGCAGAGGGGAGGGAGGGTGATATAGACTGTCTACAGATCAGTGCTCAGACCGGTCAGCTGCCCCCCAGGACCCCACGCCCCCACCAGCGCTGTCTAGAGCCCACAGTCTGCCAGACAGCCCTCCCCAAGTCCTTTCCCCATGGAGACTGTTTTGATGCCCAGCCTCACCCGCCTCAAGGGAGGCATCACTCCCCTCATTAAGAAGAGGGGGAAACAGAGGCTCCCAGGTCTGACCCTTAGTAAAGAGCAGAGTCTGAATTGAAAGGACAGTTTGTGTGACTCCGAAACCAGTCCTCTTTCCAAGCCCCTCAGCGGACAATCGCTGACTTGCAAACTGAAGGAACGAAGCAAGGGTACCATAGATAGTGCTTCAGACGGGGGGACAGCCTCTCCCTTACCCTTCAGCAGCAACTACTCACCCCAAGAGTGAGGCAGGCCTGGATTTCATAATGTAAAGTCACACCTGTACACCATGACCTGAATGCCAGGTGAAGCAGGTGCCTTCCACACGGGTCCAGGCTTAATTGGAAACTTCACGCTGTCCTCGCACATATCCCCAAGCACCAAGGATAATCAAACTCTCTGCTTTGCTGCCCCAGAGCCTTGGGGTCCTCTATTATTACACGTGATTTATTCTTTCTATATCTCTTTCCCCACTAGCCCCACTAACCCCATCTTGGGGGCAGAGATGGTGACTGGCTCATCTCTTTATCCCCAGCACTCTGTGCCCTTTGTGCTATAAATACATGCGCTATAAACGGAGCTAACATGGGACTGGGAGCAGGAGACTTGCCAGTCTTCATCATTCCATTTGAATGCTACCTCGTCCAGGAAGAATTTCTTGATTTTCCCAGAAGGAAGATCTTAAAATTTTCCCCTAAGCCAAGCGTAACAAGGGGCACTGTGTCCCTGGTCACATCCCCCCTCGCACACTTGATCTCCATGAATATGCTGGGCTTCTCAAGGGAAGGGGCCTTGTTTCCGCATCCTCAGTGCCAAGAACTGGGTCTTGCTTATAGGAAATAAGTCATGGATGGATGGATGAGTGGGTGGATGGGTGAATAGATGGATGGGAAGGTAAGAAGGTAGATGGACATATGAAGGCATCTGCTTGGATGGTGTTTTAACAGTTGAGTGCAAAGATGAATTGTGGATTTATGGATGGGTTAGTAGATGGACAGACAGATGGAACAGTGGTGGATGACTGGGTATTTGGATGTGGGAGAGTGAGCAAGTCAGTGAAAGGATGAATGGGTGGATGGATGGATACAAGGTTGGACAGGTGGACTGGTGGTTTGGAGGGCAAGTTAAGTGTATATGGGTGGGTGGTGAACAGCGAGATGGAACCACACAGTATGGGAGGGCGGGCAACTGGTGGGCTAGTGGTTGCACAGATGAATAATTTGTCTTTCCATCTCCCAATAGCATGCTCAGCTTCCCTAAGTAAAATAGTCCTTTGAGCTCTTTTTTCCAGATCTTACCCTTAAGCACCCCCTGCCTCCCCGGTTCTCTTCCACCTTCCAAGCAGGGCTCTAAGGTGCCAGATGGAAGCCTTCCCAGGAAGTTCAGCTCCAGTCCCTTGCGCTGTGCTGAGCGTTCCACGCTGTGCTGATTTACTACTTAACTCCAGCCTCTCCTGCTCCTTACCTGCCTGAGGAGGTAGAGGCAGTGATTTGCATATTTATTAAATATCTCTTAGCAGGATACACAAGCCGCATTGCTACATCCCACTTCCGGAGCCATCCTGCTGGCAGACAAGACTGCGTGCGATTAGCGCTGCATCACCACCCATTAAATCGCTGTTTCAGGGCCCAGGGGGCTGGGTAGGGGGCAGCCAGGGGCCACAGGGTGGGTGGGGAAGAGGGGGTCCTAGAGCCAGAGCGCTGTTATCTCACAGCTGTTCAGCAGTGGAGGGGTTTGTGTTCTCCACCCAGGCAGAAAGGCCTCTGTGGGCGTCTCTTCCAGCCCCTGTCTCCACTGGGACTCCCTGAAAATTAGGCCTTTCCTCAGAAATTCCCAGAGGAGGACCTTGAGAACATTTTTGTTTTGTGTTTCTTCTGCTGCTCAGTTTACTGGGAAGTCCTTCCTCGTGTCTAAACAGAAGTGGGCCTGCCTTTGTACAATCCCATTACTGGTGCGTTGTGTTTGGTCAAAATGGGACAAAGTCCACCCTGGCTTGGGGCTCCCTCCCCCAAGCAGAGTCCCAGGCAGTTCTGGAAAGGTGTCCCGGGGCGGGGACTGGGTGACCTCTGGGGGCCAGGTGCCCCCTGCTGGAAACCAGGGTGAACCTCCCTCGTTCAGACCGGGTGCCCTGTCTCTCCTTCCTCTGATCACAGTTCCTAGACTCAGGTTCACATCCGGCGTGTGGTTTCTAGAGTCAGACGTCCCGGGTGTTGGTCCCTGTCTCACCTCTTACTAGCTGGGTGTCGTGGATAAATGACAGAACCTCTCTGAGCGTCCGTTTCCTCCTCCGTGAAGGGCGATGCTGATCACACCGACCTGACCAAGTTACTGTGAGGAGTAAGTACAGTGAAGGACATACAGGGCCCAGCATGGTGTTTGCGTCTGGGCTGAATATTCAGGAAACAAGGGTTGTCATCGTTACGGAATCACAGAAAGTTGTAAGTGCAAAGTGCGGACAGATGTCCGCCTGTCTTTCCCAGGGAGGAGGGAAGAACAGAGGGACTGACATCTTTGCCGTATTCTGTTTGCCAGGTTCTGTGTTGAGCATGACTCCTCAGAACCACCCTCAAGGTAAATACTCCAAACACCCCCACTTAACAGATGAAGAAACTGAGTCCCAGAGGGAGAAGGGAAATGCAGGAGATCTCATGTAATCTGGGCACCCCACGTCTCTCTTCATTTCCTCTCCCCAGAAATCACGCGGGACCTCTGCCCTGAGAACAGCCTAGGACCCAAGGAAGAGGATTGGGAAACAGCTTTTCCAACTCTCTCTGCCCCCACCTCCCACCTCCCTGGACTGGTGGGAGCCAGAGGCAAGGGTCTGGGCTGAAGTCTCATAAACCTTCCCGAAAGGCCTCGTAAAGACAAGGACTGGCTGGCTCCAGGTCAGCCGCTGTGAAAAGCAAAATGCCCGGTCATAAAGAAATCCCCATAAAAAAATAAAAAGGAAGGAGAAAAGAAAAAAACTATTCAGTAAAAATAGTAACAGCCTCTGGGAAATAAGGAAGAGAAGGCAAGAGGTCCCCAGACTGGTGGGGAAGCAGAGGCTCCTGGCCCCGTAGGTCCCGCAAGAAATGCACCGGGCTCAGGCCGCCTTGTGGACCAGTGGTCCAAGCTGGTAGAGCAGGCGCGGGGCTGCCGTGGGAGGCAGAGATGTTGAAGAATGGTGATGTTTCTGGTGGTGATGATGGCAGCCCTGAGGTAGTGCTGTGAGAGGTACATTCACCCCCATCCCCTCACTAGAGCTGCCAACCGTCTGGAGGGTTCCAGGGTTAGGATTCCCATTGTACCAATGAGGAAACTGGGGTCAAGGAGAAGAGCAGCTCTTGGCCAGCACTCAGGCCTGCGGCTCCCTCTAGGACCCCACACTTCTGCTCTTGGGAGCCAAGTCCCCAGAAGAGATGGGGGCCTGACTGCACCCTCCTAAGAAGGAATGTCAAGGCTGGGGAGGCAGATGGCAGCTGTGGGCTCCTCGCTGGGTACCTGCACATCCTCGAGTCTCTGTTGTCATCCGTCCATTGAGGATGATCATTCTTACCTCACCTGGGGAAGAAATGAGATAAGAGGTGTAGAGGTGTAAGGGTCTGCTGCAGGATCAGGGCTCCATAAATGGGAGCCACGGGAAGCTGGGGTGCTGCACTCAGAATCCTGGGGAAGTGAGGCTCCCAGGCTAAGGGGCCCTCTGCGAGTGGGGACAGACATCGCCAACTAAGTATTGGCGTAAACTGCCAGTGCTCCTTTTTGATGCCCTCTCCACGCTCAGATGAAGTAGCTCTGCTAGGCTGTAAGCCTCCCAGCCCTGACACCTCACTGCCTTTCTTTCCCCCACAAACCTTCATGTTCCCAGCCTTCTCTCTTCCCTGAGCCTCTCTTCTTCCCTCTCAGCCCCTGCCCTCTGCTTTGGTCTGCCAGGTTCCAGCCTCTCCACCCCTCCGTGGCACTGACAATCTCTTTTGCTGGCTTTCTCTAGGTCTGGGAGACTATTGTCGTCCCAGACGTTAGAGCCGACTCTGCCTCTGTCCATTCAAGATGACATGCACTGCTCTCTCCGACCCTTTGGGAGCCCATTCAGGGCCCAGACTCAGTCCCTCTTGTCCCAGTCTCATTGCCAGAGAAAGCCTCACTTTGACCCCAACCCACAGCCCCAAGGAAGCACCTGTCCTTCAGCGAACAGGGGCTCCCCTCTCCCATACACACCATCCCAAATCCCAACTCCAGGAGGTGAGCTTTTTTAGGATGCATCCCTCTCACAGCACACTGCCCAGCTCACCCTCATCTGTCTTCTCCCGGGACAGGGGGAGGGGGCCGCGCCCTGTTCATCGTCATCTCCCATCTAGTGCCAGGGATTTGGGAGGTGGGTGTTTAAGCAAATGAGCCTCGCTAGGGAATGCGTTCCCTACCACAGGGCATCCCTCTGGCTGACAATGTGTCTCCTTGCACCTAAGTCCATCTCCATCACTTCACCTCTTACTCACATACAAAACAAATGCAAAGAAGCCCCAGAGCGCTGTTCCCACAAATTCTGCTCAAGAACCCCGTGGGAAGTGGAGGGTCTGAGCCTAGGAGCTGGTGGGGGAGTAGGAATAAGTTTCCAGAGGGCTTGGTCTCGTCGCCTGTAAATGGGATAAGAGTACCTGCTCACAGGGCTGGTAAGGTTAGCAAACGGAAAGCATTTACGTCCATGCCTGGTGAACAGTAGACAGGCATACATAAAGGTTTACCTCTGCTATTGTTATTGGTGGTCATGCTGCCCAGTCTCCCTTCTGCCCCCAGTCGCACTTTGCATTTCAGCTGCTTCTTTCCAATGCTGGGGAGAGAAATGACTCCCAGGTTCTCAAAACCACAGACTCTTCACAGGCAGGTGGCTGATTTCTTTGAAGAACAGGAACAGTGCTAACAATACAAGTAACAAGGACAACAGCTTCTGTTTAGTGAGTAGTTGTTATGTGCCACCCACAAGTGGCCTCGCGTAACCTTCACCAGATGCAGTGAGGCAGCCATGTTGTTCCCTCCCTCTCGCAGATGACAGGCCCAGATTGGAGCCCTTGAGGGGCAGGGCATCGGTCTGAATCCACAGCAGAGTTCTGGCCGCCTCAAGCTGTCAAGCAGCATTGGGCAAACCACTTCCCCTTTCAGGGTCAGTTTCCTCATCTGTAAAATGGGTGCTAATACCTACAAGACATGGGGTGTGATGAGGACAACACTCTGGTTATGATTTGCCAATGAAGCCAGGGACTGCTAACCCTGCCCTGCATGGAGAGGGTTAAGGTGTCAGAGCCCGGAGGACTGCCTGGACTTTTCCAGGGGATTGGGCACTATTCTCAGAGGGTCCACCCTGACACTTGGGGGCCTGGCGATAATGGGTTCCAGCATCACTCCACTTTGAAGGGACCAGCGGGTTAGCAAGGCTGATGGGAGAGCATCTGGAGACCCAGATGGCATTGCTGCCAGACAGGTTGCTGGGCTGGGCTGCTGGGGCTACTTGGGGTGGTATGGGGTGTGAGGACAGAGGGGCGACTGGGCCAGGGGCTCCAAGCCCAGCAGATGCAACCCCAGACTTTGCAGATTGAACACCTGAGGCCAAGAGAGGGGCAGGGACCCCTGACTTCTTTCTAGCCCGTCTGCTGCCTCCCCTCCGTCCCTCACTTCCTCCCCAGTGGCTGTAGCAGTTAGTAGTGACAACAGCCACACTATTAACTGATAGTTATAGTAAGCTACGCGAAGCCCCCTCTCTGTGCCAGACACCCGCTCGGCAGCTTGCAAACTTTATCTCATTCACACCACAACACCTCTGGGAGGGGGTCATCTCCCCAGCCTCACTGTACGAAGGGGAAATGCAGACTCAGATTTGCCCAGGCTCACCCAGCTAATGGGCAGTGGGGCCGGTTTTGAACTTGTGTCTGACTCTGAAATCTATGCTCTCTTTAGGAAGACAGACCACCTCACACAGGACCCATTGTTTACTCTCTCATAATTCTGTGTCCCCTCTCAAGCTTGGCACAGACCTAGGCACACTTCCAAGGGGGTCATTATGACAGCTGGGGTTAGACAAATCTGGGTTCCAATCCTGATGTGTGTAAATGATAGAGCGCTGTGCACATGATATGTGGGGATGTTCATGGGCATGTATGTACGTACTTAATGGGTTGATTAAGAAGCTGGTACAATCCTCAACTCACCCCCACCTGCCCCCAAACAGTAAATGTTGCATAATTTCTTCAGGCCTGGAAACCTTTTTTATTTAGCCAGAACATATTGCATTTTGGAACCTTCCAACCTGCCATGCCCTCTGCCTGGAATCTCCTCTCTTTTCCCATCTGACCTGTTCTCTACTCATTCTTCCAGATGGTTCCTCAGGAAGCCTTGTCTGACTCCCTAGGCTGAGTTAGATCTGACCCTGTCCCTTCCCAGCTGCATAGCACCTTTAACATCTCTCTCTTCCTGGTAATTGTCAATTACTCGTCTGCCTGGAGTACTGCGAGGTCCCTGAGGGCAGGGAGGGTGTCATATTCATCCTACATCCTGAGCACCATGTAGCAACTGGAATAAGTAATTGAGCAAGTCAGCAACTGAATGAATAAAATGAATGGATGACAGGGAAGTCAGCCTGACCAGCATTCCTGTCCTCTCATATTCTGGCTCAGACACATCGAGAGTAGCATCCTTCCCCTGTCCCCAGGCACCCCCTTTCCTGTTCCCGCCAGTGTTCCTCTCCTAAGCATCTAAATTTGCCTGAAGATATTGTCTGGTCATAATCCAGAAGGTCAAGATCACCTCTGGTCTCTGCAACTTCTGGCCAAGGGTGCCAGCTAGAGGTCTTGGGGCCAGTGTGACATGAGAAATCAAGGGGTGGGGGCATCCCTGACAGACCCAAAACTACCTCTGAATTTGCTTGGATTTTCAAGCTGCTTGGCTATTCCCTGAGAGAAGGGGGAATATGTATATTTGGCTGCAGACATCTTTTTATTCCAAGCATTCCTCCAAGATACTCCTGCCAAGGTAAGAACTGAATTTACCGTGAATTGGCATGTACCCCCTGCCCTGGCCCGGCTCTTTCATCCTCTCTGTCAGAGAAGCAAGGTCTACCTCCTCTTTTGGACACCAGCAAGGAGTCTTCTGGTCATCCAAATGCTGTCTTCCAGGAAGTTAGAGTTTGAACACGATCCCTTGGGCAATATGTCCAAAGGAGAAGTTTTTGCTGAAACTCCCCACATCATAAAATGTCAGGATGTCTGCGGTCTTTATTTATAGACAGATTGCTCTTCAACTTTTCTCACTCCAACATTTTGATGTGTTATTCCTGAAGATAAATGCGCATTATGATTTCATAATAGAAATTGCATTTCTCCCCCGTGTCACCTCTAAGCATGTATATACATAAATATGGCACATTGCCTCCGACAGTAATTTAAAAGGCACTTTGGAGAACATATTGATCATGACCAGAGAACTGGGCTGGCATGGTCTAGATTTCATCGAACTCCACCCCCTCCCAGCCCCGGCCCTCCCCTCCTCTTCTTTCTTCAGATTCTGTGCTTAGGAACTTATGATTTCCATTTATCTTTGTACATCAGGATGTTTGTTTATAGGGACCATGGGCTTTGGGGAGGGGGTAAGAACTTAAATTTTATAACTCCAAAGTGTAAACAAGGAATGAAAAATGTAGCCTTCCTTCTGGAGTGAGTTTCCCGGAGACAAGAATTCTCTAGCTCACTCTCAGGTGGACCTGAGATGTTATGTGCCAGACACTGTCCCCTGCTGCCTTGGGGCCACCCGGGTGCACATGCTCCTTTCAGCTTGTTGTCACATTCTCCTAGGCTTGAATTCTTGGTCCAGCCCGAACGTTCTCCTCTCTACTCACATGTCTGCCTCCCAGGGACCTCAGGCTCACCTTGGGACATTCACATCCTCTCAACCCCTTGAGCCACTCCCCGTCACTCCTGGAAACTACTAGAAGCTCACCTCTTCTAGGGAGCTCCCGTGCCTACTCAGCACTGCACCCCAGCATCCCACTATCTCTGTGGCACCCTCTACACTCTGCCCATTTTAAAGATGATTTGCCTTTGGTCTACTTTTAAGATCACATTGTCAGGG
This sequence comes from Manis javanica, assembly GCF_040802235.1. Taxonomy (NCBI): domain Eukaryota; kingdom Metazoa; phylum Chordata; class Mammalia; order Pholidota; family Manidae; genus Manis; species Manis javanica. The sequence goes on from NC_133159.1 coordinate 13,031,278, forward strand.
GTCAGGTAACTCCTTGAGTTGGAGGAAACTAAATTGAAATTTGTTGAGCACCTGCAATACACTTGAAGCAAATTCCCTTAGCCTGTCTCATTTAGTCCCTGCAACTTCTTGAGTAGTAGTGTTTTATTCTTCCATTTTACGGAAAGGAAACTGGGGCTCAAAAATGTCAACCTCCCTATCCGAGGTCTTGAGCCAGTAAGTAGAAGGACCTGGATTCAAATCTCCAAAGACTCTGTTCCCTCCAACACTTCATAAAGGTGATGGTTCCAGGGGTCAATTTTTTTTCAAGACCCCTATTGCTTTTCCAATCAGGAAAAATAGCCCCAGAGCTGTCCACTGCCAGCAACCACGGCCTGGCCAAGTGTCCAGTAGACACCCACCTCTGGTCACAAGGGGGCAGGCTAGAACAAGCCTTAGCTCTGTTGCAACTATGCCCTCTTTATTTTTCCCACTCCCTGGCCCTTCTCAGTCTCCTTCATTGGCCCCTTTCCTTGGCCACTCCTTGAACATCAGTATTTCTTGGGTCTTGGACCTCCTCTCTTCCTCCTGTCACTCTTCATGGACCATTTTTCTCTTGGCAAATTTCCAATCCCCATTCCAGCTCAGATCACTCTCCTAACTAGTTGTCCCCCCGGACATCTCCCCTGGGATGTCCCATGGGGCTCTCAAAGGTCATCTGGCAAAGACTGAGCCAAACATCCCACCATCTCAGTGAAGCTAAGAGAATGTGACAGCAGGTGAAGGTGCCATAGCGCACAGGTTCCTGAAGGCACATACCCAGGCCATCATTCTGACTCTATGTCATCACTTCCATTCATTACCAGGCTTTATGTCCTCTACTTCCCAATATCTCTGGACCATCTCCCTTCTCTCAGTCTCCTCTCATTATGTTTTAATTCAGGCCAATACCTGCTCAGTCTTGAGTCATGGCAGTGGCCTCCTAAAGTCCTCTCCCAGTCCCCACTCTTACCCCTTCTAATTTTGCCTATTACAGCCAGAGTGAGTTTGCTCAAGGAAGGCAGACTCTTCACATCATTCTCTTGTTTAAAATCCGTCATGGCACCCCACTGATGACAGCGGGCGCAAGTCCCATTGGGTCGTCCCTCTCCCGCCAGCTGCATATAGTAGGTCGCCAACTGAATCCTCACCCCCTCTCCTGGGGTCTGCTCCTTGGGCTTGGGGCCTGCGAACTTTTCTTTCCAGAGCCTCCCGAGAACAGCTCTGCTTCAGCATCTTAGCTTTGACGATGGGGGCAGAGCTAACCTGTGCCTCTGCCATTCGCTGTCTTCCCTTCTCAATGACATGGTAATCCCTGTTAAAATTACAAATTTATTTATAGTTTTTATCCCTTTCTTTTCTTCCCCCCACCCAGCAATTTTTACGGCTCATCGGCCGTAACAAATTCTACTTCATAAAGCAAAGGCGCGTTATTATTACCTTATGGAAATAGACGGTGGCAGCTGGCTCCCCATTCTCAACCAGCGTGTCGTCTGCACGAATCCGTAATGGTTTCAATCAATACCCCTGTGGGATTTGTTCCGCTCTTTGAGGACAAGAGCCTTGGGACCTGTAAATGGTGTTTCTGCCTCTGAGCCAATTGGCAGGGGTGGCGCCACCCAGGGGCCCTGGATTTTGGTGGTTGCCCTGGTGAGAAAAAGAGGGCGGAGAAGTCCTGGTGATTCCATCTTGTCCAGGAACAAAGAGATCACACTTGTGTATAATATTTATTAAAAATACACTCAGTAAATATTGTTATGGTAACCATATAAAGTAGGTGCTAAGTGTGACCCCGTTTTATAGGTGAGGAGGGTGTGGCTTAGAGAGCCCACATGACTTCCCCCAAAAGGACAGGATGTCAACACCACATGGTCCGGAGCTTCCGCGGGGGGGAGCCACAGGCGGGCTCCTCCCGTCTGACTGGGTATAGGGGGCACGGGGGTGCAGGTGAGGGCTAGGAATGAACATGGGTGGGGATTCCGTTTCTCTGTTGACTTCTCCCCGCCTTGTCTCCAGATCCAATCATATTTGGGAAGAATATTCATCATCAGAGAATGACAAGATGTCAAGAGGTGGAGCACACCTCTTCCAGCCTTAGATGCCTCCAAGGACAGGGAACTCACTACCTGAACACCTAGCTCATTCCTGAGAAGTCTGACTTCACCTACTTTTACTTCAGTGGAGACCAAGGGACAATATTGTCACTTCCATCTGTGCATCCTAGCTCAGCATCTGGAAGCCACAAGAGCGTGCGGACTCCTTCCTGTTCACTTGGTTACTGCAGATGGAATATCAGAGCTGGAAGAGATCCAGGGAACTCACACCTCCCCTCATTAGACAATGGACGGTGGCCACTGCAGCCCTGGGCAAGGGACTGTGCCCTCACTCTCTTCACCTGTGGGGCAGGCTCTGTCATCACAGTGTATGTCAGAGGCCCAACCCCAGAGCTGGGGCTACATCCCAGCCTCCCCTCTCCCTGTTTGCTGTCTTTGGCCATCACAGTCTACAGAAAGTAGAGCTGGCCAGGTTGTGTCTGACTCCAGCTATGTCTATTCCTCGGTAACCCCCTGGCTAACCCTGAAACATACATCATAGCCCCAGCTTGGCCCGTGCAAAATGTTGAGTACTTTGTTTCAACCACCCCTTTATCCTCATCTGTCTGACGAATTTGGCCAGTAGAGGTTGTCAGGGTGTCAGTGAGCAGTCTTGGGAGCCAAGGAAGTTTTATACCAAGTAAACTTGGCTTTACTTCAGAATGAGGAAGGGGCTTGGGGACTCCTGGGTCCCTGTCATCCAGAAGCTAGGCTGGAAGCCCTGTATCCTGTCCCTGACCCTCAGAGTAAACCCTAGCTAAGTCCAGAGGCAGTCTGCTGGGGTGGAAAGAAAAAGCAGGGAATGCAAGTTCCAATTCTGGCTCTTTCTCTCGCTAGTGTAGCCTGACTCAAACCTTTCCCCTTCTCTTGATCTCAGTTTCCTCGTCTGTGAAACAGAGATTAAAAGATTCCATTCAAAGGGCTGCTGTGAGGTTTTAAACAAAAGAAATTAAGGAGGGCACCGGCATGGTGTCTGGCACACGTTAGATGCTCTGGAGATGCTGGCCTTCCCCATCCCAGCCCCCTACAGACACGCACCCTTGTCCTCACCAAATCCCCTCAGACCTCGGCCTCCTTTGCCTCCCGCTTGGAAGATCACGGTTACCACGGCAACTCATGGGTCGTGCAGCTCCTGGTCCCTGCCTGCACAGCCCTGTCCCTCTCAGCTCCTGGGCCCCTGTCCCCCAGAACCCACCTGGATCCACTTGCTCCCTCATTAGGAAACCTGGCGGGGGCCTGGCATTTGGAGAGCTCTTCCCTGTGGTGGCCCTCCTCTCTTCCATGCCCTGCCTCCTCTGAGCATAGGCCCAGCAAACCCTGCCTCCAGTTCCCCTGGGACGGACAGGCTGGGTCTGGGGGGAAGGGATATGTATCTCAGAGCCCTGAGTGGTGACAGGCACTAAAATTAGAGAGACCTGGGTTCAAGTCCTAGCTCTGCATTCTCCAGCTGGGTTAGTTGGACAAGGCGGTGATAACACAATATGACAGACTGGGGGCTTAAACAACAGACATTGTCTCGGTTCAGGAGGCTGGAAGTCTGAGGTCAAGGTGTTGGTTCCTCCCGAGGGGCTGCAGGAGCAATGTGCTCCAGTCTCTCCCCTGGCTTCTGGGGTTGGCTGGCCCCTTTTGGCATTCCTTAGCTTGCAGGAGCATCCCTCCTATCTCTGCCTTCATCTTCACATGCTTTCTCCTTGTGGGTGCGTCTGTGTGTCCAAATTTCCCCCCTTTTATAAGGACATCAGGCACAATGGATTAAGGCCCACTCTCCTCCGGTTTGAACTCCACTAGTTATATCTGCAGTTAACTAATTATATTTGGCCTATTTCCAAATAAGGCCACATTCTGAGGTGCTGGGGGTTAAAACTTCAACCTGTGAATTTTTGAGAGACACACTCCAACCGTAGCTGCGTGCCCTTAGATAAGTCACATCACCTCTTGGAGCCTTAGAAAGGCTCATCTTGAAAATGAGAGTAAAAATAGCAACTACATGAGGACAATGTATATGACTTGGTTATTCCAGAGTTAGCAGTAACCGTAGCTGCTGTGGATCCCTGTTGGGAGGGGCGTCCCTTCCCTCGGGGAGCGTGTCCATCGATCCCTTTCACTCGCAGTGGAGGGAGGGAAGGGATGCGTGGGACGGAGTGCCGAGTCTTCCGGCTTCATCACTACAATCTAGCCTCCCAGCAGCCCCAACAGAACCACACCTCCGGCCTCCACTCTCTGACCCCGTTGATTTATTTGAAAATGCTGGGTGCCTTCTGTGTGCTATTTCATTTCATCTTTACAAGTGAATTATTATTTCTGCTTAATAGATGAGGAAATTGAGGCTCTGAGCGGTGGTGTGGCTTCCCTGAAGTCGAAGGCAGTGGTGGAGGCTGGGCTCACCCGTCCAGAGTGTGGCTGTGCCTGGCCCCAGGGCATGTGCCTGGAACACGTTGCCTTTTCTCTCTGGCACAGGCCCCCATATCCTTCCCTGACTTCTTGTAGCCCATCCCTGGAGGAGCCCTCGTGTGCTCCCACGCTGTCGACACCCTGCGTGCAGCCCCTGCTTATAATTCTTTGTATTTATATCTTCCCTTTGCTTGTCATCAGGCTGTTTATCAGCACGCAGCGATGCACCCCACGTTAAACGTATATGCATCTCTGTGTGTATGTGTGCGCCTTCCAGTTATATTTATGCAGTTCCTTGGAGGATTAATTTAGCCAAATAACTGAAGCTATTTAGGTAGCTGACATTCACACTGTGAAGGGAAGGCAGGAGCTAAGTCCGTGAGGCATGGGCTCTGCTCCCAGGTCTTCCCAGGACTCAGTTTCCTTCACATGGGACCCGATGTGGCAGAAAATGCGGGAGCTCAGTGAGTCCAGGGTTCAAATCCAGGCTCTACCATAGGAATTGTGCAACTCTGGAAAAAATCCAGGACTGAGTCTCAGTTTGGTCGGGTAAAGCTGTTGCAAACTTGAATCAATTTAATGAATTTAAAGCTCTTTGTTCATAGCAGGTGCTTATTTTTTGGTAGTTACTTTCCTTCTCTTCTTTCTCCCTCTGTCCCTCCATGTGGCTCCAAAAGGAATATAAGATAACATTAAATTCCCTGGCTTGGCACTTGAGATCCTCAATGATGTGGTTGGTCTTTGCTGCTCTTCCTTCCTCTCAAAATTATTCTCTCACTGTGCCTGGAAGTGTGTAGTTTAGTTGGGATGGCTGATGCGTAGGGACTTATGGTGTCCATTTATCTTTGTACATTAGGGTGTTTGTTTATAGGCACCATGGGCCTTGGTGTGCCCCCTCCTGTGCATGCCAACCCTACAGCTTCCACTGGCCGGCATCCTGGAGGGCTTTCTCCTGGTGCCAGAGCCCACTCCTCGGTCAGAGGGGCAGACTGGAAGTCGGAGCAGCCCTCAATGAAAGACTGCAGGAAGGTGGTGCATACATACCCCAGATCCCTCACCCCTCCGCAGGAATAGCTCGTAGGTCTGTTCCACACTCTTGCTCAACATGCCCCAGGAGGTTGGAGACCCGGTTGTCCAAAGCAGAAAACAATTATATAACACTCTTGATTGTCTTTCCTCTCTTTCTTTCCTGCTCTCACTCCTTCATGCTTCTGCAAGTGCCTCCAGGAACCCCTTCCAAATAAATTCTATGCACTCAAATACTTTTTCAGGGTCACCTTCCAGGGGAAACCCAACCTGAGACCAGAAGGGGTGATGGGTAGTAAAAGCTTGAGGTCTGGGGTATCCCCCACTGTCTTTGAATCCTGCTTTAAGAGGCAGCGAGCAATTAATTATTTAAACTTTCTGAGCCTCAGTTGCTTCATCTGTGTAGTCGGGGTAGGTAATAATCACAGTACTTGTCCTCAGAGGCATGAGATGGCTGACAGAGAAGCTCCCTTCTCTCACTGGTCTGGCTTCAGCTTGTTCCATAACCCTCTTTCCCTCTTAATAGAGATTCAGCTACTTATAGATTTGTGTATGGTCTTTCTTCACAGAGACTGCACTACGTCATCTGCAAGATCAGCTCTGAGAGCAGGCGTCTCTGTCACTTTAGGGCACAGCTGTTTTCAGCACCGTGGACAGTGCCGAGCTCATTCTACTCCACGATCAGTATCATATGTTGCTTTGCTCTCTCAGGGCTTCTCACTCAGGGGTGCTTTGCACATTTGCGCCTCTGATTTTGCTGTAGCCACTCCCATCACCTTGGATTCCTGTTCTAATGAACTTTACAACCCAGGAAGCTTCCCAGGGTCCGTTCTGCTTCCTCAGACATTCCCACTGAGGCTCGTCCTTAGGGACCTAGGTCTTGACCATTGGACTATTATCCACTCCGCACTTCACATCTCTCCTCTCTTGTTCTCCTTCCCAGGTTCTGATGAGATGTACCCAAGGCATCTGCAACTTGCTTCTCCCCTTGGTTAGCAACAGAAAGCAGAGAGTCCAGCTGAGGACCTCTCCACTGCCATGTTTGTGAGACCCCCTCTCCCACCCACTCCTCCCCTCTGTCCTGACCTACTGGCCATTGGCACCGTCAGGCCAGCTCAGTCTCAGGTTGTGTACAGCCTCCCTGGTGCTGTCTCTTAGCATCTTTGTGCATGTCCAGGCACAGATGTCAAGAGAACAACACAGCCACATTTCCTTTTACCTCCCTCAAATGACTGGGACCATTCTGGACATAGCAGTGTAAATCAAAGCTTGTTGAATGGAATTGGGAACAGAATCGTTGGGTAGGGGCCAGCTTGCTCCACGGCCTCAGGGAAGTCCTGGCGCTCTCTGGACCACAGTTTTCCTGTCTGTACTCTGAGAAGTACAGGCAGGATGATTTCCAGGTCACCTTCAGTAGAGCAGAAAGGGTCTTTCATTGAGCAGCTAGTATATTCAGGCATGTTCATAGGCATGATCCCATTTCATCTCACCCCTGCAAGGTGGTTACCAATTTCCCTATTTTGCAGCATAGGGTTTCCAAGGCAAGAAGGAGTAAGAGGGTCTGAAAGTCTTGGAGCTCTCTGTCCTCCAGCCTGGTGTCTGGGAAAACCTGCCCTGCTTGGGGACAGAAGGAATGACATCTGAGCCTAAAGGAGCTCCTATGAGTCTTGGGCAAGAACCCCTTCCCTGACTTGTGCTGCCATCCTGGTGAGAGCCCTTGCTCACCTCTCCAAGCCTCAGTTTTCTCATTTGCAAATAGGTATAGTAACAATATATACCCCACTGCATTAACATGAGAATCCAGGGAGTTAATACAAGTAAAGTATTTAGCACAGGTGTCTGGCACAGAGTTAAGCTCAATAAATACCAGACACTATTATTTAAGTTTTATTTTTATAATCCTCTTCCTCCTCTCCATCACCATCCATCTAGCATGGGGCCTCAAAGCTGCAGTTTCCCCTTCTGTCTTCTCTGCCTTCCCTGGCTTGCAGCCAGCCTGTCCCTCGATTGAGATGCTCCCCTCACACAGCCCGTGGAGTGCCTGTCTTGCCCCCCGGCTCAGGTGGCTCCCCATACAGGTCATGGTTTACTGAGTCCTGGACCACAGCCTGCACCAAAGGCCGCACATAGGCCGGTGGGAAGCTCATGAGGTGGCCTGGGGTGGGGACTCAGGCCCAACCTGGGAATGCTAACAAACACGCATTGAATATGTCCTGTGCACTGGGCACTGTATCGAGCACTCCACCACAGGACCTCATTGATCTTCACAGCCATCCTTTGAGGCCAGTGCTGTTACTATCATGCCCATTTCACAGATGCAGAAACAGAGTCAGGAAGATAAGCAGTGTGTCTGACATCAAGATCAGAACCAGATCTGTCAGACTCCAGAGCAGGAACTGGGAATACCATGCAGTCCTCTTCTTTGGGGTGGTGATCAACACAAATCCCCCTTATTGAACCATCTAACTGTGAGTGCCTTTGACTGCCACAAGTGTGTGTGTGTGTGCGGGTGTGTGTGTGTGTGTGAGAGAGAGAGAGAGAGAGAGAGAGAGAGAGAGAGAGAGAGACAGAGAGAGAGAGATTCAGAGACAGAGACAGAGACAGAGAAAGAGAGGAAGGGAGGGAGGAAGGGAGAGAGAAAGGGGCACTTAGGGAATGAAGAGGAGAAGACATGGCCAAAAAATGTAGAGAGAAGGCTGGGGCTGAAGCCAGGAGATGGTAGAATTTTTTTGAGAGCAGGCATCAAGAGCTGTGTGCCAGGCATTAACCCCTGAACAAAGTTCTGTTCTCCATGACACCTGGCCCAGCAGTAGCTGGGATGGTTTCCCATCCCCTGAGGAACCCCAAGTCTGTCTACATCCCTTTTAAGTGCTACTAAGTGAGCCAACCCAGCGTTGCTGCTACAAGCACCACCATCACACGCCACCGCTCAGTGGCATCATCCTAGCCATTGGTATCTCCATCCCCACCCTTGTTCCATTGTTTTCATAGATGTCTTTTCCATGCCACTCATACCATGCCTGCCCTTACAACCCCACCACCTACATAATTCCATTCATTCATTCCACAGATATTTCTGGAGCTCCATTATGTGCCAGGTGGTCTTGTGGCCACTGGGAAGACAGCAGTGAACAAAACCGAGTGTCAGCTCTCAGCCATCTCCATTCGTTGTCCTTACCACTCCTTCCGTGACCTTCATGCCAGCACCAGCACCAGCACCAAGGCTCCCATTATCATCCACCATTATTTACTGAGCACCTACTATGTGTAACATATCAAGCTGGGAGCTGAACATGTAAAAAGGGACCCTGTCCTTGCAGAACAGTATTGCTTCCTGCAATATCATCAGCACAGAGGGAAACTCTTCCTTATAGGGGCATGCCTCTGGTTTTCCCCCAGATGGTACCCCTCAAAGCCTGCTGCTGGGTGCAGGGTGGTCTGACCTACTTGGAAATCTTTTAGTGCAAAAAGAATCTGATGCTTCATCTCAGAGGCAACACATTTCCCCAGAGCTGGAAAAGAAATAAGACAAAACTGTGGCTGTCCGAAAAAGAAAATGTCCATGAGACGCCAGACAGGGGCTGAGAAGAACACTGGGCTCACAGTAATGGGCTCACCAGCCTCTGCCCAGGGCAGCATGTTGGCAAGACCCTCTTAAGGAATAACTGATAGGGCAATAAGGACACATGGGTAGGAAGCAGATGAGCCTTAATTCTCTGGCTGCAAACGAGTCCGTCCACTCACCCGAGTGGCTGCCCCTGCCCAGCCTCCAGGCTTCCTTCTGACCTGGTACTTCCTACCACAGAGGGCTCCGCCAACCCCTGGGGCTGGGATTTATTTAAACGGTGAGTGAGCCATGTGGCTAAAGTGCATGTTAAGCCATGTTTTTTACAATCAATACATCATGGTCTCCTATCTGATCCAGAGATAGAAATAGCTCGTGAGCCCAGGATGGAGGGGAAAGCAGACGACCACATCCCCAGGGCTAAGATAAACCCAATCGAGGTCAGCCCCTTCATATTGGCTGGTGTACCCCAGGGCCCTGGTCTCATCTCTCCTGACAGTCCCTCCGCCTTTCCCCTGGAGGAACCTTGGGAGGGAGCAGATGGCCTGTCTTTCCCCCACGCAAGACAAGGCCGGCCAGGGAGGAGAGGTGCGGCTCAGAGGGCCAGGTGCGCTCCTCACGGAGCAGAACTTGGATGAGAAGACTGTTGGGCCTCCTTCGGTGATTTCCTCTCCTGTGTGGGTGGAAGTTTGGCTCTGTTTCCTGCAAGTCTGGAAGGGGGGCAGGGGGGTAGATGAGGAGATGACTTGAAATGCTATGATCAGAAAGTACTGCTTTGAATGAGAGGAGAGAAGTGCTATGGACAGGCACTATTGTATATCTTCAGAGAGCAATTTTGTTATTGCAAAGAGTCGGATTCAAATCCCAGCTTCGCCACTTACTGGAATTAGTTATCTAGCCTCTTTTGAGTGTCCATTTCCTCATGTGTAAAGTGGGGGAAATAACATCACCTGCCTCACAGAGTGTTGGGGGAACCCAATGAGGTAATGTGTGTGGAAGTACTCGGCCCTGGGCTGTAACATGGAGAGTGTCCAGCAAGTGGTGCCTGTTATGAGAGGCTAAATAATGGCCCCAAACCTTGTCCTGGTCCCCAGAACCTGTGAACGTTACTTACATGGAGAAAAGGACCTTGCAGTGGTGACTAAGCAAAGAATCTCGAATGGGGGGATTATCCTGGGTGATCAGGTGGGCCTGATGGCATCACAAGAGCCCCAGAAGAGGGAGGGAGGGACTTCAGAGTGAGAAGCCATCATGTGACAACAGAAACTGTTGGGAGGAGAGCCAGAGGGAGAAGACGGTGCCCCACTGGCATGAAGACGCAGGAAGGAGCCAGAAGCCGAGGAATACAGGCAGCTTCGAGAAGCCGGAAGAGCTAAGGAAATAGATTCTCCCCTGGAGCTTCTAGAAAGAACCAGCCCTGCCAACCTTGGTTTTAGCTCCATAAGGTTTATTTCAAACTTCTGGCCTCCAGATGTGCAAGAGAATAAATTTATGTTGTTTGAAGCCCCTGGGTTTACGGCAGTTTCTTACACGAACAAGAACACTAATATGTCTGAAGACAGCAATATTGATGATGCTCGTGTTAACTTCTGAGATGCTTCCCAGGGTCCCTTGGGCGGGCAATCCCCATCAGTCATGGAAGGTGACTCTACTTGTACCCACTTGGCATTGCCAAAACAGACCAGGTTGGGAAGTTGGAGTGTCCCATGGGTTTCTGATGCCACATAGGTGGCAGCCAAGCCTCTGGTAGTCCTGGGCTTGTGGCTGACATGTGCATCAACCAAACCGCGGTTAATTCACAGGACTTTGATCTGTCAACCGACACCTCTGCACTGGCCAGGGTGGCTACTGTTTGGAGTTGAGAGGAGGGGCTGGCAGGCGTAATTTCAGAAGAAACCCAAATGCTGTGTAAGTGATTAAGAGTTGGTAAAACCAGTTCTCGATAGGGAGAACTGGGCAGTGGCTTGATTATAGGGCCGAGTCAGGAGAACCTTTACCTGGTAAAAAGTCAGAGCAAAGCTTCTTTGATGCAGAGATACTTGACGCTAGTCCAGGGCTCCTTACAGCGCCCCCGCCGGCTAGGACTAGGATCGGTCCTAGGATTCACCATCAGGAGCGACCTACTGGGGTGCTCATGGGCTTCAATCCCGCAAAGAGAAAGAGTGAAGAGTGCTAGAATGAAGAAGTTATTTTCTTATGCACCATGTTTTCCTTTGGACTGATGCATGGGCCCAATCTCAGGATCTACTCTGCTGAAGGAGGCTCTTCCTACTCCAAAATCAGACAGATGAGCCCCCCTCAGCAGAGTGACTCAGGCCGGTGCGGAGCCGTGGGTGGCAGTTTCCTTTTCCTTAAATGAAGCTGCCAGCTCTCCTGAAGGCTCTTTGCCTGTCCCAGAAGGACATTGGCGGGGGTGGGGGTGGGGATGGTGGGTAACAGTGGAGGAGGGCGTGTGGGTGGGTGCCGGGACTTGCTCAGGGAGAGCTGCTGGTAGTGTCCAGGGTCTCCACGGGTGGCTCCCAAATGCTGGTGCCTGGGTTAGCCACAGCAGAACCGCCCAGGGAGCATGTTCAAAGAACACACTCCAGGACCTTCTCCCAGAGATTTCTGCTCAGTGGTCTGGGGGCGGGGCACTTGGAGAAGCAGACATGAGGACAAAGAAATCAAAAGGGAAAGAGAGAGCCGGACAGGCAAAGGTCTGAGCTCTGGGGGGCTCTGCAGACGCCAGGCGCCTTTCCTTCTGCCTGGAGCCTGGAGCTATGACATTAATACTATGATTTACTGGTTACACTTACTGTTTATTATTCTGTTCAGGGTATTGAGGCCCAAGGAGGTTATGGAACTTGTCCAGGGTCACACACAGACAATGGGTTAGGATCTGACCCCTGAATACTGTCCATGCTCATGGTCTTTGTGCCTTTAGGGTGACCCCTCGACTGCTCGCGTCCCCTGCGTACTCAGGTTGGATGCCCGAGGAGAAGCGGGAATGAGTGTACCCTTGGGTCTCTGGGAGAAGGAACAGCTTTCCAGTTGGGAAGCCGAGGCTGCTGCCATGGCCCCGCCCTCATCCTCACCTTGGGCTTCAGGGACTTAACCAGGAAGATGTGGAGCCCTATTCTCCAAAACTGAGCATCTTGAGAGCTCTCCAGATCCTGTCCCTTGCCCCCACCTCCCAGGGCCACCTGTCCCACAGCTATCACCTCGGCCTCCTCCCAGTTCCTGCTCTGAGCCGGCCTCCATGGCTTCAGATTTCGGCTGTGCTTTTCAGTTATGACCCTGGCTCTCCAGATACGCCACTGGAAAGGGCTCCTCCCCACAGGCCTCTGGCCTGTCCCCCAAGACATGCCTCCCGCCCACCAAACTGGCCCGTCCTACTTCTAAAGGTGTCCCAACCAGCTCCCACTCCTGCCTCCCAGTTCAGCAGAGCGTTGAGGAGAGACTCCCAGAGGTTTGAGCTTTATGTTTGTGCTCAGGGCACTAGAGGGAAAAAACTCGTCTTGTCCTGTTAGTTCTTCTCTCGTGTTTGTTTGAGGGGCGATAAACTCACCTCTAACCTGGCGTGCCCAGAGTGTGGCAGGCAGGGACACCACCAGTCCGAAAGGGGTGTGATTATAATCTTGTCAGGAGAAGATGATGGAGTAGGGCAGGTAGGCGAGGGGGGGTAGGGGAGGAAGAGGAGAGGGTGGGTAATGGGCTGCTTTGTTCCCCACCTGCTACAGACCACTGTCAGCACAGTAGCCAGGAACATGGCTGTGATGCAGAAATGTAAAGATCTGTCTATTACAATTTCTCATTAATGTTTGGACAGGACAATTTTTTTGGCTGGGGGGCCATTCTGTATATTATACGATGTTTGGCAGCATCCTTGGCCTCTGTCCACTAGATTCCAGTAGCACCCATTTCCAGTCATGACAACCAAAAATAGCTTCAGATACTGGCTAATGTCCTCTTGGGGGCAAAATTGCCCTCATTTAAGAACCACTGCTGAGTTACTGAATACCCTCCAGTGGCTTCTCTGGTGGATTGCATTATTGTTCCCAATTCTGAATCCGTGCCCTTAGCTGTGTGACTCTTGTAGTCCTTTCTATCAGAGACAAAGTCTGTTTCCCCAGCCCGGTGATGTCGGGTACAGCCTGAGACTTGCTCTGGCCAGTGGTTGGAGTGGAAGGGATGGTGTTGGCACTGTCTAGCTCAAGACCACACTTAAGAGACATCACCTATTCCTGCTTACCCTCTGTGCTTCTGCCAGCATCTCAAGAAGATCATGCCCAGAGCAGTCCACTGGCCTCAGGAAGAGGATGTAACAAGTGGAGCAAACCTGTACCCACTGCAGCTGGTGCCAAGCCTGGCAAAGCCCAGGCTAGACCAGGCTACCCCCCCAGCCAACCAGTGTGTGTGTGAGCAAGGACCAATGATGGCTTCTTAAAGCCACAGGCTGGTTTGTTATGCAGCATTATGCGGCAATAGCTGACTAATACAGCTTCCCGTTCAAAGTCCTTCTTCTGACCCCGAGGCCAAGCATGATCTGGCCACTGCCTAACCCTCTCAGGGGATGGGGCACGTATAGCAGGCAGAGTGAAGAGCAAAGAAAAAAGAAAAAAGGTGTTTATGGGACAGAAATATGCCTGCTGTTAGGCAGGACCAGACTGTGGCTGTAAGCTCTGCTTTCAGAGATCCCAGGCTAATACAGGTGTAGCTGGAATTAAAAACCACGACATTCCAATTCTAGATTCTAGGTGTGCCCTTTTCTCCCATACCATAGATAAAAACTATTATCATTTTTATTGTTATTGTGACTATTAAGCTCTTCTTTTGGACCACGCACCAGGCTAAGAACTTAGCACACTAATTAGATTGTATATAATTCAATCTTCTTGTGCTAATGAGATTCTATTATTGCACCCATCTTACAGATGGGGAAATCAAGTCACAATTTGTCTTAATTCACACAAGTGGTGCTGACAGAGTGGGCATTTAAACTGAGGTCCATCCGACACCAGAGCACCAGCTCTCAAGCCACTGCCCTGTCTCTCCCTTGACTAGGTCCAAATACCCAGATATTTTCCAGAACAAATTTCCCTGCAGGGAAAAGGAGAGATGTGTTGTTTTTCAAGGGCATGACATCTCCAGGAGACAAGTGTCACCTCAGTGCCATCAGAGCCTTTGGTTATGTTCAAAGGCCTGGTACATGCTCTTCAAGTTCACGGTGCTGAAGTCCCCTCCCTCTGCAGGGAGTTGTTTGTTGGGGACAGGTCCCTGGGTACACATTGTGGGTCAGACTCTGGGAGGATTTTTAGACTTCAAAGTCAGATCCCATGTCTAAAAGGCAACACAAGTAGGAGGGGGGGGGCACATAAGCCAGGCAAGGTAAAAGGCTGGTTTTGCAGGAGCCTGGCCATGGAGGGGAGACTTCAGGGCTCAGGGGAGCTTTAAAGAGTGCATAAGTTTGGGTTCTACCCCAACCTCTGATGTAGAGCTCAAGGCTGTATTTTTTTTAAAGCTTTCTTCCATTCCCAGATGGTTCTGATCTGTGGCCCTGCTTAAGAATTTATGCCCTGGAGGCTGTGTTCAGCGGGACGTTCTCTGCCTGTACTATCCTTCTTCCTTATTACCCTTCATGGCCAGGAACTTTGGTACCACCTCCTCTTCTGTGATGCCTTCCTGGGTTTATCAGTCAAAGGCAGATGACTTTTCCAGACTCTTTTCTCCATACCTGAACATTTGACTCTTCTAAGTTGCCTCAAAACCGACACACCCCAAAGGGAACTCATTTTTGTTCCTAAGTGTACTCCTCCTTCTTGGGTTTCTGCCTTAATAAATGGCACCTCCATCCCTCCAAAAGCCAGGAAAGGAAGGCACCAGCTGGGTTAGGCAGTCAGTCCCCTGAGTTTGCAGCTGGGCTTCACCACTCTCAGTTGCGTGACCAATAGCAAGTTGCTTAACTTCTCTGAGCCTCAGTTTACCGCCCTGTAAGATGGAGCAGCAGTACACCTGCGTACGGGGCTGTGGTGAGGAGTCAGGGAGGTGATACGTGAAGGATGCTTGAACAGCACCTGGCACATAGTGTGTGCCCATCAATATTCACTATTATCTTCCTTGACGCCTCTCTCTCCCAGTCCTTATAGCCAATCCATCACAGGCCTGTCAATTCTATCTCCTAAATATCAAATTCATCCTCTTTTTTCCATCTCCATGGCCACACACTGAGTGCAGGTCACTGTCATGTCTCCCTCGAGGACAACTGCAGCTGCCTCCTCACTGGCCTCCCTGCTTCCCCTCCTCCCTGTCTCCAATCTACTCTCCACACAGCAGCAGGGGTGATCTTTTTAAAAACACAGCTGGAATTGTGGGATCCTGTCCCTCTGCTGCTTATAACCTTCAGTGGCTCCCCATCGCCCTCCGGGCTGTTACAATGCAGACCCCTCGCCCAGTCTTCCCCTGACTCCCTCCTAGATGTCGCTGGCTCAAGGGGAGCCTGAATCCCAGGTCAGTCCCTGGCTGTGTTCCTCCAGAGCCCACCCTATGGGCCCCCTGTTCTAGCACCCTGAATGCTGTGTTATGATGGTGTCTGGTCCAGTCTGCCTCTTCCAGGCTCGACCACAAACACATTGCTTGGCACAAAGGAAGCCGCAGAAACCGCTGCAGGTCCTCATCAGCACCGTCACTGTCATCATCATCTCTCTCTGGCCAACTCCTCCGGTCACATGACCTCGTGTTCCTACTGATAACAGACACAGAAGTTGCCTAGGGAAAGGGCAAGGTCAGCCCTAGGGAAAAATGTCCCAGGGCATTAGGTCCTTCCTGAGTGACAGCGGCCCACCAGGAGTAAGCCACCTTTGGCTTTCACCTCCCTGCCACCTACTCTGCTGAACCCAGGGACCAGCTGAAGTCTTTTAGCACACTGCCCTCTTGTCTCTCCTCCCTCCCTCCAAAACTGTTCTCTCAGATTGAATAGCATCTCTGAGACCCACCCTGCCCCCCAGGAGTGGGAGGCTGCTCCACAGCAGCCCTGGGCGACGGGGACGGAGTCACCACACGGCTCCCCAAGCCCCAGCACCTGCCTGCTTCCCTCAGCTGGAGCCCAGGTGACAGGCTCGCGGCACTTCCTGGAAGGACCTCCCAAGCTTCCTAGTGAGGGCTTCTCATGGATTTATGCCGCTCATCCCTAGCTTTGCCTCTTGGGATCATGCCATAGACCCTCCTCTTACGTGCAGAGTGAAGAGTGGCCAGGACATTATTCCTTCCCTGGGTATGTCACCTCTTGGTTGCCATCCTTGGCATGTCAGTGTTCAAGTGGGTGCCAGCTGCTTACCCCCACAGCCCAGGAGAAAACAGAAGAAAAGATTTTTGAGACTTCAGCACTTAATTTCACATCCTTCTTTCCTTCTTTGAAAGAGACAGTGGACAAGCCCGTTTTACATAGGGTGACTTTTTGTGCCTATCTGAGCCTAGTCTGGACAGCCCTGGCCATCCCAGCATCCTGGTGGGAAAGATGCTTCACTTCATTTGCACTGTCAGTCAGGTCACCAGACACCCCAAACATCAGGAAACTTCCAGCCCAAAGCAGCCCCAAAGCACATCCAAGAACCAGAGGAGTGTCCTTCAAATATATCTGGATGTTTTAAAATTTCTCGGACAAGTCTTCCATTCTGAGGGAGAGCTGTGTGCTCCGTGAGGGCCCCAGGGAAAATCATTGTCCTCACCAGGGTTGGAGCCCGGGGGCTGTTTCCCTCCAGGGAAAGGGGTGGCCCCATCAGCCTCCAGCCAGCTATCAAGCAGGCCTTCAAAAAAGCATGTACTCCGTATGACCCAGCAATTCCACACCCGAAAGGATTGAAAGCAAGTTCTCCAAGAGGTACTTGCACACCCACGGTCATAAGGCCTTATTCACAATAGCCAAAAGGTTCGAGCAACCCAGTGTCCATCCACAGGTGAATGGATAAACAAAATGTGGGATATACATATAGTATATATTACTCGGCTTTTAAAAGGAAGGAAATTCTGACATGGGCTGCAATGTGCATGACCCTTGAGGACATTATGTGAGTGAAATAAGCCAGTTGTAAAAGGACAAATATTATATGATCCCATGTATATGAGGTACCTAGAATAGTCAAATTCAGCGAGACAGAGAGGAGAAGGGTGGCTGTCCGGGGCTTGGGGGAGAGGGGATGGGGAGTAATCGTTTAATGGGCATGGAGTTTCAGTTTTACAGGATGAAAATGTTCTGCAGCTCGGTTGCACAATAATGTGCACATATTTAACACCACAGAACCGTACACATAGAAATGGTTACGAGGGTAAATTTCATGCCATGTGTTTTGTACCACAATTAAAAATAAAGCAGTCGTTTGTATCTACTTTTTAAAATTTACATGAAAGGGATCTTTTTTATATCCTTCTGGGTCTTGCTTTCTTCATTAAATAGTACACCTTGGAGATTTTTCTACATCAGCCCACCCAGGTCCACTGAGAGTGTCCCTTTTTTGAGCCCTTATTCTAGGTCAGGTTTTATTCCAAGTGGCTAACATGTGGCAACTCAGTCTTCCTACATCTTCTGAAGCAGGACCTGTCATCAGCCCTGTTTTATACAGTAAGAAATGGGCCCAAAGAGGTTACATTACTTGCCCAGGTTTGCACAGCTGGCAAGTGACAGAATGGAACTGAACCCCAGAAAGCCGGGCTCCAGGGCTATGCTTATAGTCGGTGTGCCTCCCCTGAGCCAGGTGCCATTTCTTGTGCAAATGAAATATGCTTTATTAGCCACTTCCCAACCCGTGCCCATTTTGG
This sequence comes from Manis javanica, assembly GCF_040802235.1. Classification (NCBI taxonomy): domain Eukaryota; kingdom Metazoa; phylum Chordata; class Mammalia; order Pholidota; family Manidae; genus Manis; species Manis javanica. Next base: position 13,049,140 of record NC_133159.1, read on the forward strand.
TTGTTTGCACTCATTTGGTATTATAAGTAATGCTGTGTAAATATTTTTATGTGTGTATCTTGAGGGCAAATATAAGAATGAGCCTACCGGGTGATTCTTAGCTATGCACTGGATAGGTTGAAGGGTTTGTGCATTTCACATTTTGGTATTATCTCCAAATCGCCCTCCAAAGCAGTAGCATCGGTTTACATTCTCACCGCTCATGGGGGAGAAGGCTGGCAGGCATCTCTTTTGAAGTGCACACCCGAGAATATTATAGGAATACCTGGGAGGGCCCTCAGCTCTCCTTTTACAAGCAAGCTTCTCACACCTTGACCAACTCATTAAGGAGGTCAGGGCAGGGGCCTGGATCTGGAACTTAGTGTGGGGTGCTACCACCAAACGAGGATGGTGGCGATGTAATGATTCGTGGTCACTGCATGTGATGTATGAGGCTCCCTGCTGAGCAGGGGACACACCGTTGTCTGGCTCTCCCAGGTGAAGATAGCAGCTTCCCTCAGGATAACTGCACCCCAACAGGGTCCCAAGGTTGCAGTGGATGAGAGCAGGGTTGGGCTTGAATCCCAGCTCTCCCATTAACTTGCTGTGGGAAATTGGTCATGAGCCCTTCCCCCAGGCCTCAGCCTACCCATCTACAAAATGAGAAGGTGGTACCCAGTGCTCTGTGACCCCTTTCCAGCCCCACTCTTCTGTGCCTCTGTGGTTCGCAGCAAACGCAGGGATTTTCCACAGACTGCCTGTGGTATAAGGTGAAATACATGGGCCCTGAAGCCGGGCTGCCTGGGTACAAAGCCCAGCTCAGGGTCCCAGTAGCTGTGTGTCCTCAAGCAAATTACCTAACCTCTCTGACCCTCAGGTCTTTCATCCGAAGGTGGGAATAAAACAGTTATATGTTAGTTACCATGAAAAAGAGATATAATGCATGCAGAGTGTCTGGCACTTAGTAAGGATTCAGCAAATACTAACTTTACTACTACTATAATTTTCATCTTCATTCCATTGACACCTGGAGCAAGGAGGATGCCAGAAAGGGCTCCTTCTTCTTGGATGCCAGCTGCCTGGCTGATCTTTAAACAAGGCACCTTCTTGGGCACCTCATGCCTTGAAATCCATCCGCAAAAAAGCTTCCCCATTGTGCACCCCAAGCAGCTCAGAGGTGGGGAGATAACGTTTGTCGTTATGACTGATGTTGGTAGAGGGTCTGGGGGCCCACCAGGGAGGGAGAGGACGCTCCAGGACATGAAGAGGCAGGTGCACTGTCCCTGCATCAGTGTTTTAGTCCCCTGGGAGGCGGCTGCTGGGGGACAGAAGGAGGGGACCAGGGGGAGTTCCTCACTGTGCCTCGGTGTGAAAAGCAGCCTTTGGGAGAACTGTGGACCCAGGGTCAAAGACTGGGTCCGACACCTAGTGTCTATTGTTGGACAAATTGCTGAACCTCCGTTTGTTCATCTCTAGAATGGGGAGAATAGTTGCTTTGCCAGCTGTCGTAATGAAGATCATATGAAAGCATGTGGCATATAGTAGGTGCTCAATAACTGTTCACACTCCCTCCTCTCCTTCTAAAAGCTCACGCAGCCCTGGGATCAGAGTCTTGGCTGGGGCACCGTGAGGAGTCAGTGGGGGACAGCAGGCGCAGCCCCTCGTCCTGGGAGCTCCCAGTCTAAGGGGCGTGCCAAGCCCTGCCCTCGGTGAGCTTAAAGCTGTGGCTGTCAAGGTGACGCTTTTTTCCTTCCCCAAGAGGCACACAGGGTCCCTGCTGCTCAGAGTGTGGTCCGGGAACCAGCATCAGCATCCCCTGGGACCTTGTTAGAAATGAGGAGTCAAGCCCACCCCAGGCCTCCTGCATCAGCACCTGCACTTTAACAAGCCCCCAGAGGTTGCACATGCACAGCCAAGTTTGAGAAGCCCTGGTGTGGGACACAGATCCAAGCCCCACTCTCCCAGCTCAGCATTGCCGGTGGGGGCAGGGCTCCCTGTTCTTAGATCAAGAAGACAGTGAGGACTGGACAGGGAATGGCTATGTCAGACCCGCAAGGAGGTTGGAGATGCTCCCCAAGGACGACAGCCATTTAGGGATGTGTGGACACCTCTGGCCTGGCAGCCCGCACCCCTCACCATCCCAGCCCACAGCCCAGGGGCTCTGCAGGGACAGGAGACGGTGTTGCCACCCAGCAAGCAATCCCCAGAAGCCAGGCAGCAGGACACAGCCTTTGCCTCCCCCAGGCCTGTCTCCCGCACGCTCCTTCCCAGCCTCTGTCTCCTGAGCCCCAGGGAGGGAGCTGGGGGGACTGAGGCGTCTGAGGCCAGCCGGCTGGTAACGAGGCAGAGTCACCGAACAGCCGCCGCAGAAGGCGTATTACAAACGCTTGATTCCACTTTAATAACCTGACAGCGCGTGCGGCCAAACGCAGCTCAAAAGTTGTGGAACAAGAGGACCATTTCTTATTATTTTTAATAAAGAGCTTTTCATGACCGACTTTGTGGGTGTTATTAACATGCTGTGTGTTTAATAAGACTACGTGGTAACAAGGGGGCTGTCTGGTTACTCCTGCGCCAGAGCGGCAGGAACAGCTGTGGGCACGCGCGCACTTACACACCAGCACGCACCGTGTAGCAGAGCCATCGTACACACAGACTTTTCCAAACATGCCCACCCAACACATCCTTAGGCACATGCATGCCCGCACACATGTATGTACATCACACATATGCAAATGCTTAAACCTGAAAAGGACACCCAGGAGTTGTACAACATGTACATGTGTTAGGAAAAGAGCATGTGTGTGCACTGATACAATTTTCTGATCTGTGGTGGGGAGGGAGAAAGGCACATCGGAGAAATGTTTCCCACAGATCCACAGGCATATCTCCCAGGCGCTCTGCAAAGCAGTGGGATTGGGGAGGGGGTGCCAGGGTCCCCCCCTGCTGTGTGTGTAAAGCAGGAGAGGTGAGTGGAGCAATCCCAGCAGGGATGGCAGAGAGGAGGAGGGGCAAGCAGCCCCCCAAGTCTGCTGGCTAGAATGGGGGTAGGTGTGGGGGTCAGGAACAGGAGGCTGTGCGTTAACCAGGTTAACAAGTGACCTGGAAGAGGAGAGGGAGAGCAGGAAGCGGGTGGGGGTGCCAGCCACTTGTGAAAAGTCGTGACAGCGTCAGGAGGGGAACTGGGGGTGGCAGTCCTGCCTCCCTCTTTCAGAGATGGCTCTTCCATTTCCAAGGATCTATTTCTGGATTCATCTTGTCCACACACATACACGCATGCACGCACGTATAATGAAAGCAATACCAAACGTTTAAGGGGTACCCATCCTGTCCCTGGCCCTCTTCTCAGACCTGCGCAGGTATCAGCTCACTCAAGGCCCTCCACAAGCTCCCGGGTGCTGTCTGGTGCTCTCTGGGACGACCTCGTGCTGTAGTCAAGAAGACAATATGCAGAGAAGGTGCGGAACTTGGGGTAACGGGTGGGGACCTCGGCAGCTGAGCCAGGGCCTCAGCCCCGCTCTGTGCACCCTCCCTTCTAAAGGCAGAGAGGGGAGAGCAGAGGAAGTGACAGCACAAGGCTGAGGCTTCAGAACAAAAGCGGGGGGGAGTAGGGGGGACAGGTGTGTGCTTGGCATGGAGGGTCCGGGCTGATGCTGAGCCAGAGGGACGGTGGTTTATAGCCCATCACACCTGGCCTTCATGTCAACCCTGGGATGGAGAGAGGAAGGGCGGGATTGGTGGCATTTCACACCTGAGGCCCGGGAAGTTGTGTGGCTGCCCCAAGTGACACAGCAGAGCAGGCATCCCCTCTGCTGGCTTGTGTGACCCACATTCAGGGACCCCACTCCCAGTGTGACTGCATGCCTTCTGGCCACTCGCTGCCTCCCTCTTGCTCCTTTGTCGGCTGAGCCGGAGAAGAACGGGTCAGCGCCTTCCTTACAATGTCCCCAGGCCGGGCGGCTGGTAACGAGACACCTGTCAGCTTTCTCATCCCCAGGCCTCTGAGCAGAGTAGATGAGAGAAGCTCTTTGCAGAGTGGCGCTGAGCAGAAATAAAGAGGAGGAGAAGGGCAGAAGCCCGGGGGGTTGGGAGGACGATGAATAAAACTATCGACGTTTGCAAAAGAACAGACACAGCATTTTTTGCTTTCTGATCTGTAAGCCTCTGGAAATTGGGGGTCTGCGGGGATCGCTCCATGTGGCCATTTTAATTCTGGCCTCTGTGCTCTACGTGGCTCTCTGGAGCCATCATCGAATGAGGTCCCCAAAGGCGACATCGATAGGCCCAGGAAAGACAAAACAGTGAATCCCCTGCCTTCTCCAGGGGCTGGGAGGAGGCGGCAGGTGGATGGGGAGCGATCGACATTGTAATAGCGGCAGCCGGCCTGGCACTGGCAGCCCGGGCCCAGACAAAGGCCCCAGATCCCTGCCCCCGCCCTGCCCTGGCCTCCTCCTGGCTTGCTCGCTGCTTTTCTGGGCCCTGTTCAGAGTTGGCCTCGCACCTGCTGCGCCCTCAGAAAGGTCAGAGGCTCCTGCCTGCCAGGACCAACTTGTGCCTTGAACTTTGAAAGGGACTGTGAGAGGCCAATGTATGTGGAGCTGAGGGAGAGCAGGGAGTTTAGATCAGGACTGTGAAGCTTGGGGGCAGTGAGAGGACCCCAGGACAGGCCCACCGAGGTCAGCTATGGCAGCACAGCATTGCGGTTGTCAACTCTGGCTTCAGGTGGCGCTGCATCCACCCCCTCTGCTTCCATAAACACTGACCTACTTTCCAAGCTCTTCATCTCTCCACTCTGCTTCCCAGATCCAACCGGCAGCCCCCACATCTGTGGACTGAAAGCAGTCATGATAATGGACATCTCAGGCGCAGCCCCAGGACCCCCCAGTATGGCCAACTGTTCTGATTTGTGACCCTAAACAAGCTTGGCCAGCTGGACAGGTCAGACAAAGGAAATGAAACACAATGGTCAGACATATGCTCTGTAAACTGCAAAGGGGGCCTGCACAGATGTGGGCTATTTAAATTACTATAAGAGGGGAGTATTTCGGATTTATGTCACTACCACTACGGAGCCTGTAAGTACTATATTGAGCACATAGTCTATGCCAGGTATGGAATACAAAATTTGCATTAAAATTTTTACTTAGTTTACACAATGACCCTAAAAGGTAAGCATTGTGATCTCCCTTTTACTGATGGGGAAATGGAGTTTCAGAGAGGGTGAATGACTTGCCCACAATCACACACTGTAGCAGGCTGAGTCTGGATGGGAGGTTCAGCTGCCTGACTCCCCATCGCACACTCTGTCTTCTCTAGTTATCGGGGGTGTGGGGAGCATCATTTTCCACCTGATAGTCCTGCTCCCCTGTCTCCCTGTGAATACCCTCTCTGCTGGTCATCTGTCCCCAGCCTTGCCCCAGCCCAGTGACTTCCAGGGGTCCTTGGATTAATTGTCACTTGCTGTGGCACTCCTTTGCCCAGGGGCTCTGGAATGCCTCCCACTGGGCACAGGAAGATGGACAACAATGGTAATGACCTTGTCCCAGCAGAGGCACCGGGATGGGTCACCTCAGGATATGCACCCATTAACCCTGCCAGGAACACAGAGGGTGGCTTTATTAGCCCAGCTGGCTGCACACCGAGATACCAGTCCAGGTGCCTCCTGGGGGCTAGGGGCAGGAGGGGACAGGGTCTTCCCCTGGGCATTTGAGGCCAGGAGGAGGAAGGGTCCATCACACTGGCACCATAAAGTGGGGGAGCCCCTACAAGACCAGGTGCCTGATTTCTTGCTCTGCTGCCAGCCCATGGCTTGGGAGGTAAACAGCCCCCTGGCCACCAGGCACACATGGAATCAACCTCCCTCATCCACCACTGGAGGTTGAGGGACAATAATGAGAGGTGGCCTGGGAGACCCCCTGGAGACCATACTTGGGAATCAGCTGGTCAGGAGTCCAACCCCTGCCCTATCACATCATGTATCAGTGGTGTGATTTTGGCAAGCAGTTTCCCTATACTGGACTCATTTGGGACCTGAGTTGTCCAACTGGTAAAATGGGAAAAAGAAGAATTGCTCTACAGGTATTGCAAAGATCAAATAATCATTCATCTCTGTAACCTACTAGTGCAGGCATTAAGGGACACCCACTAATGTGGGGAGAGAATTAGGTTCAATCTAGTCCCCCGGATCCGGCCTCCTAGAATTCCCCATTACTACTTTGAAGAATCAAAGATGGATATTTGAGGCCATCAACAATGGGATGGACTGTCTTGGGAGTCACAAGCAGGGGCAGTCCATGGGCAGGGGCTGGCTGATGACTGGGTAGGGATGCTTTGGAGGGCTTCCTCGTGGGCAGAGGGGCGAATTAGAAGGATCCTGAAATTCCATTCTTTCTTTCCACATCTGTCCTACCTGAATCGCCTGTGTTCTTCCCTGACTCTCAGGTGGAGAAGCAGTCTCTGAATGTCAGTGTCTGCTCAAATGACTTGGAGTGGATCAAATTGAGGACTGAAGCCACCCAGCTGAGGCTCAAACACAGTTGTGTCTGCAGCAGGGGATTGGCAAAAGTTTAGAATAATGATGATGAGGATGTATTGGTAGAACAGACCAGGAAGAGCTGTGGGGGACTGACTGTACTAGGAAGCGATAGTTCACGGCGGGAGTGATGCGTCCAGCCCCCGCCATATCCCCAGCACTGGGCCAGGCATGGGAACCCTGAGATGAGTGCAGAGAGTCCTTGCCATGGGCCAGTGGGAGATAGACATTTTTGGCCGTTCAAGGTGGTACGGCTAAGTCAGAGGTAACATGGGACAATAGCGAGCCAGAGGGACCAGCCCAGAGAAGATGTCCCCTGAGGCAGTCCCTAAGGATAAGCAAGTTAGAGACAGTGGTAGCAAAGAAAGATAAGGTATCCCTTGTAGAGGGAAGAAAGGAGAAAAAAGGAAGTAAAAGCATGATCCCCACCCAATCTGTGTCGTTCACCATGATGCTCTAGCACTTAGCACAACGCTGGCAACTGTAGGTCCTCAGTACACATTTGTCAAATGAACAATAAGCTAATGCTACATGCTGCTCATTCATTTAACTTAGACAACAGCCCTAGGAGGCAGACATTAGTACTGCCCTCATTTCACGGATGGGAAATAGGGGTACAGGGAGACTAAGTGACTCTCAAGGTCAAGTGACTTGAATAAGCTAATAAGCAGCAGAACAAGGATTCCAGCAGAAGGACCCTGGCTGCAAAGCTGTACTCTGAGTTGCTGCACTAGCATGTGGCCCTACGATGCACCCCTGCTGCCCAACCGCACGCTGTGTGCAAGAACCACAGACAGGGGTGTGTCTCTGTCCTTGGGCTGCCATACCATAGCATCACAGGCTGAGTGGCCACAATGACAGAAATTTTTGTCTTCTAATTTTGGAGGCTAAAAGTCTGAGATCAAAACGTGGGCAGGATTGGTTTCTTCTGAGGCCTCTCTCCTTGGCTCATAAATGGCATCTTCTCCCTGTGTCTTCACAGGGTCTGCCCTCTGTATGTGTGTGTCTGTGTTCCAATTTCCTGGTCCTTGAAGGACACCGGTTGTACTGGATTAGAGTCCACTCCAATGATCTCATTTTAACTTTATTACCTCTTTAAAGACAGTCTCTTCAAAAACAGTCATATGCTGAGACACTCTGTTGTTAGGATTTCAACATATCGATTTGGTGGGGTGGGAGGGACACAATTCAGCTCATAATAAGAAGGTTCAGGCAAAATGGCAGCAGACTCAGAGACTCCAAGAAGGAACTAGTGGTTACCAAAGGGGAGGGGTGTGGGAGGGTGGGTGGGGAGGGAGGGAGAAGGGGACTGAGGGGTATTATGTTTAGTACACATGGTGTGGGGGGTCACGGGGAGAACAGTGTATCACAGAGAAGGGACATAGTGGATCTCTGACAACTTGCTGCACTGATGGACAGTAACTGCACTGGGGTGTGGGTGGGGACTTGATAATATGGGTACATGTAGTAACCACTGTGAAACCTTCATAAGAGTGTATATCAATCATACCCTAATAAAAAATTTTAAAAAAAATAAGAAGGTTCAAGGAATAGGTGGGAGATGAAGCCAGGGGGATGGGCAGAGCTCTAATCCTGCTGGGTCTTTGCATGAAAGGGGACACATCTGAACTGCATCTGGAGGCACAGAAAATATGAATTAAAAAAATGAAGTTGGTGATAATGGTAAAACATCACCGTCCATATAATGCTACACATTTGCTTTAGCCATGGATGCATGGATGACTCATTTTTAACTGTAACACATGCACATTTGGAAACCTAGTAGGGTTAACCGAACACTGTGAAGTTAACCAAACCTACCGAAATTGATACATAGTTAAGTGAAAGTAGAAGGCGTTGCTAATTACCAAGCAAGGAGAGCCGCAATTAAAAACCACAGCTTACTCCAGACCACCCTGCTGATCTGCTGACAGCAGGGCACCTGTCCCTCCTGAAACAGGGGAATTGACATGCTCTGCATCAGCACAGGCATAGTAGGAGCTTGTGATGCTATCGAGTGTGTGGGGCAGCCAGATCTCTTAAAAGAAAGACAAATCTTAGTGCCAAGTTGATGGCCACTGTTAATAATAACTCATGGAGTAGGTTCATAATAAATAGGTCTTAGTCTGATGTCAAAACAAAAGCTCGTGGGAACCTAAGCCATTTGCCTGAAAGAATGGACAAAACCCCCCCCCTTGCCTTATGAATTTGCTCATGGCCTACCATGTGACCCTCAGGATCCCCTGGTGAGCTACAAACAGTACTTTGAAAATCCCTGTGGTACAGAAATATCTCAGATCCACCACACTTGGCCTGCATCCTGGGTCTGTCCAACATAACAGGTCCTGATACAAACAGAACATCTTTGAACCCATCCTCAGTGAGAGACATGAGCATTTTCTCAGTCCGTATTTAAGATCTCAAAGAAATTGAATGGCAACCTTCAACAATTCATATGCCAGCAGAAAGAGTTCTGGACATAGGGACAGACGATCTAACTTCCATTTATCTTTCCAGACCCAGCTCAGCCACAGATCAGTTATATTGGAGCTTTATCTTACCTATAAATGCGCTCATTTCTACAATGTGTGGCTAAGTTTCTTTCAGGTCTGTGCTCCTGTGGAGTATCTTCTATTACATATACTGTTCCATTTCCTGTTCATGTCCTGTATCAGCTATCTACTGCTATGTAACAAATTTTCCCCAAACTCAAAGGCTTAAAACAGCAAACTTTTATTATATCACAATTTCTGGGGGTCAGGAATCCAGGTGCAGCTTAGATGGGTCCTCTGACTGAGGATATCGGCCAGGTCTGTGGTGTCACCTTAAGGCTGGCTGGGGATGGATCTGTGTCTATGCTCACACAAGCAATCATTGTCAGGGTTCAGCTGCTCGTGGGCTTTTGGATGGAGGGCCTCACTTTCTCATGAGCTCTTATCCAGGGATCTCCCTCAACTCCTTGCCATGTGGGCCTCTCCATAGGGCAACTCATGACATGGCTTCGTCACAGCAGGCATTGTTGGGGCCAGAGAAAATGCCAGCAAGACAGAAGTCAGAGTCTTTGGTTATCTAGTCTCAGAAGTGACATCCCATCCCTTTTGCCCTTTTTACGCACTAGAAGTGAGTCATTAGGTTCAGCCCACACTCAAGGGGAGGGGATTACATGAGGGTGTCCCGGCAGGATGGGGTCACTGGGAACCCTCTCCACTGCTCTCTTAGCTTCACTAGGTCATCTGAGACCACAGTTCCCCCCTTGGACTTCTCCAAGATGCTCCATTGAAAAGGGGGTGAGAAGTAGGATGTGGTGACTTGGAAGAAGGTGGGGTAGGGCAGCCAAGTGACCTTCTGTGGTGGGTAGATGCACCAGGAACAGACAGGGAAGTTGGCAGCAGACACAGCCATGATGCCATGAACGCAGTTGTTTTAGCCAGTTCTCACCTGGGTGTTGCATCTTAATAATGCCCAGAACTTGGCAGGAAAGGCCATGTTTGAGGCACATGAGAACTGAGTGTTTCTTGGGCTCCATGAGGCCTCTAGGCCTTCGGTTCTTCACCTCCAAGCCTCAGGAGTGCTGAAGGGTTGTATGGCCACCAGAGTGAAGCGTTGTATTCAGTCTGTTCTCTTGAGCTCAGTGGGTAGTAACACATTCAGGACAAGAAAAAAAGGCCAGAAAGCCTCTTTAAGAAGGTGATGGAGAATCGTCTCCAAACTGCAGGACTGTCACTTTCTTGTGGTGAGATGGGTAAGTTAGACACTTTGTGGGATGTGGAGGATAAAAAACGGCACACGTTTCGGTGGTCTTGTCTCTTGTCTTGTGTTGGCCAAGTGCATAAAGGAGCTGGAAACTTGGAGTGTGGAGCAGAACGCACTGCAAGTGCCTGAGCGTTGCCTGGAAAACATGAATATTTAGTTACAGGTTGAACTCCAGCTGCACAGTTTGGTTTCATGAATGGGGCCTCACCACTCTACAGCCCCGGCCAGCAGGGCGAGGGTAGGCCAGGGCTGGGACTAGGGTGAGACATCTGCTGGGGGCATAATTTTAAGGCAGCCCTTGCTCTCAGAAGGCCTAGCCCTGGGGTACACTGGTTGTGTGACTGCTTATTTCATGCCAGCCCATCTGTGTGGATTTTTGTTCACCACTGTTTGCAGTGTTGCCTCTGGAGTCTGGCACTTTTTTTGCGGGATGAATGAATGAATAAGTCTTTGAATCGTCAATAAACTACACTGAGTGAGATTCTGTTTATCTGTCACAACCCATCTCAAAGGCTCTTGCTCTCTGAAACCTTGCCTACCGCAGCACTGAGGGCTACTTCTTGGGTTCCTGTCATGCCCTGTGCCCCTGAGCCCCAGTCACTGCCACAGTGTGCCCATTGATGCCCATAGATGGTGCCTAAGAGCTGGGGCTCCAGGGGTGTACCAATGGGCTTCACGTTCTCACTCCATCTCATTAGCTCTGTGACCTTGGCCAACTAGCTTAACTTCTCCATACCTCAGTTTCCTCATCTGTAAATTGAGGCCAGTGGTAGCTGTGTTGTAAGGATTAAAGATGTTAATACGTGTTAAGCACTTAGGAGGGTGCCAGACACCAAGTAAGTGCTCAGTAAACGCTATCTCTTCCCCGCATCCACTCACTCAGCATCCTGTACTATAACCATCTACTTAATCAGACTGTGAGCCCCTTAAGAGCAAGAACTTCACCTTACAGACCTTGGTACCTGGTCTCTGGATCTCTGGGCACACACTCAGTAGGCTGTATATCCTGATTCACTCAGTGGGCCATCTTGTCTAAAAGGGACAGAACAGAGCCTTGAACTCTGAGACTGGCCCTGTGACCTTTTACCTCTCCATTTCCACTCCCACCACACACCCTTGGGCTCCTGAGACGCATGGAGGGCTCTGGGCCCCATGTTCCTCCCTCCCCCACCCTCTTATTAATCTTGATTAGGGAGTCCTTGCACTGGAGTTAATTTCCTTGTAGATGCATATCGGTCATGTTGCAGGGAATCTCTTCTGAGCTAATGAGGAATTATAGTCTTGCCATCTTATTACTTAGCTCATTAGTACACAGACTTCTTTGGGATGGGTGGTGGGTAGGGGGATAAGGTTGGAGAAGATTGGGAGAAAGGGAGAAAGTGAAGATTTCCAGGGGGTGGTGTGTGGGTGATGAGTCTCACAGGAGGTGGGGGAAATGTTGGGCTCCCGGCGTCTCCTTCCCCTGGACTGCCCCTCGACATCAGGCCAGGCATAGAGGGATCCTTACCCCGAGCCCAGTGGGAGGATGCCGACAGACAAACCTCACTCCACCCTGCCCACTTTGTGGGAGCCTCTGGCTTATGGACCCAATATCCTGGTGAGAAAGGCAGAGGCCGCCTGGGCAGCTCTCCAGGGGCCAGGGTTACAGGTGGGCTATTTGGCTGCCAGTAGGAAGGTCTGTCAAGTTCCAGCTGGGAGACCAGGAAGCCAGAGCAGAGGCAGGGCTCTGGCTGCAACATCTGCCTGCTTTAGGCTCTCCTCCTGCTCAAGATTCAGATTCTAAAGAGGAAGCTGGTTCCCCGCCTGCCCCTTGGTAAGAGGAAGGCGGAGCCATTGTGACAGTTCCATAGACCCACGTATTATGGAAGGTTAATTTTTCCAAAGGGCATGGGGCCTTGCTAGGCTCAGGGAAGATGATACTCTGGGCGGACAGGAAAAGTGCCCCCTGTGCCTGCCTCGTGAGCAGGCTTCCTTGTTTCATTCAACAAAGATGTAATAGGTGCCGTTAGGTGCTGGAACCTTGGAACCGCGTGCTGGGCTAGTGGGGAGATCAGAGAGACCTCCCCACATGGCTCCTAGGCACGGCTCACTCTGCAGGGCATGCCAGCCACACAGTCCTGCCAGGGATGGGAGAAGCCTGAAGCTTGGAAGTTGTCACATCCAGGATAACTTCAAGTCAACGTGGGGTCAGACCAGGAAGGCAGCACAGCCCAGCAGGTGAGACGGCTCTTGGCTAGTGGCCACGAGACCTGGCTGTTCATGTCTCTCGACCTCACTTACTCATCTGTAAAATGGTTTTTAAAAAAATGATTAAATAGGATCATGTTTGTAGTATATAATAAAGGCCTGGTACGTAATGAGTGCTCAGGCCTTGCAGGGCTTCAGGATCCAGAATTAGGTCCAAGGAGTAAATTCAGGAATGTATAAATCAGGAAACAACGCAAAGGATTGGGTTTTGAGGGGGAAACACAATAAAAAACCAGGAAGCCCAAAGACAGGACGAGGTAAGACAGTTCTGAAAAGTCCTCTGTGGTTGGAGAACGTGGGGGTGTGTTGGCTGACTTAAAGGTAGATGCAAAGCAGATTGAAAAAGCCATCTTTCTGAGTAGATGGCAGCACCCTCAATATATAGAGAGTGCTTCCTGCACCAGACTAGGCATGCCCCAGGGAAGGGATTGTACCCCCCCTCATCAGTTGTGGGGTTTAAGAGCACGTGCTCTGAAGCCAGGTGTTTCCGTTTGAATCCTTCCTCTGCCACTGCTGAGCTGTGTGGCCCTGGGTAAGTTACTTAGCCTTGTTGTACCTCAGTTTGCATATCTATAAAATGAGGGAGTAGTGTTATGCACCCCCTATAACATGTGCATGTAAAGCTCACTTTAAATGTTTAATCAGTGTTCACTAGTGCATTAGTCATCCATTGCTCCATAACAAATTACCCCAAAACTGAGTAGCTTCAAACAATTACATTCACTGTCTCAGAAGAATCAGGGGTCAGGGGCGGCTTACCTGGGTCCTCAGGCCCAGAACATCTCTCAGGTTGCAGCAGGCCAAGGCTGCAGTCACCCGGAGCTCACTTGGAGTTGGAGCCTGGTATCCCTCCCGAGCTTGCTCCCGCTGTGGCTGACGGGCTTCGGCTCCTCACGGGCTGTTGGACTGCGCCTTCAGCCCCTCATAGCTATCATCCTGCTGTTGCCCACTTTGGCTCCTCACCACATGGGCCTCGCCCTAGGGCAGCTCACAACAAGGCAGCTGGCTTCATCGGAGCGGGGCCAAGGAAGGGCCGGAGAGCGTGCCAGCAAGACAGAAGTCACAATCTATTAAGTAACCTAATCTAAGAAGGGACATCCCATCACGTTTGCCTGCTTTGTTCATTAGAAGCCAGCTACTAGGTCCAGCCCACACCCGAGGGGAGATGGCAGGTGTGAACACCGGGAGGCGGTCATGACTGGGGGCCATGTCAGGGTGTCCTGCCACAGCTAGACTGGGGGCCGCCTGTGGGAAAGACTGGCAGGGGGCCCTTTGTCTGCCCCTTCACTCCTGTACCCCCAGCACCTAGAGAAATGTCTGGCACATCTGTTCCCCGCTTCCTCCTCTGAGTGTCCAGACAGGGCTTTGCAGCCCAGAATAATCCCCACAGGAAAGCTTTCCCCACCCAGAGAAGCCTCTGGTTGCACTGCAGCATTTCACTCTGACCTCCCGTCTGAGGGAAGGCAAATTCCATCCAGAAGGAGATGTGTGAAAATTGGATTTGCTGCCAGGGTCAAACTTTGCAGTACTTTATCCCAGCTGTCACCTGCCTCTGAAACAGTGTTTCTTCAAAGGATACTTCTCACTCTTGGTCCCTCCCCGCTGGAATCAGTCTGAGCCAGCCCCCTCCTGTGGCCACCGCCCTGGCCTGGTCACCTTCAGCTCTCTCTGGCCCTTGCAGTGGCCTCCCAACTGGTGTCCTCTGTCATCTCCAACTGACCCCCCTCCTTCCCATTTTCACACAGCAGCCAGAGAGATTTTTCAAAAATGCAAATAAGATCACATCATTCTCCTGCTTAGAGCCCTCCAATGATTTCCCATTGCTTTGGAATAAAATCTCAAATCCTACCCATTTCCTGGACCCACCGCCTCTCCAGCTTTCTCCTATGCTCACTCAGGCACTATCTGCCAGTTCCGGGAACACACTTCCCCTTCGAGGTCTTTCTCTGTCTTCTCTCTGCTCCCTGCAGTGCCAGCTTCTCTGATCTTTCTTATCCAACTGAATTGCCACCTCTTCAGGGAAGGCTTCCCTGACTGCCCTATGCTCTCATTATTACAGTTCGCATGGGCTTATTTACCTGTGTCCTGGTACAGATTACAACCTGTAATCATTTTGGTTTAGTTGTTAACTTGTTTATTGTCTGTTTTTCCCATGACAGTCAGCTCCACCAAGGCTGGGCAGATGCCTGATAGATGCCTGCAGCCATTTCAACCTCCCCTTCTGCCTTCAGGCTCACCTCCTCCAATCCTCTCTGTGAGTAGCTGCCAGATGAACTGTGATGAAGCACGGCACCAAGCCCAGTCACTCCTATCTTCATAGCCCACTTGGCCTCAGGTTCAAGACTGGGCCCAGATGATCATTTCCTCACATTCTTTACATGTACTCCATGCTCTGTCCACCTGAAATGTCTGCTTAAACATCCCCTGCTCTTTTCTATCTCTGGGATTAGGCTGGTAGTTTCCCCTCCACCTGGAAAGCCTTCCTCTTCTTTGGAAGCAGATGTGTGTAACTCAGCTGAAGTCACCTCCCCCAGGAAGCCATTCCTGACTGCATCTCCTGGTGAAAAGAGGAGAATTTGGGATTTGGAGCTAGGCCTGGATTCATGTCCCTGTTCTGCCCTTTGCCAGTGTGTGACCTTGGACCAGTCCCTCTACGTGTCCAAACTTGTTCAGTGGGAACAGTCCTGGCTGTCAGAGTTGCTGAATGAAATACATAAGAAAGTGTCTGGATCAAAGCACACATGCAGTGGGATGTGAGAGGCTCTTTTCAGGTTTCTTAATTCTTCCTGCAGTGCCCTTGGTAGTGGATTGGTCTCCCTCTGTCTGCACTGCTCTGTGAGCCATGTCTGGGTGGGACCATCCCTTCCCCCTCGCCATCCGTTGCCCTGCTTACCAAGATAATTGCTTTGCCCTAAGTAAGGTCCACGGAGAGTTTTTTTTGCATGTTTTTGATATTTCTTCTCTGGATTTTCTTCCTTCGTAAAGCAACTTGATACAATTTTATGCTTCCTCAGCAGTTCATTCCTTGAGCTTCCATCATGTGAACAAGAGAACCACATTTCACAGCCCTGTGGAACTTGCTTTTTAGAATTTTGGAATGGCCATCATTCGTTTAGTCAGCAAGCATGTGCCTGCTATCTGTGTATATACTAGCCCCCCCATTACAGTCTCCAAATTCCTAGAAGTTTTTAGCAGTTGCCAAGGGCACCTGGGTCCGTCTTCCCTGTAGCTCCAGGTTTTCTGGGATCATTCCTCCCAGCTCTACTCCGTGTCTACATGGGGCCTGTGAGACACAGGACCTATGCAGGCAGAGGATTGTGAATCCCCAACGGTCTGCTGCAGCCAGTGATGGTGTCAGGAGTTCCCTGCCTTCCAGTCTAAGGTGTGCATTCTAGCCTCTCTGGCCAGGCTCACCACCTTCAGAGGTAGCTGAGGTGTCTAGCAAACAATTCCACAGGGCCTCCTTCCTTAAAGAGGAGCAGCCGTGTGATCCAGCAATTCCATTTCTGGGTATATATCCAAATAAGTGAAAGCAGGGTCTCAAAGAGATATTTGTACACCCATGTTTACAGCTCCATATTTATAATAGGTGGAAGCCACCCAAGGACCCATCAGTGAATGGATGGATAAGCCAAATGTGGTCTACCCATACAATAGAATATTATTCAGCTTTAAAAGGAAGAAAATTGTGACACATGCTACAACATGGATGAACCTTGAGGACATTATGCTGAGTGACATAAACCAGTCACCAAGACAAATGCTGTATGATTCTAGTCAAATTAATAGAGACAGAAAGTGGACTGGTGGGTGCCAGGGACCAGGGGCGGGGGGAATGGGGATCTGCTGTTTAACGGCTATGTGGTTTCAGATTGCAAGCTGAAAAGCTCCTGAGCTTGGCTGCACAACAATGTGAATATACTTAACACTGCTACTGGACCGTACACTCAAAAATTGTTAAGATGGTAACTTTTGTGTTATGTACGCTTTACCACAATTACACATTTTAAAAAAAAGAGAGACAGAGGGGAGCAGAGAAGCCCTTCTGGGAAATAACCCTGGGCAGAGAGGAATGGACCTGTAGGATCTGCCCCCAGCCTCTGAGCCCCACCACCTCTGGAGAGTCCTCCAGCTTTCGCTTCTATTCTCGCCAGCCTGGCCAACCCTCTCCTCTTTCTTAGCAGCCCAAGTGTGGACTCATCTCTATTCCCCCTGATACTCTTTAACACCGCTGACTTAGGCTGGTGCTTCCAGCTTTCCTGAAAAAGACAGAAATACATAAGTAAGGAAATAAAGTGAGAAAAATCTAACTGGAAAAAACAGGTTTGTGATCCAACGCCCGCCAGCCTATTTCTCCAGACTGTGAGTCCTGCTCGATTTCACACAGGCCACCATCTGACAGCCTCGCTTAATTCTTCAATTACAAATCAAGATGGTTTTCTCCATCAGTAAACCATGCTTAGCCATCACCAAGACCCTTTCATCCCCACTGCCGTGGTGCGCCCTGCTCCGCAGCCCACCTCCTTCCTCTCTTAGAGGTCGGCCTCTGCATTCTCTATGGCACTTGGGGTCTCCCTCCAGGCACACCGATGTCGGTGGTGCTGGGTAATTTCTGTGTCCAATCCAGCCTGGTTTCTGGGTCTTTAAAGTTGACACTCGCCCTCATAGCTTGCATCTTCACTGGACCTTTGAGATACAGTCTGGGTGACTCCTCATCGGCTGCCGAGCCTCCCTACCCAGGACCCCCGGGCTGAGAGGGCCCTGAGGGGAGAAGAAGGCGGCAGGCATGGAGTCCCTGGACCCTCAGTCCTCCGGCTGGCCTCAGGGATGATGTAGCCCCTGGGGAAAAGCAGCCTGATGCCTTCCTAATCTCCCACATGCTGGATGTGAGTTTAAGAGATGAGAGGCCAGAACTCAGCATCCTTTGACCCTCTGACCTTGGCCATCAGAGAGCTGTAATTGCTCTAAAACCCATCTCCCTGGGTGTATCTCTCCACCACCACTCCCCTCCAGCCCGAACCCTTTGTTTTTCCTCTCTCCCTGACTCTGGGGGCCTGGCAGATGAAAGCCATCCTCTCTCTGCCTCAGACTGCATGATAAAAGCTGGACCTGAGCTGTAGCGGTCCTTCCTGCAGGACCACGTGCTCCCTCTTCAGCTCAGCCTCACTGAGAGGCAGCCGTCCCATCACGGGACAGCACATCTCCTGGCATGAGTGTCTGGACCATCCTTAGGGCAGGGGGTCCACCCAGAGATGACAATTCCTATGGCCACCAGAGGAAAGGCTGGCACTGGCCTGCATTCCAAGCGGGGCTCCCTGCCCACACACTAGCCTTGTGGCCACACACACATTCAATCTTAACCTTTCTGAACTTCAGCTTTTTCATCAATGAATGGGAATAACACCTCCCCAGCAGCGTTGCTGTCATGTTTAAATGTGATAATGTATGTAAAGCACCCAGGAGGTCAATAAATGCTATTTCCCTTCTCCTCCCATGATGGGTGAGGAAGCCTGTAACATCTGTAGCATCCATTGCCTGTATTACCAGACTCTGTCTTGTACTTTCACTAACCCGCTGCAAATGAATGGCTGGGGACGAATAATGATCAGCCTCTTAGGTTGTACGTTACAGTTCTCCGAGCCCATCGCAACTTCTTCAGTATATCAGTTCTTTAAAAAGGACCTGGGAGTCTAACAGGGAAGGCACAATTAACCCCATTTTATAGGTGTAAATGCGGAGACCCAGAGAAGGGAAGGGCTTTATCTGAAGTCACACAGCTGGTGAGTAGCAGAGCTAAGGTGGGAATCCAGATAGGTCCTTTTTTCTTCTTTTACATTTAAAATTTCGCTCTGGAAAGTTTGCCAAGGCACGGCCCTGTTCTCAGGCATCTCTGGGGGGCAGGCACCCTCCCAAGGCGAATGGGGCCAGGGCTGGAAGGAGCGGCACCTTCAGAGCCGGGGACTAGTGCTCCCTCACACTTGCACTGAGCCGGCTTCCACAGAGACCCTAAAGTGCTTCTGAGCTGCTCGTACATATTTATATGCCTGCTTGCACGATAAAAATAAAACCACTTCACCCACCACTGAAAGGCAGCCACTTCGGGGTGTGAAATATGGGGCTTATCGAACAGCCGCAAGGAATGGCTCTCAGGGAGAGGCTCCCTTCCTCCTGACATTGCGAGGGGGCAGCAGGAAGGAGGTGGAATTTAATTATCTGGATAAGTAAGTGTTGGTCTTGGAGGCAGAAGCCAGGACGGTGATGGTCCCAGGCACCCAGGATGGCCCTCAAGCAGCCCTGGGCCAAACAGCTGGTCCTGCCAGAGGAGACCATCCAGATGGGAGAGGGGGCCCCTCAGCATGCACCCCTGAACCTCCCTCCCTGAGAGCCAGCCTGCAGTCATCCGGGACTCCAGCCTTCTAGTCTCCCGAACCCCACGTTCCACCAGGTACCCCTTCTTCCTTTAAAGGAATGTGTTGGGAGCCTTTAGTGATCTAACCAGTCCTGGAGGAAGGAAGAACACCTCTGCTGGTGGTCCAGTTAAGGCAGCCCTCAAAAGGTTTCGCTCTGGAGAAGTTAGCATCTTTTCTGGTCCCCAGTCTTGCAGTGCTACCTTGACTCTGTCCTGATGCTGATTCTGAGCCTTGCTCTAGGTTGGGACTTCCGGCTCCTTCCCTCCCTCTCTTTCCCTTTGCTCTGCCCACCTTACCACCACGCTTTTGATTCCCTGGGGCAGGCACAGAGAAGGCACTTCCTAAGTCAGGCTTTCCCAACCAGTGACAGCTAAAACTAAGCTCTGGGGCACGAGTAGGAGCCAGCCAGTCTGATGGGTATGTAAACTGTAAGGGAGATGGAGTGAGGCAGATGGGGAGCGTGGAGGGGCAATCACGTTTCAGGGAGAGAGAAGGGCACTTATGAAGGCCTAGAACTGAGCGAGCTTGATGAGCACTAACAATTGCAGAGCTGGGCCTGCGGGGAGGTGAAGACCCCTGTAAGCTGTTCCTAGGGTGTTGGCTGTGGTCTGCAGGCCATGGAGAGTCAATGAGGGGTTTTAAGGGGGATGTTCCAACCAGCCTGTAGCCTTTGGTATGCCCAGGTGACCAGGGGTGTGGGTAGGTGAGCGTCGCACTTTATGTGCAGAATAAGGTCCAGGGAATTACACAGGGGTGCAATTCCTTTAGTGAAGCTTGTGTGGATGAAGCCTTGGGGTGCAGCAGGAGATGGGAGCCTGAAGAGGCATCTGGGAAAGAGGAACCAAGTGGAGCAAGCAGGTGGGTGCAGGCCTGCACTGGCAAAGAGGCCAGGTGAGCGGATTCAGGGTGGGCAGCCCCAGTCTTGGGGCTTTGGCACCTTGATGGGCACCCATCTTTGCTGACTGTGAGTTCCTCAAGGGCACACACTCTGTCCTCTTGTTTCCAGGTCCCTGACACCCAGCCCAGCATCTGGTCCAGAGGAGAAGACCAATGCACATGCGTGGCCTTATGTCCATGGTGAGGATGGAGACCCATCAGAACCGTTCACTTGGGACACCAGAGTAACAGCATTAGGGTTTGGCATTACTGTACCTGTGCCCCATAGGGCTGTCATGCTCCCAATGCCTGGGCACCCTCCTTGGAGTCATACAAAGCTTTAACAACACCTGCATGTTTTCCGCAGTCCATTAGAGCCCCTCTTAAAATATGGGTAACTTTGAGGACTGGGGAACCCTTCCGTTGTGCTGCTTGATATTCTCCAATTCCATGGAAATATCCCAGCCTGAATCGCCAGCTGCCTCTTTGCAGGGTCACCCTCTTGACAGGATAAATGGAAAGAAAGACAGGGCGCTGGGTGTGGACAGAACAGAGGCAACATAGGAAGACAGGGAGGGGAGCAGGGTCAGTGACTGGCGAGGAGGTAAAGGGGGCAGAGGGATTGTGTCTACAGATCAGAGTTGGGGAGAGGAAGGAGAAGACCTCCTCAGAGATGTAAAGGCTCCAACAAAGATAAAATTCCCTCTGTAGGCAGGGAAGGGACTGCTCAGTATGGAGAGACCTCGTGTCAAGAGTCACAGACTCTCAAGGTGGGCAGATATGTCCAGGTCATTTTGTTCCTTTACTGTCCCTTGCATTGACTGCCTTCCCTCACAGCTCTGCCTCCCTACACACCCCTGGCCTCAGCCTTCCCGGACCACCTGTTGCTCCCTGAATGGCAATCTCTGATGCATGCTCATGAGGGTTTGCACATGTGGCTCTGCCCCAGAAGCTGCTTTGATCTAGCTCTTAGGCATCCTTCAAAGCATCAGGTCTCACCTCCTCCAGAAAACCAGTCTCCCAAGTCCTTGCTCAGTACCAAATACAGGGCATCTGCGTTTTCAGTGTCACAGGAAGGGAGAGATGAACAGAAGGAAGGGAGAGGTGGCCAGGTAAGACAGCATCGGTCAGGGCAGCCGCGAGCTAGCCTGGCCTTTTGCCTCTTATAAACAGGAACTCTGAAGCCCAGAGAAACAAAATTAGCAACTGTACTATAAATCGAATTGGGATTTTCTGAAATGTTGCAGGACCTAGAAAGCTAAGACAGAAAGCGAGCTGATCGGGTGGGGAGGAACCTATCAGGTTTCATCGGATGGCTTTTGTCATTAACCAGAGCACTCTAGTTACAAATACCATTATATCCCAACTGCTAAATGACTAGTCTGGCTAGCTGAGCTGTCCTTCTTTGCTTCTTGGCCCCTCTAGCACCATGCGACCCAGGCCTGAGCAGGGTGGCATTGGAGGTGCCAAGGAGCAAAGAGAAATGGGCCCAGACTTTCCAGGGTTTACTTAAAGACCTGGGGGGACCTTAAAGACACACAAGTGAATCAGCTGAAGAGAGCATTACTTCTCTGTACAGTGCAGACAATACTCACCTCAAACAGCAAGTATACAGGGAGCTGACAATGTTGCTTTGGGTCGCGATTTCCTCATCCATAGTATTATGGACCCATCACACAATTGTGACTAACTACGGACTTAATTATACATATTTTGTGACAGCATTTCTCACTGTGAATATACTGAAGCTTAATGAATTCGTGAAATAGGAAGCTGATAGGTTTTACAGAATATAGGCCTTCAAATTTGAAAGGTTGAGAAAATGGAACAAATCACATATTAGATGGCGCCACCTGTTGTCTACGTGTGGTATTGCAGCTAGGTAAGGGAAGGGAAGCTGCTGCTCCAAGCCCTGGGCAACTTGACAATGGTGGAGAGAAGAGTCCAGTCTCTTGGGGACCGGCTAGTGCCGCTGAATGCTGTAGAAGAGAAGTGATTGCAGATACCATCACATTGACCTTTTTCTTTGGTTCATGGTCATGGCAACCATCTGCTGAATCCCTTGAGACCTTGACCCTGTGGTCTTCATCTCTCTCCACTGCAGAATGCAGGAAGCTAGAATAGAAAGAAGGAACCACAGAGTGAGGGTAATACTAGCATCATATGGCTGTGTCCATGGGTAATAGTTGTTGTAGCTAATATTTATTGAGTGCCAGCCTCATTTGAGGTGTAGTCTGATTCAATCAGCACAACTCATGAGGTTGGCACTTATCCTCATTTTACAGATGAGGAACAAAGCACAGGGAGGTCAAATAATTTGCTTACAGCAAGTCTTCCCTCCTCCCCTCCCTGCCTTCTTTACCTCCCTCCCTCCTTCTTTCCTTCCTTCCACCCATCCAAAAGTCATTTTCTTGACTTTCAAAGCTGAGATTCGGGTCTACAAGCCAACTGTACAGTGCATGCTTTTAGCCTCTGTGCTTGACTGCCTTTTTTGGCACCTTCTAACTATGACTGATACCTGTTAAATCCAGGTACTTAGCAAATTCAATTACACAGGAAAAGTAACAAATCTTACTGATGCTTTCTAATCTTGATTCATATACCCACTCCTCCATCCATGGGCTCTTCCATCCACCGGTGCTTTCTCTAATCCATTTGTCTACATACCCACCCACCATCCACCCACCATCCATCCATCCATCCATCCACCCACCCATCCATCCATTCAATAATTCTCACATCCGTTCATCTATCTTTCCAATCATTCTCTCCCCCATCCATCTTTCCATCCATCCATCCATCCATCCATCCATCCATCCATCCATCCATCCATCCATCCATCCATCCCTTTCTTGAGTACTTATCACCTGCTAGACACAAGTAATACAGAGATGAATCAGCTGTTGTCTGTATCCTCATGTTGCTTACAGTCTCAGAAATACATAAAAGCACTGTGACCTTAGGCAAGGGGCTTCCCCTCTCGGTGCCTCAGTTTCTTTGTTTATTCTGTCTCATAGGGTGATGGAGAGGAGTCGATGAATTGGTACAAGCAAAACACTTAGAACAGTCCCTGGCACATAGTAAGCACTTAATGAGCATCATCAATGGCAGTGGCTTTACTGTTGCTCTTATTTTTCTTCTTATATTACTATTATTGCTACTGCTACTTAATCCAGGAGGACATCAAGAGGCTTGTCTAAGGGTCCGAGCAGCATCTCCCATCGATCGCATCATATACTGAACTCTTACAAAAGATGTTAATAGGTATTTATGCAAAGAGGGTTCTGAGGACAAACAAGTTTGGGTTTCAAGTAAATACTACTGAAAAACACTACAGAATTTCTCCTAGACTTTAATATGCTCATGTGAATTGTAAATCTCCAAGAGGTGGGGAATGGCCTAATATGCAGCCTTTCTCAGATATATTTAACCATGAATCTTCTTTCAAGGAATGTTTATTATAAACCTGCAAGACAAATGGTTGGAGGGACCCAGTCTGGAGGACGTTGGTCTCCAGTGTTGTCCTGCTTCTCTCTGCCCCGTTGGTCTCCGGGCTTAACGTCCTGTCCGACTCCTTCATACAGCCCAGCTCTGTTCTCTGGGTCTGTAATGCTGAGGCCCATTCAGCAACCCCCAGCCTCAGATTCCCCAGGGAACACCTGCTGGCCCTCCTGTGCGAAGATGTGCTTCAGCTGGAGCCTGAGAGGCCAGGTGGGGTTGAGGTCCATTAAGGACGCAGTGTTAGACTTAATTTCAAGTGGTCGATTCCGAATCGATTTGGGTCACTGGTGTTCAGGTGTCACTTTCAGTTGTGTTTAATTTAAGCAAACAATAAAAACACTCAGTCCTGTCTGGGATGCAGCTTGGTGGGTATTTAATTCCTAGCACAGAGATGCAGAGGGCAAGGCAGTAAGGAGCCAGAGGACTTCATGACTGAGTGTGCTGTGGATGTGTGTGCGGGCAAGGGACAGAGGGGGAGGGAGAGAAAGAACTTGCGGATCTCTGGGGAGAGCCTGGGGAAGGCCCACACTAGGGCCCTGTCCCCAGGACTCGGCATTCCTCTACTTGACCATTTTGGGTAATTTTTCTCACTTTTCCCAGACTCAGTTTACCTTTCTGTAAATTTGGCATAAATAAAGCTCCTCAGAGGGCTTTTACAAAGATTAAATGAGATGAAAGAGGTAGAACACCCTGGGCTAATGAAGGTTTTGTTTTTTTTATACGTCTCATTTCCTATCCAAATACTGGCTTCCAGGGTGTGTGTGTGTGTGTGTGTGTGTGTGCATGTGTGTGTACACGCACACACACACATCACATGTGCACATGTGTATCTTGGCCTAAAAGGGCATTTAAGAGCTCTGGCCTTTTCCTGGGTTCAAATCTGGTTCTGTTACTGTGTACTGGGCCAATTGCTTATCCTGTCTGCACCTCAGTTTTCTCACCTCTAAAATAGGAATAATGATAGTACCCACCTCATATGTAATTGTGGTGAGTCAATGAGTTTACACACATTGACTATTTTAACTGTGCCTGGCATGAGAGAAGCACTTTCTTAAGTGTTTACTACTCTTACTATCAAATGCCACAGGCTGTCCTTCCCCAAACCAGCAGAGCCCACCACCTTGGAAGCCAGCCTTGGGGAGGTAATAATATACCAACTCCTCCCCTCTTCTGCAAATAAACATATTAGGGGTCACAGAGGGCCCCTTTGACCTTAGGGGGTGTTCCCTAGGGTCAGGAGAAGAGAATTTGCTTTGTGCTGTAGCGCCCTCTGTTGGGAGAGCCTAGCTCAGAACCATGGACAGAGGTTGGTGGGGGGGCAGACACCCCAACTCAGGTCAGGCTCCTGCTAAGCCAGGTGCCCAAGAAGGAGGCTTGTCCCACGTGACTCGGGAGTCTGAGTGCCAGGACCGCAAGGTAGGGGCCCTGCTGCTGGCAGCTGATCCATTAGGAGACAGGACCCTAGTTAAAAGTCTGTGGCCGCCCTGGGTGACTTTTCCTTTGGCTAAGTTACCCCATGTCATCTGCTAACCGTGCCTCTCCGTGCTCTGGAGACGCCATTCTCCGGTGCAAAAGAAAAGGCTCCGAAGCTGTGTTTTATGAAACAGGAGCAGGAGGAGGAGGCAGAGAGGGTGTGAAGAGAGAGCAGTATTACTGTGAACAATTACCATATGGTAATAAACACACATGAGCCCAGCCGCTTTGGGGGAACCAGCTGTGCACCTGGGCAGCATGTCCTTTCTTTAAACACAAGATCCAGGGGGCTGCTTGTCCTCTGAAAAGGTTCACTGCCGCAGGATGCCTGCTAGAACCTTCCAAGTGCCAGCCTTTGCTACGAGCTGAGGAATCAAGTAGGTATGACAAAGTACCTTGCCCTTATTCATTCTTTCATGATCCATCTATCCAACAAATATTTATTGAGGACCTACTATGTACCAGGCACTGGCTAGGAAGACCAAAAATTATAATTCAGGGTGATGTTAAAAGAGAGCGGGGATGATTCAGAAGTCCCACAGCTGAAAGAGGGTTCACTGAGGACTTCAATTCCAGCCCAACCCTTGGCCCTAGGAGGCAACCCTCCCTGACTATCAGGCCTCCTTTCCTCCTTGCTAGCCTCTCACCAGGTGTCATTCACAGCTGGTATAACGGAGGCAACATTCCTACCCCTTTCCTACCACTCCCTAGGGATTTCTTTCCCAGCTGGTATGGCCCAGGGCTGAGAGGAAGTATCATCAGGGTGGGGAGGAGTGGCTGGGATCCACCTGATACCTGGATCTCCTTTCTGGTGGCTGGGCTGCTGTGAAACCTCCCTACTCAGGGTTTCACCTAGCAAACTGTCACCTGTCCACCAGCCTGGCTGCACTCTGATTCACAGCTGGGCCCACAGAGCGGGTAAGGCCCACAGTGTGATGCCTGGCATTTATCTGCAGTAATGCCAACATGAGGTTCCTCCTGGCTTGATGCTCTTCCCCAGCCAGGAAGACTCGTTCTCAAAGGGCTTAGCCCCTGCGATGGATTTGGGTTCTGCTGGCTTTTTCCTAGGCCAGAGCTGGGGAGAGGGAGGTGCAGAGGGAGGTACATAGTATGGCTGGGTCAGTCCAAAAAGAGGGTGTGGGGCAGAGGTGACCTGAAGCTGACCTTCTGCAACTTGGAGAAGGGGAGACCTGCATGGACGGGGGTGAGAGGGAGCAAAGAGCAGCCAGCCAAAGGGAGAAGTAAGGGTCTAAGTCTCTAGTGTTCAAGCCGTATCCAGCCCAATCAGCCTGGCAGCCAATTAGTCTGATTCAAAAAAAAAAAAAAAATATCCACGTAGGGACAAACTGTAATCAAACACCTATTTATAAGGGTTTATTACGATCATTATTATTATTTTACTGAGAGGATCATTCTAAAGCCTGTCAGGTGAACGTATGCTTTCAGATCTTCATAAATGCAAATAGCTTCTTCCCTAGGGTGTGTGGGCGGGCGTGAGCTGCGGCAAGACTGCTTTAGGAAGCTCTGTAGTGAGGCTGGGAGAGGGCAGATGGTGGGAGCAGCTCTCCACCCCTGGAGCATCTTTGCACAGGGTCGCCAGGAGACAGCTTAGCAACCACTCACTGCCCAACCCACTCCCTACACCCCCTCAAAGGGCTGCTGGAGATGGAATTATGTACCCATTGCCTGTCTAGGTAAACAGAGCAAAAGCCTTAAGTAGCAACCTGACAGAGTTAGAGAAGCTGGGAATTCTCCATAGAATGCCGAAGAAAGAACATTGGGTCAAGAGCCCAGAGACCTAGATTCTGAACCCAGTTCTGCCCTGGCACTGCTGGCCTTGCTGGGCCTCAGCTTGCCAGTCTCCAGAGTCCCTGCCAGGGGTGAAATGCTAAGCTCTGAATTTTCCCATCTAAACTCACTCCCGCCCACCCCAAGGGCTGGAGTACCTCCCCTCCCAGGAGGCCCCAAGGCCTGCAGATGGGCCTGAGGCTCAATGGCAGGGTGTTGGGAGGATAAAGGCAAGGTAGGAGTCCCAGCCCCCAGTCCTCAGGGCTGGGGAGAAAAGGTGTCAGGCCTGCTGAATAGGTGAAAACGTGGTCTCAGCCAGGAGGAAACAACCATTTCTTTACCCCTTCCTGGCTGGATCCAAGAATGTGGCTTTTCTTGGAAGAAAGGGAAAAAAAATCCATTTTCGTGGGTTTCTGGGGGTGGGGGGCGGGACATCCATAATTTGGGAAGTTTCAGAAGACTGATGCCCCTGTCCTTCCCACTAAGGGCATTCCTAGGTGGCAAAGCCAGTCGTCCGGGGCCACATCCCGCCTGCCCTCCTTCGTCGCGGGGGAGGGTGAGCCCCAGGATGGGATTAGGTGGAGGCCCGTCGGATGGAGTTTAGATTCTGGAGGGCAGGGGTGCTCAGTCGGCTAGGGAAGGGTGAGGAACCGGCCACGGAGGTGTGGGTGAGCAGGCGGCCCCTGGGAGGGGAGAGTGTGGGAGGCCGGGAGGAGGGGGCGGGGGACCGGGAGGAGGTGAGTTCTCCTTCTCCCCGCAATAAATCGGCTTAGCGGACGAGAGCCAAACAGCCCAGAAAGGATTAAAGAAAAGTCTGTATAATACAGCCGAGAGCGCGGAGAGGGGAGGGTGCGGAGGGTGCGGAGGGCGGGGAGGCGGGGCGGGCGGGGGGCGGGAGGAGGGGAGGGGCCGGGGGAGGCGCGGGGAGGGGCGCCCGCGCCGCCGGGAGAGGCGAGCGCGAGGCGGAGAGCGCGGGTCGGCTGCAAACTCCCGGGCGGCAGCCGCGCCGACTCCGGGCCGCGGTGGGCGCTGCGCGCAGCCGGGAAGCCGGGAGCCGCGGCGCGCCCGGAGGACGTCCGGAGCGCAGGGTCGCGGCGCCCGGCGGAGCTCCAGCAGAGTCGAGCCAGGCGACCCGGCGGCGGCGGCATGAGGGCGCCCCCGCGGCGCCCCGCGCTGCCCTCGGCCGTCTTGGCCGGCGGCTGGAGGCAGGAGCGCGCCTGAGCCCATGGCGAGGGGACCCGCCGCCGCCGCCGCCACCGCCGCCAGCCCCCGGGCACCATGCGAGCCGCCCCGAGCCTTGGCGGCTGCGCCTGCCTGCTGCTCGCCGCGATCCTGGACCTGGCGCGGGGTGAGTGCGCGGGCACCCGGCCGGAGCCCGGCGGGGGTGCGCGTGGGGGCGGGCCGGCGGGGCGGACACGGGCCGCGGTCGCTGAGGAGAGGCTCGGGCTCCGATCCCTGGTCCTGGCCGGTTGGTCTGTGAGCTGGTGGGCTTGGCGAGGGAGGAAGGATGTCTTCTCTGGAGAGAGCGCTCTTGGGTCTGTGCCAGGATGTGTGTGGGGTGTGTGTGTGTGTGTGTGTGTGTGTGTGTGTGTGTGTGTGTGTGTGTGTGTGTGTGTGTGTGTGTGTGTGTGTGTGTGTGTGTGTGAAGGAGCTGTGTGCGGAAAGGGTGCGAGACTGTATTTAGAGATGTGAGTGTGTGTGATGGTGTGTGAGCGATCCAGTGTCTGGAGGGGTGTTGAGTGTTTGTGTCAGTTACATGGAAAAGGTGTGTAAGAAAGAGTGTGAGCGAGAGTGTTTGGGGGTGTGAGTGGGTGCCAGCTTCTCGATGAGGGTGTGAAGTGTGTGAGCTTTGCGTCGTTATGTGTGTGAGCGTGTTAAAGGCTGAGCGTGTGAGGTGAGGTATTTAACGGGTGTCCCAAGTGTGCGGGTCTCTTTAGGGGTGTGGGACAGCGGGTGACTACATTTCTGGGCGGGGGGTGGGGTGGGGTGGGCGGGAGCGTGTGTGCATAGGAAGTGAGAATGTGGCACTTGGGGAGGAGTGTGCGTATTTGGGAAGTGTGGAGGTACAGGCGCGTGGGGGCCGTGGTGCTTCGTCGGCCGGGGGTGTTGCGTGCAGTGGAGCGTGTGGTTTTAGTGGGGATGGAGGTATGGACGTGTCCGGGGTCTGAGGAGGTGTGAGCAGCGCTGTGTTTGTGTCCCGCACGGACTTCATTCCGGCTGGGAGGTTGAGGCTGAGCGGGGTCCCTAGAGAGAGCTATTCGTGGCTTCGCGGAGCCAGGGTTCCGGGTTCGCTGCGGTCTCGGTGCTTCCCTCCCGGCGCCGCCGCCTGGTGGGTCTTAAATGGTGTGGAAGTCGAACCTGGGACCCCCGCGCCTTTCCGGCAGTGAGCCGGCATTTAGGCTCCGAGCGGGGCCGGAGGGGTGCCGGGCCAGCGAAGAGCCGCGGGAGCGAAGACTAGAGGACCCGTTCCCTGATTCCCTGGAAGACTAGTGCCAAACCTGGGCGCCCAGGACCAGCCCGCCTGCAGTCACAGCCTGGCTCCGCCGCGGAGGAGGGAGACACGGGGTCCCCAAAATGTAGCCATTGCGGCCAGCAGGGTCTCAGCCCCTAGCCCAACTGGGTGAGGGAGATGGGAGTCAACTCTGTCCTCTGCCGTGTGCTTTGCCCTATGGGCAGGTGTCTAGCCACACTCACAGAGTGCCCACCAGGCAGGGGTGTCCCCCTAAAACAACCCGACCTCCTTCAGCCCCGAGGCCCTTGGAGAGCGCTGGGTTTGCGGATAGAAGAAGCTGCAGAATTTTGACCTGAATGGTGGTCTTGCTGTCAGAGAAGAGGGAGGGGTTGGTGTAATCCAGAAGGAATACAGGCCTGTACTTTGTCCCCCTACCCTTAGAGCAAGAGACTTTCCAAAGTGGATCAAAATCTCCCCCCACCCAACTTGGGGTGAAGGCTCCCTCCCTTGGATGCCTCTAGAGGGAAAGGTTATATTGAGGTTGGCGGGGGTGGGGTGGGGTGGGAGGGTCCCTGCTCCAGCGCCACGGAGAGGGCACAGGGCTTTGTTGAAAGGCACTGGAGCCCTCACCTGGACACTGCGGGGAGCGGGGGTTGGGAGTTAGGGTCAGGAGGGGAGCACTCTTTCCCCCCGGAATGCGCAGAACGGAGAGACGCGGCAGGGATGGAGAGTGATGGAAAAGGCTTTGGTGGGAAACCCTGCTTTGTCGGGACCCCACCCTGCAAGCTCTCCCCGGAATCTGCGAACAGCATTCGTCCGGCTGCAGGCCTCGGAGATCTGACCCGGCTTCCTGGCGCCTCGGCTTCCCTCGCCCGCCTCTGCAGGCTGCAGGAGGCGGGGGGCTTGGGCGCCGGTGCTGACCGCCTCTGGGCCCAGGGAGCCGGCGTGGTCTCTAAGCTCTGTTGCTCAGGGTTAAGGAGGAGCGCCGACCCGGATCGCGGAAGGGAAACTTCCCGAGCCCGGGGCGCGGCGGCTCCCGGGCCGCCGGGGAGCACTGTCTTCTCCGCGGAGGAGACGAATGCACGAGGCTGGGCCCCTCCTGGGCCCGGCCCCTCCCCTCCCCTCCCCTCCCCTTCCCCCTCCCACCCAGTGCCCCAGAGGGGCGGGTGTACGAGAAGGGCCCAAGCGAGATGCAAGAGACCAGCTGGCCGGAGGAGGGCGCCCTTCCCGGAGGTGACCAGGAGTGGCGAACCCGGCAATTGGCTTCGCCCGGCCGCTGCCAGGGCTGCTTCGGAGGGAGGGGAGTGTGGAATCCGGAGCTGGCGTTCCGAGACACTCCTGCCCAGGCGGGGGCGATGACGGCCACTAGTAGGTAGGCGCAGCGCCTGTGCGCCCTCACCTGCTCTGCCCCTGCGGGTCGCAGAACAAAGGGGCTCAACTGGGGAGAGGTGGTTCTGTGTATTGGGAAGAGAAAGGAGTTCGCTGCACACTGGACCGGCTGGGCGAAAGTGCTTACCCCGGCTCCTCCTCCCCGGTATCTGAATCCCGTAGGGGAAACCCACATTTCTCTGCCCCAGATCACCCAGGAGCGTCCTGAGGCGATTTCAGCTTGCCGGGCTCCAGTTTACACGGCCTGGACACTTCTGGGAAGGAAGTCCTGCACTGTGCCTGTGCAGTGGCTCGGGAGAGAGGGGTCACCAAGATTTGGGGTGGAGGTTTGGGAAGAGTGTTTCTTGGACCTGCCTCATTCAGTCTTGGAAAATTCTCCGCGAAGAGTAATGGGTGGGCAGGCCCAGTTAGCGCTAGCCCAAGGGCCCAAACCCAGGCCCTGCGGGTTCTGCTTTTGCAGCAGCTAGTCAGCAGGTGGGTGGAATAGGGGGGCTGGCTCTCTGGTTCAGGCTTCTGCAGCCCTGACTGCGGGGCATGTACCCGCGCGTGTTGGTGTGACTACTCTATTTACTTACCTTCCCTCCCTAGGTCCTGGGCTCAGGGTGGGGGCTGGGGCACTGTAGGGCTCCTTCTCAGACCCAGGCAGTGCAGTTAAGGGCTCTGCCCTGTGCAGGCTGCCCAGCCCCTTCTCCCCAGCCACCTCACCCCCAGCCATAAATTCCATCCCCTCCCCTCTCCAGGTGCAAACTGGAGTTTTTCTTCAGAGATTGTGCTAGTGTTTGCTTTTTAAATGCAGAGAACGTTAGAGCTGGAAGCAACCTGCAAGATCACTGACTGAAGTGCTTCTGAAACTTCTGTTTGTTTAGCAGGAAAACCCTTTTAGAGTAGGAACCGATGAGCACCTCCCTAAAATCCTAATGCCTTGGACAAGATGATGGGCACAGGAGAGCTGCCCTGTTCAGTGTGGGTGATGAGACCCTTCATCGAACAATCCTTCCACACAAGTTCTCTTTAAATAATCTAAGATTGCTCCTTCGCTAAAATCATAGCTGGGCTTTTTGTTTTTTTTCAATAGCCCGGACTGTATGGATCAGCTGCTAGCTGCTTCATAGTCCTCATGCATGCTGCAAGATGGGTTTAAGCTTCTCTTCTTACAGATTAGGAAACTGAGGCTCAGAATTGTAAGGTTTGTTAATGACTGGAGTACTGGCTCCTTCTAGCTTCTGCCTAGCCCAGCCCCATCTCCCTCTTTTTTCCAATGTTCCACCTCTCAGGCTGCAGAGAATCCCTTGGGCAGGGCATGTGGGCAGGAGCAGGCAAGGTACCAGTGATGCCTTAGATTGATCTGGCTACCCAGACTTTTCAGAACATCTGTCTCTCACACGTGAACCTTGCTCCAGTTGCAGAGAGGAATGGTGGGAGAAGAAGGAGGAGCAGTTTGAATGACTTGCTCAGGTTTCTGGGTTATAGGAATCATGACTTCAAAGGCAGACACTGAACAAAGAAGAGACTGCTTAGTTCTGTTAGCTGGGTTTCCTGGGATCCATGTAGGTTTCTAAGCTGGCTTACCACCGTGCCACCTCTGCTACATCCCACTGAAATTCATTAATTCATGCACCCAACAGATGTTTACTGTATGCTGACCATGCCCCAAGTTCTAAGCATTGGGAGAATGGTCATGAACATGGCAGGGGAATCCCTTTTTTTTACCTGTGTTTACAGCTTAGTGGAAAATTAATACTTCACTTGGCAGAAGGGAGAGGCTCTGTGGCAGACCCTAATTGAACTCTCACCATGTGCCAACACTATGCCATGTGCTTTGCTCTTCCTGTCTCATTCAATCCTTACAGCCCTGAGAGGTCAAATTAGCCCTCATTTGCATATGAGGAAACTGAAGCTCAGGCCAGGTGACTTGTCCAAGACCACCCACCCAGTCAGTAAGTGGCCGGCAGAGATTTAGACACAGCACTGTCTGACTCTGTGCTCTGCTGTCTCCTAGTGAGAATGGATTTCAGTCTCTCAGGCTCCAGCCATGTGGACAGTTGCAGTGTATCCAGTTCCCTCTCGGTATTTTACTCCTTTCCAAACCCTCATTGAGTTAGAATTATCCAGTGTGTTTGTCTGCACAAATGGGAGAGGCAGCTTTCCTGAAAGCCTTCATCAATATCAAGAGGCCCAAAGGGCATCTGTGTGGGCAATGCAAATCTGAAAAGAGAAAGACCTATAACTGTGCCCCTCATCCCAGTGGGGTGAGGGGTTGGGCATGTTCCTGAAAAGATGAATGTCAATCCAGGTGGGAATGTGTTGACACCTGCTAGCCCCCAAGTGAACTGATGTCCCCAACAGGAAGTTCTCTGGGAAAGGGTGATTCCTTAGGGTATAAAGGGATGCTTCAGAGAAGAGAGAGAACTTGAGCTAGACCTTCAAGGATGGGCTTCAATAAGGAGGGAAATGGGCCAGGAAGGAGACCTGTGAGAGCAAAGAGCTGGAGGCAGGCCTGTGCATGGTATGACCAGCTCAACTCAAGGCTGTCTCCCCAGAGTCTAGTTGAGGACTGGGACAAAGAAGAGTCATATTACCAATAAATGCCATTTATTGCAAACCTATTAGATGTTCTTCATGCATTAAATGCTCTCAACAGTCTCTGAGGCTGTATCATTAGCCATGTTTTGCAAATACGCACAAGAAGCCCAGGATATTTCTCTCTCCTTTCTTTTCTTTCTTAAATAATGAACAAGGCTCAGGATCTTTTTGAATTGGAAGAACTGGGAGTTTCAAACCCAGGTCTGAAGCAACCCAGAGACACTGCTGCCCTCAGAGAAGAGGAAAAACTGCTTTTCATCACTGGAAGGAGGAATGTGGCAGCCTCTACCACTGATGAGAGGATGCAAAGCCTTTCATATTAAATGGTAAATGTCAGTGGTGGTGAAACGCATGACATCCCTTCCTAAGAGGTTTCTGTCTTTAGGGTGAAGTTCCTGGAAAGACACCAAGGGATGAGATCCTGGACCCCACCTTTACACTTTTTGTGGGTTCAGTGGCAGAGGGGGTCCATGGTCACCAAGACCAACTACCCAAGATTCAAAGGATGGAGCGAATACATGCAGCGTGTCTGGAGCTGGAGGTGTGCAGAGCAGCAGCCCAAAGGAGCAGGAAACAACATCGTGACATACAGAAAAGGAATCTGGTGTTTGGCTTATCCATCTGCCATTCCTACATCTCCTTGCAACACACCAGATTTGCTTTGGGGAATTATGCAGCCCCCTCCCGCACTTGCATGCCATCTTGGTAAATGGCACCCCGAAGATGAGCCCATCAGACCCACTTCCCCTGGAATCTGAATATTGAGCACAGGAATATTGAGAACCACTGATTAGTCTCCTTTTTTACTGGGAGTCCCCAAGAGACTGTTCTTCTCTAGCATCCCAAGGCTAATAATGACTGGACCTACTGCCTATGGTGTTGACAGGATGGAATGAGTCATTACAAGCAAAGCTCTTAGCTCAGTCCTGTGGGCTCTGATGATCGTTACCAGTATTAACCATGGTTTTGCCAGCGCTGCTCTAGCTCCAGTAACGTGGGTCCTCCCGATACCTGATTCTCCAGCTTGTCCTTGTATTCCATGAACTTCCCCGTGATGCTCCACCAATTACTTTTGTTGGCTTCAGCTGTCCTGAGATGATTTCTGCTGCATGTAAGAAAAGGACCTCACTTGGTACCCTTCCTATGCTTGATGAGCCTTAGAGTTGCCATTAGCCACTCTTGGTAACACCTGGAGGATAGTTCATGGAGGACCAGTCCCACCAACAGCTCCCTGACTATCCCTGGAAGCCCAAGACATTGCTGCCCTCCCCTTCCCCCACGCTGAGTGCGGTCCAAGACCCAAGCTGTTTCTCCCAGTGAAATGCAGGGTGTCACTGTGAACCTCCCAGCTGTATCCTAGTAGACTGGAAGCTCCATGGTTGCAGGGACCCCATCTGGTTCTGCTCACTATTGCATATTACCCACAAAACACCATGGCAGATGCTCTATAAAGTTTGATTGTTTGGAGAATAAACCATCTTTGACCTTTAGACATGTGCATCCTGGTTTAGAAGAGGGTTGAGTATATAGATTTCTACCAAAAAAAGTATGAAAAGGAATTTAAGCTGGATGCACAGGCGAACATCCAGTTGGCAAAGTTCTGCTTCTAGAACTACATTGAAGACTCAGATAATCAAAGTGGTGGAGACTCTGACTCCAGGCATCCTGACTCTGTATCTGCTGGTAGGACTTGAGAGTCGACAAAATGCTCCCACACCCATTGTTCCATTTAGTCCTCACATCAGACGTGAAGGCAGCCACTCTGGTACCCACTGAGCAGACCAGTGAAACTGAGGTCAGGGAGGTGAAAAGATGGTGGTAGGAAGTGGGTGGACTGGAGTCCGGGTTTGGTGGCTGCAAGCCCAGCTCTCTTTGCCTCCTCCACCAGTCGTGCTGCCTCCTTAAGCCCACAGGGGTCTGGAAGGAGACAGGCCAGCACCCCATGAGCTCACAGGCCAGCAAACTTTGACCAAAAGCTCTTGTGGTGAACGGGGTGCTGTTTTAGCCCCTTTGCTGATGTGACCCCCTCCCTCCTTCACTGCCGTCCAGATGGGTGTCACATCTCCAGCCCACAGGCAAGGATGCTGTGCCTAGAGTTGCACAGAGTTGCACAGAGTGGAGACCGGAGCCCACCATCTCTCTTCCCTGCAGACTTGGCCTGCTCAGAGGTTTCTGGCCTTAGCTTCACCTCCTCTCCCCATTTCCGCCTTTTCTTGTCTCAGAGACCAGACATCTGCCCTCAGCCAGGAGGCCCCGGCTCCCCATAAATGCCCTACAAGTCTGCTCACCCACTGCCCACCCTCCACAACTCCCCCGTCCCCACTGACTCAGGTGTCCCTAAGAGTGCTGGCAGCTGCAGAGTGGCCCGCTCAGTTACAATGACCCTGCTGGGGCTGGAGGTGGCCATGGGTTAGTCTCCCTAATGAACCGATAACTCTTGATGGGGGACATCCCTGCACCCCTGGCCTGGCACAGGGCCTGGCTCTGAGCACATCCTCAAGGTGTGAACGTTGAATGAATGAGAATGAGTGAGCCTGAGTGTGGTCTAGACACTAGGCCCAGGTCTGTTCCCTGGCCTGGTCGGTCACCTCTGCAAGGCCTTCCTGGTGCGACAGTGTGCCCACTGCCCGGCTCTGCTCACCATCACTCACACTGGCTTCATGGCTGGCCTCTGGGGGATGAGCCAAAAGTAGAGGCATGGTGGTGGGAGGACCAAAGGGCTTTCTGTGCCTCTGGGCTCTTCCTGTGGTGGGGGCCGCCCTTGACTGGTAATGGGAGGGAGAGCCGTCTGGGGAAGAAAGGAAGACGGGGAGGGAGGAAGCACACCGAGCAGCTGCTATGTGCCAAGGCCCACGCCAGTCTTGTTCACACTGTGTCATACTGAATCTTCCCAGAAATCTTGGGAGATAATATTCTCCCCGTTTTACAGCTGGGAAGCGAGGCTTAAAGAGACTATGATTTGCCCAACAGAGCTGGAGTCACACCCAGGCACTGATTTGCGCATCTCTTCTCAGCTCTGAGTCGGTCCTCTTGTCAGCTTGACATTGACTTTGGTGGGAGTATTCACGCCATGGAAAGCAGCAAGCACTGCAGATCAGGGTTCCCCCCAGTCCAGAGCTGGTTGTTGACCATTGACCAGCTTCCCACTGGGGTGCCCATCCTTCCTCAATCACCATCCCCATGGAACAGCTGCCTAGTGTTAACTTGCTTTGGGTCCTTCTGAACTGGGTCCACACCCCAGCACAGCCACTTTCTAGCAGTGTATAGGGCAAGTCACTACATCTTTGAGTCATGGTTTGTCATCTTTTAAGGGTAGAGGATGTTGTGAGGGTAAATGGGATCCTCTGTGAAAGCACTTGGCTTGTAATGGGCCCTCAGCCGTCAGCTCCTCCCTTCTCCTGCCCCCCAGGATGGGGTCAGCTGGCCATGGGGTCTCTGAGCGGCCAAGTGGGCTCCCACCCTCTTCTCCATCCCCTGTGGAGCCAAGTCAGGGGTTTCGGTCACATTAACCGTCAGCTGCTCATTCCGGTCTGGCAGAGACCCTGAGTTTGAGGCTGTTGGCAACCCCACGCAGCACGAACTCATTTGAGAACAATAAAAGATCATATATAATAAATCGCCCACAGGGATACAGAGAATAAATCCTTTTGGGTTAAGGGAGTTGGCCAAGGAAGGCTCTGAGGCATCGAGACAACCTTGCCATGTGAGCAGGGTGTCCTGGAGGGGAATGGCGTGCAGAGGCCTGGGGAGGGAATCACAATGCCGTCTGGGTGGGTAGGGACTGGGAGGTGGTCAGACTGCCAGCCTCACCTGAGTATATAACGGGCTTGTGGAGAACTGGGAATGAGGTTGGCGGTGTTGGGCGAGGCCTGCGTGCCAGAGCGAGGGGTCTAGAGCCCAGGGACAGTGAGGAGCCGGTACAGAGAGAGCGGCCACCTTCCCTGAGCAGTGCTCCAGGAAGATTAATTTGGCTTTTCTGGGCCACCTGAAGGTGGAAACTCTTAGAGCCACCATGGGATTCTCAGTGATTGCTCTGGGGTGCCTGAAGAGACAATGGTCTAAAGGCAGAAATGCTGCCTTCTGGAGACTGCCCACCTCTCCCAGGGGATCCAGACCTAGCAAGGAGGGGAAACCAGGCCCTGCCCAGATCACAAGGCCTGGAATGGGACTGAACCAGAGCCATGAACCCAGATCCCCAGGGGGCCTGAGGTCTGGGTCCTGACCAGGGCTCACATCACATCCCCAGCACTTACCAGCGTGTGAACTCATATAATCTCTTGGTGGCTGCAAGCCTTGATTTCTCCAGCTGAACATGTGTCTCATCAGGGTGGCCTCCCGGGTGGGGAGGGTCCACATACACGGTGACAGCACACGGGCATATGAAAGTGGCTGCTGCTGCTGCAGTGATGTTGACTCCCACCATGTGGTGGAACACCCCCAGGTGTGAAGGGGAAGAAGTATTTCCAAGCCCAAAACCCAGACAAGGGGGACGCTGTTGGTTTCCCGCATCAAGATCCAAATGAGTCCTTAGGCTGGGATTGCGGAGCCTCAGAGCCAGAAAGGAGCTGAGACATGATCCACACTATCGCCTTCCCCCATGTCAAAGCTCAGGAAACTGAGGCCGGAGAGAGGGAGACTCTCCTGCCAGCACACACACTGTGCATGATGCTGGGGACGGGCCTCCCCCTCAGAGTCCTGGGAGCCATCACCCTGAGAGCCTTGCATGGCGGAGCATCAGGGTCCCCAAACTCGGGTGGGGGTCTCGGCATCACTCCAGTGGGGAGTGACCCCGAGCCTCATCAATCACGGGAGCAGCTTGGGAGTCGCCAGGGAGAGTAGCAGCTGAACCATTGGGGTTTTTGTCCCTCTGCCAAGTGTTCCCTTTGCTCTTTTGTTTCTCTTTCTGCAGTGGCCCTTGTGCTCCTCCAATGGGGCTGTTTGTCACCAATTGCTGGCGCCTCCATTATCTCCCCAGCACCATCTCTTCCTTCTCTCTCCCTGCCGCTGCCCTAGAGGAAGGCGTCCATCACGGCTGCCCTGGCACAGTGCTGGCCTGGGTGGGGGAGGGTTGGCAAGGGGCTCAGATGCCCTGGCAGAGCAAAGACAGGCTGGTGTGGCCAGAGGGTGGATGGCAGCCACACGCAGAGCCAGTGCTCGCTGTCCGAGTGCGTGCGTGCAGACTCTTTTGTCAAGTGGGTATTCAGGCCGTGCAATAGCCCAAGGCCAGGTGCCTGGTTCTACAGAAGCAGCTGATAAGTTGTTAATTGTCACCGGGCACCTCATGTCCCAGGCAGGGGCTGAGGGAGTGAGGTGGCAAAGGCGGACACATCACAGAGACTTCTTTGTTCACTCCGGCAGCAGAGAAGTGGGCTGCATTTCAGTTTGGAGGGGAAGAGGCATTGGAAGGCGAATTCCTAAGGCCCATCGCCTGGCTTAGGAGCCTGGTAGGAGGAAAAAGGCAAGCCCCAGTTGGGAAGGATGTGGGCTGCCTGGTGGGGAAGAGTCAGTGGTTCCTGGCATAGTCTGAGTTGCAGAGAGAGCAATTTCTTGTTGCAGGAAGCACTATAGTTCGTTCATCTGTTCATTCACTGACTTGCTTGCTTGTCAGGAAATATTAACTGGGTGCATCTTGGGGAGCAGACACTGTGCTGCTCCAGAAATCTGAAGGAGAATGAGTAGGCAAGTTCTCACCCTCACGGAGCTTACCTTCGAGGGCTGTGCTGTCCAATATGTGGCCATGGATGATGCCTGATACTTACACTGAAACCAAACAAGGTGTCTTAGATTTTATTTAACTGAATTAAACATAATTCAATTTTCCATTCACACCAGCCCTTTCAAGCGCTCAATAGACACATGTGGCTAGTGGCTCCTGTATCAACTAGCACTGATGGACATGGGTCATTTCCATCATTGCAGAAGGTTCTGTTGGACAGTGTGGCTCTAGGGCAAGGATACTCTGGGGGGACCTGCCCACTGGCAATAAATAGCAAGGGGTCACGGAGAGGTTGGACCGTTCCCTGTCCCTTCCCACCTGTCCTAGTTGTGCCAAGGAGAAAGCCTCAGGCTGATGAAATCACGACTTTAAGGCCCTCTGTTGCTTGCTAACCTCTCTTGCCAACAAAAACATAGGTCTGGGCAATAAGCCTTCAGCGAGCCGGAGGGAGCAGGACTTTTAATAACGGTGTCTTGTTTTCATTGTAATTCTTTTCCAGTCACCTCTGTTTAAGGCAAGTGAGAGTGGTTTGCCATTTGGGGCTGTGATTTAAATTCTCTCTCTTTTTTTAAAATGGCTTATTTAAGTAAAGAATGAGTTGAGTTAAAGAAAAATGTTAAGCACATAGTAGAGCAGGTGGCACAGAGATATGGCCAATCTGTGAAGGTGGCTGGCGTGAATGCCTGCCGTTGAGAAACCCCAGTTCAGAGGGAACAACACAGTCTTTCAGAGGCCGACAGCAGGCTTTGAGGTTCAGCACTATGAAACTGTGACTGTGATGGGTTCCTTTACTCCACATCAATCAGGTTTCCCCAGGAAACACCTAGCTCAACCAGGGAGCCCGAGGGCCTACTGAGGGGCGGAGTTTAGGGAAGGCAGCAGGGGATGGGACAGACCCCTGGGGCTAGGACCAGTGGGGAACCATTAGCATCCAAAGACGGGAAAGAGGACCTAGACAGAGGACTGTGCAGATGGGGCTGCCTGACAAGGACAGCCTGGGTAGAGGGATGCAGCCAACTTTTGGGGAGCTGGCAGGAAGCTGGAGGAAGAAATGCCCTAGCTACAACCTCCTCCTGCCTTTGAGTCTCTCGCTGGTGCTGCCCATTGACTGAACCCACGTGAAAGCCTGTACAGGTTGGCCTCCTGGGCATGGAGCAGCTGGAGAGAGGAGGCGAGTGAGCTGGGGAGCAACAGCAGAGATCTAGCACCATTCTGCTAAACCTCAGTTTTCCCAGTTTATAAAATGGGAATCATGCTACCCACCCAGCAGAGTTGCTGTAATGAGGAAATGAGGCAATGTGCAGGGCTAATAATTGGCCACTATTTACATTAATAATAGTGGTAATAAAATGCCAGCCTTGTGCCCAGTCCTGTGCTGGATGCTAGATTTTCCTGAGCCAGAAAGCAACGTATGAGTGTGGGGCTTTAGGGAGGCGGAACTGGCTTTTCTGGAGCTCCTGAATTTAAAGGGGCAGGTAACTGGGAGAACACTGCAGCTTGCAGAGAGGAAACGCCTGCTCCCTCTGCTGCTGGTACTGACCTTTGTGATGTGCCATCTCTGCTCTAGATTCTTGAGTGTGCCTACACCTCCCCTATACCCTGGTCCCTCTCCCTGGTTGATTACTCCCCACCAGGGCACACCAGTACGTCCTTTCCCAGTCTGTTTTCCACCCTATTTCCCACAGAGAGGTTCTTTCTCTTTAGGTCCATTTAGGTCACCTTTCGGGGCATCCCCAGTGGCTCTTACCTGTGCAGCCCGGTCCACATCAGTCACGGATGGTCTCAAAGCTCCGTCCTTCTAAGTGGTAAGGCAGGTAGGTGTTCAAGGGTCTGCTTCTCCTGCCGGAGGCCGCATCTACCCTTGCAGGTCGGGGAGAAGGGCGGACACAGTAAGTTAGCCCTGAGGCCCACCGGATCTTTAGCCTCCAATTGAAAGCTGAAAGTGCCATTGCCACGTTTAGAGGAACGTTCTCAGTGGGGATAGCTGGAGGTCAGGGAGTAGCTGGCTTCTAAATGGACATACTATTTCTTGGAAAAATTTCTACCGGCAGTGCCCCCTCAGCCCCCAGCTTCTCAGTTGGCTGAGGTGACTTTCCTTATGCCCTCTGTTTTCCTCCGTGCGGCCCTTTTTTCCGTCCACCTTGGCAGTTCAAATTGACTTTGATGAGGACTCATTTTCCAGTTGAAATGCATAGGACGCTTACACATTCAGCGCTTTGCTGAAATTGCCGTGACAAATACCAGTGGCAATTTCTTCCCTGGCTCATTCTCGAAAGTACTCCGGGCAAGACAGAGCGCCCCTGCTCCTTGCCAATATGCCACCAACGTCTTTCGACACCGCCACCTTCTGCCAGCCCTGCTATCCGCCCTGCCCCACCCCATGCAGGTCGATCTCAGCGCTGTCTACTGGCTCAGTGGCAGTGTGACCCTTTGGGGGGATGGGTTGTTCATGGGGATAAATATTCCTTAGGAAAACTCCATCAACAACCTCCTTGGACCTCGGTTTCCAAGTTGGCCTGGGTGACATTCCTTTCTTCGGTCCCCTTGCTGTGTCCCTGAGGGCTCAGAGTGGCTATGATGAGGACTCACTTTCCAGCTGCATTCAGGGCCGTGTCCTGCAGGTTTGTTCTCCCTCCGTTGTGGGCTCCTGTCAGAGCATGGGCTGCCCCTCTGGAACCTTGGGCAGGCGCCTGGGCCTCAGGGGTAGTTTTTATCACCTGCAAGTCTCAGATCCCCAGGTGGTAGGAGTGCTGCCTTCCAGTTGCCCGGTTCTGAACCACTCCCTGTCCCATCTGGGCGCACTGCAGAGATGGCCAAACATCAGTCACCCCCTTCACGACTTTTGTTTTATCTATATCCCATCCATGCTGTTATTTACATACATTTTCTTAAGATCAAATTTAAATGGATTCCCTCTTTTTAAATGTGTTTTGCGCAAAGGTGTATTGTATAGGTTTGTTATCCTGAATATATATTTTGTTCTTAATTCCTATTAAAGTAAACATGTGACTATTGAAGTTTTAGGCAAGCTTGCCCGTACCACCCAGCATCATCCTGTGAGCCACAGTGGAAAATACCCTCTTGGTAGAGAGGGCCTTGGAGTTATGAGCCCCAGGTTCTGATTCCAACTCCTCCATTAACTTGCTATATGACCAGCTTACCCCCGTCCCCCAAGCCTTAGGTCCATGAAACAAAGGGGGCGAGTCTGAGGGATCCAGTTCTAAGATACCTTCATGGATAATAAGTTTGGGAAGGAAAGTCCCATCTATGTCCAAAATATTTCCTTGAAGACATATTTGATGCCCCCTAATTCCCACCTTTGGGGTGAAGCATATGGCCTCCAGCCAACTGTGCTAAGGGCAGTGGTGTCAGTGATGAGGGACCCTCCAATGGCCGCTCATTTTACTTGGCCTCATTTCACTGTCATTCGGTAGTTTCCTGAGTACCTGCTCTGGGTTGGGCCCTGTGCTGCCGCTGAGCTGCAGGGGTAACTAAGACCCCAGTGCCTGTCCTCAGGGAGTTCGGTCTCCTGGGGCAGATAGGCAGGCAAACAAATAAATTATGGTATAATATTGGAAATTCTAAAATTGAAATAGCTACATAGTCCTTGGGGTAATGCAGAAGAGGAAAAAACTCATCTGCCCTGGGTGTCGGAGGAAGTTATCCATCACTAGAAGTGGTGACACATGGCTGGGTCTTGAATGATGCATAAGAGTTGGTCAGGCTAAGATGAGAATCATGGGATTTTCGGAGGAGGCAACAGTGAGGACAAAGACTCAAGCCAGAAAGGGTCGGGGCATCTGGGGGAGTCTGGGAGCCAGGGGTGAAGGGTGTGTGTTGCAGGGAAGAAGGGAAGCTGGAGGTGACACAGGGGGCAGATCAAATGCGTTTGCTGGAGGTGGGTTAGTCTTGCAATTCGATTTCCCAGGTCTGGATCCCCAGGCTCACTGGTACTCACAGCAGCCTGGACCCTGCTGGCCCCACCCTGGGAAACAAGAGGCCCCCCTCATCCACTGAAGAGGCCTGGTGTGGACAGGGGAACCTGCTGTTGGGGGAGGAGTGGGGCGGGACTTCCTGGCTGGAAGCAGAGATGAGTTTTATCCAGGTTGGTCTCTTTAAAAGATGTTCCATCCTATTAACCTGGGCTCTGTGGCTGGAACAGCCAGCTCGTTACAAAGGGGCCTCTCTTGGCTATGTGGTTCCAGTGAAAGATTCCTGGACTTGAAGTTAAAAGAGGTCTGTAGCCAGGTCCAGGCCGACTGCCTGAGCCACCTGGGCTTCACCTGCAAAGTGGTAACAATAGCAAACGTTTATTGAACACTTGCTGTGTGTGCACAGGCACTGTGACAAGCTCCTGTTTGTGCAAACTACTCATTTCACCATCTTCACAACTCCCCAGGAGTATCCCCATTTGATAGCAAAAGGAACTGAAGCACAGAGAGGTTAAGCACTTGCTCAGGATCACACAGCTATTAAGTGGCTGGGCTGAGTTTTGAACCCAGGATGTCTCACATTTTAAATGCATTCTCTGTTCTCTGCCTTCTTCCTTTTCTGTCAGAGAGCCCTGTCAACTTGACCTTTAATGATTCTGGGCTCTGCGGACCTCCCATATTGATCCCACATGTCTCTCCAGTTCTCAGGGGCTCTAGTAGCCAAAGCTGGCCCTGGGCCCACAACCAAGCCACTGTGAAGGCCACAGGCCCGGCCTCTCCCTGCCCTGGCATCACTGGGTGGCAGCTTGGTTCTGCTCTGTTGTCTCTAGTCTCATTACTATTATTATTCCTTTCCAGCATGCTGCTAAAAGTCTCCCACAGAGAGCACACAACCCTGCTCTTTAAATTTTAAAGGCTTTACTTAAACAATGTTATTTCCCTGGGAAAGGAGACAGAAGAGGCATATATGATGGTTATGATAAGTGCAGCATGTGGGTCTCAGTGGATGAATGCGGGGCTTGGTGGGTGTGGAGGTGACCAGGGAGATAGATCTGTGGTGATGAGAGGGTCTCCAGCTGGTCTCCCCTCCCTCCCATCCCTCAGAAAGTGTGGCCTCAGAGGAACCTTATTGTGCAGTGTTCTGGGAAGAGGAGGATGGATGCCCCTCCCTGGGGAACCTCCAGGGAGATGTACAACTGGACAAAAAGCCCCATTCTCCTGCCACACAGGACCTCCACACCAAAGACATGGTGGACCTACCTGCCTCAGGACTTTTGCACATGCCATTCCCCCTGCTGGAACACACCTCCTTCTTTTGGACAAACTCCTATTCATCACTTGTGCTTCACCTTAGACATTTGTTCATTCATTCCACAAGTATTTTCTGTGTGCCAACCATGTTCACAGCACTATGTGCCACAAAAGCCATTTTTGAATCATCTTCATGTCCCCTGCATCTGGCACAGGTCCTGGTGCAGAGCAGAGCAGGAAGTCTTTATGGAACTAATAAAAGCCTGTGCAGATGCCGTGGGGTCTGGAGAAAGGATACGGTTGCCCTCCAGGAGATTATAACCTCATTGGAATTCATACCAAAGACACTGTGAACTTTGAAAGAGCTGATTAGGCCAGCAGAGCTATGTAAATCCATTCAGGGAAGAAAGGGAGAATTCATTCCTTCCCTCATTCATCCATCCATACACCTGACACTATTTTCTAGGTAATGTGCTAGGCATTGTTCCAGGCAGTGGCGTATAGATAAAGATAAAACCTGCCTTCCTGGAGCTCACCTTCTAGATTACATGACTAGACGGGTGAGTATCAGTTATCACGGAAGGGCGGGAAGTGGTCACTGCAGTAAAGAGTAAGGTCTGGTAGGAGTGGTGGCAAAGTGCAGAGGTGCAGGGTCAGAAAGGGGCCCTTTTATTGAACATCTACTGTGTCCCAGGCTCTGGGGCTGCACAAAGTACAGAAGCAAGATCACCAGCTGCAACCAGTGTTAGGATGGCGAGACCAGGAGAGGCGCACAATCAA
The DNA here is from genome assembly GCF_040802235.1 of Manis javanica. Taxonomy (NCBI): domain Eukaryota; kingdom Metazoa; phylum Chordata; class Mammalia; order Pholidota; family Manidae; genus Manis; species Manis javanica. The sequence continues at coordinate 13,093,802 of NC_133159.1, forward strand.
GGAGGTCCCCAGGGAAGTTCTGAGGGATGAGCTGGGCTTTGGAGAATGGGCGGGTTCAGGCAGGATTTGACAGACTCACAGTTTTCAAACTGTGCTCCTTGGAACCCTAGTTTCCCGTGGAGGTACCCCTGGACACCACTTTGGGAAGCCAGAATGCAGGTCAAAGTGATAGTTGAGGGGGCCCGTGTCCCCAGGTCAAGCCAGGAGACCTGCTATGTCTGCTTTATAGGCTGGGTTTCTACTTAAGCTTCACTTTGAATGAAGGAATTTGCAAATGAGTGATTTGGGTGATGGGGAGGAAGTCTGTCATCAGGGCTGGGGGAGGTTCTGGAGCTTTCTGTTTAGGTTCAACCTTACTTTCACTTGATATGTAGGGAAACTGAGGCCCACACAGGAGTCTGGGACTTGTCTCAGGTCACCAGCAGGAGGGGGCCGTATCTGGGACAAAAATCTCAATTTCTGCTTCTTTCCAAGCTGTAAGGGAGGAAGGCCACCCTGACCCTGGACAGGAAGCTTGGGGGATCTTACCCCCAACTTGTACCCATCCCGTCCCACAGCCCAGCCTCAGAGCACCTTTGTATAAGCTTTCTCCTTTGCCAGCCCAACTGGTCTGCCACACTCTCATGGGAGCCTGGAATTAGATGAAATATTTTATGATCCCACGCTTCGTTATGTTTTATTAAAAGCGCCCGTACTGGCTTCTGCTGGCACATCTGCCTGGCCCAGTCCTGGGGCCTCCTCTCCCTCTCTACCCCCACCTCTCCCTACCAGCGGAGGCAGACAGCCGCCATCCCACCCTCCAACCCCATCCCTCACAGAGCAGGGCCCCAGCAGGGCTGTCAGGTGTCGAGGAGATAAAGGGGAAGCCTGCAGGTGAGGACAGATCTGGGGATTTAGAATGATAATCCTGTGTGTCCACATCCCTAACCCCATCTGGTCCTGCAGCTACTCCAGAAGGGATGGGTTCAGAGAGACAGAGGGGCAAGTCCAAAGAGCACAGCACATGAGATGCACTAGTCCTGCGTTCTTGGCCCTCGCAGGTGCTCTGTGCACATCCAAGATCAGGCTGACATCCCTCCCCAGGCGGGTGGTGGTATACCCACCAGTGACCACGGGGAATGCCTTGCTGTCAGCAGGCTGTCAGTTTCAATATGGAAGCCAGGAGGGAAGCCCTGGCATCCGCACATTTCTGGGGAGAACCAGCCCTCCTCTTCCCTCCTGGCGGGAGGTGCTGTGCCATATCAGGGGCCAGGTGGAGTGCTTCGATGTGGCCCACCTGGGTCTGAATGGCCGCTGAGTCACCCGCTAGATGTATCACCTGGGGCAAGGCGTGTAACCGCTCTGAGCCTCAGTTTCTCACCTGTAAAATGGGAGTGATGATGTCTATCCTATTGGGGGGGATCACGTAAGGCATCTGACACCTAGTAGGCATTTAATACAGGGGAGCAGTGGTTTTAATGGGATCCCGCACTAAAGGAGAGAAGACATTTAATCAGATCTTCATGTGAAGGAAGAGGGAAGTGATAATCTTGCTTATTATCATCATTATTATGAGCTAATATTAATATAGAACTTGTTCATCATTTATCAAATACTTATTGATCTCCTACTACGTGATGGAGAGGAAATGGCACTAAACAAGACAGTCAAGATCTTTGGCCTCATGGGGCTGACATTCGGGTGGATGAGACAGAAATCAACAGATAAATAATCCAACTCTGGGTGGTGCCATACTGAGAATGCAGCACAGACATGGGCTAGTGAGGACCTTGGGGGCAGGACAGCTTCTCTAGATTGGGTGGTCAAGGGAGGCTTCTTGGAGGAGGTGGCTTTTGAGCTGAAAGGGACAGAGGAGAAAAGAATAGTAGAAGTCTGGTTTGGCTCCAGCATGTGTCTCCTGGCCAAGCTGTGTGGTTGGAGCTGACTACTTCTGGTGGAGTCTGCACCCTGCTGTCACCATTGGGTGTCGGCCACCTGTGGTTCCCTGACAGCAGGGCGGCAGACCCACCTGGCCCATGACAGCACCCACTTCTGTCTTGGGGCAAAGGCCCAAGGAAGCAGGAGGCCAGGGGCTATGCTGGGCACATTCTTGACCTGTTCTCATTTAATTCTTGCTGATCTCTAGGAATGGGGGTCCTGTAACTCAGGACCCCTGTTTTGTAAGGAGCCTGACCCTCAGATGAAGATCTCATAGCTGGTTGGAAGAGGAGTTGGCTTGAGCTGAGGTCTGGCTGACCCCACCCTTCTGAGTTAGGCACTGCCTCTTGCTGGCTGGCCCTCTGTGTCCGGGTGTCTAGCAGGAGGACTAGGGAGGAAAAGCCCACTCTTACCTTCTCCTGTTCCACCTCGGACCCCACAGTGCTCTGGGCTGGGCCTGAGCCTTGAGCAAGTGAGGGTGAGCAGGCCGGGAGCACGGAGCCCACAGTGTTGATGGCCCTGGAAGCTGGCAGGTGTCAGGAGGCAGAAAGGTATTAATTAGCAGTTATTCCCTGGCACTGAGGAGATGGATAGAGATTAAGGTGGCGGCCAGCGCATCCGTTTTGTAGCAGCCGAGAAGCAACAATAAATCAGTGCTACGAGTCGATACTGTAAGAGGGAGATATGTTTTAATCTTATTAGCAAGGCAGGAGAATTTCTCCCTTGCGGGGCCTGGGTCAGGAAGTGGGAAGTGAAGTGACAGAGGCTTGGACCACCTGGGAGGGCACCAAGATGGACTTTGACCACAGCTGGGAAAATTTGGGGAAATAGGAGGTGGGAGAGGGTATGAGAGGTGGGGAAGGAGTATTGGGTCAACAGGGGGGACCCCTGCAGTCTTCCCAAGGGTCTCTGCTATAGACTCAGTCCTACTGTGTGCCCCGTGCACTCTCTCCCCATGAGCAGAGGGTCTGGGTTGGACATTGGGCAACTGCTGGGACTTGATGGTACCCTGATGGGCACTGGCCACTCCAGGTAGTCGGCCTAGCCATGCTTCCACCATGGGGAAGGCTCAGCTCTGAGAATGGAGGGTAGGAGGTAGAGGGCAGTGGGTGCAAGGTAAGAGCTGGCACCTGGGTGGATGCATAGAAGAGACTAGAGTGGGATGATGATCAGGGGTGCTGCCCCCCACCTGGCAGCACTGAGTGCATGGTGTTTAGTCCTTCCAAAAGCCATCCCAGGAGTCATTTTGTCCCCACACATGCACAGGAACAGGCACAGGTAAAGGGGCCCTGCTCAGACATCAGAAAGCTAGGATTTGACTGTATCTCTGAACTGCAAAAGCCCGTGTCCTTTCAATGGAGGGCAGCAGCCTTCTGTAGGCGTGCAATGAGGCCTCCCACCACCCATCTGCCTCCAGGACCTGCCCATGTCTGGCTGCCTCTTGCCAGTGAACCCACTCTGATGACAGGGCCAGCCCTGAATATGGCTGGCTGGACCCTGAGCGCCCCTCGGCTCTGGCAACCTCGGTTGGCCAGTGGAGATGTCTTGGACATTTGTCTGGCTTGCGTGGTCCAGGCTTTTGAAGGAAACCGCTTGCCTCCCAGGGGGGGAACCCCAGGGTCCTGACATCCTTGCTTTTCCAACTTGTCCTGGGAGGAAAAAAAGGGGCCCCTTTTTGGATTGAGAAAAGCCCCTCCAGAGAGACTGTGACTGTCAGAGGAAGAGGGCCCAGCCTGGGGACCTCTTGTTCCTATTTGGGGAGTGGGGACAGATTTTGTTTTGCTTTTCTTCTCCATGTGTCCTGGTAACAGAAACCATACTGGGGGCCGAGGGATAAATGTGCAGCCCCAGCTTCTGCACCCAGAGGGAGAGGAAGATGTTGGCCCCTATCTGCACTGTGGTCCCCTATCTGCACCCCACCTAGGAGCATATTGTCATCCAACGTAAGTGGATGTGAGAGTCAGGTCTGCATCCCGGCCCACCTCCTACCAGTTGCGTGACTCTGGGAAGGTTATTTCATCATCTCTCTGAGCCTCCATTTTTTCATCTGTAAATGGGGGCCAACAATTATCTACCACATGTGGTTGTTGTAAGAATCAAATTATGAGATTTAAGTCTTCATTCACTTACAGAAAAGTGCTTTGTAAACTGTAGCTATATTAGATAGTGTTTCAGCACTGTGCCTGTAACAAACACTCCCCCTCCCCCAACAACCAATTTCACTGGCACAAGCTCAATGGAAGTTTGTTTTTAGCGTACATTGCAGGTATCTTTGTAGGCAGGTGCCTTTCCTCCTTCCATCTTATGACTCTTCTATCTTTCAGGGCTTCACAGTCCCCCTTTCCAGCCAGTGGAATAGGAAAGAGAAAGTAGAGAAACATCTGGGAAATGTCATCCATGGTGGGGTGGCATTTGCCTTCCAGAGACAACTCCATGTTATGCAGCAGTGCCAGGGTGTGTGTGTGTGTGTGTGTGTGTGCATTTTGGGTAACCAGCTGCTGTCTCTGCTTCAGTAAATGCTCCATTTACTTCTCTTCCTCACCTTCTTTCATGAAACCAATTATTTGTCTTATTTACCCTGTCTTAGTAATTTCTATAACACAAAATTCTGTAAGCACAGAATTTGTATTTATTAAATATTTGGATTCATGGGTGAATGGAAGGAAGATGGAAGATGGATGCATGTATGGGTAGATGGAAGATGGATGGATGGAGGGAGGGAGGGAGGGGTGGAGGGAGGGATGGAGGATGAATGGGGGGTGGGTAGAGGATGGCTGGATGGATAGATTGGTGGATATAATGATGGTGAACCAAACCACACTCTCCTATGACTAGAGGAACCTGTGTGCATTCCTGCCTTGCTATCAGATTCCTATCACTGACTATGGTACGTGGCAAATCACAGGTTTCTGGTGTTTTTTGAATGGAATTCTAAGAAATCCTTTGTTAAGGTCATTATTTGAACCTGGGCTGAGTCTTGGTGGCCCCAGTCTGCAGGCAGAGGAATGGCTGAGATGACCTGGGTATGTGCCATCTCCTCGCTGAGAACTAACAGCAGGCTCTTGTCCCGTCAGTGGATTCTGGGCCCTGGCTGCCTCTTGGGGCTGTCAGGGAAGGAGCTTTCACAGATGTCTCCAGGGTATCCTTAAATTTGCCCTGCCCACCCTTGAGTGGCTGGTCAGACCCCTGGTGTTTCCTTGCTTTCTCCCTGGTGGATCTGGACCTGTGGGCAGACCCGGAGGCTCTGAGCAGACAGAAGAAGGGTTGAGAGGAGATCACCAAGACAGGGTTAAGTGCATTCTGCTCTTCTTGCCAAACCAGTGGGAATTTGGCTTTAAATTTTGAACCTAAACAGAGTTATATTCATTCTCTCTCCCACTAGATGCAAAGCACTCTTTTGGAGCAATTAAAGAAAAGCATAAATCAGTTCATTTTTAAAAGCTCAGGCTGACTTTGTGGCTAGCTAAAATTAGCGGCTCCATAAAGAAGGAGCAGGGGAAAGAGAAAGCTAGATTTGGCTTCAAGATATCCATTCCCTGAGGCTGGAGGTAATGCCAGGCCTCTGCCCTGCAGCACCTAGATCCCGGGTAGCCAGGGCTCCCAGCCCCAGCTGGCTTCTGCTAACCAGCACACCTTTTCTGGTCCAACCCGTCTCTCAACTCATTCCCAATTCCCTGATATGGTGGGAAGAGAGGGGGTTTACAGAGTGACTGGGCTTGAACACCAATTTCACTGTGCACCTGCTGGGTAGCTCTGGGCAAGTCACTTCACCTCTCTGATTTCCCAATTTCTGCATCAGACAAATGACACTCTCTCACCTTCAGACCTTCCATCTATCACCAACAATCTATGACACAGGTTTTGGACCCACATTTCAGAATATGCAATAATGGCCCTTCCCTCCACGACCCCACCTAAGTTTATAATTGCACATCATCAGCGTACTTGCTATGTGACCACAACTGACTCCTCCATCAGGCCTTTTCTACTTCATACATTGTGAGTGTGCCACCAGTATTTATTTATTGACTGGATGAATTCCCAGTGTGCCACCTTATCTTTTACAGCCTCCTTACCTGTAAAATAAGAATAAGAATCTTTTTCTTTGCAGGTGAGAATTAAGTGCAGTAAATCCTGTATTTGGGGATCTTTATCAATCTCTTACATGCCAGACTTTGGGGATAGAGCCATGAGCGGCATGGGTGTGGTTCACGCTTTCAAAGAGCAACAAGGAGTGGGAGACAATGTAGATTTCAGCACCTAGGAGAGTGCCCTGCCAGTTTCCCTTAACTTGAATGATGGATGAAATGAGGAAGTGAGCAAATGAATGAATGGATGAATGGAAGGAAAATCATCTCCCATCTCTGACTCCCACTCACTCTCACCTGTGGCACTTCGGCTCTGCTTTATCTGGGGCAGGTGACTTTGACGCTGACAGTGAGGCTGTCATCTCAAACTCCCTTTGAGCTGAGAGTCAAGTTCTGGTTCGTTGTAGATGGACAGAGCCTCAGAAGCTTCCAGGGTAGAGCTCCTGCCACCACCCCTTTCCTCCTTGTCAGGTCTTTTCTAGGTCTGGCTCTTATGCCAGCTCAGCCCCCCGGGGAGGGTTAATTACTCACAGGTGCTATCTGCTCATCTCCCAGGCCTCTTATCTGGGACATAAGCATTTAGGCAAACACATTAGGCCAAAGCAATCCAGGCACTTGGGAACCAGAGCCTTTTGACAAACATTTCTGGGTTTCTCCCATGCATAGAGGATGTGCACAGACATTGGCCTTTGCTCCTCAATTCCCCCTGACCCCAAAGGCCTGGCCAGCCCACAGCCCTAGGACCAACCCTCAGGTCCTGAAAATTCCAGGTACCCAAGTCCAGTCCTCTGTTCCAGGGACTTTGTGCAGCAACACTGGGCTCTGGGTTGGTTGCCTCCCCCAGCCTGCGCAGCAAGACAGATGCACTCTGACAGGGCCTCAGTCAATCACTGTGAGGCCGAGAAATCCTACATAGAGTTCCACAGCCATGCCTGGGGGATTAGAGGATTCACTGTGATTTAGGTTGATCAACAGATTTTTCTGCAGGAAAGTGGGGCTGTCACTGTGCACCTGCTTCTCTGTGGCCTGGGCTTCCAACTCTCCTGTGCATCAGCCCATGCACCCCCATCTCCTCCCCGCCCTGGGAACTGGTGTGCTGGGCTCCCCTTACAGGTGAGAACCTGGGCCCCAAAAGTGGCTGCCTTCAGTGAACTGGGGAGAGAAACTCATATTGTCTGGGTGTCTCAGGGTGCAGACTCTGACTTAGGCCTCCCTTACCTGTCTTCCCATAATGCTCACCTCACCCTAAAATGTGGGTGCCATTATTATCCCTAAAGGGGACACTGAGGCTTTGAGGCGTGCAGTCACTCACGAGGTCCCACAGCAGGTTGGTGGCAGTGCCATAGTTCATGTGACTCTGGGAAACTTCAGTCCTTTCTCTGTGTAGCACTGCAAAGCCGGTAGAGGGAAGCCACTTTGGGGGAAATGGAGATATAAAGAGAATTCATAACTATAATATATTTGCATGGATTTCTACCATGTACAAGGGATTTTCACATATTTATCATCTGGTGATTCCTCCACAATCCTTTGAAGTAAACAATATAGGCATTTATTTAACAAATATTTATGTAGTACTTACTGTTCACTGGGCACTCTTCTAAACTCTTTATAAATATTAATGTGCTCAACCTGCATTAAAAACTCCATGAGTTAGACTGTATTATGTTCCCCATTTTATAAATGAGGCTACAGAGGCACAGAGAGGTTAAGTAGGTGACTCAGGGCCACAGAGCTAATGAGCGACGGAGCTGGGGTTCCAGGTGCAGCGGTCTGGCTTCTGGCTCTTAGCCCTTGCTCTGCTACATTTTAGGGGAGGAAAGGTCAGGCTCAGAGCAGGGAGTGACCTGCCCCAGGATGGGCATTGGATAAGTGGCAGGGCTGAGCCTTGAGCAGGGCCGGACTTGGGGCCAGAAGCTGAGAGACACCCCTCGTCCCCCTGCCCTCAGCTCACCAGCATGGAGGGTGCTCTTTGTCTCACAGCCACGGTGGAGGAGATTGGATCTGTTTCAGGGAAGTGGTTATCTGCCCTAGGGTTGGTGCTGAAGAGAACGGGGCCTAAAGTGACAGGCAGGGCTGAGCCTGGATTAATCGAGCTGAAGACTGCCTGAGCCCCACATGTGGGCTACAGAATCAGCGGGCATTAAGACCCTTATCTCACTGCAGAAATATAGTAATCCCTCTCAGGACATGTGGCCTCACTTTCTTCTTTTCCTCAGCGTTGTCCTGTGGCTGGTCTCAGTCGATCCTTACCACAAGCCTGAGAAGTGAGCAGGACCCAGGGTGGCATTACTCGGCCACTTACTTCTCAGGTATTTGGTGCTGGGGACCATATGATGACTACTACTGTTACTATGTGCTTTGCGGGCTCCTGTCAAAGCAGAGCCTGAGACAAGGATTTGGGTGCAGGTAGTTTAGTTGGGAGCAACCCCAGGAAACACCAGAAGAGAGTGGGGGGGAGTGAGACTGAGAAAGGAAGGAAAATAAAACCAGGTGCAGCTGGGATTCCTGAGAGGCAATGTGGACGTAACTCAGCCTTGTCCTCCACAGGGTGCAGAATTGGGGACTTATCCACCAATCCCCATCTCTCACTGATGGAGCGTCTCCTTGGGGCATTACCATTCTAGCCTGCCACATGTGGGCCAAGCATGCCCATGGCAGGGTCTCTCAGGTGGAGAAGAACAGGATGCTAGCCCACCACCCTCCCTCACTCCCCTGGCTGCTGCTTCCGCCACTGTTAACTGAGCAGTTACTTCCCTGAATTATTTCACCTACATCCCCTTCCCACAGACATTACTGTCCTCTTTCTGGAGATGCATAAACTAAGGCACAGTGAGGGCCCCTCACAGGATCTGTGGGATACTAGTCAGACCCACTACTTAATCATTAAACACTTGATAAGTAACCACTATGTGCTCCGTCCTGGCTAGGACCCTAAAGCCCACATTCCTACACACTGACCTCGGTGTCTCCTCTTGTACAAGCTTTGGTCTCTCTTGGGCACAGAAATAATATTTTCTAGATTCTGCAGGATGGTCCCAGTTGCAAGTATTTTTTTATCCCTTTCAATAAAGACAATTTGTGATACATATACCCAAATGCACGCTAATGTTCCAATCTTTGCAAGACTTTTTGCATGAATAAATTCACTCTTCCTTTCCTTCTGGGAAAGTCATATCTAACAAGAAATTCTAGTTTGGGTGGAAGATGTAGTCACTGAACCAGAAAGAGGGGAACCGATCCAGCCTCAGAGCTCCAGGGAGGCCTGCCCGAGCCCCCGTGCCCACAACATCTTGGGGCTCCCTGGGTGACGTGCCTCGCCCACTCTCCTCCCAGCCAGTCTTGTTCTCCGGTGCTTCTTGGACTCCTTTCTGTCATCGCCTTTCACTGCTCTCCGTACCCTCCTGTCAGGAGTGGCCCAGTGTGGCTCCATGGTGTGGCACCACTGTAGGCCCTGGGTTGGAGCCCTTCAGCTGGCTGTGTGGCCTGGGCCAAGTTACCTGGGTGCTCTAGGCCTCAGTTTCCTTATCTGTGAGATGGGGTAAATATGGTAGCAGACACATCAGTGCCCAGCCATACCCACTTCCCAGAGAGCACATGTCTGCTCTCAGTGAATGCAGGGACCTTCTGCCTAGAGACAGCTCCCTGGCCTGGGCATGGGACAGGCCACAAGTCCAGAGAGTGGGTGTCCCCAGAAACAGCCCTCAACCCAGGAGGGACAGGGAGTTGGAGGATGGAGGCTCTGTGATTTTCCCGGTGCATCATCTACACTGGCTCCCAGAGATGCTCCGTGGGGCTGAGCTCCAGTCGCCCACAGTGGTAGTGGTGCCTTCCCTTCCCCACTCCTCATTGGAGTCTCCTCAGGCACCTCCCAAGAAAGCTACCTGCACTTGAATTCTTCCCAGAGTTTACATCCAGGGGAGCCCAGACCAAGCCATCATTGTACCTGTCTTTTGGGGCAGCTGTGGGATTTTGTGATTAAGTAATTATTTGTAAAGCCTAGGGCAGTGCCTGCACGTGCGAGCACCAGCAGAGCAGACACGCCAGCATCGGCACTACGGTTTGTCCACCATGCCACACTGCACACAGTCTTTGTGCCCTTGTTCCCTCTGCTCCCTCTGACTGCTCTGCCTTCCTCCTCCTCCCACCTCTCATGCCAAGACGCCCTTCTGGATGCAGTTCAGAATCCACCTCTTCCTGCCTGACCACCCCCTGCACTGGGCTGGCTTGGGGGTCCCTCCTTTGTGCTCCCACAGGCTCCCCCCCTTCATGGCACTTCACCCAGGATTATAATCCTCTGCTGGCTGTCCCTTCTCCCCGCTCATGCCTGGAGGTCAGAGACCATGTTGCCTAGTCTTCTGGTTCTTTGGGGAAGGAGGGGGAATGTGTGTGTGTCTTGCACATCCCTCTGCTCCCCACAGCCCCTGACACATACCTGCACACACTACGCACCCAGCAGATGGGGAGGGATGATGGTCTAGAGCCCACGGGGGAGCAGGACTAGAAAGCGAAACTCTGGACCCGCAGGTCCTCTCCTCTCCTCACCACCCCCTGGGGTTACCCGGTGGGACAGGATGCTAGAGTTAGTGGGCCTGGAAGAAGGATGAGTCTCCTGGATGATGGAAACTGGCTTTGGGGAGGAAGGGTTAAAGGGCCTTAAGGTTAAGGTCTCATCTGGTGAGGAGGAAGCCAGAGAGAGAGAAAGAAGTTGAAAGTTTTGAGGCCTGCTTGGTTTTGTTTCTATTCATTGTTCTATGATGATGATTGTTTTAATGAGAAGGATGGTGAGACAGTTTTCCCCATCTGTCAATGATGAAAAGAGAGGATACAGGTTGGTTTTAAAGCAAGAAACATTGCAGTCAGACACAAGAAGGAACTTCCCGTTCTCCGGTTGAGCAGAGTTGGCCATCCTCACGTTCTCAGCAAGCAGGCAGCATAATGACAGACTCAGGGAAAAGAGCGCATGGAGCACAGAGCTGTGGGGAGAGAGTGAAGACCTGAGAAGTGAGAGGAGAAGGGGAGAAGCCGGTGCCCAGAGGAAGGGGGAGCTGGGATCTCCAGCAGCTGCTGTGGCCAGACAGAGCACATGAGAGGGAGGCACAATTCCCTGCTCTGCTACCAACTGGCTGGATGACTTTAGGCAAGTCACTTCACCTCTCTGGGCCTCAGTTTCTTTACCTGTAAAATGGGGATACAGCCTTGGCCAGCTTCGCCAGCTGTTTCCTAAGTTATTGGGTGGGATATGCTTTGCACAATTTAAAGCACAGTTCTGATGAAAATTGAACAAAACAATCAACATGGTGAGGAGGAGAGAAGCAGAGGAGAACCAAGTACATGCTTCTCATTCTGCTGCAAACCATGTCTGGTGACAAGGGATGCCATGTAATGAGCAGCTACTCTATGCCTAGTGCTTCGCCTAGAAGGACTCTTTCAACCCCCATTGGCTCAATTTTACAAATGAGAATACACAGGCCCAGAGAGGTCAATTAACTTATCTAGACTCACACAGCAGCAATTGGTACAGTGAGAATTAGAACTCAGCCTTCTCTGAGTCAAAGCCCTGGCTTGTTCCCCTTTGCAATCTTCTCAGAGCTGGGATGGTCAGATGTTCTAGGGTCATCTGATGACCTGATCACCCTTCTTCCTCTGCCTCAAATAAAAGATAAGAGCTCAAGACCCAGGAAATTTCCCAAACCCTTAGGCCCTTCCTGCCCCTCCCTGGACAGTCCTGCACTGGCTCCCCTGCCTGTGGAAGGGGGCATTAGGCCCAAGCTGGGACATCGTCATCCATCCATCCACGCCTCTGCTGCAAAGAAGCCAGGCTCTGAGCCCAGCAGATAAGGTCCCAGGCAACACAGCCAATTCTGCTGGCCTGGCCAGGCAGTAGGCTATGCTAATTGTTCTGTGGACGTGGCACCTTGTTTGCATATATGCAAATTGGGGGTTATTAGCTCTCCTCCCAGATGGATCCGTTCAGGCCTTAGCCTGACCCCTGCACTGCCTGATTTGAAGGCTTCACTAGCCACTGGGACAAATGCCCATCCAGATGGAGGGCTCAGCAGGCAGGGGTGGCCCCTGGCCTTGGCAGCTGAAGGCTCCAATCAGGGCCTGGGTGTTTTGATGGGGAAACTGGAGGCTGTGGTCTGATGTTCCTCTGGCCCTCTCAATCTGGTGCACCCCTGTGTGTCCCAGAGCTGGTCCTGGGCTTGCTCCCCCCAGGCATAGGACTCATGAATCTGACCTTGGCCCTACACGTGCCGAGGAACAGCAGATGTCCGCTGTCCAGCTGCCAGGGCTCCTGCAGGCCGCTGGACATCTGCAGAGGAGGACCTGGGCCTGCGTCCTTGAGCTCAGCCAGGCAGCTGCTCAGAGTGCAGACGTCAGTGAACCTTATCAGCCCTTTGGTCAGGCTGGACTCGGGTACGGAGCTTCAAGACGCATGTCCAACATCCACTACCGGGCCCTCAGGCCGGGCCTCTCTTCCCCTGCCCAGAAGACCACAGCAGTCTTGCCTCTGGGCTCCTGCCTCCACTCCCTGCCCACGCCCTCCTCCTTCCGGTAGCCCAGCTGATCTTTTCCGATCACAAATCTGGTCATTCTCCCCCATGCTTAAAACTTGGCATGGCTTCCCAGCACCCAGGCACAGAGTACAGACTCCTCACCTGGCCTGTACCCGTTACATGGCTTCCCCATCCCTGCTTCCTTCTCAGCGCCCAGCCCCCCACCCCACCACACACTGTGAATTTCTTGAGGGCTGGACCCAGTCTTGTTGGCTGATGGATCCTCAGAGTCTGGCAGAACTTGGCTGGACTTTCAGAGACCAGGGAAATCACCTTCTCCAGGAAGCCTTCCTAGATGTTCTCTGTGTGACCCCCTCTTTCTGGATTTGGAGTCTCTTAGGAGCTCATCTAAAGCAGATAACCTGGTGGGCCTATGCTTTCGCTTCATTGTGTCTGTTTAAGGTTTCTAAGGTCCCTTTTCTGGGTTGGGAGGTCTTGCCTACTCTGTTAGATTGGGAGTTCTCAGACAGTAAAGGGGCATGTTTCCCTCACACTTGGGACCTCCCAGGGAGGGTCTTTGTCTCCTCATCAGAGTAAGTCTCCTTGACGGTAGGGACTGTCACCTCACACCTGCCCCGAGGGTAGAGTTGATGCTCCTTGGCCTTACCACATTGCAGTCTAAGGGGTATGTGAGCATCCGTTCTGTTTATGTTCTGTGATGCTTTTACATGGGTGTCTTGAAAGATGTGTGCAGAGGGAGGAGGGCTTGGCTGGGACAGCTCTCTGTCCCCATCGCTGGCCCTGTGCCACAGCCCCTCCCTGGGACAGGGCAGCCATTCAGGGAATCTGAACTGAGTGGGAGGGACTGGTGTCCGCAAGTAATTCACACATGTTGTCTCCTCTGCTCGATACAGGGGGCCCACATCCCCTGTACCCCTGTCCAGCCAGGTCCTGCCTAGAGCTGGGCTGCTCCCCCAAACCTCCCTGCCCTAGTGGTCTGTGACTAGAGCAGGTGGTTTGGCTATCCTCCCCCATTCCTGAGGGCACCTGGCCGCATTTCCTTCTTCCCCCAGTTTCTGCCTCCCGTCAAACCTCTGCTCTGACATAGCCTAGCCTGGGCCCAGAACCTTCTGGAAGTATCTAGATCTAGTTCCTCAGCCCCTTGAAGAAACCACCAGTTCATTCTAGGTGGCCAAGTCTGACCAGAGAAGCCTCTAGAACACACAGCCCTCACCAAAAAAGAATGCCCAGGACCCTGCAAAGTGACAACCTCTCCTCTCATCTGAGGATTGTCAACCATAACCACCCAGCCCTGGGCCAGCAGTGAACCTGGACAAGAGGGGTGCAGGCCAGGCAGGGGGAGAAGAAGGGTGCTTGTTCCTGTTGGGGCCCTTTTGCTGCATGACCTTGAGTAGTTCAGTTAAATGCCCCGTGACTCCGTTTCCCCCCTTTCACACTGGAGAATGGTGGTGAGAACAAAACGAGATGCCGGAATAGGAGCCCCAGTGATGGGTTATTGCTGTGTGTGGATGTAAGTGCCTTGGAAAACATTCCTTCCTACTGGTCTGAATTATCTGACTTTTAAAAATCACTTTTTTTTTTTCGATTATGAAAGTAATACCACCGCAAAGCTGGAGATGATTTGGAGCATTTAGAAAGGCACAAAAAAGAGAATGCCACTTTCCAGAGGTGACCACTGTGAGCTCCCGGGCAGTCATCCTGCCGGCCATTCTGGGAGTGGGGACACAGAAATGTGGGGGGAAACAGAAAGGGATTTATGTGAAATCATCTTCTTCAAGTGATCTTAGGAGTAGTTGTGTGACGAGATAGCACCTCCTTGTCTTTGTTCCCTGACCTTTGTGTGGGTATCTGAAAGCTGCCCATTACCCTGTTTTTCCACCAATTTCCTCCGTTCATACTCCCTATAAACCACCATGGGGAACTTTATGGACCCACAAAGGCATTCAAAGTTAATGGCAAAACCAACCATGTGAAAACTCCACCGTAAAATCCGCCTCCCCAGTGCTCGAGTGTCCCTGCCTCTCCCAGGTCCTGCGGGGCAGCTGTCCCCTGCTGCCCCAGCCAGCTCTGGGCCCTGGGACAGGGGCTGGGGGCAGGGAGAGAGTGGGTGTGACCTTCCCTCCCCCGGCACACATGCCCTTGCTGGCACAAGACAGAAGCAATAAATTTTGGGACTGTAATTCATGTAGATGTTTTGGAGTCCGAACAGAGGGGTGGGAGGGACTAATGAAATGACTGACATCCCTCATGTTGGCTTCTCAGGGCAAGGAGCGTAGCAGGTTCATAATGCGCAGGGGCACTGGCTGGCCTGAGGACGGAGGTTAGATAAATCCAACTGCTGCCCTTGGGCTCCCCTATCAAGGTCAAGGCTCCATAGGGGGCTAGAACCCAGAACTGGGAAAGACTTCAGCCACTCTTTTATTTATTATTCCCTTCAATATATTCAGGCTCTGTTCCATTTCTTGCCCAAGCCTTCGCAGGCAGAAAGGGACAGAAGCCTGGGCTGGTCTTTTAGGGGAGATATAAGTGGCTTCTGTGAGGGCAGGGAATAAAGTAGGACTTGGCACTGATCCTGGCTCTGCTGTGTGACCTTGTGCAAAAACACCCTCTCTGATCCTGGTTAGACATGCATCTCATGGAGAAAGCAATGGCTTGTGAGGATTGAGTGCCACACTATAAGGAACCAGACAGAGGGGGAGTGTGTGACAAATGGCAGTTTCTCCCTACCCTCCACTAGCTTCCCAATTTCTTGCAAACTGCTACATTCATCTCAGAACCCCTGATTTGGAAACCCTGGGGCTGCAAACTTCAGTCAGTTTGGGGACTGTTCTTCCCTCTTTTTCAGAAAAGAGGCTGTGTGAGCAGTAGCAACATGGAGAGGGGACAACTCAGATCGATTTGGGGCCCTTAATTGGCTCAGCAGGTGACCTTGGCTGAGTCCTATACCTCCCAGGAGGGGCTGGACCTGTGTGCATGCCCTTCTCCTGAGCCCTCCAAGGAGCACAGCGCAATGTAGAAGGATCAGGTGCCCCTCTCACCAGCCCAGGCACACCCTTGCCACAGCCCTGCTCTGTCTGGGTAAAACTACCTGCTTTTGGTCCGGGTGGGGTGGATCCCCTAAGCTAGAGGATGGTTCTGTTCAGCCTCATTTAATGGATGAGGGAACGGAACAGCTTTCTGGCCAAGGTCAGAGCCACCGGGGATCCCAGGTGGTCCAGCCCCCGACCCCGTCTCCTGTTTCTCTGTTCACAGGGTTTCCACATCTCTGTGTCTTACCTTAATTGACTTGCACAGCAAACCCTGTTGGGGCTTGATAACTTTATCCCTAATTAATAAATGAGGAAAATAAAGCTCAGAGAGGTTAGGTGATGTACTCAAGGTCACACAGCTAGTTAATGACAGGGGCAGAAGTAAAACATATGTCTCTCAATAGGTGCCAAAGAAAAGAAGTCACCCTCACTTCCTCTCTTTCACTCTCAGAGTCTGGTCTCACAAGTCCTGGCAGCTCTTGGCCAAACACATACCAAGTCTGGCAGCTTCTCTCCATGGCTACTGCTACTCTCCCATCCCCCATCCAGGCCATCTTTGGCCTGGTCTTCCACAGCCCCCCAGCTGGTCTCTGTGGCTGTACCCTCCCCCTCCCGCGCTCCGCTCTGGACACAGTGTCCAGAGAGATGTTATTAAAATGTAAATCAGATCAGATTGCTTCCAGGCTTAAAACCCTCCAAGGTTTGCCATTGTACTTGAAGTCAAATCCCACTCCTTAGCCTGCGTCCTCTGGCAGTGGCCGCCCTCTCCGGCCTCCCCTTGTCCGGCTCTCTTCCATGCTTAAACGCACCAGCCACGCTGGCTTCTTGCTTGCTTCGCCGCCTGCTAGTCGCTGTCCAACGTATGGGCCTTGGAATGTGGAGGTTTTTCTGCTTGGATCACCCTTAGCAGCACCTGCCCATGGTTGCTGCCTTCCTTTCCCACAGGGCTCAGTTTAAGTAAAAAGGACTAGGAGATGCCTTCCCTGGCCACCCCATCAAAATGCTGTTTCCTGTCTCCACTTTCTCCATTAACACACCTGAGCCGTGCTTTGGGGCACTTCTTGCCACATCATTAATACTTTTGTTTGGTTATTTATCTGCTTGTGCATCATCGGATTCCCTACTAGGATATATTACTATCAAAAATTTTCTTACTCCTATTATTTTTAGGTATTTATACACATGACTCATCTAAATTCACAACAACCCTGTGAGAGAGGTACAATTATTATATCCATTTTACAGATGGCGACACCGAAGCCCAGAGAGGTTAAGTAACTTGCCCAAGACTACACAGCTGCTTAGTGGTAAAACTGGGATTTGAACCCAGTCCATCTAGCTCCATAATCCAAGCTATAAGCTGCCCTGGGGCAGGGGCCAGGAGCTTCTTGCTCCATGCTGTGTTCCTGGTGCTTAGTACAAATTCTAGCATAGAGAAATTGCTCAATAGATGCTTCTGAAGGAGTGTGGGCCACGTGAGCAAGAGGACTCATATTCATTTATTTCATTTCTCAGAAGAAATGGGGAAATAAAAATAAGAAGTAGAAAAAGCAAGCCTATATAATTTATAGAATAAACATTTTACCCTTGAATGAGTGAGGTTGTTTCTATTCAAGTACAGAGGCACCCTTCCACCCCCACGCAAATAAGTTAATGTTTTATACCCATTAAAAAAGCCAGAGCATCAACCCAGTGCTTGAACCAAGTGTCCATGAGCTCTTACAGCATCAGCAAGACATGTTTGCCAGTGAGCATCTGGCTTTATCCCCGGGACTCGTGACAGACTGGGCACACCGAGAGGGTTCTGGGGTCTGTGTTCTATAAAGTACTCCTGCATTCCACCTCACCCAGGCCAACGGCTGGGCCAGCTGTGTGTCACCCACATGTGCCTGCACCCATGTTCCTGCCCTGTGTCATAGGCCCTGCCGGTTAGGATTAGAGACAGGGCAGCAGCTTGGCTGAGGACCAGTGAGTGTGTGGCAGAGGTGTGTGGCCATGGTGGGGAGCGCTCAGTGCTCAAATGAGGCCACAGGCTGGGACAGACCCCCAGGCGTCAGAGCAAGGGACAGATTTGAACAGGACTAACAAGGCAACGATGACATGCACAGAGGGAGAGTGGGCATACTGGCACGTGAGAGCCTTAGACTCATTGCTGTGCTTATCATAAGCATCAATATTGTGAATACTTGAAAATCATGGAGCTAGTGTTGCTCATAATAAGGGGTGATAGATCCTGAGTGCCCCATCCTGGCTGGGTGCCTGGCCATCCAGACCTGCCTCCCCAGTACTGCTCAGCTAAACGGCCAGTCCCGTTGCCCATGGGCAGGCCAGCCCCTCAACTTGCCCTGATCGTCTCTGTAACATGGACAGATCATGGAAATCTTGGGTGTCTTTCTAAGGGTTCCTCCAGGGTGGCACTCTGGCTTCATTTATCCATCTCTCCATCTGCCTCCATCATTTTTCAGCTGTGTAATGTTGGGTGAGTCATTTCCCACTCCATTCCCCATCTGTAAAGTGGGTACTGTAATGGCCATAACCATTTTACATTTATGGTAATTCATATGTCCATTGACTCAGTAGCAAGAACATAGGCTATGGAGTCAGATGGATCTGGGGTGGAATTTCCCCACTGCCACTCACTCCAAACCAAGGCCTCTCTGACCCTCAGTTTCTTCATCTGGAAAGTGAGGATAATAGCTACATTATGGGAAGTTGGGGACATTAGAGATCGTGCATGTGTAACACCTGGCACTGGGTAGGGATCTCAGGAGACTTAATGTGGCTTGAAGTTGGCTTCCTCCTCTGTACCAGTCATTGTGCCCAGCCCTGGATACCAGTCCCAGGTGTTTGAGGCAGTGTGGCCAAGGATGGAAACACTGGCCTCCTTGAAATGGTGCTCATGGGCCTGGGTAAGGACAGGTATGTAAATACTGAGTTCAGGACCAGGCGTCCACAAATGTTCAGCCCTTCCCTCCTCCCTGGATTCCAGAGGGATCTAAGTTGATTTCTCAGCACTTCCCAGGAGGCTAAAGTGCCTGAATTCAAAGTTGTGTGTGCCAAGCACCTCTGCAACCTAGTCACCCATCAGGGCTGAGTCACCCACATGTGCCTGGGGCCCATTCACTGGCGCAAATGCCACTTCACCATGGTCTGTGCCAGTGCGTTCAAAATGAAGAGTGTTGAGCTGCTCACTGAGACCAGAGTAGCTTCTGAGCGGACAGGGCAGCCCTGCCCCGAAGAATCTCCCATGTCTATTACTGCATCAGTCTCCCCACCTTGAGGCCTTCAGGGAAAAGCAGTTCCATGCCTGTCCCAGTTTATACCAGAGAAAACACAGTTTCAGGCAGATGATGTGTTCTGAACAATGTGGCCAGGTGGTGAAGGATGAGACTCAGCCTCTGTGAGTTGCTGGGACTCCAGGCTGCCCGGGGCCTTTGCACGTGACATGTCTTCAGTGTGTAAGACCTTCCCTCACTTCCGTTAGATCTCAGCTCAGATATTCTCTCTCTGGAGAGGCCTTCATCGACTGCTTGTAGTCATCAAGGTGATTAACGCTAACTGCTGTAACAAACAACTCCAGGCTCCCAGAGATTTAACACAATAGAATTGTATTTTTTTGCTTAGGCAAAATCAAGAGGATTTATTCAGAACCACCTGCAAATAGTGGTTCTGGGAGCCCAGCCTCTTCCTTTTGTGTCTCTATCATCCCCGGGGGACCCGAGGTTCCCCAATGGATGCTTGGTATTCAGCCTGCTGAAGAGCAAAGAGAAAAAGGGCAAGGAGGGTCCCAGCTGGTGGTTCAGGAGCCAGGTCCAGAGTGGCATACCTCAGCTATGCCCACACTCCAGTGGCCAGAGCAGGTCATATGGCCAAGCCCAGCTTCCGTGGGGAGGAGAAATGCGCTCTGCAAAAATAGCCAGAGAGGACAGTGAATATTGCCTGACCAGTAATTCACACTATGGCAGAGACTTTTGCAGGATGTCTGTGACCTGTGGCCTGGAAGTGGCATATGACACTTACGACCTTCCATGGACCATAACTCAGTCATATACCCACCTTAACTGTAGGGCGGTTGGGGAATACTTCTATCTGGATATTGGTGAAAAGCGAGTTTCTGCCCCACCACCTAATCAAAGAGAGCCTAATAGTGTTTCTCATCACAAGGGTGACCACAGAATTTACCATCCAAATGGGATCATTTTAAGGTGAAAAGAGTCACTAATGATTATCCCTTGGACAACAGGTTTAACCCATGACTGCCCTAGGCACTCCAGGATGTGTGGCCCCCCAATAAGATGTGGGGGCTGGGAAGATACGGACTTCCCTATGTACACCGCTATTTCCTCGGTGCCTAGAACTGGGTCTGGCACATAGTAGGTGCTCATTATATGCTTGTTGGATGAAAGAATGGATTTGCTCAATCATCTCATAGACTGTTTGAGGACCAAACAGTAATCCTGCTCTCCTGGAGCTAAACTCTGGTGGAAAAACAGACTCCCAACTAGGAAGGATAGAATTTAGGGGCTCTGGTGAGGTCAGAGCAGATCACCCACAGAGGTGATGTTTGAGCCTGAGGATGTTTAGAAAGCAGAGACCACAGACTTGATTCTAAACAATCTTGAGCTCACAGTCCGGTTTGGCCTTTTAGATGCTGTGTGAACTTGTGTGAATTGCATGACCTCTCTGAACCTGAGTTTCCACATCTGGAAAGTGAGGCCAAGTGTCTGCACCTCTGCAGGGAGAAGTGATGCTTGAATGCCATCTTAGTAGTGTGAGCCCAGCAGGTTGGTAGGGACCCAGCAAACAGTGCTGGCTGTCTTCATCATTATTTCTCTTACGAACATTTTAGACTTGAGCTTCTATCACCATGTATTTTGGCCTCTGGCCATGTAGGGGACATGAAGGTCCTGCCCTGATCATTGTGCATCCCCTAAACCCCACCAAGGATAGCTCCCAAGCCCTTGGTGTGGGAGCCCTTCCCAACGGATACTGCTTCCTGAGGCAGGGTCCCATGCTTCGGTGCCGGCCCGGCCAGTTAGTAGCCATGTAACCATTATATCTCCTTCAGCCTCTCTGAACCTCAGTTTTCTTTGGAAGAGAGATAAGAAAAGCTATCTTACCGGACCAAGGTGAGGATTAAAAGCGATGATTCCATTAAAGAGCCTAGCACAGGCCCTGCCCCGTAGCTATGTTGTAACAGCCATGGGGGCTGATATTTATTGGTTGCTCTCAGGGTGCCAGCCACCATTGCTGACACCCCCAGGTCCAGGGAGCCCCATGTATGTGCCCCCATGGGCACTCGGGCCCTGGCCAGCAGCAGCAGCCCCAAGGCTCCGTGGCATCCAAGGGAGAAGGGTGTCTTAGGTTTGTTCCTACGGTTCTCTGCGGCTTAGGGTGGGTGGGCAGCCCCCGGTGAGGAGGCCGGGAGAGTGATGGAGACATTTCCGGGTGTTGCTTCAGCTTTAGCATAAACCATGTACGTTACGGATGGTTTTGTTCTCTTGAGCTGCCTATCCCACTACCGTGCACAAATGGGCTTCGGAGGCCTTCCGCCAACGTCCTTGTCTTCCCTCAGTGGGGAGGCCTGGCCAGAGGGATGGGGTGGGCTCAGAGCCCCTCAGGCATCCAGGGTCAGTCCCAGGCAGAGCTAAGGGCCCCAGCCTGGGCGGTACACACCGGCTCTGCTCAGCCAAGCCCCCGGGACGTGGCTCGCTGACAGAGAGGAAAGAGCAATGGACAGTTACCAATAGAACAGCAGCCTTGGCGCAGGGGGAGGGGACAAAGGGTTTGCTCTGAGTTGGGGGCCCACTGGGCACCCCTTCCCTTAATCCTCATTGCTTGTGGATTAAGCATTATGATCCTCTCTTTTCAGATGAGGTGGCCAGGGTCAGGGAGGTGGAGCGATCTTCTAAGGGCACACAGCTACCATGGCGGATGACGAGGGAGTGGTGGCTGGTGGAAGGGGAGAGAGCAGGTCTGGGGCTCCAGCTGGTCCCAGGCCCAGACGCGTGCTATGCCCACTACCCCACACGGCATCTGTAGTCCATCACCACCAGCCTCCCATGTCAGCGCTCCTCTCGTTTCATTGGCAGCTGATGGGCAGCCCTGGGGCAGCACCAAGCCCACACAGTCACGTAAAAGGTGGAGACACCGAGGCCCAGGGTAAAGAAGGGCCTCCCACTGTCACAGACTGAATTCATTGTAAGTGCCCCTCAGTCCTAGGTCTGATGCCCTCCAGGTCCATGTTCTTACCGCCTGTGTGTTAATTAATTTTCCTACCATTAGGCAGGGCACACTCTCCCCATTTCACCCCAGTCCCTACCTCTCCCTGTTGCCTTCACCTGGCTGGCCTCTTTTGTTCATCTCCTGCCTGATACTGTTTGCATTTGCCTCCCACCTGAGCTCTCCTCACAGCGTCTTTGATAGACTCTGACCTGATGCTTTCAAATGCCCAAAGTCCCACTTACTCCCCCAGCATCCCAGATGGTTCTGTGGCAAAGGAAAGCCTAGGAGAGAAGCAACTGGCCACTCAGCCTTCTCTTTTCTGACCTTACTGCCTGACTGCAGGAGGCCGGGGTCCACTGTCACCTCCCTGACTGTGCTGGGTCCTTCCCTGAGAGAATGCACGTGTGCTTCTGGCCATGTTGCATCTGGTGCTGAGAATGCAGGGATGCGGGGCGGGGGGGCCTGTATCAGGGGTGAGAAAGGTGCTTTATCCCCAGGGAGGGTCAGCTGTGGGGGTCTGGGGAGGGGGCAGGGGCCGGCCAGTGGAGGTCTCACTCATGCCTCCTGCAGGTCCCGGCAGAGGATGATAGAGTCAAGTGACAGAGCTACTAGATTCACTTCCTCCAGGCAGCCCTCCAGGGGTTTTTCTAGGCAGTTTTTTCAGTTTCTAGGCAGTCTCAAGGATCTTCAGGGAGTCCCTCCTCTAGGGAAGGGAGAGGTAAGAAAAGATGAAAGGAAGGGATATGAGGGGAGGAGAAAAGTGAGGGCAAGGGAGGGAGAGGATGATCTGTGGCCACACAAGGCAACTCTGTCTTCTTTGAGCCTAAATGGCTCAGCTCTAGTCCCTGCCTGGGATGTGCCCACCCCAACCACTTACGTCCCTCACGTCCTAGCGGAGAAGCCACTCTGCTTGGCCTCCCTGCTTTCCCTCTGCTCCCTGAATCCCCTGGCACTTTGCACACACCTGGATTTCATCCCTTACCTTGGTCATCTGCACTGCCCCCCACACTGTGGCCCCTAGAGGACAGGGCTGGCCCATTGCCCCGGTACCCAGCTCCGGTACAGCAGAGAGGCCCTTGCTTGTGCGTGAAAGGTGCCAGAGGAGTGAGCTGCCGCTTTGGGGCCCTGTGACCTCAGATGGCCTGTTAGCCTTTGAGGGCCTCTGCTCTTTCATCTGTAAAATGGAGATGGTACCTGCTTTGCAGGGTTGCTGTGGGAATAAGAATCTGTGTACACTGCCCTTGGCACGTCTTTAGGATTCATCCAGTAGCAGCTGGGGTACAGATAGAGAATGGGGGCCGACCCAGGCCAGCTTGCCCACCTGCTCAAGGGCAACTCTGCTGAGCCTCCAGGGGGAAGGGCACAGGGCATGTGGGGTCCAGGGTTTCTAAAGAGCTGGAGTGCTTAACAAAGGGACCCAGCTCCCCCTGCTCACCCTGCAAAAATGTTATAGGGATACAGATGATCTTGGCAACCCTGAAATTGAAAAAGACTCTCCCTGGGCCCTGGGGGCTGATGACGGCCCATGGTGCAGCTTTGAGGAGGGCAAGGACGGGCCGGAGGTGGGCAGCCAGTGTTCTTGTGTCAGCACCAAGGCCCAGACTCACGGCTAAGCCTTCCCCGAGGCCCGGGCAGGAACGTTGGGTGAGCCTTGCTCCCAGCCCTTCCAGAATGAAGAAAGGGGAGCTAATAACTGCAGTGGGTTGGGGAGGCTGGGAGCTTAATTGATTAATGTTGGTTCATGTTTTGACGGGCCCAGATGCAGTGCTGGCGAAAGGTGAAGTATTAATACATATAATATATAATTATGATGTACCACCGGCCTGGCAGCCTGTGTAAATAGTTACCCAGCTGGGAACTAATCCCAGTAAGTGAGCCTGGGTGGCTTGCAGGCCCCTCTCAGACACAGCAGGCCAGCTGCCACCTTGCCGCGAGGGGCTGGGCTCTGTCTGGCCTTGCCCACCACCAGGAGACCTTTCTGCCTGGGTGGGAGGGGGTTGCTTCTAGGAATCATGGACCTTTAAGAGGTGGCAGTCAGGGAGGAAAACCAGGGTGAGCTGAGTACTCACTACTGGCAAAGCGCTGTGCACATATCATCCCACTTCATGCTCCTTTTTGCATCTCATGCTCTTCTCTTTGCCGATGAGGAAACAAATTCAGAGAGGGTAAGTAACTTGCTTAAGGATGCACAGCAAATGGGTGGCAGACCTGGGATTCAAATCCAGGCTCACCTGACTCAAGCCTGAGTACTATTTCTTAGGGAAGTCAAGACCAAGGCTACCAGCCCCACTCTGATCCCCTATAATGAGGGTGCTGAGGGAGGTCTGCAGCATCCTGGGTCTGTCTCCCTAATGTAACTTAAATGTTTAGAAACCATGTTTCATAAAAAGATTTTGGGGAAGACCCCAAGCAACTCCAGGTCCCCCTGAGAGTCAGCCACCCGGCTCTGTGCTTATGTGGCCAGGAAGCACAGCGTGGCCTGGAGGTAATGGGAGTGCAGGGGCAGTGGGTGTGAGGCTGAGAGCAGGGCCAGTTGGGACCAAGACCTGGAGTCAGCAGCCCCTTCAAGAGGACATTCAGATTCAAAATGACTTTCAACAGCCCAGGCTACCGGCTGTACCTTCCCAGTCTGGAGCTTCCCAGTCCTGCCTTTCTCTGACCCTCAGGGATGTTCTGGGCGTGAGGAAGGGTTCCAGCTCCATCCTAGGAGCCCCAGTGCTGCCTCATTATCTGTCCCCTGGCTTGGGCTGAGCAGGACCCCGGTCACGGTGACTCACCTGCATGGTGAGTTAAGGCAAGTCCTGGCTCCTGACGTCCTTCTGGTACCCCGGGACCTCACCCTGCAGCCCACCCTTCCCACCCGGGTAGGGGATTCATTCGCCTCCATGGTGTCCATCATCATCTACCTTCCAGCCTGGGTGCCTGACTTTCTGCTCCTTCAGCAGTCTGCGAGGGATGCCGCAGCGCCTCTTTTGCAGATGAGGAAATTGCAATTAAGAGAGGTTAAGAACTTTTCTGGGGTCACGTATTTGGTTTGCCTAACTCCAAACACCATGATTTTACTACTTTATTAGATTGCCTCTTTGATAGATGGCTCTTCCAGGGTAAGAGCTGTTCCCTCCATCAGATGCAGGGCTCCCCTAGGGAAAGGGCTGGGTCTCCTCCATCAGTGTAGGCATTTGCTCAGAGCAGGGATTTCCTCTCTCCCACTGGACGGTAGCTTCCTGAGGGCAGAGGCTGGGCATCTCCCAAGTCCGGGACTCGCCAAAGGTAGGAGCTGTGTCTCCCCCATCAGACTGGGAATATGCTAGTGTAGGGCTGTTTGTTTCTCACCAGACTAGCATCTCCCTAAGGGCACACTCAGGGCCACTCCCCTTCAGATGGAGAGCTCCGTGATGGCAGGACTAAGTATGAAGTCTCTCCAGGGCCCTGCATGTGCCCTCCCATCTGCCCCATCCCCAAGTTTAGGCCTCCCTGCCTGTGGCACTCTGGACCCTGTCCCATGCTCTGTATGGGACTTGCCCTCAACCTGAGCAGAAGCTGCCAACAGGCCGCTAAGCCACAGTGCACCCTGGGCATTAATTAGTGTTGCCGCTGTTAAATGTTTCTACCCACTTATGCAAATCAGCGAGGTAAGAGGCATATAATGAAGTGTTTGTGGTTTAATACTGTGCAGTAGGAAGGAAGATGAATTTTAATCACTGGCTCCTAATTGGATGGACGGCTTGTTAATATCCTCCTGTCTAGGATGCTGTCCGAGCTGGTGCTGCCACCCACCCAGCCCAGGTGTCTGCCCCCCGCCTCCACGCTAGGCAGTATAGGCTAACAATGCCTCCAGGAGCCTTCCTGCCTGCCCTTACTCAGGGGTCAGGCTGGGCATCCCTCTGCCTATGCCTGTGGAATTCCATTCCCGTGGCAGTTTGTAATCTTTTGCTCTCTGCTTTTTGCTGGGCTCTAGAACTCATGTTCAGATCCCCACTGTGGTACTAACATACTGTGTGGCCATGGGCAAGTCACCTCCCTTCTCTGAGCCTCTTGTGTTTTGAGCTAAGTGCTGAAGAACATGGATGAGGGGCACTGGGAAATCAGCAGAGTTGTGCAGTTAGAAAAGATTTTGCAGAGAAGAGAAAAGCAGGCAGCATCAGGGAGGAAGAGATGTAGTTCAGACGGAGAATGTGGAAGCGATAGGAAGGTGGGCAGTTCAGTTCACAGAGTTGTACAATGGTCACTGCCCAGATTAGGGGGTGCTGAGGACCATCTGCTGCTGATCCTTCAGGGCTCTACACGGGTGGCTCTTCCAGAACAGCCCCTGCCCCTGGGGCCTGGTTGAGGGTCCCTGTTCTGGGTTCAATGGAGGACTCTTGGGTTTGACAACCTCTCTGTTCATCTACCCCCACACGCCTCATAGAGTCTGTTACACAGTGCTGTCACCGCACATTTAGCATGAGTCCCTCCCATCAGATTGTGATGAGCTCCACGGAGTAGAGGGTTCGTCTGTTTGTTCACCCTGTATCATGGTGTGCAGCAAGCTCTGGAACCCTCTATTCACGCACGACAAATTTGCCCAGTGAAAGAATGATCAGTGAATAGAGCCAGGTTCAGGCTGATCTATCTGAAGATGCTCCAAGCCAGAGTACAGTTTGGATTCTGGGAGAAAGTAGACAATAGGGAGCCATGGAGGACTCTAGACAGGCAGCTGATGAATTTCTATGATGAATGGCATCTTTGTGGGCCCCTCTGCCTCTTTTCCCTCCCCTCCCCATTGAACTTTCTAATCTTGGTGTGATCTCATCTCTCCAGATAACAAATTCAGAAGCATTTATTGAGCCTGTATGGATTTTCTAGAGTGGGCAGAGTATGAGTGGGAATTGGGAAGGGCAGGGCTTAAGCAGGAGAGAAGAAATCATTTCTCACCAGGAATTTCACCAGGCTGGCTTGAGTGTTGTAATCAGATAGAAAAGCTGCAGCCTGAGCCCCTTGTGCACTTGGATACCAAGTGCAATCTCCTTGGAAGAACATACTGGAGTTTGAACGTAGCTTGGAGAGTTAACCAGCTTCGTAGTCTTGCTGAGCTTCGGTAGACCGATCTGTAGTGTGGGCTAACCCTACCTTACACGGTGTGTTAGGATAAATGACATGAAGTATTCCGAACACTCAGTACGGTGCTCAGCACATAATAGGTGTTCAACAAATGGTAGGCATTATTGTTATGTGATCTCCTACAATGAGAGAGACACGAGGGAGGAGGGAGACGCTTAATGCCCAGGGGCTTGGGCCTGCTCTCCTGGGTGCAGCCTCCTGGTGAGAAGCGCAGATGTTTGACCTAAGGCACACCTGGCCCCGCACCATTCTAGCTGGGTGACCTTGCTGTTTCCCTCTCCGAGTAGTAATTTCTCTATTTATAAGATGAGAATCGTGTAGTACCTAATCACAGGGTCTGGGGAGTTTTTAGATGAGAAAATAACAGGGGAAGTGCCTGGCACTCAGGAGTGTCGATGGCTGTCCTGTGTAGTGGCTATAACCCACTTGCAAGGGAATGAAGCACGCTGTTCTCCCATTCAGAATTTCAGCTTCCTTGCTCTGAGATCCCAGACCCTGCCCAGATGCCCTCTGGGAATCAAAGCCAGGAGGAGAGGTCTGTGCACAAGCTTCCTCATCTGTAAAGTGCCGGGCAAATGTGAACTCTGAGGGTTGGGGTCGCAGAAGGTGCAGTGGGCGGGGTTTATGGGATAGAGCAACTGACGCTGGGTTAGGTGGGAAGTGGCTGTGACCTCATGCATTCCTTGCACCTAGGTGGACACCAGGAAGCAATCGTGGGTGCTGAGCCCAGCTGCAAAGCCTGGGGTCTCGGCTCTACCAGGGTCTGGTGGGAGAGTCTTCTGGGCTTGCCTCCAAGATCAGCAACTCCTCGGGCTCAGGACTGAGATAAGCAGAAGCCTGTGACTCTGTCCTCCCCTCTCCCTGCTGCTGTGCTCGGTCCACCCAGAGTCCCTGTGGAGCTCTCCCAAACCCCCTGGGATGACCTGCATTTCCTGAACACCTGCTGTACACAGCGAGCGCTCCTCTGGGCACTATTATCATCCCCCTGCCACAGATGAGGAAACTGAGGTGGCTTGTCAGAGAAGGTACAGGGAGTGAATATCGGAGCTGGATCGCCATTTGGGGTGTCTGCCTCCACAGCTGTGCTCTCCTCGGGGCCTGTGGATACCTGCTCGAGTCCCAAAAGTGTACCCAAGCCACCAGGAGCCTTATGTACCGTCCTCCCAGCCCCCTTTTCTGGGGCTAATCAGGCAGAGGCCAAGGCAGCTGCTCACATGGCAAGTGCTTGTTCCAAAGGCTCCACCGGTGACAAAGAACGAACGAGGCAGCGCCCTCAGGAGTCCCCTGGCTGAGAGGCCTGCCAGAGTTTTTAAAGGATAGAGAAGCTATGCAACAGGCATTAAAAAAAACATTTGTTTGAGAGGAAAGCAGATGCCCGACAGATGTGCTCCCAACTCATACTGCAACTGTCTAATGTAGTCGTGGGAGGAGGCTCTCTCCCATGTTCAGTGGCCAAATACTGATGAAGCATTATTGCCAGGGGCAAAGTGAGGGGACCAAAGGCACAGCAGTTCTGGAATCAAGCAGATGAAGCAGGCCTGGGTTTGAATCCCAGCTTCCAGAGCGCTCTGTGACCTTGGGCATGTCACTTAACCTCTCTGAGCCTCTGTTTTCGTAGACTCCTCATACCCATCTTGTAGTGCTTATTAATATATATTAGGGACAGAGCCTCGGTCCTGGCGTACAGTAGGTACTGATAAATGTTCTTTTCCCTCCCCTTATTACAGAGGCTTTAGCAATCTAAGGGTATGAAACTTACTAGTGTTTGCCCTACTGACCAGGCTGCTGGGAGGGGGCACTCCAGGAACCATGACAGAAAACGAGGTCCTGAAGGTAGGACATCCCAGAGGAGTCTTTGGACTTGGGGGCACCCAGGCAGGGAATGTGGCGGCTTGGGGAGACCCGTGATGGTGGCCCTGGAGGACGGGCCTGTCAGGGTGGTAACTGGAGGGCAAGCTGAAGGTGGTCGTTGCAGAACGTGAACATCGAGGGTTAAATTAGAACCCCAGTCACGCTGGGGTGACTCCTCTGGACCGAAGAGGTCTGTCTCTGCGGGGACTGGAGGCACTGCAGCCGAGGCTGGGCATCCCACTCTGGGGTTGGGAGGGACTCCAGGCTTAGTTCCGCTAGTTACTAACTGCTGATCTTGCACAAGGCTGCTTCGCTTTCTGAGGCTGTTCCCTAAACTGTAGAAGGAGGATCATAATACTTACCTTGGGCTGTTTTCTAAAAAAAAAAAAAAGTAAAGTGCCAGGCAGGTGGCAAGCACTCAGCAAATAGTGATTATTGTGTTGTTTGTGTTGGCGTCAGAGAGGGAAATCCTACAGATGAGGTGCAAAAGGGATGCATAAGGTCAGAAGCCAGAGAGAAGAGAGATGGATCGCGTCTAGACCTTCATTTCCTTGGCACTGGGGAGGAGATTTTTAAATGCAAACAATGCCACTTCTACCAGGGCTGGAGCAGCTCTGTAGGGCTCCGGCCTGGACAAGCCTGTGCAGATGTGCTTCACGCACATTGGCTCAGTTTCCCCAGCAGCAGACAAGACTCCTGAGACAGGCCTACACCTCCCACCCCTTGCTGCAGCCAGCTTTGATGGGTGGGGCAACACAACCCCCTTTTTGCCCCCTTGGGGTGGGAGAAGGGAAGAAAGGGAGGTGCCCATCAAGGTCAGGTTTGAATTCACAATGATGATAGCCTGGGTCCCTTGTGGGGTTAAGTCTGGAGATAACTTGCAAACCTCAAATCTGTGCTAACAATGGAGGCTTTCTGGTTCCTGAAAATTTAGTTACATGAAAAGGGAAATACAAGGATAGCCATTATCTACATCCAGTTTAGTTATTCATTTGGTGAATCACTTTGCTGAGAGAAGCGAAGAACGGGAAACTGAAGTACAGAACCCACAATATGAGACTAGCCAGTGGCTGGCGCATTCAAGATGATAATAACAGCACTCGAGCAGGACAAGCTCCATCGGTGTGGCACTCTCAGTGGAATGTACTAGTACTGTTCCCTTTACAGAGGAGGAAACTGAGGCACAGACAGGGTAACAGCCCAAGGCTATACAGCTAAACAGCAGCAGAGCTGGGATTTGAACCCAGACTTGGTTGACTCCAGGGACATGTGTTTCCTTCCTCCCTCCCTCCCTCCCTTTTCCTTCATTCTTTCAGTTGGATGTTGCCAATTGCCACCTAGGACTGTCACTTGTCACTGCTACCAGCCACCCTGGGATGTCCAGTCTTGCCAAATGTGGTGTTAGCAAGCTTTTGGAAATGTGGTCCATCTTGTTTGTGAAAGGTGGTATCTCGGTGTTTTAATTTATCATGAATAAGGTCAAGCATCTTTTCATAGGTTTATGAGCCATTTGTATTTCCTTTTTTGGTGAATACTTGCCATATTCTTTGCCTATTTTTAATATTAATTTGTTGGTCTTTTCCTTATCAGTGCCTAGGAACGTTTTATATCTTAGGGATATTGCAGGTAATATTTGCTGTAAGATATTCTTTGCAACCTATATTAGTTTGCTTGGGCTCCCAAAACAAAATATCACAGACCAGGTGGCCTCCACAACAGAAATTTATTTTCTCATGATCTGGAGGCTGGAAGGCCAAGATCGAGGTGTTGGCGTGTTTGATTTCTTCTGAGGCTTGCTCCCTGACTTACAGACAGCTGCCTTCTCTTTGTGTCCCCACATGACCCTTCCTGTGCACAGGAACATCCCTGGTGTCTTCCTGTGTCCAAACTGTCTCTTCTTATAAGGGTACCAGTTGGATTGCATGAGGATCCAGCCTAATGGCCTCATGTTAGCTTCATCACCGCTTTAAAGTCCCCATCTCTAAATACAATCCCATTCTGGGATACTGGAGGTTAGAGTTTCAGCATATGCATTTGGGGGGACATAATTCAGCCAATAACAGAGTCCCACATGTTTTTATTCTCAATTTGCCTTTCTTTAAAAAAAATACCTTACTTATGTATTTTTCTCACTGTGTGGTAAAGCCTCTCAAATTTCTGAATCTGAATAGCTGAAATCAGGTCTGATCTAGAAAACCCAGTATTTGCTCCATTCCCATAATCTGTCACCGGAAAGAGCGTGGGCCAGAGGGAAGGGTGTGGCAATCTTGGGAGTCACTTTGACCGGCCTGCAGTCCTGGTGCTTTACAGGCAGCAGGGTGACCTTGGGCAAGTCTCTCTATCTTAGTCTCACTTCTGTAAATGCTGCTAATAATAGCTGGCTGGCAGGGTCGCTCAGAGGATAAAATGAGATGATGTCTATAAAACGTGCAGCTCCGTGTCTGGCCCATAACAGGGCTCAATATGCTATAGCTGTTATGATTTTCTTGATGAATAAGAGCCCGTGTTTATACCAAGCATCCAGGACATGCCGGGCATGAGGGGAGGGGGATGCAGGGGTGAATGTGTCAGGATATCTGCTCTTAGGGCCTCATGCTCTGGAGGGGAGCTGGAATACATGTGCCAGGCCCTGCTGTCCTCCAAAGCCCACATGGGGAAGGAAGGGAGGATTTCACAGATGGGCTGACACATATCTATGTTTCAAAAGTGGAAGATGATTTCGTAGGTGGAAAGGAGGGCTGAGGGGGAGAGCATCGCTAGCAGGAGGGCTCAGTGTGCACCAGAGCAGGGAGAGGAGGGTAGAGACACCGTCACAGGATGGTATCTCCTTCCACTCTGGAAGAGAGAAGCCCCTTGGCCTGAAATAAGCCAACCACATGAGCGTTTGATGGGGTTTGACCACGAGACTGAGTGCTTGCTCAGTGAATGGCCACATGAGCAAGCAGATGTAGCTGGAGTTCCACACCAGTGCTCAGAGGGTCAACCACAGGCATCCTGCTTTCAGAAGAGAGGGCACAGCCCAGCACAGATGGCTGAGGACCTGAGGAGAGGGTTTCCTGAGCAGGAGCAAAATATGACCGAAGACATCAGCGAGATGGTGGGAGTGGTCCAAGGGACTGTACTGGATAGAGGAGGCTCAGCAGGACCATGAGGGGAAAGAACTTCAGTGCTTGGCACTTAATCTCATCTAATTCTGACTCCAAACCCGCAAGTGGATGTTATTGGCCCTGCTGGGCCGAGGAGGAAACTCTAACAAGGTGAAACGCGTTGCCCAAAGTCAAATCAGGGAATGGATGGAAAAGCGGGCTTAGAACCAGAATGCCTGTGCTGTCTCAGTGCACCTGCTGGTTGGAGAAAGGGTCTCAAGACAGGGGCGACTCTAGTGAAAGCAGCCCATTGTCAGGTTTCAGTGTCCCCCAGCCATCAGCCACACCAAATCCCCACCTTTCCCGCAGAGAGTGGACCTGGCTAAGTAAGCGTGCAGCTAAGGTGTGCCCTCTCTGGCTCTTTTCTTAGGAGAAAAGAGCACCTTCCTTTCCATCTGGAAGTTCACTTTGTACCTTCACCCTTGTGCTCTTATGGTGGGGGTGGGGGCATGTGCTTCCTGTTGCACCCCACCCCTGCTAATACCTTCTCTCAGCGAACACTCTCTCCATTCCCCGTAGCAAGAGAGACCGGGTGGCCAGGGTACTCTCGCTTTCCCTGGGACCCTAGGTGCCACTCTGAACTATTTGGTCTGGCTATGGATCCCAGGGCCAGGTCTTCTCCTGTAGGCACCTTGTTCTTTTCCCTGCTCCAAGTCGGCCAAACACTGTCATCACATCTCTTGGAGGAATATCTGCTCGCGCTTTAAAGATCGAATTTGTGGGAGGAAACCAACCTGCTGAGCATGATGGTCCCAAATGTCGGCAGGGACTGGAGGGGACCTTGAGAGTTCAGTGGCCCCACCCGGCTGGCTGGGGGTGGGGGTGGGGAACCCTCTGAACTTCCAACAAAGGTCTCTGCTGCTGCCAGGGTCCCCCCGTGCCCCTCTGCCTGCCGTGGAAGAGCACCTGGCCGTTAACTTATATGTAATAACCCTTAAACAATGCCATTAAGTCACCTCTCGTTCTTTTAAACTACCCAGGAAGGGAATTCAGGGTGATATATGGAGGCTTTTATGGCTGGTACTGGGCAGCTTAAGGACTTAGCAGCAGGTTGAACACACACATTGTTGCATAAATAAGAATCGCTATGGTATCAAAGCATCACTCAGCTTCTTAGCAGCACAGACCCCACACCCTGCACCCCAAGTCATTGCCTCTTGGAAGGGCAGCGCCGAGGGCAGAGGACTGGCCCAGAGCTGGGCCATGGGACATCTGTGATGTGGCCACAGCTGAGGGCATCCGGAGACCCCGCTCCTTGAGCTCCCCTGCCTTTCCTCAGTCACCTTTCCGTGAGGGACGGGCAAGTGGAAGAGGAAAGGCATCACATGTATGGGAACTAACCTACTACATGCCAGGCACTCTACGCATGTCATCACATCAGACCCTTGCTTTTACACAGTCATAAAGCTGTTTTGCCCATTTTACAGCTGAGAAAATCCAGTAGTATGCCCAAGGTCACCCAGCTCGTAAGTGACAAAACTGGGACCCCGCCTCTGTGCCTTGCTTGGAGGTCATCTGTAAGAAACGTGAGGCTCAGGCGGAGAAAGACAGGTACTGAATGATTTCACTCATCTGTGGAGTGTAACAACAAAGCAAAAACTGAAGGAACAAAACAGCAGAAGAACCACAGAACCCAAGAATGGACTAACAGTTACCAAAGGGAAAGGGACTGGGGAGGATGGGTGGGAAGGGAGGGAGAAGGGGATTAAGTGGGGCATTATGATTAGCACAGATAATGTAGGGGGGCACGGGGAAGGCAGTAGAGCACAGAGAAGACAAGTAGTGACTCTGTAGCATCTTACTGTGCTGATGGGCAGTGACTGTAATGGGGTGTGTCGGGGGGACTTGATAGTAGGCGGAATGTAGTAACCACAATGTTGCTCATGTGAAACCTGAGCATAAGATTGTATATCAATGATAGCTTAATAAAAAAATTAATAAATAAATAGAGAAAAAAAAAAGAAACATGAGGCTCTAGGGCTGGGGCTGGGGTGGGGGCAGGTCCTGGAGCCGCTGGGCAGCTGCAAGGGGCTGAGGAGCCCCACGGGGGCTTTGAGCGGCGGGAGGGCAGGGGAGGGAGAGCGGGCCAGCTGTACTCTGGGTTTGCAGACAAGGATGTGGTGCCCGGGTGGGTGCACTCACGCGCAAGCAAATGGACAGCGTTAATATTTGATGATCAGTGATGGCTGTGGGGGAATTGCTGTTTACTCAGCCGTTCTCTCCATCGTCCCTCAGCAGAGAGCTCAGGACTCAGGCGGAGAGCCCTGCTCAGGGCCCCGTTCAGGTCCTGCCGGCAGGACTCACAGTGAATAAGACGGCCAGAAACTTCCGGAGCCTGCCTCAGTGTTCCATCCTTGGGCTGGGGCGGGGAGGGGCACGGGGAACTGTATAGTAGGATTGCAGGGCTTGGGGAATTCCATCTGTGCCCAGGAGCAGCTGAAGATAAAGCTCAGACAATATTTCTTCCTTTTTCCTTCCCCCTAATCCTCCCCCACCCCTCTTTTCTACACTGACTGAGATACCAGCCATTCTGCTGGGGCCCCTGGCTTTTTCCAATTCACAAAGGCAGGCCAAGGGTTCAAGCGCTGATTCCAGTTCATCATGAGACCCCTGGGACATCATCCGCCTCCTCTGCTACCTCCACCAACCTGAGGACAGTGGCCCAGGTGGCCACGTTGGCGAGTGTCTTTGCTTTGGATGGAGCACCCCCCTGCCGCCCGCGCAGCTTAGGGAGTTGTTGTGGGCAGTTAGTCACAGCTGATTGACAAAAATGGAAGGTGGACTTATTGCCAGGGAATGTGTGCTGTTTTGGTGGGGATAGAGCTTTTCAAATCACAGAGTCCTGGGGAGGGAGGGAGTTTGGGGTCCACAGTATGGGTGCTTGGTGCTTAGAGACAATTGCCTGTCAGGTGGCGGTGGCTGACAAGCCTATAAAAGTATGGGCTCAAGTGGGTGGGGCTGGGTCTTTATGAGTGTGTGTGTGGCAGGGTGGGGGGATCCCCTACATTGCAGATGGGACCGAGAGAGGTTCAACAGCACAGATGTGCCAATAAGGTGTTACAGCTAATGGTTAGGGGCGCCGGCCTTGGGGTCTCATAGGCCTGTAGTCACACAGCCACCAACACACAGTAGGTACACAGTACGTGGTAATGCTGGTGCTGGCGTGATGGGAAGGCAGGGAAGGGCATTGCAGTTAGAGGGAACAGCACGGGCAGAAGAATAATTGAACCTAGCTGCTGCATGTGGGGATCCTATTCCACGTGAAAGGGGGCAAGGGAGGGAGGTAGGGTGAGAAATGGGATCTTATGGGCAAAAGGGAACCCACGACCCTTTCTGAGTAGGGATTCTAGAATAAGACAGATCAGTGGCTCCCAAATGGCCAACCTTGAATCCTTTCTGGTTGGCTTTAAAAGACCCCCTTGGGATAATACATAAAAATACAGAGTTGAGGGTTTTACATCCAGAGAGTCTAATTCAATAGGTAGTCAATCAAATGTCTTCTAGTTGCTTCATTTTATTCTGTGTGCTTTACTTTTTTTTTTTTAACCTCATATAATCCATTCAGTCATCCTTATGGGAACAGGTACTGTGATCACCCCATTGTACAGGTGGGGCAGCTGAAGCACAGTGGGGTTAAGTAACTTGCTTGAGGTTGCACCAATTGTCAGAACAAGGATTTGAAGCCAGGCTACCTGACTCCAGAGTCCATGCTTTTAACCACACTGCCGTCCTGGCCCTCATGCAGGCTGAGGAAACCTCTCTTGACTTTGCTGGACACCCACCTCCCCCTCCATGATTCTAACAGGCTGCAGATTTGGGACCCACTGGCATTATGTGCACGTGCCTTTACTTTCAGAGAGGGGAGAGGTCAGAGTAGGTAGCACCATGAGGAAGGTCTTCCTGGAAGAGGTGGACTGAAGGGTGTCAGGGGTCAGGTGGATGAGGGAATCAGGGAGGAGGGCATTCTGGGTGAGAGGCATAGCATGAACAAAAGCCAGGAGAGAGGAGACAGACAGGCCAGTGGGAGAAGCTGCGCATGGGAGCACCTGGGAGGTGGGGCTGGGTGCCAAGGGGACGCTGAAGGCTCTGGGGAGCTTTCTGTCCATGTGCAGCATAAGGAGGAGTCAGTGGGTCATAGGCTCTCAAGACCCCTTCTTTTCTAGAACCTCCCCAGGCTGAGTGAGAACCTCTGCATGGTTCAAAGATCAACCCAGAAAGGGGGGACCCATCACTTCACTCAGAAAAAATTCTCCCCACTAGTGACTCAGCAGTGGAGACCCATGGGCTGTGGAGTCAGAGGCTGTGGGACAGAGTGGAGCCAGGGCTTCCACAGCATCCTGGAGGGTAAGTCGCTCTCCGCTGTGCTCTGGACCAGGAAGCACCTGATGGCCCATAAATCCTGGCAAGGGTACAAATAGATAAAATATGTAATAGCCATGCAAAGGAAATGACTAGCAGAGCAGTTAAGAGCCCAGTCCTCAAAGGATGGAAAGTTCTAGCTCTGGCTCTGCCACTCTCTAGCTATGTGACATGTTTCAGTGACTTTTCCCCTTTGAGCCTCAGTTTCCTCTGCTGTAAAATGGGAACTCCTATCACCTAGAGTGAGATGATGCATAATGCTCATCAAAAGCATTCAATAAACAAAAGCCATTATTTTTATTTCTGGTCACAAAGTCTCTTGGTCACCTACCTAGCAACTACTCACTCTTTTCTCCACCCAACAAGACTTAAATTTTGTTCAGGAATTCACTGTTACCCATGTGGACAGGGACTTCAGGAAGGCAGCACCACCTCCAGCCCCAAGAACTGAATCATGATTGGTCTAAGGCTAAGCCAGTCTCAGCTCTCCTGTGCTCTCAGCCAGTGATTGGTGGAGTTACAGGCACCTGACACAGTTCTGGCAAGTGAGAGGAAGTCTACAAGGGGGTGCCTGGGAAAAGTTTATGTCAACTAATGGAAAGAGGCATGTGGGAAGAAATGGTCCCTCTTCTTCCCAGGACAAAGTTGTGTCTGCAGTTGACGGCTGGAATGGCTGCAGCCATCTTGCAACCATGAGGGAAACAATGCTAAGAAGCTGAAAAGGGCAAGAAAGAAAGATAGGTAAGACTTGGGACCTTGATGAGGGCCTGGGCTACTGAGGTCATCAGTCCCAGAATTCCCCTAGCTCAGGACTTCTTGTGAGATTATACACTTGCAATATTATTTCAGCTGAGTTGAGCTGAGGTTTCCTGTTACCTGAGCTGAGGTACCTGTCTAACACCCTGTATTAAATAATTGAAATTTATTAAGCACCGAGTGTCCTGGAGCAAGACACTTATGTACATATTATCTTACATTATCCTCACAGTAATACAGCAGCGTTAGTGTCCCCATTTGCCTTAGTCAGCTCAGGCTGCCATGACAAAATACGAGACTGGGTGGCTTAAACAACAGACATTTCTTTTCTCACAATCTGAAGGCTGGAAGATCAGCAGGCCAGCGGGCTCAGTTTCTGCTGAAGGCTCTCTTCCTGGCTGGTAGACGGACACCTTTTCAGTCTGTACTCACGTGCCCTTTCCTCGGTGCATGCCTGTGGAAAGAGAGATCTCTTTTTATAAGGCCACCAGTCCTATTGGATTAGGACCCTACACCACCACTTTATTTAGCCAAAATTCTTTCATTGCCTTGTAAGAGCCTTATCTCCAAATATGCAGTCACACTGGAGGTCAACACTTCAACATAAGAATTTGAGGGGGAACAAAAGTCAGCCCACCACACTACTGCGCACACAGGAACAGTCAGGCATACAGAGGGGAAATGATCGCCCAAAGTCACACCGCTTGCAAGGGGACAGAGCTGGGAGTTGATTCATAAATCTGAATTCCAAGGTGTAAGCTCTGTACTAGTCAAGTGCCTCTGGGGTGTGTGAGTCGGGGTGGGGGGCTTGATCTCCAAGTCATGCCAGGTTTATTTTTCTTATTTTTTAAGTCAGCTTCAGTTGAACTATAATTTACCTATGAAAAACCACTAATTTTAATGGTCCAAGCAGAGGAATTTTGGCAAATGTGTGCAGC
This sequence comes from Manis javanica, assembly GCF_040802235.1. NCBI lineage: Eukaryota > Metazoa > Chordata > Mammalia > Pholidota > Manidae > Manis > Manis javanica. The sequence continues at coordinate 13,131,732 of NC_133159.1, forward strand.
CATATAAACACAGCACAATCAAGACACAGAATAAATCCATCACTCCCCCAAATCCCTTTGTCCCCACCTCTAGGCCCAGGCAGCCATTAATCTGCTTCCAGACATTGCAGTTTATCTTTTCTAGAATTTCATATAGATGGAATTATACCACCGTGACTTCTGGATCTGGCTTCTTTTCAGCGTAATGCTTACCCACACGGTTGCTCACATGGGTAGTCATTACTTTTTATTGCTGAGTAGTATTCTGTGATAAGGACGTATCACTTTGGGATTTGAATAAGACCATGCCTCACCCACATGGCTGCTCCAGGAAGCTCAGTCTCATTTGTTCTGTGGTTTCGTGTGGTCCCCTGTCCACGGCCTGAGTGCACGCCACAGGCAGACAGCGCCAGGGCTGTGGGCTCCTGCCGCTGAGGTCCTGGATCGAAGCAGCTCGGGTTCCCTGTGTCACCAGACAGCCCCTAGGCACTCCAGGGAAGGAATTCCACGTGTTCCCCAAACCCTCGCAGCCAATGTTTAAGCATCTTCACAGATGGCCGGTTCTTCTTTTATCTAGTCCCAAATCTTCATGCTTCATTACCGTCCTCCCTGCTGCCGACAGAATGGAAGCTCTGAAGTGAGGGAAATGCACGGGTCCGAGGCACAAGGACCAGTCCTGCTCAGAAGACTCAGGAGTCCCTCCTAGTGTCTCTAGTTAAACAAAAAGCTGTTGAATGGCGTGGCAGATGCTGTGGGTACCCACTCATGTCCCCTCACTCTCCTCACTTCAGAGCACAGTGCCCACCTTCCAACTACCAGCCTGGCATCTCTTGCCTGTGGGCCTGCTTTGCCTGGCAGAGCCCATTTTGCCCACCCAGTGCCCCATGGCCGTCTTCCCCTGGCGGCCTGACTCTGAGGCTTGTGATCGGGCCCCAGCCGCCCACAGCTGTAAGCTGCCTGACAGCACCTTCTGTCTGGTTTCTCCAGGGCCCTGACAGTGTTTCCTGGAATCTCCCCCCAGATAAACTACATGTACTTGAATCTGGGTCTTGGGGCTGCTCCCAGGGGCCCCATCCCAAGCCATAGGGCACCCTGTCCTTTATGGAACACTTGCAGGCCCTGAGGCTCTGGGCTAGATGCCTTCACATTACCCTCATCAGCTTGGTCCCTGAGGTGGGACCCATCCCACTGCTGCCGTTTTACAGGTAATGTGACCAGGCCCAGAAAGGGGGAATAACTTGTCCAAAGTCACACAGTAAGACCCCAAGTCGGGTTTCAACCTCCCAGCACTTCCCCCAGCCCTAAAACACACTCAAATATATCTGTGACCTTCATCTAGAATTTGAGTTAAGCACTCTGTCTTGGGAGTCCAAAGATCAGAATTCTGTCCCTGGCTCTGCCACAGATGGACTGTGTGGCCTCAGGGAAGTCACTTGCCCTTTCTGGGCTCTGTTTCTCCATTACAGTCTGGAGAGGCTGGATTGCCTGATGTAAATGGCCCTACTAGCTCTGACATTTGGTAAGATCTGAGTTTGAAGAAGGCGATTTTAGGACAAATAGTAAATGTATAGAGTTAGCCCCAGTAGATGGTAGGGCAGGAAAAGAGGAAGTTTTTGAAGGATTCAGTGGAAGTTAGCCACGGAGTAGAAAGAGCAGAGGGACAGGGGGGCCCAAGGGAGCATGTAGATGTCCAAGGCTAACCCAGGAGGGTCAGCCTAGAACCTCTCCTCCACATGCTTCTCTCTTGGCTGGAAGTGTCCTGGGAGAACAAGGGAAAGGCCTTCTCTCTTTGGTCCCTTATATGGGGTCCCTGGAGCAGAGGCTGCTCCAAATCCTCCTTCCCAGGAGGCTTACTCACTGGGTGGGTGCCTCCCCCCGCACAAAGGAGGGGTGGACGAGCTGGAGGGAGAGCTAATGATCCAGTGCCATGTTCCCTCCACCTCTAAAAGCAAAGAGCAAGGTGGAGGGAAGAGCCAGGAGAATTATGCAGGCTCCTGTTAATCATGCCCTGATTGAAATGACTGTGCTAATATTAATTCTCCCAGCCCTCTCGGAGGACAGGCGCAGTGCCTGGTGGAGGCGGGTGCCCGGTCCCTGCTCCCAATGCTAGATCATGCTCAACAGACCGGTGCATTTGTAGGATGGGGGCTCTCCGCCAATCCCGGAGCACGTCCTGGGTGTGGGCTCCTCCCCCTCTCCTTTCTGTGCCTGTGCCCCTGCCCCGTGGAGGAAGCAGGATCTGGATTATGAACCTGCAGAATGAGGCCCAGAGTTGTCAAAGCCCTAACTATGGGCATAGCAAAAAGTCTGGTTAGGAACCAGGCTTCCCAATCCCTCCTAGGCCATGGCCTGAGTCTAGAGGGTAAGAACAAGGCAGATTTTCAAGGCGACATAATATGGATGAGATACTTTGGAAAAGAGAGAATTCTTAATTTGGCCAGATAACTGCAAGAATGTGGGTTGGGGGTCATCCTTAGCATACAAATACCTGAGCTATTAACAGCCAGACACCTGGGGCTCCATTTTTTAGATATCTTGAGAGCATGATGGAGAAGTTAAGGAAAGGACATAAACTCTGGAGCCAAACAGAACTGAATTCCAGCCTGGTCTCCAGCAGACTCTAATGTGTGAACTTGAAAGTAATTGACTCTATTTCTCTGAGCCTCGGAGGCCCCATCTGAGGAATGGGGCAATGATGCCCACCCCCGCAGACCTGTTGTCAAGACTGGTGTTCAGGAGTTTCCACCCATCACTATCTTCCTTCCCTCCCACCTCCTCACTGCCACGCAAGGGTCCAGAGAGCTTGCCTGCATGTCCTGGGTGAGGTGGGGTGAGTGCCTGAGTCCCTATAGAGAATTTAGAAGACAGTGTAATTCCCCAAAAAAACAGTATTTTCTGGTAGACTGTATCTACAAATAAATTGGTGGGTACATTGGTAAATACAAATAAAACTGTCCACTACCATGGCACTGAGGGGGCTTTGGAGAGCTCTGCTGGGATTTTAACAACCATCAATATGACAGTCATGCCACTACGACATGAGCACCGACACCGATAGGCACACCCATGGTTTACTGTGTGCTTATTAGATGCTAGGCACTTGGTATGTGTTACGTCCTTTAATTTTTCAACCCATTTGAGGTTGGCAGTTATAACCTCTCTACCCTCTTACAGATGAGGAAGCAAAGTGGTTCAATTACTTGCTAAAGTGTGCCATCCCTGAAGCCTGTGCTTTTCACCATGACTTCCTTGATTGCATCCTGCTTTTTTGACAGTGTTTCTCTGGGAAGATGTATTGCTTGATCCAAGAAGCTGATTTGTAAGTGTATTTCGGGGACAAACCCTTCCATAAACTAAGGATTGCATAGGCTCTGGTGGCCTAGAGTCTCAAGAGCCAGCAGCAATCTAATCAGTGGGTACTTTCCGAAGGGCCCAGGCCACAGAGCAGGAGACCCAGGGCTTGAGTTTTTGCCTGTGTCTAGAAAAGTCCAACAGAGCTCTGAGCAGGTACCCGGATATGGCTGGTAGGAACTGTGGGAGCACGTGTGTATATGTATGTATTGTGCGTTTGGGTACGTGTGGTACACACATTGAAGCAGACACATGACTGTCTGCACTCACCTCATGCTTGCAGAGAACATAAACACAGGTCATTGCCCACTTGCAAGTTGTCTTGGATGAATTTTTTTCCCAGCTGATTACTGCCTTGCCCTGCCTCTTCATCTCTCATTTACAAACACACTTGTTGATGTGGTCTGCTTCGGTAATTTGCATGGGTTTGCATAGTGCCTGAGGAATGATTGAATGCCTTTCTCTGCTCCTGTCACTCAAGCTGGGGATTCCCGTGTAGAGCAATGACCCGGTGCAAGGGAGGACACTTGTGTCTTAGAGACTGGACTGGGGGAGGTGACACGTGTATTTGGAGAAGCAATATGCGGCATGCCCATTGTTTTCAAAATATATCCTATAGCAAATTAAGTTTCTTGGTGGGTAAAGAAGACAGATGAAAATCTGAATTTGAACGTGGAATGGCAGGTAGCCCTGAGGCTGGTGAGTTTATCTGAAGGGTTGGGGGCTGTGATTGAGAAGCCTCCCGGGGTGTCGGTGTGCCAGGGGTTGCAGGTCTGCGGCATGTAAAGGCAGCCACAATGGGACACGTCTCCTCTGTTTTGCAAGCTCTCATTGGCCCGTGCTTAAGCGATCACTGGGATTTCAATCAGCTGTAACAGACATAACCTTGAAGTGTGAAGTCGGGAAAGAGAAGTAAGTCAGGGAGAAGGAGAGGGAGGCGGGTGGGGAGAAGAGAGAGAGAGAGAACTGGGGCAGGGGAGAGAGAGGAGGGGAGGACTCCCCTAAATAACTACAGTGTGTCAGCTGGCCCTTGATGCCCTGCTGTCGGTCTTACCCTTGTCTTCTTGCCCTCTTAACAACCCTCGGAGGTTAAGCTGTATCTCCTCATTTTATAGTGAGGACATGCACGTTACAGAGGTCTCTCCGCCACTAAGAAGAGGCTCAGGTTCCAGCCATACGTCTGTCTTCCTGGGTTCAAATCCCTTATCAGCTTCACACTAGAATGTGGTATCAGACAAGTTAACTGCGTGGTGCCTGCCTCAGTCTCCTCACCTGTGAAATGGGGATGATACTGCAGAAGCCACTGGGGTTGTGTAAGCATTAAATGAAGTTAATGTATGTGGAATGCATGGTAAAGTGCCAAGCACGCATTAAATTTTGTGCAAGTGTTAGCTAGTATTCTGGTATTGCTATTCCATGTGCGTAGTGTAGTTTTGTTCAGCGCCACCTGGAAAGTCCTTTTCCTCTCTCCCCCACCCCCTTTCCTGCCAGCTTCCCCTCCCCTGTGGAGTGGAGCCCTGGGGCTGGCTGCTCCAGCCAGTGATGTGGGCACCTCCCCATGGCCCACCCCGGGGGTCTGGCCACATGGAGGACCCCTTGGAGCAGGTGGAGCAGTGAGGGTGGGGGGGTTCAGGGATGTGGGTCCCCCACCCCTTCTCTCTCAGACTCAGAGGGCATAAGTTAGATAACCATGACACCTGTTTTAAATTAGCCTTCAGAAGCCTCCGACAGCTGAGAAATTATTTAACAGGGAAAGAATTGAGTACATGAATAAATATTAATATTAAATCACCACTTCCCTAGATTTAAGGGGAAGGAAGGGGGACTCACCGAGAAATGGAGGCAGCAGGTCTCCCGGAGACAGTGCTGCGCTGCTTGCAGAAGTGAAACAGGGCAGCGGGAATCAGGAGCAGCAGGCCATGGGTCCCCTGTTCCTGTCCCAGCCCAATGGGAGCTCCACCTGTCAGGCGGGGCCGGGCAGGTGACAGAGCCTCATGGCAGCTCAACAGGTAGCTTGTCTGAGCTGCAGCCTTCCTGGACTGAGGTCCCAGTGGGACCTCAGAGGGGCAGCCTGGGGAGCTGCCGAAGCGAGAAGCAGATGCCCCCCACCCCACCTCGGAGAGGGGCCTTCCATGGGCCCAGCAGTGCTGCCTCTACGGACACCTTCAGCATACAGAAATTTTTAAATGTATATTTCATGACCACTCTGGTATGAGGACAGATATAATCCAGGCTAGATTAATGATTATCTATTCATTATCATTATATTCTTTTATGCCTCTGATTGTAAAAGAAATAAAAATTAGGACATTTTCACGGGCCCTGGGCGCTGGGCCTGCGGTTCCCGTTGGAGAAATCGGGCCCCGGCTGGGGTGGGGCAGCTACTCGCTCAGGGCAGCGGGGACTGCTGAGGAGGGGTGGCCCTGCGGGCGCGGCTCTTCTGGGAAGGCAGAGCCACTCACGGATTGTGAGGATCTGGAAGCTGAGACCCATCTTTCAGGCCCAGAGTACACATTACATTAGGAATAATAAAAAATTACTATTAATAACCAATCATAATTACAAGTAACTTACTCTGCACTTACAGCCCTGACTTCCCAATACTCAAGCTCTCTGGGGGCTCAGGGACCCTCCTCCCCTGGTATCTGCATGCCTCCCTGCCCCCCTCACTTCCTTGGGGTCTCTTCTCGAAGGTCACTACCTCAGTGGGGACCTCCTTGACCTTTCTCTCTAAATAGCCCATTTCACCACTTCCAAGCTCTGTCTCCTTACCCTGATGAATTTTCTCCATAACATTCATCAATTCCTCACATCACATTATGCGACAAATATAAACATGACCCAATAGATACCATATAGAATATATGTTGTAGTCTTTTACTCAGTTGTGATCCTCTGGACTATAAATTCCACAAGGGCAGTGTCTGTCTCATTCATCCTTTGTCTTTAGCATCTGCAACAATGCCTGGCACATGGTGCGCATTCATTGCTGGGTGAATGAATGAATGAATGAATGAATGAATAAGTGAGTGAATGGGGCATTTCTGGCACATGGTAGGCACAACAGTCATGGTGCCTGGCTCGCCGGGTTTTTGAGTCTTCCCCACTCCACACAAGGAGTTATGACCTCTTTCCACCATTAGGAATACTGCAGCCTAGAAAGACGAACGGGCCTGCCCCAAAGTAACATCCTTTGATAAAACAGTATGGAAAGGTCCAAGGTGTGGGCCAGGAAGCGGTCTGGAAGGTGCAGGTGGGGCAGGGGAGGCCATGGGGGCTGACTTAGTTTCCCCTCCTCCTCCGGCAGCAGCATTTTAGTTCCTGAATGCTCTAGAGCCTTCTAGGCCCTGTTTTGGAAGCTGGGGAAGCCACGATGAACGCTGCTTGAGGTACCTGGCCCTCAGGACCTGGGCAGGAATCCTGCCCTCTGGGCCTCAGTCTCCCATCTGTGATTCCCGCACTTGCCGGGAGCTCAGCGCTCTGGCTGCTGGAGTGCAGGCTTCTCACCAGGGCCGGGAATGTACCCTTGTTATTTCTCCTCCTGATTTGCCCTGGGCCAGACACCCCCAATTCAGCCTTTAAATTAGGTCTGGACCCCTTTATTTATGGGGACTAAGCCCTGTGTGTCAGGCAGGCCACACTTCCTTCCCACCAGAAAATGAAAAGGCTCAGTCATTTCCAGAAAGTGTCTCTCAGGGTAACTTGTTCTGACTTTTCTGGACCCGTGGCCTGAGTCCCGTCTGCCCGGTGCAGGCTGTCGCCGGGGCCCAGCCTTTATCCTCAGAGCAGCGGCCAGAGCTGTAATTAAGTAGCTCCAGAATCTCATGAGGAAACTCCTGAATCTCTGTGTGTATGCCAGTCATCACTATGGAATGAATGAATGCACGGATTAAGGAATGAATGAAACATGAGACTCGTTACTGAATTCTGTCCTCTCATCCCTGCTAACTGTCCGCTTGGGTACTGCCTGGGAGGGGTCATCAGTACAAATAAGTGGGAATGGGGCCAATTTGTGCCAAATGGGGTGGGAGGCCTTTCTACCTGGTGGGATTCCCTACGGATGTCACCTGTGTCCATTACCCTATCTGTACTCCAGGCCCCATGTCCTCCTGTCTTGGTCCCGTGATGAACCACATGAGTTCCAGTGTTCTAGCTGCTGTCCATGTCCTAATTCAGCAGACACGGCATCGCCCTACTTCACCCACTGCAAACGGAAATTCAAGCATTGCAGGAAGCCACCCCCATCCCCTCCCCAGCAGAGCTACCCTGGCCTCATAATATCCATTTTCTAATAGAGTCACATGAACCCTGCATGCTATTCTAAAAGTAGCCTTGGAAGCCCTTTAGCGAGGCGGCAGGTAATTCCCTTGGCTGAGGCATGATCTTACCTTGCTCTTTGTGTCAGAACCTGCTGGCTGTTCAAGAGGTGTCCTTCCCCAGGGGTCTGAGGTTGCTGCTGGGGTAGGGGGACGGAGCACTAAGCCAGAAGTCGGGCTGCCCAGCTCTGCTACACACCCCCCTCTGAGGCGCAGTTTCCCCACTGCTAATATAATAAAGGGGCTCCATTCCACGAACTCTGAGGCTCCATCCATCCCTGAGGCCTGGGACCTCTCCCTTCCCCATTAAGCAGCTGTAAACTTCATGACAGCGGGCCTTATATGTGAATTGGTGAATTTTATTTTATGAAAATTGTACTTAAATATAGCTGGCAAAAAAATGAGTGTAAGCAAGATATATGACAGTCAAAAAAATATTCTAGGGACAATGAGAATCTTGGGCATATGGTATCAAGGGCATGAGGTCAAAGGTGAGCCTGGAAAGCTGGCGTAAGCCCTGGTTGTGGAAGGCCTTGAGCAGCATTCTAAAATCATAAGATATGTAATGGCTATCACTGCGTAATAACCACCCCCAAAGTTGGTGACTTAAAGAGATCATTTATTCTCGTACGCATGACTCCATGGTTGGATGAGGCTTGGCTGATCTAGGCTGGCTCAGCTGGGCAGTTGTGTTTAAGCCATGCATCCGGCTGGACTTGCCTGCAGGTTGCTGGCTGAGCGCGACTCTGCCCCAGGTGTGCTTACTCTGGGGTCCTAGCTGAGGAAAGCTGTTCTCATGGAGAAGGCAGGTGTGCAGGAGGGTAAGCCTCAGTGTGTAAGCCCATTTCAAGCCTTTGCTGACATCTAACAGCCCTAGACTAACGGGGTGGGCACATATGTTCTGCCCACAGAGAAAGGGGGAAGGGCATGGGTGTTTGCTGAACTGAAGCCCAAACGATCATGAGTGAATTCCTCTTCATAGTTAAAGTCAGGCCAACTTGGATCCACCTTCTGATATTCATCAGCCCTGTGACTTCGGGAAGCCACTTTCCCGCTCTGGGCCTTGGTTTCCCCATCTGAAAACCAGATATCATCAAGCATAGCCCATTAAATTGCTTAATTTAATCAAGCTACTGGGCATCAAGTTCCCTAGCCTCAGGCTCCACATAGAGTGAGCGCCTATGTTAGCCAGGGTTGCGAAGATGACAGGAGAGATTCCAGTTTCATCTTTATCATCATTCCTGGCCGCCCTCCCATTCATTTCCTTCTTTTGGGCCAAGTCGTCTCTCTCCCCATCTCTCCCCCTCTCTCCCCCTCTCCACTCTCTTCAAATATTTGGAAACGTTCCTGAAGTCCCCAATCTTGGTCATGGTTAAGCCAAGCTACACAGATTTAGTTCCTTTAATCTTCTCTCGTAAATTAATCCCTCTGAACCTTTAATCATTTTCCTTGAACAAGATTCAAATGAGACACATCTCTGGGTTCCCACCATACACAGTCTGTCATGCTGACAGGTTTCTTGTCCTGCAGGGAGGGCATACCAGGCTGCCCCAAAGATAAGAAGAGTCGGGCTTCAGGAGGAGCCTTACCCTACACCAGAAGCCAGCCCAAGTTTCTGTTGGTGTCTTACCCACGGGTGGACACCGACCTGTGTATTCTGTCCGTGTGTGTTTCTGCAGGGGGATGGGTGCCTGGACACATGCATGCTCCCTCAGCCTGCCCCCCCGCGGCAGATGTCCACCACTCATCCCTTATACGGAATATGAGCCATGTGTCTAATCTTCCATCTTCATTCTAAGAGATTAGAATCCATCTGTTTGTATAGCTCCAAAGCCTGGGGTGGTCCCACCTTGCTTACTCTCCCATGGCAGAGAGGGAGAAAGGTGTCCCCACAGAGTGGACAATGTGTGGGACCCACCAGCCCATCTGGGGGCTGCACCCATGATCTGGGACTAGCAGGATATTGGGCATATGCCCAGACTGTCCTTCTGTCATTCTCTGGGATGCAGGTTTAGAAGCTGGCTTCTTATTTCTATGACCTTCTGAGAAATATTCCCCTGATCAAGCTTTGAAATGGTACATAAAAGTCAATGATTGAAGAGAAACACTGAAAAAAAGCATGTTCCCAGCCTGAGTTTCTCCAAGGCAGCAGGATCCACGTGGGTTTGTAATTCCTAACAGCATTTCTCAGGCTTTTGACCCCAGGTTGCCGTATCGCTACATGAACACGGGGCAGGTCCAGGCTGAATTCCTCCTCCTAATTGTGAGGACCTAGAACCTGGTGGCTAAAGATGGATTTTGGAGTGAGACGACCTGAGTCAGGGTCCCAGCTCTGCCACTTACTGGTTGCCTGACCTGGGCACACAACTCTCCCCCTCTGTCTCAATTTCTCTCTCTGAAAAATGGGAATAATAACAATACCTCTCTTGTAGAGTTGCTGTAAAGGCAAAAAATTCAAAATGTCTAAGTGTCTTTAGGACCAGACGCAGAACAAGGGCTCTGTATCTGTTTGCTGCTTCAAGAGTTGTCACGACTTTGCTGCGTCTCCATAGCTGGGCAAGTCATATCCAGCCTCTGAGCCTCAGTTTCTCCATCTATAAAACAGGCGTGCTGCTAGTTGTCTCCCAGGAGCTGCTGTGAGAACCAGGTGAAATGAAGTGGGTGAAGGTGCTTTGCAAAACAGCGAAGCCGTATGCGTCTCAAAAGATTATTAGAGAGATGGCAGCGTAAATGTACTGGCAATGAGGTGAGTGATGAGCTGTGATATTGAAATGAGAATTTCTCAGCTCCCCAGAAGCCTTTATTCCCTGTCCCCAAACACTTACTGTGTTGGAACGTCTTGTAGCTTTTTGTTCTCTACCTGGGAGACTGATTTGCTCGAAATTGGCTTGGGGAAGGGAGGGGGCTTGTAAATCTTGCCCCAGCAGTGAGCTGTTGGATGACTGGGAAATGGATTGTAGAATCTCCATCTCTCTCTCTTTCTGCATCCCTCCCTCCCCTAGAACTATTGAGGAATAGGATGGCTGTGATCTGTTTCAAAGCCAGGTACCTGGAGGTCAGTCCCCATATCTCCCTCCCCTTCACACTCTAACGCCTATAGAGATGCCTCCAAAATATCACTCAGAGCTGTCCTTTCTGTCCGCCTCCTTGGCCAAAGTCCAGCATCTCTCCCCTGGTCATTTTAGCAGCATCCTAGCTGGACCCCTTGCTTCCTTTTTGCCCTCCTAGAATCCTTTCCCCCAGTAGCTGCTAGCAAGATCTCTAAAACACTAATCTGATCCTTCCCAGAATCCTCCGGAGGCTTCCCTTTGTTTATAGAAGAAAGTTCAAAATCCTCCAAAGTAGGTACTGTTGTGATACCATTTAATAGATGAGGAAACTGTACCCCAAGCCAGCTAAGTAGCTGTGGTACCACAGTGCTGAGAAATGTCAGGATTGGGGTCATCTCCCACCGCGGCAGCCTGGGTCTGTCCAGCTCCGCAGCCTCCTCTCCAGCCCTTGGTCTCCTCCGTCCCTCTGACCCTAGAGGACCCATCTAGTCTCAGAGGCTTCGCGGATTCCTTTCCCACCACTGAGAATTCTCTTCCCTCCCTAGCCCCACATGGATCATCTGGGTGGCCCTGCACCTCCCTCAGGAGGTCTCCTGGCAGGGTCTGGGGGCTACATGCCCAAAGCCCCTCTGCTTTTCCTCAGGGCACGTATCCTAACATAACCATCATCCCTCTTGTGACTATTTTCCTCTCCTCGTGAAGCAGTATCAGGATGGTGAGGGTAGTGTCGGTCAGCTCTGGCTGCCACAAAATCTGCAAAATACCACAGGAATTTCTTTCTCACAGTTCTGGAGGCTTGATGTCTAACACTGAGGTGCCAGCTGACTGGGTTCCTGGCAAGAACCCTCTTCCTGCCTTGCATTCGGCCACTTTCCACTGTGTCCTCATAAAGGAGAGAGAGAGAGAGAGAGATCTGGTCTGTTTCCTCTTCTTATAAGGGCACTAATCCCTCCGTGGGGCCCCCACCTTTATGACCTTATCTAAACCTAATTACCTTCCAAAGACCCCACCTCAAAATATTGTCACATGGAGGTTAGAGTTTTAACATGAGTTTTGGGGGCTTCACACACAGTCAGTCCAGAACAGGTGGGTTCTGCCTTCTTCCCTTCTGGGTCACTGATCCCACACACAGTTCATGGAACTGTGAACACTTGTTGAATGAATAAATGAATGGATTGATGGATGGATAGATGAATGAATGAGGAATTATAATCCCTTTTACCCTTAAACACTGCCCAAATCTGGAGGTCCCTCCTAGATTTGAGAGGAACTCTGCAAACCCACTTATGTCCCAAGAGATTTTTGTGACACCACGGGGCTGGATGAATCACCATCTGGCAAGGGCTCTACTTTTTATTAGCAGTGATCTGTTGGCCAAGTTCTGACTTGCTAGGGTACTTCAACTTTTCCTGAAACATACACATAAATTTTAAAAAAAGAAGAAGAAAAAGTCACAAACTGCTCTGATCTCCCAACAATGAAATACACCCCCGGGATTAGATCCCTGCTGTAAAATATGGCCCATGATTAGATCTCAAGCCATGAAAAATAACCATGAATTTAGATCCCCACCTTGGAAATGCAGTTTGCTGATTAGATCGCCCGTGAAATACGTGAAATACGGTGTTTGGGTTAGCACATGCTGGTAAAATATGGCCTTTGATTAGATCACTGCAGGTGGTCTGAGTCACTAGCTGGGAGTGGGGACTTTTACCACATCCTCGCAAAGTAAAATATAAATATATGAAGAGGAAGAGAAAGCTGAGAAGGTAAATTAATAACAGGGACATTTTGGAACTTGAGCTTTCTTGTGGGTTGTCAGTGAAGGGGGAGGCGATGGGGACGGACCGAGCCCTGGAGACGCCCCACCACACTGGCAACATCCTCAGCTGGGAGGCAGTGGTGGTGGTGACAGCTGATGGGCAGGAGTTTCCTGCCTGTGGGGCACCACACTGAGTGCTTTGTGAGTATGAATTCCTTGAGCTCCTGAGAGGAGAGGGGTGTCATTATGGTTCCCAGTTACAGATGGAAACTGAGGCACAGAGAAGTGGAGTCACTTGCCCAAGGACACACAGCTAGAATACGTCAGAGCTGGGATTTGAACCTGAGTCATCTGCTCTTCAAGACTTTACCCTTAACCACTGCCCTTTGGTTGGCTAAGCTGATACCATCCCCAGCCTAGCCTGTGGTGCTGGGGATATTTGCACTCTCACCCCCAGCTTTCTATTCCTGCAGGGTGAGGGGCTGGGGATCCCTGCCAGAGTCAGAAACTGGCTGGCACTTCCCCTGGGTCACCCAGGTGAGGATCAGAACAGAGAACCCCAGGTCAGAGCTCAGAGAGACACAGGTCCAGCAAGGCTCCTCCTGGCATTTAAGCGAAGGCCAGGCCCAGGGCTGGGCAGCTGCAGAGCCAGGCTCAGAGAGCAGAGCCAGCCTGGAAGCCAAGGCTGCCTACCGTGGAGGCAAAGGCCTCCTCCTTGCTCTGTGTATCTCTCTCTCTGAAAGGAGCAGAAAAGCAAATTTGGATGGCGCGCTTACTCAGTGAGATGTTTTAGTGTGACAATCCAGAGGACTGGGCGGGGATGGCTGGTCAGGCTTGGGTTCGACTGCCGCTCACACTTGGTAATTGTGTGAGCTCGCACGGTGGGGACTGAGGCACCCATTCCCCAGGTGTGCTTGGAGCTGAGCCTCAGCTTGGGAATTGCCCCTGAAGGTCACCGCCTAACCAAAATCACACCTCCCCAGAGGCCTCCCCCATGCAATGGCTGCTTGATGGGGTACAAGAGCCCAGTCCCCTCGCCTCCATTCAGCACAGCTCTAGAGGGTCAGCTCAGCTTAGAGCCCCCAGTGGGACCGGCAGAGGCGCCACAGCCCAACTCCCCTCTGTCTGTTCCACTTCCCATATTTTCTGTCCTCCCCTACAGGTGCCATCCCAAGACACCCCCAAAAGACCCCTGCACAGACTCTCGGTCTCAAGGTCTGTTTCCAGGAGCACAGCCTACGGCAGGCACTTGTGTACCTCTCTGTACCTTACAGTCTCATCTATAAAATGGGGATATGAACATGCCTACCCCACAGTGTGTTGCAGGCAAGTGTGCAATGGTGTGTGTGATGTGCTTAGCCAGTTCCTTGACACACAGAGTTCGCTCAACATTCACCAAAATTCCTGATAGGTGATCTCCAGCTGAGGAAGTTACCGGAAGCAATTGGCTTCACCTCCTTTCATCTGCAAAATGGGGCTGACAGCCTGTCCTCCGGGGTTGTTGTAATGTCCGGGGGCAGTGGCTGGTACTCATCAGATGCTAATTCTGGCCCTGTCTTTCTTCCCTGGCATGGGTGTGCTCAGAGATAGCCAAGGGAGGGAGAGGTGGGCATCTCCTTATCTCGCTGGAGCCAGCCGACTGGCCAGCACTTATCAGGGATTTGTGAGCTTGTAAAACATGGCCAGCTATCACACCATCTCCCTGGGGTGAGGGCACTCTCAGCTGGGCCTTATCATTGGGTGATCCTGCCTTTGATTGAGGGGAGAGCTGGGTTATCCTGGGTAGGTGGCAGCCAAGTCTGCTGGGGAAGCTGGGGGGGTATGAGGGCTGGCCTGCCAGGGGCTCACATGACACCACAGTGGACAAAGAAGAGTGTGCAAGCTCCCCCTTCCCTCTTCTCTTCCTGTAGGGGTATTTCAGACTGTGGGTGACCCTGAGAGGCTCAAAGAACCCAGAAGGAGAAAATTCAGGGGTGGGAGTGGAATTGGAGGACTACATCAACCCCAGCTGCCCACTTCATTCATCCATTCCATGTAAACATCTACTGTGTGCCAGGCACTTCACACCAGGCTTAGAGTGAGGTCTCAGGCTTCTAGTTCTACCTCTCATTGTTTCTAGCTGTGTGACCTTGGGCCAGGTACTTGTCCTCTCTGTGCCTCAATGGGAACAATAGTACCCCTCTCATCAGGTTATTTCAGGGGCCCTGAGCCAGTGTATGTGAAAGAGCTGCCTTACAAACTGTGAAGTCTGGTGCCTGCAGGAAAGATGTGATCACAGGATAAGCTTACACGTGGATTACACACCCAGAGGAATGGCTAAGAGAGGGATGAGGGAGGTCCCAGGAACCCGGGCGGCAACCTGTGAGTGGTAGCAAATTGTGCTGGGGTTTGCTGAAGACACTGGGGGAAAGAGGAAGTTTGAATAGAGAGAGGGCGTTCCAGGCAAAGAGAATGATGCCTGCAAAGGCTGGCTGAGCCGGGGGCACTCGGGGCCGGCCCACCAGTAGTGTGGGGGCAGGCAGCCTGAGCTGTGCCGGCCTATGGTAGCCTCGCTGGTCAGGGGGCCTAGCCATCTGGCTCTGTTTTTCTCCTAACATTTGAATGCTTTTGTGCTGAATTCTCATTTATCACTGTTTTCCTGTGATTCTCTTTTGAACGTGGCATCTGTTAGGGGCTCCGTCCAGTTCCCACCTCCTGTGTTCTGAGGCTTAGATCTGTTTGCAACCTGGGCATCTGGTCTTTAGGGCAGCACATGGTTCCGGCTCCATCAGCAGGTCTTGGAGATGGAACTGGGGATGGCTGGGGTGGGAACGGGCCTGTGTGGCAGGCGCTGGCCCTGCCTGACCCAGGGCATGTGGCCTCTACCCCTCTGAGAGGGAGTGAGCCTCTTCCCTCCCTCATCTTCACCCAAGGGCTTCCCTTTCTCCATATTCCCACCCATCTCTCCTCTGCCAGGCTGCAGGCAGCTGAGGAGCCCCAGCCAAGGACAGACCCTGGCTCACTGGGCTCCAAAGCAGGTGCTCAGAGTGGCACCAGCTGAGAATCCTTAGCTCAGTCTCTGGGACCCCGTTGCCTACCTCTGTGAAATGGGGACAGTGCCACCTGCCTGGGGCCCTTGCCAGGCTCCTGCTGGGCATCCCTGCCTGTGTTCAGCACACAAGGGGGCAAGCATGGCTCTGGGCCAGGAAACTGAAAGCTGGAAGCTGCATCCTGGTTCTGCCAGGGCACATTAGGTAACCTCTTCCTGCCCCTCTGGTTTCTCGTCCACAGGATGGGAACAAAACCTGCCTCAGAGAGGGACTGGGGTGGTCAGTGAGTTGATGTATCTGTTAAGTGCCTAGAGTGAGCCTGATGCAGGCAGCACGTGCCCAGCTTGGAGCTAGCATTACCACCTCCACCAGCATTGGTGCCCAGGAGCATTGCCCTGGGGCTGCAGAGAGGAAAGAGGCCAGGGCCTGGTCAACAGGAGAGCACACTGAGGACCAATGAGGTTCAGCTTCTGGGCCAAAATCATACCTCCCAGTTAGGATTTGAATCTGTGTTGGGGGGAAGAAGGGGTTTGGTAGAATCGGAAGACCTGGGTCAGATCTCGCCCCTTGCTAATAATTGTCTGGGTAGATTCCAGTGGTTACTTCTGCACTCGGAGTTCAATTTTTGTTTCTTCATGCCAGAAAATTGAGATAACCTCCCTCGTGAAGTGTTAGAGAAAATGAAACAAGAGGATATATGTGAACATATTTTGAAAAGCAAAGAACATATTTTGAAAAACTGTATCAGGGACTGATACAGTTCATTCATTCAATACCTATTGATTGAGCATCTACTGAGTGGGAAGCACTTCCTTGGCACTGGGTACCCAGGGGTGAGCAGGACAGACCAATCCCGGTCCTCTCCCAGAGGGAGTGGCAGGCAGCACACCCCAAACAGAGGAGTGAATTCTTCAAGTTCATGGTGCTGACACAAGTGCTCAGCACAGAAGGGGCTGGGTGCTGTCAGGGGTCATCAGGGAGGGCAGCATGAGGAGGTGACATTTGTCGTGACAGCTGAATGAATGTGGACATATGGGGGCAAGAGAATAATGGTCAGAAGGAAGAGCAACATAAAGTGGGGGGAGCAGGCTGAAGGGGGAGAGGGTGTGTAGGGCACCGAGGTCAGGAACCAACCACTGCAGGGTCCTGTGGGCTGAGCTCAGAGTCTGGAATCTATTCAAAGGGAGATGGGAGCCGTGGGGGTTTTGGCAGGGGAGAGACATCATCTGGTGGGAATTTGTCTATTCCGCTCATGTAATATGCAGATATCAACCTGCAATGGGACAAGCGGAAGGGAAACATGTTTCCGTGTGTGTGCATGCACACAGATATTTGTGCATGTGCGGGATGGTGCTATGGTGTAGAGGACGTTCAGAAAGCAGAAAAGGATTGGACGGGTCAGCCTCTGAGATTCCCACTGACCCAGAGACTCTGTGATTTTATGAAGAAGCGGTCATGTGGCTTGTTTTCCAAGTCCCCAGACCGTGAGTGAATTTAAGATAATAGGAGGAAGTTAGGGTGAAGCTGGATGTGAAAGATGCTGTAGCAAACAGCAGGGGAAGCCACAGGAATTCCGTTTTTGCAGAACAGGAGGCCTCAGCCCCTGGTGCAGGGAAGGGAAAGGAGACACATTTATTGAATTAATAAAAAGCAATGAGGGCCTGCATGTGTTGAGCATTTATGATATACAGGCTCCATGCTAACCTCTTAATATATACTCCACCTTTTGGCCCCCACACCCCCTGTATTTGTTTTCTAGGGCTGTCCTAACAAATTACCACAACCTGGGTGGCTAAAAACAAATTCATTCTCTCCCAGCTTTGAAGGCAAAAAGTCTGAAATTGAGGTGTCTGCAGGACCCGGCTCTCCCCAAAGACTCCAGGGAAGCTCTTACAGTTTCTGTGGTTATCCGGAATCCTTGGCAGTCCTTGGCTTGTCCACACGTCCCCCCAGCCTCTGTCTCTGCTCTCCTGTGTGTGTGTCTCTGTCTCTCCTTTTGTGAGGATAGCAATCACATTGGACTAGGAGTCAACCCGAATCTGCTATTCCCTCATGTTAACTGAGTATATTTGCAAAGACGTGATTTCCAGGTAACATCACATCCTGATGGGCCAGGTGGACATGAGTGTTGGGAAAACACTCATCAAGCCCACTATACATACTCCTTTGAAGGGGCTAATAATGTTAACCCAATTTCATGAGGCCTCGAGAAGGTTATATAACCTATTCAAGGTCACCCAGCTGCCAAGCATGAAAGCTGGATTCAAACCCAAAAGTGTCATCAGTGAGGGTTCCCTCTGTTCCCACCCTGCCTGTCTGCCTCCTCGGGAGAGACTGGTATGTCAGCCAGTGGAATGTGCTGGGGCTCCGTGAGTAGATGGGAGTGGCTGGGGTGTGCCAGGGTGGGATGGAGTCGAAACGGAGTTAGACTGAGGATCCAAACAGGCTTGAGGGGTGTGGGGCAGAGAATGTTCTCCTTTCTCTTCCTTCTCCACCTTCAGGATCCTTCTGAACCTACCAGAGACCACTTTCCTTCTAAAGCCTCTGGGCTTTCCTGTCCCTGTTAGGATGTGTCAGCCGTTGCTCTGAGCTGCCCCAGCCCCACTGCTTGTGTTTCTCTAGGACAAATTCCCTTTTCTTTGTACCTTACATTCTCAAGAGTCTCATTCCCCTTAGGCTTAGTCTTGACCTCCTCCAGGCAAGGTGCTGTGCTTTATTCTTCTGTGTTCCCAGTGCCCCGCTTAGGCAGCAGCACAGGGTAGATGCTCTGGAAGTTCATTCATTCCCCAAATAATTACTAAGCACCATTATGTGCTAGAAACAGAAGACACAGCCTGGAATGAGAGAGCATCTGGTGGGGCACAGATGCACAAACAGACGCTGTCCATGAGGGAGTACAGGGGTCCCGGGAACCCGGTGGGGAGCCCAGTCCAGGCCGGGCATGGGAGGGGCAGAGAAGGCTTCCCAGAGGAGGTGACTGCAAGTATGGAGTGTGATGGAGAGTCCAGATGAGGAAACTGGGGCTTTCTCCTGGGGCCTCCTTTTCCTTGAGACAGACAGTGGAGTGGGAAGAGGCATTGAAGAGTTTTAAGTGGGGGACTGAACATGGCAGAAAGCTCTTCTTGGTGACAGGGGGAGTGAGGCTGAAGGCAGGGAGGCAGGAAGGAGGCCATCCTGTGATCCTGGAGAAAGATGCCAGTGGGCTGAATGGATTCGGTGGTGGCAGGGGGAAGAAGGGAGAGACCTGGGTATCACTCAGTCCTCATTGAACTGAATTCTGTAGTGACTTGCAGGACTCGATTTGACTTCAGTGCAGGAGGAAGGGCCATGTCTTAGACATCTTTTGAGTTCCTTGCTGAGTGTAGGGGCGCCTTTCCTGCTTGGGGAGGGGGGATGGTGTGCACAGACAAGGCAGAGAAACAGTCTCTTTTTGCCATACCTTAGTGATGGAGCCGGCTCACCATTCCCTCTGCAGTCACGTTCTCTCCCTTAATCTAGGCATACACTGCGTGGCCCAGAACTGAAAAGCCAGAACACTTTAGGTGTCAGCAGGGAGCCGGGGACCTGACTTGCCAGCCAAAGCTTAGCAGGGGCTCCATCCGGTCCTGCAGGCGCTACCAGAAACAACCCAGGTCCGGGCTGACATTTATTCCAGCTCACTGTCCAGCAGATCCTGTAGCAAGCGCTCTATGCGTTAGCTGAGCCATGCAACAGCCCTGGGAGGTGGGTACTCTTGTTTTACCCATTTATCAGATGAAGGGACGGAGGCTCTGATGGGGGGGCTGACTTGCCCAAGGTCACACTCCTAAGAAGCAAAGGAGCTGCAGCTTGACCTCTTGTTCTCATGACTCCCAAGCCTGGGCTGTGCCACCACCCTGGGAAGATGCTGTTCTACCAGGAAACTGATTGCTCTGGAAGATAACCTTCTACCTTGAGCTGCAGAACTGAGTGGGAAAGCCACCCCACATCCCTGTCCAAATGAGTGAAGGAAGACTGACGGGCTGGCTTCCTTTCTTTGCCTGGCTTCCCGGTACCAAGTATATATTTTTTCTAATCGGCCCGGCTGCTGATGGTTATCTGGCTTCGTGAGAGAGCGAAAGAGACTTTGTGTCAAATGCTGAAAAATGACTTTTCAGGCAGCCTCTCTGTCTCCTGAAAGGAGGTGACGTGCTCAGAGCATACAAATCACTCAGCACTCGGGCATCTCGATGCAAGGAAGGAGTGTGTTTAGAT
The DNA here is from genome assembly GCF_040802235.1 of Manis javanica. NCBI lineage: Eukaryota > Metazoa > Chordata > Mammalia > Pholidota > Manidae > Manis > Manis javanica. The sequence continues at coordinate 13,151,452 of NC_133159.1, forward strand.
TGCTGAAACTACTCCTGTCCCTTCCCAAGGTCACGGGCAGCACCTGGAGGGCAGTGAGGCCTGGAGATGTGGCCCTGGACAGCACGCTTGTGGGCTCTGGGCCCAGGAGGGGTCCCTTGGATGCAGAAGGTAAAGAGCCCAAGAGGAAGGCTGGCCTAGGATTCCAGGTCTCCGTCAACCCAGTAAGCTGTATGACCTTGGATGAGTCACTTAACCCTCCAGGACCTTGGCACCCCTGCCTATATGTCTTCAGCTATGCCGTTCATCCAGCCGGATGTTCTAATAACTGGGTTTGCCTGTTGCTAACTGACACTCAGAGTCCTGGGCAGTGGAATGTACTGAGAGGCCATGGGTATAAGGGAAAAGGGTGGCCTGTGGAGTACACCAGAGAGGGACTTGAATCCAGGATCTAGGTTGGGCAGCCTGCTTGGGTTGAAATTCTGGTTTGCTGTTCAAGCTGTGTGACCTTGGGTTTGTGGCATGCCCACTCTGAGCCTGTTTCCTCATATACCGACTGGGGAGATAAACAAGACTACCTCACAGGGGTCTGTGGTCAAAGCAAAGGGCCTAGAGCAATGCCTGGCATGTGCCTCTGGCCTCAAGAAATGTCGGTATTGTCATGGTGACTGCTTCTTAGCTGTGCTTCCTGGACAGCTCTACTAAGCTCTCCAAGCCTTGATTTCTTCATCTGTAAAAAGGGGAAGAGGATTTAAAAATTCAAAGTACTTAAAATGCCTGGCATATAGTAGGCTCTCAATCACTCATAGACATTATTCTGGCTCTGCAGAGAGATAAGTCTTAATAAAATGACAGTTTTTAAGTGTAGCTGTTGTTTTACAATCCTTTGAAAGTTTTTCATAAAGTGTCCAATGGAAGGTATCTCAATATCAACATTGACTAGAATGTCCTGTTTTCCGAGTGGCCATGATGGGGGCCCGTGGGGTGGCCTCTTTAGCAGAGTAAGAGCCCCGGGACCACGGGCTCAGTGCAGGCTCCAGGAGGCAGCACAGCCCCAGTGCCCTGGGGCCGGAGTCCTGCTGCCTGCCCTTCCGGCTGGGAGGCTGGTGGGCGGGGAGAGGGGCCACCCGCACAGAGAGGGGAGAGGCCGCCAAGAGCCAGAACTGCGGGGCTGGAGCCAGGCTCCCCGCTTCCGGGGGGACATTCATCACTGGTCACCCCATTTTTATTTTTGCAGCCATGAAATGCAGAGAAACCACATTGCCAGGGCTTTTAAAATACAGTCTCCAGATGATTTTGTGATGTCAGACAAGGCCTGCCAGGGCCTTTCCTCATGCTATGCTAAATGAACAGCCCTTCCCAGCCAGGAAAAGAAAATCTAAATTTTTTTTCCAGCAGTAAACATGCATGGGATCCATGGAGAAAGCAAGTGCTGAAGAAAGGACCCCAGATTCGGTGCCAGGGGGCGCACTTGATAGCTGGGTGACCCCAGGCCCATCACCTTCCTCCTGGCCCCACTTAACTTCTGGTTAAGTCCCAGGGTGTTATGAGGCTCTAATGAGATCAGGGGGGAAAAGGCTTTGCTGTTTGCAAAGAATTAACATAAAATCCTTCCCCACCTACCCTGCACAGATGCCGCCAGAAGCGGGAGCATGGTGGTGCAGGCTCCATGGGACAGGTGAGGGTGGCTGGGTGGGACTTCTGGTCTGTCCATTCTCCCCTTCCACCTGTCTGATCCCTCCCCCAGTGGGTCCTGGACTGCGGCTGGGATGCTGCACCCCAACTGCGGAGCCAGATGCAGGGCTGGTGGCCTGGGCAGGGGGAGCCAAGGAGGACACGTGGAGGAGGGCATCTCAGAGGAGGATGCATGATGCAGGTGGAGCATCCCAAGGTACTGAGCAGAGAGGGAGCGCCAAGCCAAGGCAGCCACAAGCAGGGCGGAGAAGCCGACAGCCATGGCGTGAAGCAGAATATGGGTGGTCGTGACATCGAGGAGAGGGGCCCAGCTGCAGCTTTCTTGAGGTGCCTGTCATGCCAGCTGTGGGAGGAAGGAGGCCTAGGTCCAGTGCGGATGCCCCACGCCTCCATGTCTACCAGGTGCATGAACTAGATGGATGTCCTTCTAGAGCAAACATTTTTTATATGCAACTTTGTGAGGCACTCCAGTATGTCAGACAGATAAAATGGGAGCTGCTCTGGTTAATGGCTGGTTTGGGGACCTGTGCCCCATCTATAAGGTATCCCAAGTTCAAATGCTGTCCCTCTACTTATTCCTGGTAATATGTTTAAATTATATGACCTCTTCAAGCCTAGTTTGTCATCTGTAAAATGGGAATGATACTAGAACTTATCTTTTCTCGTGAAGATTAAATAAGACTAAAGATGTGCCTGACCCAGAGTAAACCCCACCCATGAATATTCCAGTTACAATAATGAGTATCACTGGGCTCATTCACGCCTCGCTTGGGTCCCTCAGGTCTGCAGGGACACCACCCCTAGGAACATCTCCCAAGGATGTCACTTCAGTCATCCTCTGAGCTTGAAGTTCTCAGCATCCTGAGCCCAGTGACTCCATTGGTCTGTGATTTGGCAATGCGGCCATTGTGTGATAGGGACCTGCCCTGTGCCACCTTCCTGTTGCAGGGGTACCAGAGCCCCTGCCTCCTGGGGCTCCCTCCTGTACTATCTCACCACCGCTCACAGCCAATGCTCCCACTTTATTTAATCTCCTCCATTGTTTGCTCCACGTCGGGTAATCTTGGTGTGGAACACATGTTAACAAACGGGTAAAGTTTTATCGGGAGCCAGACTCCCCTCCCTGCTTCGTTAGATAAGATGCCCACGCTTCCTGGCTCAGACTTGGAAGCAGCTCCTGTGGGACCCCACTTACATTCTGCAATGCAACCGCGGGCAGGGAGGGGGAAGGCCGTGCTGCAGGCTCCGGGGACCCAGACCCGGCCCGCTCGTGGCTCTGCTGAGCAGGGAGGCAGGGGGGAAGTTTGCATTGGTTCTGAATCTGGATTCAAGCTTCCTAACTCGGGATCATTCTTGCCCTTGGAAGGAGCATCTGTCACTGCTCAGAGTGTCACATGCCTCCTCTCATCTGTCTTACCCAGGAAGGGCCCTCAGTTATGGGGTCCCACCCTCTCCTCTGCTGCCTCATCCACTTCTAAGCCAGGTTGGGTGTGTAAACCAACACTGACCTCTACATGAGACAGGAGCCATAGCAGAGAGATGAGCGTTTATGGAGGCAAAGATACAGTGTGCCCTCCACACTAAGGGGAAGTGAAGTCAGGAGAGCCCTCAAGTGACCAACTGAGGCAAGCCCAGCAGGATACAGAAGGATGAGAAGGGCCTTCTGGGCAGAGGGAGCAGCTTGAGCACCGGGGGGTGGGGCAGCCTCTGAAGCTGGGTCAGGAGCTCAGTGTGCGCTGGGGAGGATGGAGCTCCTTGGAGATAAGGCTCCAAGGGGCAGCTGGCCCTGACACCTGGAAAGGCCAGGCCAAAGAGGGCAGACCCAATCCTGTGGGCACAGTGAGCCACGGAAGGTTGTGGAGCAGGGAATACGGTAGGGTCAGAACTGTGGCTCAGAGGGTAACCCAGAAGCAAGAATATTTTAAGGCTTTTCCTGAAGGGGAGGCTTTCCCACCTAGGGACATGATTATCACTGGAATTTTAAAGAGCTAGAAAATTCTGTCCAACAAATTTCCAGCGAGATCCTTCAGGCCAGCTGGATGGATACAAGCCACATCGAGTCAGCCTGCTGGTTTTGATTCCTTCACATCGTGATGGATGCCAGATTTGGCCCAGGATGTCCAAGGCCTGGGACCCGGTTGGTCTCAGGCAAGTAGCCAGGGGGTGCACCAGGCCCCCTGTGCTCCTGGTCAGGGCATGAGGATCTGCCCTTCTTCTTGGCATCCCTCACTGTCCCACACCCACGATTTCAACTTTTACATCCAAATCTAAGCTTTGCTGGTGGGACCTCCCAGGAATCGGCAGTGAGAGGGCGCCAGGAGGCTCGGGCATCCATTTCTGTGTTCTGTGAGTAAGTGGACTCATTTATTTCTGTCCTCTAATCTTGATTAAACCCACCTGCAAATGAGCCAGATATTAAATCCATGACCTCAGTCCTCCCTCCCTCCCTGACCTTCCTCTCCCTCCTCCCACTCCAAGAGTGGCCAATTTAGTCTAAGAGAGCACCAAACGATTGGAAAAATTCCCTGCTGGGCCTGCCCCGCGCCTTTCCTACCGCTGAGCGCCCTGCTGCCTCCCGACAGTTTCACTTTTAACTCTATTTACATTCTGGAGAGTACATAAGATTTCTATCATGTACTTTCCTAACGTCAATTTTCCCATGATGAGAAAAAGGCTGTAAACACCCATATTTTCATAAGCCTATTATCGTTCTCCGTGTCGTCAAAGTGGCTGAGTGATGCCATCTCACACGCCCAGGGCTGGCGGGGACTGGCACGCACGGGATGTTGGCCCAAGGCAAACACTGGGGGCCAAAACCCAGAGGTGTCACCTTTATTGCTCATGGGGCGACCATTCCCACTACACTTTGGTGGTCTTTCTTCCGTGTCTTAATCACTGGGTCAGTTACTGATTGGCACCATCAAAACCTGCTAGATGACTAAGTCAAGGGAATGGACAAACACCGAAAATGTCCCCAGGGAGGGCATAGAGCAGGCATCCCCCTGCCCTCATCATCCCAGGGAGAGGCACCTTGGGCCTGGTGCACCAGACCCACACTGCGTTTGGCTCTGGGCGAGGAAGGCCCCCGTCTGATGCTCTGTAGGCTTCTGGGGACCTTGGGGAGGAAGAGGATGTATCATCAGGTCTACGCGCATGACAGTGGGATTTCAAGTCCCTGGGCTTCTGGGTAGGTGGGTGGGCTTTCTCTGGAGGACGTCGTATGTCAGTCATGCAGAGGAGTGCTCTGATCAGTCGAGTTCTACTGGAGACCTTGGGCTCCTTCCTCCAGAGCCCTGTTGTGGCCAGGCTAATGGGGGAGGCCCCAGGTGTCTAGCAATGAGCTGGCCTGGATCGCCTCAACCTTAAACCCCACAAGTGCAGAGACGCTGACCGCTCTGCTGCTGGCCCTCCATACATAGTTGCTGAGTGAATGAATGGAGTTTGAATACCCTTGAGTCTGGGCTGAAGGAGGTTCACTAGAACTAGAGCATCAGAGTGTATCTGTGTATGTGAAGGGGACAGGTTTGGAGGTCAGAATCCCACCCCCAGCCTTTAACCCTTTCAAAGCCTGGAGTTGCAAACTTCTCTGTGAAGGGCCAGATGGCTTTTAAGAACAAGAGATGAGATTGAAGATATCATGCGGGTACTTATAGAACCATTTAAAAGTATGAAAACCCTTCTTAGCTGTGAGCCATACAGAAGCAGGTTGTGGGCAGGATCTGGCCCAGGAGTCAGTTCGGCAAGCGCTGCTCTAAGGCTTGTTTCCTTTATCTCTAAGTTGTGAGCAGTGGTTGTCTTGTCTGTTGTAGTGGAGGGGTCACACACCAGGTATAAGGTGTCTGGCAGCATTTAGCATATGATAACAACACTATCCTAAAAGTCCTATGGTGTGGGGCTTACTAGGTCCCAGGCACTACCCTGAGAATATGCATTCATTCGTGGGCTCCTCTGGTCCTCTAAAGTAGGTACTATTATGCTCTCCAGCATACAGATGAGGAAACTGAGACTCTGAGTGGTGCAGTCACTTGCTCAAGGCAGAGCTAGGATTTGAACCCATATAGTGGGGTTCCAGAATGCATGCACTTAACCACTACAGTCAGCTGCTCTAGTAGTTCTTGTTGCTTTTGCTAATTCTCATTCTCAATCATCCAAAAGGCATCTGAAGTGAGGCAGGACACAGATTGTCTCCAAACAACAGATGATACACAAGCCCCCTATTTAGGTGTAGTGTGTATTTTGTTAATTTTATTTGGCCACTAATTTACCTCTGGAGTTACAGTTGTTTGGGTCTGCTGGTTCAATATCTCTGAGCCCAGGCTTGGGGTGGAATGGCAACGAAGAGGAGAAGATCCAGAGATGGTTGAGTTGAGTAGAAAGTCATCCAGCATACAGACAGAGCAGGCCATGTCTGATTCTCCGTGGAGCATGAGGGTGTTTCTCTCAATCCTGAAAAAAAAAAGACTCTGGTGGGCAAGCCCAGGAACTAGAGAAAAGAAGGAAATTCACATCCAATTAATGACCTGGTGGACAAGTTGACCTCTCAGGGCTGCATCCTGCCTCCATGTTGAGCTCAGGAGCGTATGGCGTACAGAGGAAATCGCTTCAGAGGTGCAAACGTTACCTTATAGTTTGGGTATCCAAAATCCCCTTTGAAATTTTGTTTAAAATGGACTAAGGTTGGAGATACAGGATCTGAGATGATTTTAAAAAGCTCCCATTCTCTGGGCTGGTCTGGAAAAGTTTCCAATCATTATGACCTTGGTGCTATATACAGCACCTTTGGGTCACACCCCCCAGATTGATTGTTGAAATCTTAACCCCAATGTGAAGGTATTAGGAGGTGCTAAGGTCATGAGGGTGGAGGCCTCATGAATGGGATTGGTACCCTTATAAAAGAGACCCCAGAGAGCTCCCTTATCCCCTCTGCCATGTGAGATCACAAAGAAAAGACAGCTTATGAGCCAGGAAACAGACCCTCACTGGACCCCAAATCTGCTGGAAACTTGACCTTGGAATTTCCAATCTCCAGAGCTGTGAGAAATAGATTTTTGTTGTTTATAAACCACTCAGTCTGTGGTGTTCTGTTATAGCAGCCCAAACAGGCTAAGACAGAAATAGAGTCATTAGCATCCTTAAATCTAATCAGATTTAAAGAGCCAATTCCAGAAACTCCAGAACCAATTCAGAAAACTGATCCTTAAAATTCTCTTTTCCTAGAACCAGTCTTGTCACCAAAATCTGTATTAGTCAAGGTTCCCCAGAAAAACAGAATGGGTTTGTGTGTGTGTGTGTGTGTGTGTGTGTGTGTGTGAGTGATTTCAATATTCTACAGGGTGAAAAGTCCCATGATTTATTGTCTGCAAGCTAGAGACCCATGAAAGCCAGTGGCACAATTTAGTCCAAGTCCAAAGGCCTGAGCACCAGGGGAGCTGACCGCGTAAAGCCCGTTCCCAGGGCAGGAGGAGATGAGAAGAGGGGTCTCACCTCAAGCACCTAGGTAAGAAGAAAGGGGCAAGTTCCTCCTCCCTCGGCCTTTTGGTCTCTGCAGACCTCTCACAATGGGATGATGCCCGTCCACACCAGGGAGGCCTCCCTGCTTTACATAGTTCACCAGCTCAGATGCTAATCTCATCCAAAAATACCCTCACATACATACCCAGAAATAATGTTTAATCTGGGCACCCCACGACCCATTCAAGTTGACACATGAAATTGACCCTCACAATTTGGGATGAGAGGATTTGCATTTACATGTCAAGGATGCTCATATCACAGGATCCTGCTAAAAGCTTGAGGGGTGAAGAGGCAGGGGGGAGAGAATTCCATATTTTCTATGTTAATTAATATGTTAATTCCATATTAACAGTGGCTTTCTCTGGGTGGTGGTTTACAGGAGGGGTTTTTTCTTTTTCTGTACAATTACTAGTGTTATTTAGCTTCTACAATAAACAAATATTCTTGAAATCCCCAAAGGAAGAAGTCATTAATGATAAAAATATTGGTAAGAGCGGGGCTGTGTCTGTTCTTCCAGAACCCAGTGGGAAGTTACCTTCTTAGTGGAAAAGCCATCCTGCTTGTACAGGGGATGGTTGTCATCCAGGCCTTAACCCAGCTTCCTCTAACCTTGCTGACAAGCAGTATGGAGAAGGGGCTCTGAGCAGGCCAAGTCTACAGGGGCGTGGCTCAAGCAGCCCACTGTGAAGGGAGGTAACCATAAGAATCGAATTTGGAAATAAAATATACCACCAGGTCTTGGAGCCAGGAGATGGCCGCCAAGCAGTTTGATTCCATGCTCTGCTGAAGCCCTGAGTCCCATGTGAACCTGGGGGCAACTGACTCAAGGTGACCCGCTCACAAGGTCCTAATCAAAATGAAATCTAGCATCAGAGTTAGGGAAAACCACGAATACAGTCAAGGAATAGCGAAGAAGGTACAGAATCCTACCCGTGGGGGGCCTTTTAAAAGCTTGTTCTGTAAGGTGATGTGTTTTAGCATTGAAGAATGGCTGCATTGACTTGTCGTTTCATTGAAGCAGTAAACGGCACCTATGCCATGCCTGGCTCATTGTAAGCACGGTAAAATGTTCACAATTCCCAGATACAGTTCCCGATGCTAGAGACAGTGCAGTGAACAAAATAGATGAAATCCATCCTGTTGTGGGCTGATATTCCAGTCAGTGGGGTAAGGAGGGTATATATTCTTGGTAATAAACAGATAAATTAAGATCAGTGTCAGGCAGAGAAATAGTGTTATACAAAATAAAACAATTTTAGGCATAGAGAGAGAAGTTAGGTGGGAATTTTAGAGAATTTTAGACTGGGTGATCAAGGAAGTCCTCTGTGGGGACAAGACAGTGACCAGAGGTCAAAATTAAACGAGTAGGTAAATCATAAGCATAGCTGGGATGGAAATGTTCCAGGAAGAAGAACTGTAAGTGCAAAGGCCCAGAGGTAGGAATGAGCTAGGGGGCACTTATGGAAAAGCAGAGAGACCTTTGTGGCTGGAATGGAGTGAGCCAGGGGGAGTGGTAAGAAGCAAGGGAGTGGGAGCCACGGGCCAGACTAAAGGCTTTGGCTTTTACTGTCCAGCATAATGGGAGCTACTGAGTGCTTGGAGTAGGGGAATGGCATGATTTGATTGATGCTTCAAAAGGATCCCTGACTGCTACAATCTCAGATAAACATTTTGTATTAGTCCTTTATTGCTGTGTACCAAATTACCACAAACCCACCTCTTAAAACAACAGTCATCTTTTATATAATTTCTGTAAGTCAGAGGTCCCTGTGGGCTAAGCTCAGTTCTCTGCCCTGGGTCTACCAAGGTCAAAACCACGGTGTTGGCCAATTGGGCTCTGACCTGGAGATTCTTGGGGAGAACCTACCTCCAAACTCATTCAGGTTGTTGCATAATTCAGTTCCTTGTGGGTTGTAGGACTGAGGTCTGTGTTTGCTTTTGCTGGCTGTTGATGAGGGTCACTCTTCACTGCTGTAGGCTGTCACATTCCTTCTTCAAAGCCCACAAGGTTATGTTCAGTCCTTGGACCTTGAATCTCTTTGACCTACACACATGTGGTAGATTGTTTAGCTCTACTTGTGGGAAATCTAACTGGGTATATGCAAGTCTCTCTAGGTTGGAACTTGAAAGTCCAAAGTTACAAAGTCACGTCAATAATACCAGTCTCCATCACGCTTTTTCAGAGCATTTATTAAGCATTCTGTATTCCTAAGAGTTGTTGTGTATTATGGAAAGATTAGAAAGAGAAAAAGAAAGAAAAACCAAGAACAACAACAGAAAATTTCATCTTATGGGGAGCTGAGACTAATGATGCAGAAAGCAAGCAATGGATTTGGTAAAATACAAGGGCGCTCTGTGCTACAGGATGTAGAAGCAGGAAGACTCTGGTATGGGGTGTGATTCTGTGTTTATGCATCTAATACCAGACCAGTTCATGACTCTTTTGAGGTGCCTGGCCAGCAGCTATGGGTGTTTCACAAATATCTATCCAGTAAGTGAACTAGTGGGTCATTCAATTTTTCTACCTGAAAAATAGGAATATTGGCCTCTCCACAAGTTTGTGGGAAGATCAGATACAGAAAGACAAGTATACTTGCAAAAAGTAAAGCAGGTTCAAATGTCATGCCATTTACTTTTAGGAGTGTCAGAAGTTGGCTTTGGCATGCCCTTAGGAGAGAGACAGTAGAAGAGCTTCGTGTTAAAGGCAAGTAGGTGGCCAACATCCTTAAGACATGCCCCGAGTGCCCCTGGGAGGAAGGACAAGGGTCTTAGAGGATTGAGTGAGTATGCTTCAGCTGAGCATTTTCTTCATTACCCAGCAGAGGGTTATGCCCTGCCTCCTTGCCTGGCAGAAATCAGTTCCCCTGGTAAGAAAGAGGTTGACCAGTTGTCTCTTGGGTCTAGGATTCATATTTTAACTATAATAATAGGCTTTATTCATAATATTCCCAAACTCAAAACCACTTAAATGCCTCTCAATTATAGAATGCATAAGTGAATTACGGTATTTCATATAATAGAATACTACTTTTTTTCTTATACAAATGCAACATATAGAAGGATGTTAAAAACACTAAGCCAAGAAAAAGTAGCCAGACACAGAAGGGCACATTTTGCATGATTCTATTTATATGAGGGTCAAGAAGAAACAAAACTAATCTATGATGGAGCAGCCAGAACAGAAGTTATCCGTGGGGTTGGGGGCAGCGACTGGTGAGGAGAACGAGGGAACTTTCTGGAGTGCTTGGAATGTTCTACATTTTGATCTGGGTAGTGGTTACATGGGTGAGTAATATGTAAAAATTCATTGAGTTGTACACTTAAGATTTGTGCATTTTACTATAAATTATACCTTTAAAAAGGAATATGGTCATTCTAAAGTGTAGCATCAACCATGCACTGAGTGTCACATTAGCACTATACATCTATTCTCTCTAGTTCTGGGACGTAGGCATCAGGATTCCTACTTAATAGACAAAAAGACTGAAGCTTCATACTCCAAAAGTTCAAACTTAGGAAGTGGCAGAGCAAGATTCCACCCTCTTTTCATGGTCGGCCTCAAACTCTTTATTAATCAGAAAGGTTGGCTGGTCTGGGGCAGGGCTTACTCAATACTTGCACACAGTAGGCTCACTGTTCTTTCATAAGTCAAACTTGAACTGTGCAGTTGTTGGAACGTGCCCTGTCCTGTTCCTGAATTCTTTGCCCCCACTGACAAACTGGGCCCAGACATGGTCCATGCATCTCTTGCCTAAAGGCCCCAGGCCTTTCCGTCTTCACTAGGAAGCAGGAAGCCTAGAGCCCTGGAGGGTGAGAATAAAATGTCTCCTTCTCACCCCACCCCAACCCACTTGCTCCCCACTACCCCCTCCACTCAATAAGATGTCTGCAATCTGTTCTTTGGCCTCCAGCAGGAAGAAGTTAGATGGTGAGCAAATCGGGCCCAAATAGCCTTCGGGTGACAAGCAGGCACTCTATAACCGAACAACTGTAATAGGCTGATGTTTATCTTGCAGGACGTGTGCATTTAATAAAGTATTAATATGAAGGCCAGATTGCTTCTCCTGCCAAGCAGGCAGAGCAAGATTAGCAAGAAGGGAGGTGCTGAGCACTCCCTGGGGAGGAGGGAGCCCCGCAGGCGCTCTCCTTTGTGAGCTAGGCGTCTTTTGCTCTGCAGAATAAATGCATTTTGTCAAGGGTGACCGTAAAAAAAAAAAAACTTTCTTCTAGGATTCGCATATCACAGAATCAAAATAGGTTCCGGAGGGCAGGAAAGATACTCTGATGGAGTGAATCGATCCATTTCAGTGGTAAAGAAGGCTGGGTGGAAGTCAGCTGATAGGCCCAGCTGCTCCCTGGGATCACATTGAGGGAGAATTTTTCAGCAACCCACATTCCTGGCTTCAGGTGGCTGGTCCTGATGTTTGGAGACTCTCTCCATCTCTGTGCCCGTGAATTCCTGATGCACATATTCATACCTACCAGAAGTTTGCTTTCACTGCAGGGTTTCTCCTCCTTCACTTCAGGATTTATCAACCTTGGCGCGATTGAATCTGGTGCTGGACAATTCTTGGTGTAGGGGGGGCATCTTGTGCATGGTAGTGCATTTGGTACCATCCGTGGCCTGTACCCAATAGATGCCAGTAGCAACCCTCCCCCACCGAGTTGTGACAACTCAAAATGTCTCCAGACATCACCAAATGTGGGATGGCAAAAATCATCCCTGGTTGAGACCATTCTGCTTTATAGTACTATTTGTAGTGGCTACTAGAATGAAGTTGTGAAATCTCACTGGACTAGGAAGGCTGGTGTCCAGACAACCAAGCTTTCCAGTTTGCAGAATCTGAACTCAGGGATTCAATTCTGCAAAAGGACCCCATTCCTTAATTCATCAGTGGGAGAACTCCGCCACCTGAGTTTATTTAAAACTGACACGCATCCAGCAAGCAAAGCCACGCTTCATTCAGAGCATGTCTTAAAATAATGGGCTGAAGGAAACAGAATCGTTAGCCAATTCCCTTTGCAAATGACCAGACCTTTTGGTGCCAAAGTGAGGAAATCTAGTCTAATTCAGATTGCCTTTTTGGGAGAGAAAAATAAAATACCAAAAAATTAAGGATTCCTTTATGTGCCTTTAACTTCTGAGTCCAGCAATTAATTCTTACATGCTAAAGGACTTCTGTGTTTATGAGGCATTATTATTTAATGTAAGTCTATTTTAAATTGTAATTTTTTTCATTAAGATGCCTCATTTTACTGATTAAGGCCAGTTTATAACCTAGCTTAGACTGTGTTCCTTGAGTAATAACTATTTTTCTTTTAAAATATTCCTTAATAACCTATCATCCATATTTTAAGTTCTATCCTAAGTCAGAGAAGCCTCCTGTGGCTCTCAAATCTGTCCTCATGATTTTCTGAGTGATGTCAGAGGATGCCAGGCCCTCTGCTTTGCTTCAAAAATCTCCATAGAGGAAACAAAACAGCTTCCACTAGTAATTTCTCAGCTTCTGTGCTCCTGAAGCTTATCTCAAACAGGGGCCATCTGCCCCAAAGCTTTCTAGTGAACTCCTCAAAGCAGTCTTGCTGGTAGAAGAGAATGGAGCACATGGAAAAGGGGTGGCTGAGGCAGGGAGTGATACCCAGGCTCTCTGTGCCAGCACTGTCCCCACTTGCCAGACACTGTGCTAGGCTCCCTGCCTGGGCTGCCTCCCTGCGTCTGCCTTTCCCCCACCCCTCCCAGCCCTAAGAGGTGGGGAATATTACCCCCATCTGGCAGAGGTGGAAACTGAGGCCCAGAGCTGTGAAATGAGTTACTCTTGGTTGCAGAGCCAAAAGCTGCCTCAAGTCCGTCTGGTCCCCAAGCCCCAGGTCCTAACCTCTCGGCAGCAGGGCCCCTGACAATATCCCCACACGAAGAAGGAGGCCAACTTCCAATGGAGTTTTCAGATCACTCTTCCCTGTATTTCCTCATCTTACTGCCTCCATTGCCTGGGTCTCTGTCTTTCTTCCCTCCCCACCATGGCTTGTGGCTCCCGACTGTTGGCTGCACAGCCCTGACCTGGTGGGCACTGGGCCTGGAGGGGTCACTACAGAGACAGCTGGGGCTTGTCAGGGCATCTCATGGGCATCCCCAACACTTCAGTCTCTCGTCATTCCTCCCTCCCAGCAGTTCCAGCTTTTGTTTGGATGCTGGACTGGCCCAGGGATAAAGAAATGGTGGTTCCCCTAACCCACCCACAAGAGAAAGTTCCAGAAGGTGATGGTAAGCTCTCAGATGAGGGACAAAGAGAAGACAATGGTGTGGCAGAAGAGTTGCAGGACTATGCTTCAGGAGACTTGGGTCCTGGTCTTAATTATTTGTTAATTGTCTCTGTGACTTGGACAAAGCCCTTCCCTTCTCCAGGCCTCAGTTTACCCATCTATACAACAAAAGGGTTTCTATTTGAGACCGTGAAGCCGTTCCCCTTTGATACTCTGTGATGGGGGACCTTGGTTTGGGACAACTCAGTGACAGTGTAGCCGGAACTATTGATTAATTTTGTTGCTTATTCATGTATCTGTCCGTTCACTTTTTTCTGCCAAGAACTTACTGAGTACCTACTACGTGCAATATATTAGTGGAATGTATTAGTAGAATAAGTATTTACTATGTAGCTGTATAGTATTTTATATATACTATAGTAACTATATACTATTTTATATATACTATAGTAGCTATATAACTAACTATATAACAAAGCACTGCAAAATCTCAGCAGCTTAACACAGTAACAATTTATTTCTCCTTCCTGTCACTGTCCATCAGGGACTGTGGGAGGATATCATTCAAGTACCCAGGTCCTTCCAGTCGTGTGGCTTGCCCGCCTCTAGGTCCTCTGTGCCCTCTCCACCCAGGCAGCTGAAGCAGAGAGAGAATGACCTGGGAGGTTTCTCTGGGCCAGTTGTGGAAGCATTACTCCCCTGCCAAGATTTAGTCACATGGTCCCCCCAAACTGCAAGGGAAGCTGGGAAATGTAGTTTGGCTGAGTGCCCGGAGGAAAAGGAAATGGGGTTTGGGCTGCAAACAAAAGTCTGTGTGAGTTTGGGGGCACACACATAGCACAGAGCTGCCATTGTGTATAATAGAAAGCAAAGACAGCTTCAGAACCCAGTGTGAACTTGGGCAAAGGAGCCTGAGACAAGCAGAAGATCAGAGGTTCAGATGGAGACGATCAGCAGGTCCAGCATCAGCACCTTTCAGGAATCTGTGCCCTTGGCCCTTTTGTCAACCCAGGACATGCTGCCTAATGAGGTTTCTAACCAGTCCCATCAGCTTCTGTGGCTTACATCTCAGAGGCAAGAGGACAGATTGAACAAAGCCTGCCCTCCTCTGTCCTCAGTGTCTCCAATCCATAAAATGGGAAGAAAAATGACCCACAGCTGGCTCTCCAGGAAACTGGAGGAGAATCAGGGGTCTGCAAAGGGTCCCAGAACAACCTTCCCAAGACTTCTTATTAATAGTATCACCACATCATTATCAATAATGAAACACAAATTAATAATAAATAAACAAACTAATGATAAATAATATATATGTCATGAATAATACATTAATACTACAAGCTTTGGAGCATATATTGCCTCTGACAGAGAAATTTGATTAGCTGCCTGGAGATCACCAAGGGAGAATATTTCACAAGAGTTTGGGATATGGGGGCAGGGGATGTTCACCTTAAAGTATCAGGCACGTCTCCTTGCAAAGACTACAAAACACTCGAAGTCCCTGGTGGCCCAGAGCTGAGCTGGGAGGAGTCTGAGGGTGGGTCACCCCCCTCTGAATGTTCTTTTTTTTTATTTATTTGTTTTGGTATCATTAATCTACAATTACATGAAGGACATTATGTTTACTAGGCTCCCCCCTTCACCAAGTCCCCCCCCAGATCCCCATTCACAGTCACTGTCCATCAACATAGTAAGATGCTGTAAAATCACTACTTGTCACCAAGTTCACAGTCATTGTCCTTCAACATAGTAAGATGCTGTAGAATCACTACTTGTCTTCTCTGTGTTGCACAGCCTCCCCGTGCCCCCCCAACACTATACATGCTAATCGTAATGCCCCCTTTCTTTTCTTCCCGCCCTTATCCCTCCCTTCCCACCCGTCCTCTCCAGTCCCTTTCCCTTTGGTAACTATTAGTCCATTCTTGGGTTCTGTACTTCTGCTGCTGTTTTGTTCCTTCAGTTTTCTTTTGTTCTTATACTCCACATATGAGTGAGATCATTTGGTACTTGTCTTTCTCTGCCTGGCTTATTTCACTGAGCATAATACCCTCTAGCTCCATCCGTGTTGTTGCAAATTGGTAGGATCTGTTTTCTTCTTATGGCTGAGTAATATTCCATTGTGTATATGTACCACATCTTCTTTATCCATTCATCTACTGACGGACACTTAGGTTGCTTCCATTTCTTGGCTATTGTAAATAGTGCAGCGATAAACATAGGGGTGCATCTGTCTTTTTCAATCTGAAGTGCTGCATTCTTAGGGTAAATTCCTAGAAGTGGAATTCCTGGGTCAAATGGTATTTCTATTTTGAGCATTTTGAGGAACCTCCATACTGCTTTCCATAATGGTTGAACTAATTTACATTCCCACCAGCAGTGTAAGAGGGTTCCCCTTTCTCCACAGCCTCGCCAACATTTGTTGTTGTTTGTCTTTTGGATGGCAGCCATCCTTACTGGTGTGAGATGGTATCTCATTGTGGTTTTAATTTGCATTTCTCTGATGACAAGCGATGTGGAGCATCTTTTCATGTGTCTGTTGGCCATCTGAATTTCTTCCTTAGAGAACTGTCTATTCAGCTCCTCTGTCCATTTTTTAATTGGATTATTTGCTTTTTGTTTGTTGAGGTGTGTGAGCTCTTTATATATTTTGGATGCCAACCCTTTATCGGATCTGTCATTTTCAAATATATTCTCCCATACTGTAGGATACCTTTTTGTTCTATTGATGGTGAATGTTCTTTTATGACCCAAATTTAGGGTAGGAAATCCACACTCCAACAAGGCAAAAACCTTCCATCCCTAGCAGAATTGGGTGTTATGACTGAGGCTGGGCCAGCTGAAGATACCTGTGGAATGTATTCATTCATCCATTCATTCATTCATCCAAGAAACGTAACCTCAATGCCAACAGCATGCTGAGTGTGGCCAGCAGCAGGTTTCCGGTCCTCCAGGGGCTCACAGGCCATGGTGGTGGGAGACAGACTGGCAAAAAAGAGTGTCACCATGCGACGTGTTAGGGCTGTGGTGGATGCTGTGAGAGGGACACTTAACCCAGGTTTTGGGGCGCTGAGTGTGGGGTAGGTGAAGTTGGGGTGTGTGTCATGACATATGTATTATTTATCATTCGTTTGTTTATTTAATATTGATTTGTGTTCAGGCCTCTAGGTAAGTGATGTCTAGGCCAAGACCTGACGGGTATATCAAAGTAATGGGGTAGGGTGATGGAGGTGTTCCAGGCAGAAGGACAGCAGGTGCATAGACCCAGCAGCCAGATAAAGGCTGGCGTAGTTGAAGAACTCTAAGGAATTCATGATGGCTAAGGCTGAGTATGCAAAAGGCAGAGGGACAAGAGATGAGCTGAGGTGGAGGCAGGCCATGAGCCCGAGGGGGAGAGTTTGAACTCCATCCCAAAGGCAGCGGGGAGACAAAGAAGGATTTGGATCCAGCGTGTGACATCAGTGAGCTAGGCTACAGTGGAATCCACATTTGTCTAGGGCTACATGGCTCACCCAGCCCTGTAACAGGCACTGTTCATGTGATGGCTCATGCATTACTTCATTTGTGCAGCATACTGGCTGAGAACCCACCATGTGCCAAACTCCGTCCAGGGAACCAAAGATGCACACCAGGTCCCCACATTAAGAAGCTCCCAGTCTGAGAGTAGAGACATACACAAAGAACCACAGGTTGTGTTACAATATGATGTGGAGGGGCTATGATTGAGATGTTTACAAGGGGCTATGAGCTCAGAAGAGGGATTATCAGACTCATGTAAATAAAGGAGAGGTGACCGTTGCATTGAACCTTGAAGGGCATCTATAAATTTCCCTAGGTTTTGCCCAGAAGAGACGGGTATTCCAGGAAGAAGAAATGGCACAGTCAAAAAGAACTTGAGGGAATCTGGAAGGGTTACAAGGTGGCCCAAACACCGTGAAAGGCTGATTGAGTTGAAAGGCTGAGAGAGGCAAGATCATTAGGGATCCAGTTATCCATGACAGAGTCTGAACATGATCCTGAATCGGAAAGCAGTGGGGTGGGGAAATTGAATGGCATTAACCAGCGAGACAACACCACCATATTTGCATTCTAGAAATATCACTGAGACTCCAGTGTGGTGGGTGCATTGGAGGAACAAGTCTGAATGAAGGCTGGAGGCCAGCAAGCCAGATGTTCAGGGTTTCGGGGAGGAACTTTAAGGGTCCAAACTAAGGCGGGATTGGTGCAGAGCAGAGACAGCTTTGAGAACTATTTGAAGGGATGAATTGATCCATCTTGGAGACAGATGAGCTGTTAGCTTTCCCTCATTGCTAACAACTCAGAAATTTTCTTTTCTTAAAAGGCCCCCCCTCCACCCTCTGCCCCACCTCTCACTCCAGCCTCTGTTAGTAAGGAGGCCATGGCTGGAAGCACCTGTCAGCCCAGCATGGAAGGGTGTATTTCACAGACCCTCTGTGCCTGCTTGAAAGATATGGTTGCAGTAATTGGTTTGTTGTAATAATATTTATTATGGTAGTAATTATGCAGCATGGGGAGCCGAGGGAGGCTGTCATCAGTGCCACATTATGGAATCTATCTACATGAGATGAGGTGACCTCTTTTCTTCATGAGTAGTGGTGCATGGAGCTCCTGTTCACATGGAGATAAATCCCAGACCAGCAGAAAGGGTCAGGGGGAGGCATGAGGAATTTATGTGACCCTGGATCCCACACTCCACCCAGGCAGGGTCTTAAATCCAGCTGGTGGAGTTGCTGCCACCACCTAACTGGCTGCCGCAGGTCAAGTCTTGCTGTAGTCCAAGGTGATCTCCAGGAGAGAAGGGTCCCTGAGTTCTCTACATCACTGCGGCACTCCCAGATGCTAGAGGTGGGACACTGCCCCTGACCTTGGGGACCTCCTTGTCTGATGGGAGACACAGCCCCTGCCCTCTGATAGAAAGGCGGAAGTCCATCGCTTTTGATTCTTCTCTGGTTCCTCTGCATCAAAAAGTGGTGGCTTGAATGACACGAGACAGGCACTTCCGGGCCAAGGGAACTGTCCAGAGCTGGGTTTGGAGGACTGTGTGTCAGGGATGCAGCACAACAAATTCCGTATGCAACCTCAGGTTTCTCATGGTCCTGGGAAAGTTCTCAGACACATCTTTCGAGCTTTTCCGGCATCCTCTGCTGACTTTCAACTTGAAGATGGCCTCAGCCATGAGTCATCCTGCCTCCCCCTTGTGGAGGTATTGTGTCCTGCTGGTCTAACCTGGTCTCTGATCTCTCTCCACCCCAAGCAAGTTTTCTTGGGTTCTTCGGTCACCTAACCTCCCTACTCATCCCTGTTTTCAGCTTGATTGCCATCTGGAAGCAAGGGCCAAAGACTTCTGTGGGATGGCAGAAGAGTTCTGGATTCCGAATCAAAGCCTGCCACGGCTGGTTCTGTGTGATCATAAGGGAGCCATCCTATATCTTAGAGCCTCAGTCTCCTCACCTGTAAAATGGGGACACTATCTCACAGAGCTGCAAGGGTGATCAATGAGAGAATAGTAACAAATATCCTTTGAGAATTGCCAAGCACAGATTACATGTCCATTTGCTCACTTTTTTGTTCATTCAACACATATTTGTTGAAGTCCTCTTAAGTTCCAACAATTGTTCTAGTTTCTATGGATAAAGTCATGATTAAAAAACAAGAGTCAAGGACTTCTGGTAATGATGAGATGGAGTAAAGACCAGCCTCCTTTTATCTCCCACTAACTCAACTATGAGACTTGGACAGAATGTATAGACACCTATTTGAAAAATCTGAATCATAAATACTAGCAGGTGGTTGAAGAAGAATGTTAGAATTCCAAGCACCACTGAAAGAATGAATGTAAAGAAGACATAATGTAAGATAATACTTAAAATGTCCAAGATATGAAATAAAATCCCTTGACATACAAAGAACCATGAAACTCTCAACTCACATGGGGAATGACAATCAACAGACTCTAATGATGAGATGATACCTATGTTGAAATTATCTGACAAGGACTTTACAGTAGCTATTATAAAAATGTTTGGAGAAGCAATCACAAATAGTCTTGAAACAAATATTAAAATAGAAAGGCTCTTAAGACAAGCAGTGATTCTATAGCATCTTACTATGCTGATGGACAGTGACTGTAATGGGGTATATGGGGGGGGACTTGATAATAGGGGAGTCTAGTAACCATAAAGTTGTTCAAGTAATTGTACATTAATAATATAAAAAAAATAGAAAGGCTCTGCAAAGAAATAGGAGATATAAGGAAGAACCAAATGGAAATTTTAGAACCAATAGCTACAATGACCAAAATGAAAAACTCATGGGGTAGACTCAGTAGCAAGATAGAGGTGACAGAGGAAAGATTCAGTGAACTTGAAACAGGTCAATAGAAATTATCCAATCTGAATAATAGAAACAAAAAGACTGAAATAGATACATACATGCACACACACAGTCTTTTCTCTCATGGAGCTTACAGCCTACTTGGCTATGGGGGTGGGATACATCAATAGATAATAAAAAAGTATGTCTCAAGCATCAATAAATGTTTTAAAAAAGAATAAAATGAGGCAAAGAGAGAACAGCAGGGATGCTATTTGAACAGAAAGAATTGAGGGGTTGAGCCATGTGAGTATCTGGGGAAAGATTGTTCTGGGCAGTGGATGCGGCAAGTGCAAAGGCCCTGAGGTAGGGATATACTTGGAGTAGTAATGCTCAGCAGGGCTCATCATGTGTGGGTGGAATGACTCGGGGAGAGAGAGTGAGGGGAGATGAAGTCAGAGAGGTGGGAAGAGGCAAAGGTGAGTGCAGGGTCACCAGTTAGGAGGTGTTATGGCAGACCAGCAATAAAAGATAATGACTGGCAGTCATCCTGCACAGGTGGACACCCAGCTTCCCGCCCCGCCATATAGTGGTTCCACCCATGGCTTCTGCTGCCTCTGGGCTTCACTCTTCCCACTGGGCTGTCTGCTCACTCACTCATCAGGTCTTATATCCCAGACCCCCTGATGGGGCGGCCACTCACCCCCCAGTGCTGATTTCCACTGGGGGACTCCTGTCTGACCTCCACCAGGGACCACCAGGAGGCACCAACATCATCCCAAGCAGATGCGGCCAGAAAGGCAGGTTCAGGAGGCACCTGGGATCGGCTTGCGCTGCCTAAGATGAGGCCGGCAGGGAAGAGATGCTTCTGAGTGGGCTCTCATGGGAGCATGACCCAGTCTAATTATGGGACAGTCTGGAGGATGGGAAGAATTAATCTGTCCCTCCATTCAACACTCACGCTGACCCAGGTACTGTTATAGGCACATGGGTAACAGCAAATAGAGACAGTTCTTGGCCTTGTGGAGTGGCGAATGTACACTGAATGCATCATTACGAGTAATTTTCAGAATCGTAAGTGGTTGGGGAGGAGGGGTATTTTGGGGACAGCTTGGGGAATCAGGGAGAGTTTTCTTGAGGAAATGAGACTTCTAGTAACCCTTGGAGGCTGAGCAGGAGTTACCCAAGCAGAGAGTGAGGGCTAGGGACATAGGGACAGCCCAGGCTAGGGCCCAGAGGGGAGAGAGAGCGCTGCACGTGAGAGGAGGTGGGGCTCAAGAGTTAGGCACGAGGCCAGATCACTTCTGGAGGGAATCTGCAACTTTTTCTGTGATGCAATGGGAAGTTCAGCAGTCTCTTAAGAAGGCCAAGGTTGTGCGTTTTAGAGAAACCACTCTGAATATGAATGGATGCAGAAAGGCCAAGACAAATGCTGATCTCACAAGTTACTTCCTTAACCACCACCGTCATCTACTGAATACGCACTGGGAGTCAAGTGCCTTGGAAGAGGTTAACATTGACTCTCACTAGTATGTGCGGTTGGTCAAGGGGGGTATGGTTACCCTTACTATTAAAATAAGTAAAGAGGTTTAAGTTATTTACCCAGGGCTCTCCATGTGCCATCGTGCATTTGTGTCTGGAGTGACCAACTTGTTTTGCTTTACCAGGGACTTTCCAGTTTTAGCACAGAAAGCCCGTGTACCAGTAAACCCCTCTGTCCTGAGCAGACTGAGACATCTGGTCACCCTAATGTAATTTATGTCTCTCCACTACATCAAGGCAGGCCTGTCCCCCTCCCATGGAAACCTTTGCTGACTCCTCTGTCCTCCGTGGGGCCAGACATGATCTGACTTTCTAGATACATCTCCCCTGAGCTGGAAGAGGAGAGGAGCAGTTCTGGGATATTGCAACGCGAGTTTCTGGATAGAGGAGCTATTTGTCATCACCTCATTGGGAGGGCACCGGCTTCCTAAACATTGCCTGCAATTTTGCTAAATGTATCTTAACGGGAGTGGTGTAAATGCTGTCAGAGATAGAGGGGAGACCGATGGTGCCATTCGGGATAATGAACTGCCTAGTTAAGATGAATCCGTCTCCATTCTTGATCCTGCTACTAGATATTGCGCTTGGGGGCTTTCGCGCATCAAGGCTGATTGGTGGCAAATTTAATGCCGAGAAAGACAGAGCTCCGTCTTTAGCTGGTGGCTGATCAATTCGTGGGTTCATTTCTTGGAGAATGGCGTTGAGTTGTACTGGGAACAAAGATGGCATGATTCAGGCTCAGCTAACATCTCACATGGGGTTGATTGGAGGTGGAAGGCCCTAAAATTCCAGTTCACCCCTCATTTTACAGATGAGAAAACCAAGGCCCAGAGAGAGAAACAACCTGCCTGAGGTCCCCGAGCTGGTTGGCAGCATAGCTGAGACCAGAACTCATGTCTCTTATGCTTTTTCAACTGTACCCACTGCCTCCTGGCTTGTGGGTGAGCCCATCTCCCCCCGGCCCCTACCTGTTCAGTTGCCCCTTCCCACCAGCCCTGAGGATTGATCTAGGGGTCCTGGCAGCAGGGGACCTCCTGGGACCTCCTCTTTGGCTTTCTGTCCCCTGCCTTAGGAAGAGGGTTCCACGTGGATCTTTTGACTCTGATCCCAGCACTGAAGGGAGGTCTGGCTGAGCTGGTCATATCCGAATCCTCTTCTGCTCCCAGACCAGCTTCCAAATGTCAGACCCCACTCCTTCCACCTCTCTCCTGGGACCATCCTTCTCCAACTGCACAGTGGGAAATGGGCAGGAATAGAGATCTGGGGGTTCAGGAAGCATGGTGCCACCTCACCCCACACCCTCACCTGCTCAGGGGCACCCACCTACATGGGCAGGGCTGATGGTGCACAAAACCCTAGGCCGGGCTTCACCCCGTTGGATACTGTGATTGCTCCCACACCCACATGACATGGGAAACTGGAGCCCCACGGAGGCCACATAACTCGCCTAGGTCACTACCCAGCAGCAGAGTGAGAAACTCAAACCACGCAACTACTTCAAATTCACTGGAAGCATGTGGGTGGGAGAAGCAAGGAAAGAGGGCGTGAATTTTCAGAGAAAGAACCAATACAGAGTCTGCAGAAGATGATGGGAATTTTATGAAGTAGGAGCTGGAGGAATGTTAGTCGGACCTAGAGGAGAATGCTTCCCATCCCATGCTTTGTTGCAGAAACGGTTTGTCCAAGAATGCTTTCCCCAGCCCTGTGTGTGTCTGTGTCTCAGAAGGTGATTTCCCACCTGTGATCCAGGTGTTGATTGGTGCTGACACAGTCCTCGCCCGGTACATCTGTCCGAAAGTCATCTTGTCTCCTGCCTTCTCCCTCCCTACCCTGGCCAGTGAGCCTATGTCCAGACCCGAGGCTTAGGAACCACACATCATCTGAAGCTTGTCCTGGCCTTGGATAGGAAAGGTCCGGGGACCCCACAGCACATTGTGAAGCTCTGATCTCAAGCCCTGAGGCAGTTGGGGCTCCCCTCTGCCCACTACCCCTCCCTCGGGCCTGATCCCACCCACAGACCTCTCTGTGGGCAGCCCCCATCCTCTGATGAAGGTGTAGTTGATGGAGGGGTGAATTGGGGGCTACCCCCAGGATCCCACATGACCTTGGCAAATTGCATAACTCTCTGGGTGGTGACAAAAAGAGGTGGTCCACAGAGCCAGACAGATCTGGGTTCAAATTCTGACTTTGCTGCTCATATCAAAGCCATATTAAGCAAGGTGCTTTACCGCTCTGAACCCCAATTCCTCCTCCAGACAGAGAAATTGTCAGAGTGTAGTGTGGGGGTCGAAACTGCCCACACAAAAGAAAACTCACAAAACAGCCCTTGTATTCGTATTTTAATACTCTGCTGATATTAATGGGATGTGCATCCCAGAAGGAAGGCAGATGTGCAAACAGACAGTTCTACTCCAGTGGGACATATGCAGCCACACCAGCATCTTACAGGGTGCGCACAGGTCGTTGGAGAGCCAGGGGCAAAACGGGAGTGAAAACTCTGGGGAAACTAGAAAGTGCCCTGCTCCTGGGGAAGGGGGTTTAATCCTTAGAGCTGAGCCTCCTACCGGCGCTGCAGCATCAGCTCCCAGTGGGGCTCCTTGGCCAGGAGCAGTTCACCCCCACCCCTACCAGGGGGACCTTGGGAATGGGAGACATGGTCACTTCTGCCTCAGCTTAGAAGTTTCTTAAGATTTGCCCCAAAGGACTCTAGCAGGGCTGGGACTAGGGAGGCAAGCAGGACTCAGGGTCCTGCAGTGGGAGTGAGTGCTTCTTTTAATTTTGCATGATACGTATCTAACCTGCCCCACCCTCATCCCAGCCCTCGTTCTAGTCCTACAAGATACTCAGCCAAGAATGGGCTCCAGAGTGTATGATGTTATGAGAATATTTCCTGCCATGGCCCAAGTTGGGAGAGTTATGGAGCACTCTGAGCGCACTGTGGCTGCAGGGCCTTTGCATGTGTGGAATCCCCTGTCTGTAACACTCTCCCCCTAGATACCACTGTGGCTCACACTTTCCTTTATTCAGAGCTCCTCAGAGGTCTCTGGGCCACCCTGTCTAGAGCAGCCCTCCCCCATTGCTCTCTATTGCTTTTTCCTGATTTATTTTTCTTCATTACACTTGCCCTATTTCTCTACCTGCCATATTTCTCAGCGTTGATTCATTTGATTATTTTCTCTTCTGGGACGTCAGCTCCATGAGGGCAGCACTTGCCTGCTGTCACTGTTGTATTCTCAGTACTTAGAACAGTGCCTGGTATTGAAAAGATTCCCAATACATTTTTTTCGTGAATGAAGGCAAGATAGGAAGAAGGAAGAAGAGAAAGCTTGTGAGAAGTCTTGAAGGGAAGGAATATGCTTAATTTTATTTAACCCAATATCTCTCACACTTAGTTGATAATAAACATCTTGTTGCCTGACACCTGTACTAGACGTTCCCTATTCTCTATACGCTCAGGGAGACACTGTCCTAGGGCGTCAGCACCACCCGGTCCCGCACCGCCTCTCAGTTTCCTCTTCCCATCTCCCAGGGCCCCCCTCTCTGCCGTGCAGCGGGCTGTCCCCTGCGCTCACGCCGCCGTGCCCCTGTGAGTCCTCTTGCCCCGGACATCTGCTACGCACTGGGGTGCTCCTAACACGCCCACCGATTACCAAAGCTTCTGCCGTTCCCCCCAGATCCCACCGGCCTCACACCTTGTAATCCCCTCACAGCTTGCCCACACACGGGGCCCCTGCAAGCTGGCACTTCAGGCCCTCCCTGGCCTGCCTCACACGCACACGCCATCTGCACCCTCCGCGGGCTGGCTGGAAGATTTACAGATCCGAGAACATGTCCTTCCTGCCTCCTTCCAGTGGGAGGGGGTCCATCTTTGGACTGATGATGCTCAACTCTAAGCTTTACCTTCAAACGTGAGCGGGGAGCAGCCCCACTGGAAAGGTGAGCTAAGGCGTCAGCCCAAGACTGGGAGTGACAGCAAAGAGGATCAGGTCCTGGGTTACTGTCATGGCCCCCCAGCAGCACACCCCTCCTCCCCAGGGCTGGACGTGAGGTGTTGCCAGCCCCCCCTCACCCTTCCCCACCCCCATCATTTGAGAGGCTGCATATAGCATGGTGGTCATATGGAACCCCAGGCCTGTCACTTACAGCTGTGTGATCTTGGTGGTTACTTTGCCTCTCTGTTTCCTCGTGGAAAGTGGGAATAATACTAGTTCCTCTCTCCTAGGATTATCATGACAATTCAGTGAATGAGTGTGTATGAAGCCCAATGCCTGGCTCAGAGTAGGTGCCATGCAAATGTGTGCAATTATTACTATTACACGCCTGGCTCACCTTGTCCCAGAGTCCTCTCTCTCACTGGGGTCCTTCCCCCTGAGGGCAGCCTCCTTGTCTGTTATGGCTCAGGGCCCTGCTGGGCTTGGGAATTTCCCTGGTCCTCTGGTCTGAGCAGGTTCCCCTAGCCCCTTCCACAACCTGCACCTTCCTCTGCCCACTGAGTATGACTGTGTTATGATTTGTCCCTCCACTCTGTGTTCCTGGAGGGCAGGGCAAGGCTAGCGCCATCCTGCATCCTGGATGCTGGCCCAGGGCCTGCTCAGAGCAGGTGGGAGCAAACTTGGGGGCTGGCAGCTCCATCCTTCCACCTGGCTCTGCTCGCTGGGTTCAAGGGCCACGCAGGCTGCAGGCTCTGGCGCTCCCAGGAGCCTGACCTCTGACCTAAGGTAGAGGCTGCCCCGGGGTAAGCCCTGTGCCTTGGGCACTGGGACCTGCAGCCTCAGACCACGCAGGTTAATTCTGACTCCAGCTTCCAAACTGATCCTCCCGAGTCGATTCTTGTATTTTTTCTTTCTTGTTTTTATGGAGCGTTGTAACCATTAAGTTCCCGGCAGGGGTCAGGCCCCTGGGTTCCATCCGCTCAGGTTGCCTGCACAATTGAAATCCCTGAACCCATCCTGGCTAGTTTTCTCATTAAGGCAATCGGAGTGGATTGACCCATTAGATCGATGGCTGGACATCAGCCTGCGGGAAGCCAATAGTGAACCTGGACGATGAGCCCAAGAATGAGGTCGCCTGCTGAGCTGGAGTGGGTGCCCAGACCTCTGGGATGGGCTCCGGCAGGCGGAGTTGGTCAGAGGCCTCAGCAGGCTGGATTTTGGTGTGGAGGCAGCAGTGTCCCGGGGTGTGTCAGGGTAAGAGTCCCAGCTCCTGGGGGCTGGGCAAGGGCTCCCTGGGGCAGCTGGTGGGCAAGAAGAATCCTCCAGCGCTTGCAGAGGTTTGAAACCCCTTCCCAGGCAGTCAGTCCGTAGCCACCCCTCCCCACCATGACCTAATGTTGGAACTGCCTCTCCCGTTGGACAGCAGGGCGTGTGTGATGGGAGACATGGGGTTCAGGAAGCAAACAGCAGTTCCCCAGACTCATCCCCTTTCTTCCTCTTTCACCAGGAGTACTTTGGTTATGAGGCTGGGGTTAGAGGGGTCTGGGCACCTGGAACACCATATCCTGATGTGGATTCCATGGGTCCCTGGCTGCAGAGGGTGCTGCTGGGTCTTACCGGGTGGCAGAGGGACCCATGATGGCACAGGTTTGGAAATGCTAGGTTGAAGGCATTTCGGCATGTGTATTTCCTGCAGGGCATAATAGGCTAAGCGTATAGCCACTCTCTGAAGAGGGGGTGGAGGTGTAGTTTTGCCCACAAGACTGTTCCTCTGGGATATCTTAAAGAAATACATTGAGGCACTTCCTCCAGGAGCCTGCAGGTCACACTTGGGAAAGGGGAAAATCCATGCCTAAAGGAAATGTCTTCAGAGTGGGAGTGGGGCAGGGGGGCCAGGGAGATCCCAGAACTGGGAGGAAGAAGAGGGTGGTGAGCGTGTCTCGGGCCCAAGGTCGCCAACCCCACAGACTGCCCTGCAGACAGCACCCCTGGGTGCTAACCCCACCCTCCTCATCTGCTTACACTCACTGTCCCTTTCTCCTTGTCCCAACAGGCTACCTGACTGTCAACATTGAGCCTCTCCCCCCAGTGGTGGCTGGTGATGCTGTGACCTTGAAGTGTAACTTCAAGACGGATGGTCGCATGCGCGAGATTGTGTGGTATCGGGTAAGTTGCTGCCGCTGTCCCCTCTGTGCCCACAGCCAGGGCCCAGGGCAGAGCCCCCAGAGCCCCTCTGGACACCTGCACTGGCTTGGCTGTGTCTTCAGCCCTAAGCCAGCCCCGGGTTGTTCCATGTTGTCTTCCAGGTCCCCATCCTCTGCCGACAGCCCCTCAAAGACCACCTTGCTCAGCCTTCTCTTCTGCCCTCAGTGTCTGTCCTGCTCAAGTCTCCTTTGCATCTCTAACATGGCCCTCTGCTAAGGAAACCCCGTTAATGCCAAGAATGAGCCACTAAGAACACTGTGGACTCTGGTCGCAGGGTAACAGCTACGGAGTTTTGAAGGGTGGACTTTCAGGCCTGGGGCTCTGGGTGATGTTTTCGGAAGGGGAGAGAACAGGGTGGCTTCCTACTGTCTTAAAACCAAATTACAGAGATAGTCAGTCTCCTAATCTGACTCCATGTAGGACGTGTCCTGGTATCTGGCACCCTAAGTTTAGGTCTGAGAAGGGATGCTGTTAGAGATGAGCAAGTGTCCACCTGCCCAGCGCCCAGGTGTTGGCAACAGGGGGACCAGCTCAGGGTCTTGGGCACAAGTGTTGGCCTTTTCAGCCACTGAGAGAAACCTTTGTGCGTCTGGACTGGGCATTCCAGCCTGGACCCCCTTTGCCACAAGGTCAGGGCTGGCTGGAGGAGGTCCACTTGGCACTGATGTCTTTCAGTGCCATGCTCAGGTTTGCAGAGAGCAGGGCACTGCCATCTTGGGAATGGGTTAGGAGGGGAACTCCTCTTCCATGAGCTAAAACAGAGGGTGGCAAAAGTTTTTGGTGAGGCCCAGAGAGTAAATATTTCCCTATCTTCGAACTCCATGGTCTCTGTTGCAACTACTGGGCTCTGCTGTTGTAGCACAAAAGCAGCCACAGACACTGTGTCGATGGAAGGGCATGGCTGGGTTCCAGTAAGATGTTATTCGTGGACACTGAAACCTGAATCTCATATACTTTTCATGTGTCACAACATATTCGTCTTTTTTATTATTTTCAACCATTGAAAAGAGTTTTAAAAAAATATGTTCTTGTCTCATGAGCAGTACAAAAACAAGCCATAGGCTGATTTGGTCCACCAGCCATTGGTCACCAACCCCTCATCTAAAACAACCCTTCTTTAACCTTTATCAGCGGTGTCAGCCACCCTTTCTTCAAATGAAACCTGTGGGTGGTACAGAGGAATGGAACTGCTCTAGATGGAGCAGACAGAGTGTGGAGTGTGGACTGGGGATGTGGAGAGGGGGTGGGAAGTGAGGAGGGCACAGTTTGGTGATAGTGCGTCTGAACTGGTTCCTGGTTTCCACACCCACGGACTGTGACCTGGGCTCCTTTTGACCAAAATCATTGTTTTGCATCTTAGCACATGGCCCTTCCACTTAGAATCACCTCTGGGGCCCTCCAACCAAGCGCTTGGGTAGCCTGGGCCCCACAGGTGTGAACCTGACATTTGGCACCGCGCAGGGCCCCAGCTTTACATGAGGTTTCCATCCTGCATAGCTCAAGGGGGCCTAGAGAAAGTCAAGGCATATGTTAAGTAGTGCCATGAACTGGATCACTGAGAGGCATATTTACATGGTATGGGAACCGCTTGGCTGACACACACTGCAAGCATCTCATTAGCACCTGGCAGAAGGACCGAGATAAATTAACTCCAGCTCACTGCTGACAATGGGACCATCTCTTCCTCAACCATCCATAGATGGGGGCAGAGTGAGGGGCTGTGAAAGACCTGCCCATCTGGCACAGGAATATGGAGACCCAATGGGGCAGCTAATAGGGATGAAGGTGGGAAGGAGCTTGGAGACAGGAAGATACCAGTGGGCACCTCATTGCATTCCTGTCCTTGAAGCAACTATCCTCCTTCTGTGTGCATTAAATGTTACCCCATCAGTGGTGAAAATCTCCCTGCCTGGGTGGGGGCAATACCAGCACCTCGGAAACCAGGACAGACTTCCACATGGTTCCGCCCCAAGCCCTCTGAAGATGGAGGTAAAGGTTGGGGCAGGAAGCAAAGGCCCAGTTTCCAGTTCAGACAGAGACTTTCCCTCCCATTCTCTGCTCCCACTCCTGAGAACCCCGTTCACCCCCATGCCCTGCCATCTCCGTCCACTCTAGCCTGTGATCCCATTTACTGCTTTAAGAATGAGTTACATCTCTTACGGGTGTCAGGCCCTGCGTATCAGGATATGGTAGGCTGCACTAATTAATTTATTTTATTTCATTTCACATCCTTTGACTGAGGGCCTCTGGAGCAGGGGTGGCAGGGGTGTGTGTGCAGATGTATGCAAATCATATGCAAATCACCCACTGGAGCCAAATGCTTGGGCCCTTTTGATTCTGTAGCTGGACCAGCAGGCTTAGCTGACCTGGTACTCTCCTTGGGACTGGGGAGCCCATGTGCCCTGTCTGAGATGGTGAGAGGGGGGGCGGAGGATGGGAAGAAATTCCAGGGAAGTGGCTCCATGCTGCCAGCTCTCTTTGCCTGCTGTCACTCTGGCCCTCCCTCACCAATGGCCTCTTTTCCCGAGGAATCAGCTGAGTACAGAGAGATAAGAGCTTACTAAGGTGGGGCCTCTGGGAGCCAAGGCTAGGGCGGGGCTTCTGGAAGGAGTAGGAGAAGCAGCAGTGGGGGGCCCCAGGCTCCTTCCCCACCAGACAAGCCCCCACAGCTTCATCCCTCCGTCTCATCTCCAGGGAGCTGGGGAGCATTGTTCATTTTCTGTGCGTGTGTTTGCTTCCCCAGCTTCCCTAGCTTCCTTTGCCCATCCTCTGTGAATGAGCTTACAGAGCCCAGCTTGGAAGGAAATGAATAGATCACACAGGTCCAGCCAGGGCTGTGTCTCCAATCCCTTTAGAAGAGAAAAGCAGGGCATTGTGGTGAGGCCGCCTCAGCCTGCTCAGCCTAGTGGGCACAAAATGGCCCCAAACATGTGTAAAGTCCAGCAGCCCCGTCTCTGGTCCTAAAGACATCATCTTAGCTACGGGATGGTCCTGAGCTTGCAGAAACATAGAGAATGGACTGGATTCTTTGGGTGGATTGGGGAAGCTGATGAAATTGTCTGAAGCAAAAGGAATCACCCATTTGGGTTAACAAGACTGCTGGCTGCGTATTTGGGAAAGTTTCTCCTTAGGGATATGGACGGAGGCGGTTGGGTCTGCACCTCGGACACTGTGCCCCATGGTCTGGCCAGTTTTGTAGAAGAAGATGCCAAAATTATGAGACAGACTCAAGAAAGTATATGTGATCAGAGCCCCTGGGTCTGTGATGTCATTATGGTATATGGTAGCCATCGGTCACATGTGGATATTCAAGTTTTAGCTAAATTAAATCAAATTAAATAAAAAATTTATCTACTCAGTCACACTAGCCATATTTCAAGAGCTTTTTAGCTACATGTAGTTAGTGGCTGCCATATTGGATAGGGCAGGTATGGAACATTTCCATCATCACAGAAAATTTTATAGGACAGCCTGCTGTAGATATTTGAATTTTTTTTCCCTTGTGGCTTCTAGAATACACTATGCTTTCCTGACAAGCAAATAATAGTGGCTGCTCTTCAAGCCAGTTTCTGGGCAAACTCATAAATTTCAGAAAAGTGAATTTTATTGGCTGTGTAACCAGATCGTAGGGGCCAGGGCTTGGCAAGAGAGATCATCATTCTCAAAGACTTCTTTGAAAACATAGATGTCAAGAGAGTTGTCAGCCCCTGTAATGCCAGGTATCAAGCTCTGTTCAGCCTTGGGATGCTTCACAGACCTTGTCACCAGCTCCCCATGCTTTCCCTATGGTTGCATTGGTTCCTCTTCAGACTTGAGTTTCCCAGCCTCCAAGTTCACGGCTCATGCGCATAGTTCTCCTTTTCCCCTGAAAACATAGTGGCTAATAGAGGTGCAATTCCACACTTGGCCAGTAGGAGGCTGTCCCCTAACAACGAGCTACCCCAGCATTAAAGTCAGGACTTGGTTCTAGAAAATGAGAGAGAAATAATATCCTTTACCTAATCATTTCTATCCATTGACACCCCAATGAGTACAACTGGGGACTCATTTAGTAATGTTGCTGATACTGATCTGAAAGGCTAACATTATGAAGCCGTAACTACGTGTCAGGCACTGGATCGAGTGCTTTATGTACATGAATACATTTCATTTTCATATTGGCGTTGTGAAGCAGATACTATTGTTAAGCCTATTTTTCATATGAAGAAACTGAGGCCATCCAGACTGTGTCTCAGCTCATGTTGCCTTCCTCGACTTCTGCAGAAAGTTCTATACAATCTCTCCTCCATGATTCCCCCTTGTGGGTCTACATTCCACCTCTTACCGCATCATGTCAAACACCTGTCTGTCCACTGAACTGCAAGCATCTCAAGGTGAAAGGCCAGGTCTTTTCCTGGCTGTATCCACAATGCCTAGTGCAGAGTCACCTCAGAAAACGTTTGTTAAGTGAACAAATGGTGGAGCTGTAAATACAAATGCATGTGTGCATTTTGACAGACTGTGCCATTTAGCCCACTTCTGTTTCAGGTGAGCTTGTGTACAGCTGATAGTGTCTGTCTATTTGGGGGAAAGCGTGGGTCTTTGCATACTCAGGGGGCTTTGTGGAGTATGAGGGGAAAAGGTACATTTCTTATTAGGGAACGTTGTCTAAACTCATTTAGTTGGAGGTCACCTGCCCACCAGGCGAAGCAAAGATCTGTTTATATCATAGAACTCCATTAAACAGCCACAGAGAATCATGGGAATTTAACCTTTCACTGCAGTTTTTATCATCTCTCCTTTGTTTTGTCTCTTTCCTTCATGATTTGTTCCCACGAGCTAGGCTGGGCCCAGGTTACAAGGCCACAGAAAAGAGAGCCACAGAGCAAGATAGAGAAGAGATCGACAAACAGCGATAATGCCCCTGCTTTCAGGAGCCCCTTATCTTATTTCTTTCACCTTGTGGGGAGACGTGTGCCTGGGTGTTTGTTTTGTGGTGTAAATGCCTCTTCCATGATGCTACCTGGCCAGGGTGAGCTCCCACTCCGGGGCTCTGCTGGATTCCTGGGCAGTGAGGGTTTATGGCTGCTCTGGGCCATTAGACAAAGGACTGAGACTGGAGGCTGGGGAGGGTGAAGTAGGTAGAGAGGGGACTTGGGTATCAGAATACCTGCATATGAGCTCAGGGCATGTGATTTTGGACAGTGACCCAACCTTTCTGCATTTTAGAAATCTCGTCTGAAATTGGGCATAAAAAACACCTACGTTGTAGGCTTAAATGAGATCATGTCAGCAACCAAACAAGCCAGTACATGATGGCACTTGTTCAGTAAATGGTACCTGCTGTCCTGCCCTCTCTCTTGGTAACATAAGGGATCCAGAGACAGAAATCCTAAAGCAAGAGTAGAAGGTATTTTCGAAAGATCACCAAGATCAGATTCCTTGAGTTCCATCCAGCCACCTACATTCCCAAGGCAGAAGGGCAGAGACGACAGTTTAAGCTGGTATAGTCTTTGTTCCTCAGTGGTTATGCTGGTGAACTCACTGGATTTCAATTGTTGGACATATCACACAGCTATGCCATTTCAATGGATCTTAGCTCTCCCTGAAGCAAGGAGTTATTTCAAAGTAGCTTTACTGGCACTGGCTCTCTCTTAGTCTAAGTCCTTGAGGATGTTTTCTTGTCTGAAAACAAAATGGAAAATGATGATAATAGGGAACCTTACAGTCCAGTGACATCAAAAAGGCAAGAAGGCAAATACACGTGTGGGGATGAGTAGAGACCAGGGCCAAAGTCCCCAAGAACTGGGCTGGACCACCCCTCTGCTCCCCCTGGCTTGGAGTCCCACCTGAAAGTCACTCAGTCTGGCTGCTCCCTATTACTCGCCTGGACCCGCGTATTGATCTTAAACTCACAGATCTCACGGCTCCCAGATTTGGAGGAGGGAGCGCCTTCTGGGGCTGGAAGGAAAGGAGAAACCTTACGCTCCCCCTAGAGGTCAGAGTGTGAGTTGCAATTATTGCAGCCCAGTCCTTGGTGTTTAATGGAAGTTTGGCTGTAAAGGGGCAGGAGATGCCCACTTTGACTGCTCCTTAGAATTTTCAGAGGGGCCTGTGAAACTATACTGATGGCTGAGCCTTACTTGACAGTTACTCATTCCAAATCTCTAATATTAGAACCTCAAGGTATTTGTACATTTAACCAGCCAGGTGATTGTAATGCACTTGACCAAACCAGGAATCATGTTCTGGTGTTTGGGAAACCGGTAAAGGAAACTGCTCCATTCACTCATTCAGCATTAATTCAGCACATAGTTAACGAGTTGTACGGTTCTAGGCACTGGAGGTGCATCAACGAACAGAACAAAATCTTGAACTCATCTAGCTGACCTTGAGGGAAGAGCTGAAAAGATAAGCAAGAAAAATACCACATAATGATAAGGGCAGCACATATAATAAAAATAGGCTGATGGGATAGAAAGGGATTCGGTGGTGAAAAAAATTCTCATTGATGCTGAGATCTCAAAGGCAGCAAGGAACCTGCCATGCCAAGGGGAGGAGAGGAGCATTCTGGGCAGAGAGCAGAGCAGATGCAAAGGCCCTGTGCTGGAAACAACTTTCCATGTTCTAAGATCAGAAAGAGAGCCCCACACAGGGCTGGAATGCAGCCTGTTGCAGGGAGTTAGGAGATGAGATGAGACAGGTGGGTAGGACCATTCATGCCAGGCCTTGCCTGCCAGGGAACAGGGTCGGGAGTTACATGAAGAGAAGCAGGACAGCTTGGAGGGGTTTTTGGACAGTTTGGTGGGCTTGATCAACCTCCCCCCACCCCCAAGCATCTCACAGAGGTTTGTGTGAAAACAGCAATGTCCAGCAGACAGCTGGCTATTTCTTTCACCCACCGAGCAGGAGAAATGGGCTTCACTTTTGTTACTTCAACCTTTCTTTCCATCTGGCCAAATCTTACACATTCTTTCCTCTGCGAAGCCTTCTGACCTTGCTCACCGAGATGGAATTAAAATCCTCCTGCTAGGATCCCTCAGCATTTTGTACATACTTCCATTAGAGAGATATCACCTGGAAATTAGTTATCCATCTTGTTTTTGTATGTGTTGCTGAGTTTTATTTATCTGCTTCTCTAATGTGTGTTACGGTGCCAGCAGGCCCTGGCCCAGGGTCATATGTGTGGTCTCTGGAATCCTAGGGAGTAGGTGGATAGGCTTCTGGGGGTGCTGGAAACCTCAAAAAGAATGCCTCATGTTGTGTGCATTTTGGGGGAGAAAGGGGTAGAGACATGTCGGAGACCCTCCCCACAAAGTTCAAGAATGGTGACAGCAGGTGTCCAGGTGCTTGTGAGTGTGAAATGTGCTGGGTGTTGTTACCTTTCCCCTTGGGTCATCATACTCAGGGTGGATCTCAGGTTCCAAGGGGCTTCCAGGCAGTGTCAGAAAGCCCGTGGTCCCTGAGTTTCCCGAGGACCGTGCGGAGGAGGGAGACTTCAGTCAGCCTTAGGTGGGAGAGCGGTGGGGTTGGGCTCAGCCCAGACGCACAGGCCAATCAGCCTGAAGTGTGCACTGACGCCCTTGGACGGGAGAAAGAGATAAGAAGGGGAGGAAGGAAAGGTTGCTTTGGCAGCACATCCTCCCTCCCTAGCGTGAGGGGAGGTGTTCTGACCAGACAAATCCATCCTCTTTGGGGGATTAAGATCCGGTTTCTGATATTGTCAATGAGACTCTGCCCTGAGGATTTCATATGGGACTGATAAGAGCTCTTGGCTCCCAAACTGTTGAGAGGGGGTGCAGACTGTTGGACTGGACTCCCAAATAACAAGCTAGTCTGTTGGGCCACCCTTGGGCTCCACCAGGAATAAGCTCTCCCACTGGACGGTCACGAAGACCGGCAGATCCAAGGCAAACACGCTGATGGCATGGCTCTCTCTGGGGCATTTGTCCCCACTAAGTTCACAGGAGAGGAAGGAGCAGGGGCCTGGGGTGAAATGTCTTGCTGTTTGACCTTGAGCAAGACACTTGCCTTCTCTGGGCCTTTGGATCTTTATGGGTAAAGTAAACGGGTGAAAAAGATGGTCAGGACAGAATATGCTGCCTTCTGTGTCTTTCCCATCTTGAGGCCCGTCTCCCTCAGTCCTTTCCCCAGGGGGACCCTAGGCTGGGGGAGGGTCTGGTGCTACCTGGCCGAGGCACTTCCCGGGGTGGGGCTTGGGCAGTGTTCCTCAGGGGTGGAGGCCCGGGCCTGGACTGCTGACTCCCACTGACCCGGGGCTCTGAGCTAGAGGATCCCACAGCTATCTTAAGCCCAGAGGGTGATTTCCAGCAGACTCGGCGTGACTTAGCCCGGCTGGGTTTACAGGACAAGGAGGCTGACTTAACCTGTCGGAGAAGGGTTAGAGGTGAACTTCCGCTCTAGCACCCCCGTGAAATAAAGGAACAGGGCCAAAATGAGGGATGTTTCCCAGAAAACCAGCTCAGGATCCTCCTCCCTCCTAAGTCCTTCCGTCTCCTCCTCTCCCCACACTCTCTTTTTTTTGGGTATATCATCCTCATTTGAAGGTGACTGTGTCCTCTTACCAGGGCACTCAGAGATGCCCACAGGTGCTCAGTCTCCGCACCGCAAGGCGCAGCCAGACACTTTTGTAAAACACACATCTGATCATCTAAGTGTCTTACCATGACTACCACTCCCACCACATACCTCACACGAGTTCTCTATCACCTTAAACACAAAGTTCAAGGTCATTGGCCCAGCATACCTGGTCCTTCTTAATTCAAACTCCATTGGCTGATTTCTGCAGACTTGCAGCCTACCACATTCCCAAAGGGGCCTGGCCCGTGAATCCTGCAGCCTGTGTGCAGCTCTCTGAATGTGCCAGTGCTCTTGCCCACCTCCAGGCTGGTGCACCCGCTGCTTCCTGTGCCTGTGATGCCCCTTCTGGCTCCAGTTGGGATTCGCCTCCTTGCCCTCCTAGGTCACCTGCAGTGTCAGCCCTAGAAATCTTCCCCATCCTTTTTCCCCTTCTATCCTCTTCCCCACTCAACCGCCATGACTCCGGCTGAGTTAGATTCTCATAACACTGCCAAAATACTCAGAACTCTACCCTAGACATAACATGGCCTTATGTGTTCATTTATGCAGCAGAGAATTTCATTATGCAGCAGAGAATTCTCGAGCACCTACTATGTGCCCAGCATTGGGAATAGAGCAGTGAGTGATAACAACAAGGCCTTGTTTTTATGGAGCTTACCGTTAAGCAGGGCAAGAAGTATTGCATGAAAGATTGTCAGATAAATACTTTGAAACGGTGATAACTGTCCCCCCAAAAGGATAGGTGTCTGCTAGCTGAGAGCTCACTGCAGGGGAATTGATTGTGATAGTTGAATGTCTTTCTCCCAGAATGCAAGTCCCTTGTTGGTAAGGACCAGTGTCCTGTTTGTCTTTGCATCTGAGCACATAGCTTAGAGAATCAATGAACAAATATCTTACGTGGTTCTGGAGGAAACAGAAGTAAGCTTAGTTGATGAGTAAAGAGTTTTCTCACAACTAGAGCTTTCCAACAATGGATGGAATGTGCTGAGGACTGGTGAGTTCCCCACCCCTCGGAGTGCCTAAGCAAATGTTAGAGTGGCTGCCTGTCAAAAATGCAACAGAAAGTATTTCTGGCTGCCTGGCCCAAGTGAGCACAGAGCGGGATGCCGCTGTCCATTTCAGCTCTGGACTTCTCTGCTACATCAAGTTCGGCTGCCCAGCAATGACATCATGACAAGGTAGGGATGGAGCGTCCAGCCAACTTGGCTAGATGTGTGGGACACCAGTCTCTAGAAAGTTCTGGATTCCCCAGAAGTGGGGTGATGGTGAGTGCTCTAGGAATCACTTATGTGGGTGCCCCACCTTTGAGGAAACACTCAAAGGAGATGAGGTTACAGATACTTGGGAGCTGAGAGGAGGAGGAGGGGAGGTGAAGGAAGGTGGTAAGACCAGATCCACAGCCGGAGACCTTGTGAAAAACACCACTGTCCGTGTCACCCAGCATGAAACGCATCCACGTCCTGTCTCTTCCCCACGATCATCATTAAGGTCATCACTGCAGTAAAGGTCATGTGCCATGTCAGGAACATTACAGCATCACCGCATTGAATCCTCACAGAAACCATTTGATGCTGGGACTGTTGTCCATTCTAGAATTGGGGATGCTGAGGCTCAGAGAGGTTAAGCAACTGGCCCCAAGCCTCACAGCCAGGGAGGTGAAACAGGATTTGGACAACAGCCTTTTGACTTCCCCTTACAGCCCAACCCTCTCAGCATCCAGGCTGGCCCACAGAACTGACAGGGCCATTCTGGATCCCCCTTTGGGGAGCTCCACAGCCCCCACCACAGGGGAGAGGTGGAGAAGGCCGGTGGGGCGGGGCGGGGTGGGGCGGGGAGCAGTCTGGGGCTGACTGCTTGGGGCTGTCCTCAGTCATCACACCACTGGGGACACCTGTCTGCAGAAGTGGCTTTGCAGAGCCATGCAGAGGCTGTCAACGTGACAGGAGGACCCCCCGGGAAAGCACAGTGTGCCCCTGCAGAGATGACATGGGCAGCATGGTTTGCCTGCCCCCAGACCAGCACACAGAGCAGAAGGTGGGAGGGACAGGACCCTCCGCTCCTGTACCCCTACCTGCAGGCTCCTTGCACAGGTGGCTGCCCCCATTCCTTTGGTGAGCTGGGCAAATGTTTGGTGATACCATCCAGAGCCGTGTCTTCTTTGAATCACAGCTCTCAGTCCCCAGGAATCCTGCTAATGAGGGAGACGAGTGGCCTGTATTAGTGGAAAGTCTGAATTGGAGACTATTCCTCAACAAATGAACTTTTATTATTATTATCGTTGTTTTGCAAGGCGGTAGAGTTACTCAAATGAGTCTAAATAAGTGTTGTCAAGTAGTGGTTCTTGGGGGACCTGCTTTAATGGTTATAATAATCATTTTAATTGGCACATTAATTAGATGTGAGCAGGTGCTTCCAAAATAATTGAGGGTGTTGGAAAGCTGCTTATTTCCTTAAGTGGTTTAAACATTCCCCTTTAACCCTGTTTACTCCATGAATATCAAATCACGCAAAGCCTGTTCTTTGGAGACAGAGAGAAATGAAGCCTGTCTGACACTGTGGGTTCTGGTGCTGTGAAGTCTCCTGTCCCTTCCTTCATGTATAGAAATGACACCTGTAGACACCCGTCCAGGGCTCTGGGGCACGGCAAGGAGGTAATTCCGTCCCTGGCTCACGACGCTCTGTCGGAGAGACAGGATGCCACAGAGGCACGAGGGAGCCCCCACCCTCGTCTGGAGCTGTTCCTGGATGAGGAGGGGACAGAGGGATGGCCAGCAGAGGCAGGAACAGGGCCAGAGTCCCAGAGGGCGGTCCGTCGAAACCTCATCAGGTGCTGGTGAGGGATGACGGGAGGAGGAGGAGGCTGAGGGTGACCAGGGTCTCAAGCAGCAAGTGTCATATCTGGGGTTCCATGCCATGGGGCCTGGGTTATATCCATAGGGAGTATCAGAGAATTTTAGGCAAAAGAGCAGCAGCATCCAATTTTACAAGTCTCTGGACGCCTCCCCGGAGGTGCCTGATAAGCATCTCAGAGTCAGCGTGGTCAAAGCAAAATTCTGTATCCCTCCCCCAAACCTGTTCCTCCCCGTTCTTGCCCATTTTGGTAAATAACACGGTCGTCCACTCAGTAACTTAAGCCAAAAACACAGGGTGCTTTTCCGTCAGCCCCTGCCCCGCCCCCACCCTCAGCTCTTCCATCTGGTCGGTGCTGAATCCACCCGCTCCTTCCCGGCCCCTGGCCACCACTCTCTCTCTCCACCTCGAGTCAGCAGCCCCCAAGCTACACGCCCGCTTCCACTCGTGGCACCGCTGACCCCAATCCAGTGTCCACACAGCATCCAGAGTGGTGTTTTAGCAGCAGAACCAGGTCAAATCATTCCTTGGCTTTGCGTAATACTCGTGAATAAAAGCGCCAAGGCTCTTCTTTGGCCCCACCCCTCCCTGACCTCTGCCCCTCCGCTGCCTTCCACCCCCCCCCCCCCCCCCCCCCCCGTGACTGTCCCCACAGCACCCCCACATCCACCGTTCCTCAGAGTCCTAGTTGATCCAGCTTGATTCCTGGTGTGCAGGACCCTGTGTCGGGTGATGTTTCCAAAAAGAGCAGCCCGTGCCCCCAGGAGCTGTGGACGAAAGGCAAAGAGGCCACTGAGCAAAAGGGACGCCAGAGGCAGGGAGGCCCGAAGCCTAATCCAGTCTCTACCTCCCCTTCTGTCACCGCTCAGCCTCCACGGTCGGCGACCGTAAAATGGGCTGGTGGCGACACCTCTGCCCCCACGGAGGGCGGGGAGAGAGCCACGCCACCAGTTTGCTTGGAAAAGTGCAGACTGCTTGCTCTACCTGAGGGTAATTGCTAAAAGCGCCCCTCTTTTAGTCTCCCCAGTGCCCTGGTTCGGGTGATAAATCACATGGCTGCCAGTGGGCATGCAGGAAGTACTTCTCTGACTCTCACGATGGTGCTCTAGTTCTCTGTGAACGCGGGCTACGGGTCAGACTCAAGGGCAGCGCCCCATCCATCTCGACCCGTCCTATAAAACTGAGTAATGGTCGGAAGGAAGGACCGAAGGCCCCCGGACCACTGCACTGGGAGAAGGCCGACTGGGGCTTTACCCGCCCCTCCCTTCCCAGCATGGTCCGCCAGCTCCCAGGCTGAGACGGGATAGGGGAGGAGGGATCACTGGTTTGACCAGGTTGTAACAGGGCGGCTGGGGGCCTTTCTTTGCACCTGAGAGCGCGTGCCGGAAAGGGACAGCTGGAGGCAAGTCCTTCAGCAGATCCCTCAAAGAAATCCAGCCACATTACTGAGCAATTCTGGCCTTTCCAAACCATGCTGTACTCCCTATTGATTTACCTTTCAACAAATAGTTATTAGGAACCCACTATGTCCCAGGCAGGGTGCTAGATGCTGCGAGAGAGGTTCTCCTCTAGTGGAATAAAGGAAACAGGCGAGGTTTCCACGGTTGTCTTTTATGCAGACGTCTTACTGACACTTACCATTTTTAATAGGCCTTTTAAAAAATGTCAATTTTTTAAAATTATTTTTTGGTTATGCAATTATATTATCTGCAAATAATGATAACTTTTCTAATGCTTGACAGACAGTATCTCATAATGTACAAAAGCACATACCCTGGGACCTGACCACTTGGGTTCAAATCCTAGCTTTGCCACTTAGAGCCTGTGTGACTTGGAGCAAGTTACTTAACCTCTCTGTGCCCAGTTCTCTCCTCTCATGCGAAAGGATAGTGCCAGGCATTATATAAATCTTAGTGTTGTTATTACTTACTGAACTTACAATTTCTTGCCTTATTCCAGTGTCTAAAACCTCCAGGATGATTATAAAATGTTTCCTTATCGTATTTCTGTTTTTCATAGGATTGCATTTATTTTAACATTGCATATAATACTTGCTGCTGGTTTCTGATAAATGCTATTTTTGTCATGTAAAAGAAGTTTACTTCTATTCCAATTTCACCTAGAGTTTTTATAAAGAAAAATTAATTAAATGCTTCTTAAGAATCTATTGAAGTAATCACATGGTTTTTCTCCTTTAATTTACTAATGTAATGAATTATGTTGATGGTATTCCTAATATCGAGCCTCCATTGGGTTTTTATAATTTCTTCAAACAAATACCTTGTGTCCCAAATTAAAAGAACTCTCAAGTATTTATTTTTTATTATTATAAATGGAATCTTTTTCATTGGATTTCCTGTGGGTTTCTGGGATGTAAGAATGCAACGCAATTGATTTTTTTGTGGCTGTATCTTGCATCCTACAAATTAGATGAATTCATTTATTTTCTTTAATAAGCATGTGGTGGCTTTCCTTGTATTGTCTGGGCATTCAGTCTCCCCCACTGACATTTTTATTTCTTTCTTTCCTCTACTTTCCAGAGAGTGCATTTATCAGTGCACGAGTATGTGTTGAGTCCCTACTATGTGCCAGGCACTGCTCTGGGCTCTGTTTCTCTATTACTCCTGCATCTTCCTGCTGATATATTGAGAACAGAGGCCTGAGGAAGGGAAGGAATCCCTCCAGGTCCCAAAGCCACTTAGATTCTGATCGGATTTAAACACCATTAACCCTCAGGCCTGGTGGCCTCCAGACTGATGACTCCTCTCTTTCCAGGGCAGGAGTAATTAACCTTGACCCCAGGGGGAAGCCAACACTGTGAAATCCACTGGCCATTTCTTGCCGTGGAAGTGAAGATCGATGTCCTAAAACTGAAGCCTGGCCTCGAGCCTGTCCAGCTCCCTGTCCCTCTTTTTTGCCCTTGAATCTGGAACTTGGCTTGGACTGAAAAGGAGCAGATTATCTCCGTTCGAGCTTTCTTTCCAGCAGCATCTCAGCTCGGAGGGACTTGAGCTGGAGCTACAGCGTGCGGTGGTCCTAGGCTTTCCTCCTGAGCCAGTGGGTGATGCTCTCCTGCTGTCTGAAGAAGTGTCCCAGAGAAACTGTTGTCGTCTCTGTCCCCAACAGTCTCCTCCCTCCCTGCCTCGTGCTGCCTCAGGGCGCATGCTTTCCTGTCCGAGGTCTTGTTTTTGTTGTTTTGAGCTAATTACTCCATCTCATCACTGTGCAGACAGCCCCCCCTCCTTCCCAGCATCTCACACCCCTACGAGCCGATACCCTGTAATCCCCCTTCACCCAGCACTAGTCAACTTAGTTATCCTTGTGGAGCTCAGGCCTCCACCCTCCAGGCTCATTCTTGGCAATCCCGCTGTGCAGTCTCATCCCTCAGGCTTCCACTGGCCTCCTGCAAAGAGGGCAGCTTGGTGTCTTGCTATGGAGTCCCTAGAGTCACGCTCTTTCCAGGTGCCCAGCTGAGAAGCTAAAGGGTACCGACCAGCATGTGCTCCAATCACCGAGCCCTGTGCTTGGGACACCTTTTATTTATTCACATGAAACCACTGTGTGGGTTTGTGGCAGCCTGTCTAGCATGTCCCTGGTGGCACCAAATTGCTGTCCTGCCCATAGAAGCCACAAGCTTCAGAGCCTCCAGGGGCCCCAGGCAGCCCTAGGCCTGGACCACCGACCCCAGGCTCTCAGAAGGCTATAGGGAAGTTAGCAGTGGTGGCTGAGTTTGGAAGCCACTTGGGACTCAAGGAGGAGAGAAGGACTCCTCTTTGATTATTCAATATGCATCAGGTGCTAAGCCAAGAGCCATGGGCTGAAGCAGCAGTCATGGGCATCTTTGCTGTATAGATGGGGAAACTGAGGCTCAGATATATAACATGATTTCTCAAAAGTTGTAGGGCTGGGATTTGAACCCAGGCCCTTCTGACTCCAGAGCCCCACTCCAGCTGTGTTCTTGCTCCCTTGAGACCCAAGGATGGAGGCTGGCCCTGTCAGGCTTCCAGAGACAAGACTGGTACTCCTGCCTGAGCTAGGGTTGGAGCGGGAGGTATGTCCCCTTCCTCCTCTGGGCCATCAAAACCCTACCGGGGGCCCACCGCCACAACCCCACCCTCTGCCTGTCCTTGCCATCCAGGGTGGTGGCAGGGAATGAGCACATCGTCTTTTGGGTATG
Organism: Manis javanica; assembly: GCF_040802235.1. Lineage (NCBI taxonomy): Eukaryota > Metazoa > Chordata > Mammalia > Pholidota > Manidae > Manis > Manis javanica. The sequence continues at coordinate 13,194,496 of NC_133159.1, forward strand.
AGCTTCCAGCATGCTTGGCAGAGATGGGCATGGGGAGATGAGAGCCAGAGGTGAGTTGCTTGCAGCTGCCCCGGGGCTCCAGCCAGCGAGCTGTCTGCCAGGAAGAGGCCGGCTGTGGGCTGTGGCAAGTCACTGGCCTCCCAAAGCCTCACCTGGGAAGTGAGGGAAATAATAGCCCCGTGGGGTATTGTGGGAGATAAAATGAGCTCAATCCAGCAAGTACTTACTATAGTACCTGGCAAATAATATTAAAGCAGTAATAATAGAAGCTAATTATTGAGCATAGACTATAGGCCAGACACTAAGTGCTTCTTCAAATACTTTGACTCATTTAATCCTCATAACAACCCTATGGGTACCTACGGCCTGTCCTTGTCCCCATTTTATAGATGAGGAGTCTGAAGCACAGAGAGGCAATCACTTGCTCAAGATCATACAGCTGTTAAGGAAGTGGGGTTCGAACCCTGGCAGTTGGGCTTCAGTGTCCACCCACACTCCTGTTTAGTAAGTACTCCACAAGTAAGGCTCCCCCCCATACCTCCCCCATACCCCCACAGGCGCCCCCAAACAAATAAGAGTCATGAGGCTAAAGAGTGAACACTCAAACGCGGACGCCTAGGAAGAGAAGTGTGTACATGACCTGGAGGACTGTTTCCGATCCCTGGAGAGAGAGAGACCCACGGAACACCCGCGACGGAGCCGCAACCAGCTCGCTGGGATTATAGATTGCCCGCAAGCTGGTCTGTGCTTTCTCCCTCACTTCCATCCCTTCAGTGCCTCCCCCTTGGGGCTGCGCACACAGTGGGAGCCCAGCCAAGGCTGGCTGACTTGACTTTGAAGGAGACACTGCAAGTCATTTCAAACTACCCCTCTATACATCTCAGAACTTTGTACAGGAGGTGGGGACTTTAGGCAGCCAGTTGGAGGCTGATTTCTGTGGTGCTGGTGAAGTTCTGCTGTGTGATTTATAGATTGCCTTTGTAGAAATGCAATGCTGGGATTTTCCATTAGAACAGGGTGCTTGCTGTTGTGGCATTATAGAAGGTCAGAGGGTAGGGGGCTGGAAAAATGCTCTTGAAGCAGACGGATAGTCTCTTTCTTGGGGCCCTGAGAAATTCATTCAGTCTGTTTGCTTTTGCCTATCTTAGTCCTTACGACACAGATACTGGTAAGATGAGGTCCAATGATGCCAGACTGTGAGTTCTCCCACACAAGGTACTTGGCAAAAATCATTCCTTTATCTAACATACCCGACTCATTCATTGACTTAAATATTTCCTGGGAACCTACAGGGGCCCAGGCCCTCTGCTAGTTGCTGAGAATACAGCATTGAGCAAGACAGACAGATCTCTCTGCTCCGCAGGCGCTTACATCCTTTTCAGGGATCCAGAGGGCATAGACCGGGGGCGCCTAGGATGGAGCAGATCCCCCACCCAAAATCAAGGGTCAGGGTTGGCTGCCCAAAAGGAAAGTATAAGGTAAGGTTTGAAGAATAAGGCAAATGTAAGCCAAGAATCTGTACAAGCCTCTGAAGATGAAAGAAAGTGTGGCAACTCCCCAAAATGAAAGTGGGCCATTTAGTTGGAGCTTAGACAAGGAGAGTCGAAGAAGCAGAAAACAGCTGGAGGGCTGAGGAGGGTGGAGATGAGGTATTCGTCTAGTTAAGATGTTGCACTTAACCCCGAGGGCAAAGGGGGATCCCCTTTGTACGCAGAGGATCAGCACAATCCTATTTGATTGCTGGCTGCTGGGAGGTCACTGAACTAGGATTTGGGGGAGGGTGGGGAGCCCAGGGACAGGTTAGGGACCCCAGGTTGGAGCCTGCTGCAGCAATCTGGGTGAGCAATGACAGTGGGCTGAAGAAGGGAATTGGCAGTCAGGGTGGAGTGCAAGGGATGGTTTAATGGCCAGGGGCCTGCTAGATGCCCAGCACAGGGAGTAAACTGCTGGGGAGAGTGGGGGGTTGGGGAGGTGATGGATATGAAGAGGTTTCAGAGAAGACGGGACATCATGTTGAGCTGAAGACGTAGGTGCCTTTGCCATTTTGACAGATGGAAGTGGTGAGGGGAGAGAAAGGTGGTCCAGGCAGGGGCAGCCGTATGTGCCAAAGCAGCACGGGTATCTGGGGCAGCCTTTCTGAGCTTGAGCTTGGCCGACAGTTCGATGGCCACTCCAAACACGAGCCCAGTTTTGCGCCAACAGCATCTCTCCTCACCCTGTACTCCTAAATCTCTCTGTTTGAGATCTGCCGATGTTTGCCCTCATTCTAGATTTTGCCTCCCCTTTCCCCACCTGGCACACAGAGGAGGGGTTGGGGCAGTTGGCACCACGACAGAAACCCACTGGCACAGGATTTGGCAACAGTCAGAATGCGCACCCCAGGCCCTGGCTCCTGACCATGTTCCCTTTGTGGTTCCTCAGCCTCATTTCCTGTTGCCAGGGGAAGCCTGGGCAGCATTTGAGGGCTCTGCCTGCTCGGCCCTGAGACAGTCTGCTCGCCTCCTCTCACTGGCGGGGGAGAGCCAGACGCCCCAGTGCTCACAGCGCTCTCTGTCACGCTGTCATTCTGTCTCTGTCCTTTTCTCTCTCTTTTCCCTCCCTCTCTCCCTCTCCTGCTCTCCCTGTTCAGTTTGTCCAGAGCAACCTGTTTGGAGGCCCTGGGGAACTGGCACGCACCTAAATGTTGCTTTGTAAATGCTCCTGTGATTCTCTCAGATGCTGGGACTCTGTCTTCAGCCTCAGACTGTGTGTTCCTTCTGGAGAAAAGGACCAGGTCTCCCCCATCAGTCTGGGAACCCCTGAGGGCAGGGGCTTAATTAAGAGAAATTACTAAAGACAGAGCGGTTTTCCTCCTTTGTTTTGGATCATAAACCCCGTGTAATTAAAATACCTATGGAAGAGGCAAAAATTATAGAGCAGAAACAGGGCTCCATGGAATTAGAGCCAGGTTACATTCTGAGCTCTGCCATTTACTAGTGTTCACCTCTCTGGGCCTCAGTTTCCTTTTGTGCTAAGTGGGGAGAGCAACTCCCACATCTCAGAGCTATAAAAGTTAATGTTCCCAGTCTGCAAGCACTCATGAAAGGTCTACCTCATGCCAGGAACTATTCTAGGCACTGGGATATAACAGTGAATAAGACAGGCAATGTCCCTTGCTCTTGGGGGTGGGGTGGGGATGGCAGTGGGATGGGGAGCCAGACCATTACTTAATTAATTAGCTAGAAAATATCAGACTGTGATAGGTGTGGTGTAGATAATTTAGGATGATGTGACAGAGAGTAAATGGACTTCTTAGATGGGCTAGTCTGAAAAGGTGTCTTTTAGGAATGACATTGAGGCTGAGCTCTGTGTGACAAGAAGGAGTCATGGAAAGATCTGAGGGAGGAGCTTTCCAGGCAGGAGTATCTATGGAAGGGATGAGCTTGGTCGCACTGTCCAGAGATCAGATGTGTGCCTGGAACAGGGAGGGCAGGAGGAAGAGAGAACTTAGTCAGAGAAGACACAGGGGCAGCTCACAGTAGACTTTGTAGATTTTTTCATAGTGTGATGTGGGGCATACTGGAGAGTTTTAAGTGGGGAGTGACATACATGTTTTGAAAAGAATTCTCTGGGTATTGTACAGAAACTGGACTACAGTTTGAGTACAAATATGAGTCAGCACAGCTTAGATTGTGCTGCATTAGCAAAAGAACTCCCAGACCTCAGTGGCTTGATGAAACACAGGTTTATTTCTTATTCACAAAAGGTTAGATGTGGGTTGTGCCTCTCCAGGGCAGCATCCTCCATGAGGTGACCCAGGGATCCAAGCTCATTTCTTCCTGGGGTTCTACCCTTTCATCAAGCATGGTAATCACCAAAGGCGACAGAGTCCTGTGAGTGCTCTTATGGGCTGGTCTGGGAGTGGCTTCGGTCATTTCTGCTCCTATTCTGTTGGCAGAACCCAGCCACATGCAAGGAGGCTGGGAAATGTAGTTTTTCTGGCTGCCGAGGAGGAAGATAACACTATGAGATCTGGTGATCACCCAGCACTGTCTCTGCTAAGGACAGGAGTGGAATACAGAAGGGCTCAGAGGCTCTTGAAACCTTCCAGAGGAGAGACGATGCTGACCTCTAGACAGGGGATGGGGATGGGGATGCAGAGAAGTTGACAGATATTGTAATGTTGATATACATGGCTTGACCAGTAAGCTCCACTAAATGATCATTCTTATTAAAATTCCCTACAATGAAAATATTTAAATTTTCCTTCGTAGGGTGAAATAAAATTCCCCAAATGGCTTTTTCTCTGATTCCATAAGGTCAATAGGCTGAGGTACTATCTGACCAATGCTTTTAAAAGGCATGGTCCCAAGACGTTGGCTCTTTAGCCTTGGGATGGCTTTTAGAGATGTCCAAGTCCACCCTCTGATTTATCAGGTGGAAAAAGTGACCCATAGGAGGCTGCAGACTTGCTCCAGCTGTTAAGGTAGTCAGTCACTAGCTAAGCAGAAGTCAGGGGCTAGAGCCAGGGGACCCAGGTCTGCACTGTGCCTCGCTATGCAGTCAAGTGGCAACTGGATTTCTCCTTTCCCAGCAAGCCCAAGTGTACAAACAACTGGGGAAGTGCCAGGGGTAAAGTTCCTCTCTTGGTCATATCTGGTGAGATCTGAGTGGAAGGGGAGTAAGGAAGGAGGGTGGACGAGGGCTTGCTCACCTAAACCTGCTGCTGCTCTTTCTATCTCCGTGCTGAGAAACAATGCATGGGGTGTGAGAAAGATCATGAGTTCTAATCCCACCTCTGCCAGTTCCTCAACATTATATCTGGTGTTTAGTTACTCAACTTCTCTGAACTTTAGACTTCCTTTTTAGAAAAGGGGGCTTATGATGCCAGCCTCATGGGATCGTTATTAGGACTGAATGAGACAGTATAGGCAGAAAACCCTAAGCTCAGACTTGGCATGTAGGAGATAACTCAGTCAATCTGAATAATTCCTGGGAAAACTGGCCTAGTCTCCTTCCACCCTACCCCCTCATACCATGACCCTGAGTGCTGACTCTGTATCTTGTCAAAGCTCCCCCAGAATTAGGACAAGTTTAGGAATTCTGCCATAATGAATGCCTTCCCTGTCCCCAGGAAGCAGTTCTGGACTCTCCTGGTATCTTCAGCCACTGGGTCAGGGGCCACAGCAAGCCCAAACCTTTCTAAGCCATCTGAGGGGCTGCGCTATGTCCTGGAGCCCAAGTGTCCTTACATGGGCTTCTGTTGTTTGCCCTGGACCACATTCCGAGGGAACAGGAGAGAGAGTACCCACTCCCTTGAGGATGCGGCCGGGTCCCAGGCATCAGGCTACAGCCCCTCAGCCTCTTAGAAGGCTCGGGTCCCCTTCATCTCTCCACGGCCCTGCCCAGGGAACCTCCAGGCTGGGTCCCACCAGGCCCTGGGATCTAGCATGGGCTCTCAGAGGTAGTTCAATAAAAAGAATTTTAAAGCTTTTTAATGCATAGCAGGGAATCTGTTCTTTGCCAAAGCACCAATTAAAGGGACAGGCCAGTTCCCCGTGACTTTATTACTAGCATTTTATCCAAAAGAAGAGGCACAGGGGGGAGGTTCGGGCAGTGATGGCTCTGGGACTGCCATCTCAGCTGCCCCAGACAGCGTCATCTACAGCAGCTGGGCGCCACCGGCCTCGAAGGCTCCAGGGAGAGGCCAAAGGACTCCTCGGCTTTGACCCTACTCTTAGGAGCTTGCAAAGCAATAGAGAGAAAGGAGACACTGGGGTGAGGTGGGTCAAAGGAGCTTCCTGAAAGGGCGAGGCTGTGAGAGGGACTTTGGACAGTAGATACAGTTAGGGAGAAGGGGGAGAAAGTGAGAGGCCCTGCCAGAGAAAGGCAGGCTTAGTGGGAGTGGATTAACAATTTTCAAGGGGCACGTTCTGTGTCCCAGGAACTGTGCCAAGCACTTTATCAATGATCGCTAATCTTCAAACAACTCTATGACACAGCTCTATTATTGTGTTGCCTACATTCCTCCTAGACAAAGGCCGCTCAAGGCTGGAGGCTCTGCCTCACTTCTGGAATATTCCAAAGAGGCTCTGTCCATGCCTAGAGCCCATCAGAGCCTGGTGATCACTCGGGTATTTGCCCATTTACCTACCCACTCTCCTAGCACTTACTTTGAGCTAGTGGCCTTGTTCTTATATTGGGCCCTCAGCACTGTGGGATGGGAGTTTTGGGGAAAATGGATATCTTTGTGCACCCATCCCCTTTCCCTGTAGGCTTTGTCAAGTGATAGATACTCTGAATCCACAAAGTGGAATACACTGACCCAGGACAGGGGGCAGGCCCGGCCCTGCCCAGACCTGTTCTTAGGGTCTCTGGCCCCTTCCACAGTCAGGAAGTAGACAGAGAAGTGGCCTAGGCCCCATACTGCAGAGTGAGAAACTGAGGCTTGGAGGAGGGGGCTGAGGCTGCCTGGGGTGCACGGTGTCCAGGAGGCAAACCCCACTCTCACAACCCATTTTTCAGATAAGCCACATCCTCCCTTATTTCAGCACCTTTGCCCATGGTGTTCTTTTCTCTAGAACATATTCACTCCCCTCTCTTACTTGGGTTGCTTTGACCTATCCTTCAGTTTAGAGATCTTTTCTCTGCTCCCAAATCTGGGTTAGATGCTTCTATTCTGAGTCTGCTTGGTCCCCTCCACTTCCCCCAAATGACATGAAAGCAAACCCAAATCACCGGGTTGACTGCCTGCCTTCACTGCTGGGGCCACAGGTTTTAGGGTACAGTAGGCTCTCAGTTTCCCAAAAGAAAACCTAAGGCTGGATACCTCAGCCAGGGTTCCCGGTCACCGTGGGAGCCAGGTTCCTAGGGCCACCAGTTCTGGGTGCTGTCCATGGTGCTCCCAGGTTTCACTGAGGAGCGGCCTTGCTAAGACAGCATCTCAGAGGTGCCCTATGCTCCTGGATATTTTCCAGGCAGGTGGAAATGCCTTGGTTTGGTCTTCTGAACCCAAAATCTGCTCCCCCTGGTGGATCTGAATCTGCCTTCACGTGGGAAGCTCAGTGGGCAGGCATCTCGCCTCCCATACACCTACCTCTTGGCTGCTGGCCAGATTTCTGAGAGGGAGAAAGGACCACCCCAGGAACAAATAATTTAAGAAAGAGTTCCTTTGTCTACTAACCTAACCCCCTCTCCCTCCCTCTCTGAGTATCAGGAAAACAGGCCAGGCCCCCTTTCCTACAATCCTGTCTCAGGTGCCCACACGGTGCCCTCTCAGAGCAGCTTCTTTGCTCCATATCATGCCGGGAACTGGCTTGCTGTCTTCATAATTCAGCCCTTTCGTTTGCATCCCCCTTTCCTCTCAATCGCAGCACTCTTGGTAATATTGGATTAGCCCACTTTCTTAAAAGCTGATTTCTATTTGCATAATCCTCCCCTCTCAGAGTTGCTAGGCCCTCAGTGATAAGCCAATGGGCTGGGTCGGTCAAGCAAATTATGCTCTTTATTCTGAATAGCCATTGAATGTGGAAGAAGTTATTTTTTAAAGAAGACACACACTTTATTTTAATCCACATTTCTTTGGACCAGTGGTGCCATCCCGGTTTTGGGTGCATAGCCTGTGTTTCCTGGAATACATAAATCTTATGCAAATCACAGCAGACAGCATGGAAGTTAGACCTAAGGAAGGACTTCCTAACATTATTAGTGGAGAGAATGCATATAAAAGCCTCTTGTAATGGCAAATAGGTTACACTTCATACACTAGAGTGCATTTCCATCTCTCATCTCATTCCCCTCCCCCGAAAACACAATAGGCACCCAGGATGGGCATCCTTCCCACGTGACACTAGAGACTACTAAAGCTCAGAGAGATCATATGTTGTGGCATGGGTGTAATTGGTACTAAAGCTCTTGATTCCAGTTTCTATGATGCTCAGTCTCTAAGTGCAATTCCGATCTGCAAACTCCAACAACCCACTACGTGGCAGAGGCACTGAGCCTACAGGCCAGTGAACTTTTTATTGAGTGCCTACTGTTTGTCAATCCACAGATTATAACCTTAGGGGATCCTACACAGAAAGGGGGATGGAAGAACCGTCAAGAGGATGGCATCTCCTTCCTTGCAGGCCTCTCCCCTCTGCCCAGAACCAGGACGCGGGAGCCTTCCCTCCCCTCCCCAGAAGCCCTTCCCCTGAATGTCTTCTGAGGCCCCTGCCGCAATCTCCCGCTCGCTTAGAAGCGAATGATGCTCTTCATTGAGCAGAGGCTTCAGGACTGCCGAGTTCTGTTTACACGGTTTGTAAATCACCCTGGCAGGCCCTCCTGAGAAACTCAGGAACTTCCTGAGCAAGAAGACAGCAGCCTCAGTTGGTCTTTCTCAGTCCTCCAGACAGTCACGCCCCTCGACACCCCTCAAGCCCGCTGGCTTCCTAAGGTGACCCGCAGCACACTGAAGATACACAGGCAGAGACAGAAAGGATGGGAGGGCGAAGGGGCTTCCTTCCTTACACTGGGCTTTGCTCTTTCTAAAATCTTTTGTAGGGACTATTTGGGAATTAAAAGGGCTTCTCCCCATCACACTCCCCACTCCTTTTCTTCCAGGATGATTAATAAGTATAGTGTCCCAGAGGCAGAAGGGACTCAATGACCTCTTAGGGCCAGGTAGACCCTGTAGCCTTTGGGATTCCAGTAACCCTGACTTTGGCAATTGGTGCCTTTGGCAAACGTGGAAGAGGCATTGGACTGGGAGCTGGGAAGCCTGGGGCCTAGTCTTGATTTTTGTCCTAAGTGTACTGTTTGAGCTTGGGCATATCTGAGTCTCAGTTTCCCCATGTGTAAAATGAAGCCTCCAGTGTAAGAATATTTAAGGAGAGAACCCTTTTAAGGAGAGATGTTATCCAGCAAAGACCTCAGACCTACATTCAAGTCCTGCCCGTTGCATTGCCCAGTGTGCCACCTTAGGCAGTTTGCTTCACCCCATTGAGACTCAGTTTCCCCATCCATAAAATGGGGAGGTACTTCTTCCTGTGTAATTTTGTGAGGATTGAATGCGCACCGATGCCCAGTCTCTGGTACAGAGCCTGACCCCTAGCAAGTGTTCCATAGTTCTCACCTTTCCCCTTCCCATGAGCCTGGTTTCCAGAGAAGCTTTCTGCAGCCAAATCCCAAGGATGCCAGGCCTGAATGCTCATCTGAATGCCATGGTGGACAGAGGCAGGCAAACAGCAGGGCTCAGCCCCTTCCTCCCTCCCTCTCCCCTCAGCCTCTGCTGGGGCCCTTTTGAAAGCAGGTAAACTGCTAATAAATATTTAAGAAGGGAAATGAGTCTGGCTGTGGAGTCTTTGGGTGAATAAATAAAGCAGAAAAATTGAAAAATTTGCCCCTGAGCTGGACATCAGCCAGATCCCCTTGAGGCTGGGGTGCCCTGCTCAGGCTAGTATAAGAGAGAAGGCATGGTTTACTGCCAAGACCAAGCACTCTGGGGACAGGCCAAACTTGAGTTTGCACCTTGATTCTCCTTTTGGGCATCTCTGGGATGCTGAGTGGGACCACTTTGAGCTTCAGTTTCTTCATCTTGAAATAAGGAGCCCCATACCCACCTCACAGTGGTCAGGGTTAGAAGGGAAGTATCTGGCAACGTTCGTGGCATAGAGTAGGTGCCCAGTACAAGCCAGTGTTCCACCTTCCCCCAGAAGCCCCCAGGATCATGGAACAAAGCAGATTTTTCACATATCAAGTGTTCATCCATGTTAAGGACAAAGAGGAGATCTGAAAAAGGCCAGCGGGTGTGGTGCCCATGAAGCTCCTGGTGGAGGTCCACCAGTGAGCTGCCCCCATTCCATGGCTATCCCCCAGAACCTGCTAGCCTTCACCCATGCCACTGGATGAGGCCTTCTCTCTTGACATTTCGTATTAGAGGAGGGAAGGGGCAAGAGTGTGTGTGTGTGTGTGTGTGTGTGTGTGTGTGTGTGTGTGTGTGTGTGTTTAGGATGGGCAACCGTACCCATATGTACAGTCTGGGGAGAAGCAGCCAGAGCCTGGAGGTGAAGGTGGGAGGCAAGGCCCAGGCACATGGGGAGGGAGGCTCAAGCACACAGGTGGAGGGACTCACCGCGGGACGGAATACGCATGCCCGTGTGGTAGGGCAGGGTGGCGCTCGGAACCCACAGACTCTGGTGACGGCAGACCTGGGCCCAAACCCCAGCTCTGCCACTTGCCAGATGCACGGCCTTGGTCAGTGGCCTTCATCTCTGAGCCTCAGTTTCCTTCCTTCTCAAACAGCTATAAAAGCTTCCACCGTATCTGTTCGGGTGGAGGGGCTTCTGGCACGGGGCTTCGCATCTGGAATGCTGCAAATGCACGCTGGCTCCCTTTCCTCTCAGGGCTGGAGGGATGCAGACCAGGTGGGGGAACACACAGGAAGGGCCAGAAAGGAGGGGCGTTGAGGGTGGGCCAAAGAGACCTAAAGTCAAATGTCCTTCCCAAGTGACTCTCTGGCCATGTCAAGGGAAGGGCCAGGTGGCTATTCCTGGGGCGCAAGGCCAGTAAAGACCCACGAGGCCTGGAGATGCTGGCAGGGCACTCGGCCACATCCTTGGAACTTGCATACAGTTGCCGCAGAAATCTGCCGGTCTTGGCTAGCGTGGCCTTGTCCGCATGTTGGTGACCGGGAACTGTATGAGGGAAGGTGCTGAGGGTTGGGGATCAGCAGACTGAGCCACGGCGGGAAGATTGGGGTGCTCTCTTTGCTTTCAGGCCAGAAGAGCTGGTGGCATCCTCCTGTTGAGTCACATCTCTCTAGAGCTGATTCAAACAGAGGGTCAGACTGCTTGGAGCACTGAGCTGGAAGACCCCGGCAAGCTAACGTCAGTGCCCTCCGTGCCTTCTCCATATGAGGCAGCTGATCACTGTACCCACTCAGGGGCATCATTGTAACAATTAAATAAGATGGTACATGTGAAGTATTCAACACGGTGCTGGCCAGGAAAAGTGCCCAGTAAATGTCAGGCATGAAGACAGAGGAGGAGAAAGAGAAACATCAGTTGAGGGACTTAGACCCTGGCATTCAGGGCCACAGTGGAAGGACCTGGTACCTCTCAGAACTCATTGGCACCCCAAACGTCTTCCCACCTTAACCTCGAAGGTGCTGTGTAAAGAGCTGGGGCTTGGGTCTGTCTTAAGTGAGTTTCCCTGAAGCCCAGCCCCTGCCCGCAGACAAAGATTTGACCACAAGTAATTTATTTTAGGTGAGCCCAGGAAGCATTGCATGGGAGTGGGCAAGTGAGGCAGGGAAAGGAGGCCAGCCCAGATAGAGTGCTGTTGAACAGGTGGGAGGTGAGGCTCCGCCTCCCTAGGGGGCTTCAGGGTGGACCTGCTGAAACTTGAGTGTGCATCAGAATCTCCTAAGGGAGATTCCAGAGCCCCACTTCCAGAGATTCTCATTCTGTAGGTCTGGGGAGGGACCCAAAATTTCACCTTCCTAACAAACTCCCAGGTGCTGCTCACATCGCTGCTGCAGGGGCCACACTCAGAGTTACCTTTCCCCGCCAAGGGGTAAGGATGCTGGGACATCTCCACCAATCCCTGCCTGCCACTGGTGAAGATGGCTTCTGTGGTTCGAATATTCTGCAATGTGGGCAGCCAAGGAAAGAGTGGGGGCAGGAAGTGAGTGTGTAGATGTAGGAGCAGAGTGGGTGGGCACCTATGGCATCTGCTACGAAGTCAGTGGGTCTGGGGTGGAATCCTGCTCTGTCACCCCTGATTTGCAGGACCCAGGTCAGGTCTGTAACCTCTCTGAGCCCCAGGGTCCTCCTTCATAAAATGGGGTGGTAATTTCAACATTCATGTCATTATGGAGATTTAATGAGATTAATCCAGTAGGCGTGCCTGGTACTTGGTAGGTGCACAAACACGTTCATTGAATGTGTAGCAGCTCTGTTCCAGAACTGGAATGAGAGAGGTTTAGATCCTAGAAGGAGTTGGAAGCTGAAGACCGGCTCAGGTCCTGCCTTAGTCGTTGCTTGGCTCTTCATCGCCTTGAGGAATAAATCATGGGTTGAAGGAGGTTCTTTTTTGCTAAGAATCAAGTCCATTCCATCTTAGGGAAGTTTTACTGCAAACCTGGCCTAGTGACCCAGCGTGCTTTCCAAAAGAGCCCCTGAGGCAAGTCTTCATCCTGAGTGGGGGTTGGCAGCTGCAACTATGCAATGATTGATGTGCCAGTGGGACCGGTCAGCCACCTCCCCCTCCCATCCCAGGCCACCCACAGCCCTCCCTCCTCCCTCACTGCCCTTCTGGATCTGCTGTGCTGGCATAAAGGGGAGAGTTCTGGACCGCTGCATGATGGGGGCATCAGCACCGGGGGAACAAAATCCAGGTGTGGATGGGGAGGGGAGCAGAGAACCCAGTATTGACCAATGATGCGCAGTATGGAGGGGCACTGGAGAAGATAAAGGCTGGGCAAGTAGGAAGCATCAGGCAGACCGCACTGACGTTTCTCTGGTTTGCGATGTGCCCGGGGATTCCAGCATCTGCAGGTTGCTGCTCAGAGCCAATTTCGGGAGCAACCCCTACTCCTTGGGAGAGATAGTATCTTGTCAACTTTCTTCTCTTATTACTTGTGACTATTCCGGCAAGGTGAGCCTGAGGAAAGAAAAGAGAGACATTGGGGATCTCCCAGCCCCCTTCCCCTCTGTGCACAGCACCATGGCGTGATGGACCAGTTCTGGACTGCGTATCTGCATTCTGGGCCCAATTCTTACTTGCCACAGGACGTTGGCGCTCTGGTTTCTAGTTGCGCTGTGAATTTTCAGATTATCTCTGAGACCCTCTCCTGCTCTGACAGCTTCTGAATCTTCATTTTGTAGGAGTCTCTCAGAACCATACACTTCCCAGCTCAGGAAGAACCTACAGGAGCCTTCTCCAAAGATGCAGCCGCACCACCCAGAGAACGTATGAAAGTGTAGATGCCTGGCCGCCAGGGGCCTGCTGAGCAGCCTGGGAATTTGTCTTTTGCTGGCTGCCCATCCCCCGTGATTCACACACGCTTGATTTTGAGAACACCTATCAAAAAGATGGGAGAATTTTCTCTTCTTCCCTCTCTTTGGTAACCCGTTAAACAAACTCACCCAGCTGGGCCAGGTTGCCCGATGCTGGCACATGTAATTTCTAAGTGGGAACAACAACTCATCAAATGGAACAGTTTACAATTGCCTGGGATAAAACTGTTTTCTTTTCAATCTTCCCCAGAAAGTGACAGATAATAACCAGCCTGGAGATTGTAATATTATTAGGGCCAAAAATAAAATAAAACCCTGTAACTGCTTCCTCGTACAGAGTGAAGCCAAATATTCCTCAATTCATTTAAATAAAGGGATTGTTTTCCTTGTTCATTATCTTGCATTCCCAGTAAGCACTGTGTTCCCTCCCTCTGAGTACAGGGATGGTCCTTTTCTCCCCTCACCTACTGTCTCCCAGGGGGCTTCCGAAGCTCTGATTTGCCTCCCACTTCATTGGCATTCTGCTGAAGTCCACCAGCAAGAAGCCAAGCATTTATGAACCACTTCAGCAAGCTTGCTTCCAGTCTGACCCCCACCACTGAAATCAAATGAGATGATACACGTAAGGCACACAGACCGAGGCCTGGCATGAAGTAAGTGCCTGGCTAATGTATAGCGTCATTATTAATGATGTTGTCTGTGGGGCATTTGAATACCATGATGCTTGTCACGTGCCCTTGTAACACATGTCCTCAGGCAAGTCCCGCACACTGAGCCGCAGTTTCTCTAGCTGCCAAATGGGGAGAGAGGGTGTGGACTGAGTGAACCTGGAGCAGGGATCAGTGGGTTGGCATCAACTTCTAGGAGGACATCATGATAGGAAGCCCCTGGGGCAAAAGGTCAGAGGCTTTTAAGGCCCCATCATTCCCTTATCCTCTATACAAACAGACATACAGACCAGCAGGTGCAAATTCAGCTGAGGGACCATTTAAACTGAACTTCTCTTCCTAGGCACTTCATGCCAGATGAATCTTGAGTGCAATTTGCTGCTTTTGTGCTCCCGCCTCCCCTTACCAGTTGTGATGACTTAGATACTCCTGTAACTTTGGTGACCCTACCTTTTCCCTTCTGTCCCAAATGAAAAAGGCCATGCCCATCTTCTAGAGTCATGGAGAATATTCCAGCTGACCTATGAGCTGAGCCAGCCACGTAGTGGACACCTCATACATGGCATTGTAGCGGGCATTGAGCATGATGTCATAATTCTTACTCTATTTTTACAAGCCCACAACCCCCCACCTGCAACCTGGAAATCCAAAGAGATCTGAAAATTGAAAGGTGTTTTTGATAATGCATTTGGTGTCCAAATTGGACCTGACTTGAACTGATTTGGTGGCAAAAACCCAGCCTGAGCCGATGGGAGGTTATTTATGGTCTTTATTTATCTCACTTAGTGTTACTATCCAGACGTTTCACTGCAGAAATATTGATGTGGGTGATTATGGAGTGATTCCTCAGCCCCTCTGGGCACATTATGTAATATACTGAACAGGCACCATCCCACCTTCCCGGAGGAGAATGAAGCCTGAGTTCTGAAACAGATCTGACTCCAAGGTTCTGGATATGACCTGTGTGGCCTGTGTCACTGTCACGCAAAGATTTTCACCACATGTGTCTTCTGTGTGCCTCCTGCAAGCTTCCACTCGGAAAATCATTGTTTATACCGCTGTCTGCTCATTCATACCTGCACTTAAATCCAGGTCCAGTCCACCCACGTGGGCACACCTGCTTGCCACACCACACACACACACCCAGCATCTCTGCAGCATTGCTCACCTACTTTGGGGTGCTGAGTCTCCATTTTAACATGCTGCCTCAGCACCCATTTCCAGGCTTATGTCTGGGCTCACCAGGCAGCTGCCTGACATCCACATGTCTGCCTTCCTCCACACTGAGGTTCTGGCTGAATTTTCCACTCTTCACACAGGTTTTTGGCACCAGGTCCACACAGTCAGGGATCTCAGAACAGAAGTATGCGTTTCCAAGCAAGCCTGCTGCTACCTCCTAAAGCTCCCAGACAGAGGAGCAAGCGGAGGCCCAGCCAGTCGACTCTGTCCAAGGTCCTGGATCTTTCGCGGGCCTTTTTTTCTTAAGCAGGTTTTTCCTCTGAGTCTCAGAGATTAAGAGCTGGGAGGTGGCCACTGAGGAAAGGGTTTTCAGTAGTTTAATGTACCCATGGTGGAGCCAGGAGCGGCAGCGTGTGGGAGTTCCTTTCTGTCAGACTGTGGGAAGGTAGGAATGACCCAGAAATTTATCCTTGCTGGCTCTGGAACAGCAATACTGAGTTAATACTGACCACTTGCTGTGTGCCAGGCTCTGTTTGTATCTCATTTAATCCTCATGAGGTGACTTCTATTGTTATCCTTATTCTATAGATGAAGAGACTGAGAGTCAGAGAAGCCAAATAGCCTGCTCCAGCTCACACAGCTAGTATGTGGTGGAGCCAGGAGCTGATCCCAGGCAGCTGGACTCGAGAGCCCAAATTCTTAGCCATACCTGTGTCAGTTACTTGTTGCCGTGGTAATGCTGCATAACCAATGACCACAGAGTCTCAGTGGTTACAACAATAAGCACTTTTTGCGTGCATGCCTGGAGTGATGACCTAGACAGCTCTGTTTTCTTGGCTGTGCTCACTCCCATGTCTGGGAGTTGGCTGAACTAGACATTGCCCTCACTGTAATGGGAATGAGCTGTCCAGTGGGTGTGGTGGGGCACCCATAGAATCAGAAAACAGTTGCCACTGTACACTGAGCATCAGCTGATTTGAAGAGATACAGGAATGACCTGATCCAAGAGAGTCAGTGTGAATGGGTAGCCTGGAGGAGGGGAGGCTTGGCCACTGTTAGGAAGACAGAGGAAGCTCCCAGCTGGACCAGGATTAGAAGGTGGGGTCAGGGAGCACAGGGGAAGAGGATATGGGACCTGATTTCCCAGCTCTTTGGCGTTTTGTGAGCTTCCTTTCTATCCTGCTCAGGACCCACGCTTTAAGAGCCTCCTTCACTCCCTCTGCCTTCCTCTCTCCACAGGAGCCACTGTGGGGAGGGACATTCCTGGGCTCAAGAGGTGAGTGTGGAGGGGTTTAGAGAAAGAGGCTCTGGGCCCTATTGGGAGGCTTGGAGAAAGGAGGAGAGGGTGAAGTCTGTGGGGGTTGGGCAGGGAGGGGATGGCTGGCACTGGCACTGCCCCTCTAACAAACTGATCTTCCAAGACATGAGCTCTCAGAAGGTAGAGGCTCTGTTCTTTGGGCCACACCTTGCTCTGTCTAATATTAGAGATGAAAGAGCCAGTTCTCAGTCCGGGGCTTCTAGAACACGCTTCTAGAATAGATGGAACTACAGCCCACAAGCCAAATCCAATCCACCACCTGTTTTTGTAAGAGATTTTATTTGAACATAGCCATGCTCATTCACTTACTTATTGTCTATGCTGATTAACAGCAGAGGTGCGTAATCGCAACAGAGACCACGTGGCCCACAAAGCTTAAAATAGTTACTGTCAGGCTCTTTCCAAAAACTGTCTGTAAGCCTGCTCTAGATATAGCTCCACAGGCAGAGGGCTTTGTCTGTTTCATTCACTGCTCCATCCCCAGTGCCCAGAACTGTGTCTGGCACATGGTAGGTGCCTAGCTGATGCATGCTCAATGCAGAATAACCTCTGGCCCCTCCCCCATCTTCCACTTGCTGATGATGCGAAACATGGGCTGCCCCAGGGTAAAGGGAAGGACCTCTTTCCCCTCCACATGGAGCCACATCGCTCTGCCCTTTGCTTTATTCCACCTCAGCTGATCATTTTGCATCTGAGAAAACAGAGCTTGGAGAGGTCAAAGGCAACAGCCTCAGTCTTCTAGCTGGCACAGAGGTCCCAGTCTCCTGACCTAAGCTCAGGCCTCTTTCTAAAGTGCTCAAATCCACCTCCAAAGCTTCCCTTCCCTGCGGCCACCTGAGTGATCAGCTCTGAGGTTCCCTTCTCTGGTGTTTGGTAGGAGGTGCCCTGCAGGTGCTAAGTACTTTGGGGCTGTAGGTGGGGATCCTAGGGACTCCTAGGTCTGCTGGGAGCGAAGCGGAAGCAGAGGTGGGCCCGCAGGCAGGCTGCCTCCGCTTACCTGTTCTGTGGTGAGGACAGCGCCTGCACGAGGTGGGAGGCCCAGGGCTGTGGCTGTGGTTTGCCTGTCTTTTCTCCAGCCCTGCTTAGGCAGGTCATCCACACTCCTTGGGAATGGAGGAAATGACTTGTCACCAATTTGCAAAACAAAAGCCTATTAGTTCTTCCCAGAGCTATAACAGACAGAAACTCCAGGAGGCATCAAACTTGTAGCTGGCCTCTGTCCTGGGGGATGGAGGGGAGGAGGCAAGGGAAGCAGCCGGACAATGGTCCCCTAGGCTTCTCTGGGTGGAAGACACTCATTTGTCACACATGTGCCACCCAAGGCAGAAATCCCCTCAGCCCTGTTGATGGCAGATTTTGCAGGTGGAAGCACACAGGGGTTTCCCTCTCCGGGCAATAGCTCCAGGGCCTTCTGTACAGCCTTCCCGTGTATGTCAGCTCAGCCCCATCTCTCTCCTGAGCAGGTTGATTGTTCTCGATCCCCAGCTCCTCCACCTTTCCTTTCAGTCCAGGAGCAAATGGGCTGTAAACAAACATGTCAGGGTGTGAGAGGAGCTGCTCTTTAAGGCACAAGTGAGGCTGAGCAGCTCTACAGAGGGAGGGTCAGATGGAATCGGAGTGACCGCAGCCTCTGATGGGCTTGTTGTGGGTCAATGAGTCTGCGTGCTGCTGACAGGACTCTGGATGTCAGGCCTGGGGCCTGCCTGGGGCAGGTGGGACACCCCGAGAGACCACTTGGCATTTGCCCAAGACTTTCCTGTGACTGTCAGCTCTTCCTAGTGGATGAGGAAGGGCCCAGAAGGCCTTGGTCCTGTGGAGTGGGATGGGATGCCAGTCTTAGAGGAGGAGAAGGAGTCGGCATGTTCACAGGGAGGAGCTCACTGGGGGCTGCCCTCAGCCAAAGAAGTGCTGTCAGCCTGGAATCTTCCCAAAGTCCAGAGTCTGCCCTTCCTCGTCCAGAGCTCTGTCTCCCACATCAGACCGGGGGCCTCACTGGACTCAGAGCTGGGTCTCTACCATCAGTCTGATGAGTCCCCAGGACTAGGGAGTACAAATAGGCTGTCAGGCAGTGGCTCCCAGAGGGCAGGTATTGAGTGTCCCCAGGCTGAGGATATGTCCCCCCCATCTCTCTAGTAGCAAGGAGACGCCTCCACTCCTTGTTCTCCACTGATGATCCCAGGTCTTGACCTTCCTGAGGGCTGCAGAGACCAGGGAGAAAGAGCAGAGGCTTCCGAGGAGGCAAGGACAGCCACTGTGTCAGCAATTATAATTTGCTGTGCAGCCTTAGGCACGGCCCCACCTGTCTCTGGAGATCAGTTTCCCCATCTGTGACCTAAGGGCTTTCCAACTTTACCGAAGCACACTTCTGGCTCTCTGACCTCCTGCCACGTGCCTTCGGGCGGGAGCCTGCTTGTAGCATGGTCCCCCCATCCTCCACCTGCCTGCATCTATCTGCCCGTAAGGATTCTGGCCCCAGGCTGGGCAGGCGCATCTTTGCGCTTGTGCTGGCTGGCTGCAGCTTGATTTCCCATCTCTTTGTGCTTGAAGCATTCCTGGTGGCTGAATTACCAGCCCCGCAGGGAACCGAAATTAAGAGTCTCCAAACCCCGCTCTGTCTGCTCACCCCATAAAGCCCAGGGAAGTGGCTCCTTTGAAGACCTCAATTTAAACAAGAGAGAAAACAATTCTGAGATATCTCACTGGTTTGGTGTCTCATAATTTTTTCTTCCCCAGCCCCAGAAATTCTAAGAAGAATAGGCAGAGGACTTCGGGAACACCCTGGATGACTCATGTCCCCTGAGGTTCTGCCAACACTTGGCATCTGCTTCCTTCCTCTCCTGGGCAGCTGGGTGCAAGAGGGGAACCTCCGTATTTTAAGTTCCCCAGAGGCAGGCCCCCTTTCCCTTGGAGAGGGCCTGAACCAGGCACCCCCTGAGGCTGCTCAGTGCCCACCACAAACTAGAGACCGGGCTTATGACTATGTCTGCGGAGATTGCAATTGCAGCTGCCCTAGAAACAGGCCAGGCTGAGGGGCAATAGGTTCCCTGCCTTCCTAGCAGACCCCACCGCCAAAGAGGGTCGTCTTCAGACTACTTCCTGTCAGTGTCTATCAGAGGTTGCAAAAGGACAAAAAAACTCCCTGAACTGGCACTATTGGAGCTGTCAGTCACTGCTCCCCACTCTTGGGCCGCATGTGTAATTTGATGCGCTGGTAGTATTTTTGCAAAGTATACATCATCCTCCCCACCAAAGCCACACCTTTGACTGCTGTAATGTTTACCTGACCGTGCAAGTCATTTTCTGGCCTCTCTTAGTGGACTGGTGAGGTGTGGAGGAAGGCAGGGATGGGTCAACTCTGGACAGCAGGCCCAAGAGAAGCCGAAATGTGGTGAGAGGAGGTCCTAACAGCCAAGCCGAGCACCGAGAGGCCCTCCTCTGCTCCACCCAGTTAGGGACAGAGGATGGGTGTGCAGGGGCTCTCTACCAAGTGTTGTCAACTGTCACTTACATGCCTCTGATGCTGGGGACTCACCCCCCACTGTAGACACACATCTCTAAGTGCCTTTGAGAGTTAGAAAGTACTGTCTTGAAATTGATGAAATCTGTCACCCCAAAACTTCAACCTATTAACTCTCTATCTGCTTCATGGGTGACATAGAATTAGGGTGACCAGCTCATCCCCATCTGCCCAGGCCTTTCCCAGCTTGGATCCTAGAAGTCTCACGTCCAAAGCCTCTGGTCAAGGAGACCATTTCGTGGTTTGCCTGTGGTTGTCCAGGTGCTAAAAGCCAAAGTCCTACGTCTCAGAAACCCCCTCTAGTCCCAGGCAAACCTGGGCAGGTGGTCACCCTACATAGAGAAAGCCTGCATCCACTTCCCTCTTTTACCTGACAACCTTTTTGAGACTCACAGGCAACCCAAGGGGCAGGGAATGATCAACCAGTAGCAGCAAGGGCTGGTCCAGGCTCTAGAAGGAGCAGTATGGTGAGGGGACCAGGCGTGTCTTGGACACGAACCCCCCTGTGCCACTTCTCAGCTGTGTGGTGTCAGCCCAAGCCCACAATGTCTCTGAGTTCCATGAAGATCGCTCTGTCCCCGCTTTGAAGGAGATCGTGAATGAGAAACCCCAAGCCCGTGGCAGGTCCTCGCTTCACTGAGTCACCGCAGCCAAGGACGGCTTCTTGAAAGGCTGGTGGAATGAGGCTGTGAGGGTAGCGGCTGTGAACATACCAAAAGGGACGTTGTGACAGGTCGGGCATGTGGCTGTGGTGGCAACCTGGGTTCCAAGCCCAGTTCTGCCACTTTCTGGCTGTGTGACTTTGAGCCACTTTACCTTTCAAGGCCTTGGCTTCCTCATCCGTAAGGGGATAATAATAAGAACCCTGCTTTGCAAGGTAATTGGGAGCATTTGGGGAGGAAATCCGTGCAAGGTACTTAGCACAACGCCGGGCACCGAGTAAGCTCTCGGGATAGTCACGTCGCCAGTGTTGTCATTATTGCTGTTGCTTCATCATCAGGTTGATGCTGCCAATCCACCGCGGGTGTGACCAGGGCAGCCCCTTCTTGCATTTTCTGGCTTTGGAATGAGTGGTTTGGAAGAAATTAGATCTCCAGTGGGTGAAGCATGTTCCCTTGGCTCTTGCCAGGGCCCTGGCTGCCCAGGGGCAGGGGCTTCCCAAACCTCTCACAATCTTTCCTACAGGACAAAAGTGCCATTTTCACTCAGAGGTACCTCAGATCTGAAGATACTCCAGAATCTTCTCCATTTGACCTTTAGACGTATGTTAAACCTCCTCAGAAGACAGGAATATGCCGGAGGAAGCAATAAAACCATGGAAGCAATGGCTCAGGGGCCTAGCCTCCATCTACTTCGTGCTCAGACAGGAACCACTATCTTCCCCTATGACTGAGGAACCTCTGGTCAGGTCCCCCTGTCCCCACCGTGCCCTGCAATCCCGTCTACACCAACATCCAGAGGGATCTTTTAAACAAATCTTTTAATCAGGTCAGATTACTCCCCTGCATAACACCCTCTCATGTCTTCCCATGGCAGCAAGAATACAATTCAGCCTCCTCGAGCCATCTTTTAAAGCCTTATGTGATCTGGCCCCAGGTAGCTCTCCCATCCAAAGGTCCAAAGGCCCACTACTCTCCCCCTTGCTTACATCACTTCCACTGTTCCAACTGCCTTTCTCTTCCATCATAGCACAAGCTCGATCCCATCTCAGGCCTTTGCAGGTGCTCTGCCCTCTGCACGGCATTCTCTCCCTTCTGGCCTCTCCGAGGCTGGTTCCTTCTCATCATTCAGGTTTTGGAGAAGCCTCTTCTGGTCCTTTGCAGAATCCCCAGGTCACTTCTAGCCCCTCAAACCCTGGTGTGTTTGCTTTGTAGCATTGATGCCCACTCGAAATCATCTGGCTCTTTTGATTTTCTGATTTGTGCGCATGCGTGTATGATTGTTCTCTCTTAGTACAATGCACGCCCCCTGAGGGCAGGGGCCACATCTCTTTGAAGGTGCTTGGCACAGAGTGGTAACGGCTGGCTACATCTTCTCATCCTTGCCACGGCCCCAGGAAGGAGGCAGGGGTCACCCCCATTTTACAGGCGGGAAGACTGAGGTTCGCAAAAGTTAATGAATCGTCCAGGTCTCTAGTGAGTCTCTGGTCGAGCTGGGACTTGGACCCAAGATTGTCTGACTACAAAGTCCACTCCTTCTTTTTTACTCTTTTTAATCACCCTGCCGGTGCACTCCTGGTGCTCTGGGGACAAGAGAACAAAACAGAACCAGATCTATAATGAAAAGCAAATGGGATTTATTTATTTATTTTTTTGGCTGTAATAACACCAGTGTTCATGCAAAGCCAGGTAAAGATTTTTTTAAATATACTGGGTGATTTTTGCTGCACAGTTTCCTTGTAATAGGGCCCAACACCAGACTCTTCAATTTTCTCTTCCCCAGAGGGAATAATCCATCCCTCCTGCTGACACAGTGGGGAGTGGGAGCATCTGCACACTCCTCACTGGGACCCAGGACACCAGCTACCCATGTCACCCTCCTGGCTGTTAGGAAACCAGTATCTAAGTCTGACTCCTGGGTGTGGCTGAAATGGCCTGGCCTAGGAGTCTGAACCCCAGCTCTGTCACTAGTCTGCTGCTGTGTGTCTTGGGGCAAGTTGCTCAACCTCTCTGGTAAAGACATATACCAGGTCCACTTCAGAAATGCTGCAGGGGCTCAAGTGGTCCAACTGTAAGCATATGGCCATGCATTTGGGTATTGGTTCACTCAATTTGTCACCATAGTATTATGCTGAGATGGGGGATGTAGAGAATCGAACAAAATGGTCCCAGCCTTGCCCTCTGCAGTTCGTAGCCTGGGACTGCCAAGGTATTTACTGCAAAGCTCCGTGAAGCCTGCAACCATGCCTTCTTGCTCACCACCAGAGCCCCTGTGCTTAGTACAAAGCTTGCCTCTTAGCTTGGGCTCAATAAGTGGTGGTATAGGTGGGGGCAGAAGAGGAATAGCTGAGTTCTCCATGGAGATGTTTTGAGCTGAGTCATAAAGAATGAGCCGTCAAACAGGCAGAATATCTTAGGAGAGGAGAGGCTTACAAACTAGACTAGGCGTTGGCTACCTAGGGTCCTTGGGCCAAATCTGGCCCTCCATCTGTTTTTACAAATAAAGTGTTATTGGAACATAGCCATGTCCATTCACTTGTTTGCAGATTACCTACGGCTGCTTTCATGCTGTAACAGCAGAGCTAATTAGTTGTGACAGACTATAAAGCCTACAAATTCTAGAATATTTACTATCAGAGAAAATTTGCTGAATCCTGATCTAGACAAAGGAATCAGTCCAAAGGAAGGCCACAGACCTCTTGCCTGGTTGGAAAGAGGATCAGCTACCTAATTTGCATGGCCCAGTGCAAAATGAAAATGTGGGGTTCTTTCTTCAAAAATGATTACAAATTTCAAATTACAAGATGGCAACATCAGAGCATTAAATAAGTGCAAGGCCTTCTAAGCACAAGGCCCCATGCAACTGCATGGAGAGACACTGCGGAGCTGGCCTGGGGGCACTTAGGAGCCTTTTTCACACTCTTTCCTGGAAAACTGCCCTGGGAGCAGAGTTATGGGGAGAAATCATGACCTTGGCCTCTATGTTGGGGCTCAGAGTCTCCAGGTCACAAACCAAACTTCCCAAGAGGACCAGCCTTGGGGCGTCGACCAAGGGTCAGCCAAGAGGGTGGAACTGGCCTTCCTTTCTCAGCATCCCTGTACCCCCACTTCACAAGGCCTGACTGTGATGAAGAAGCAGAGATGGGCCCCGTTCTCTCGCCCCCAGTAGGCATGTCTTGGTGGCCAGACATGAAGCATGCCAGCTTAATGGGAAATCTCTCTGATGATGCTGTTTTCCACCTGCTCATCAGGAAGTGTCTGATGAGGGGAGCAGTGTGGGAAGATACCCACCTTACCCACCTTTGGGATGAGATGGACAAGGAACAGCATCTGATGGAAACCTCCCAAAGTAGGTGGCCATGCCAGCTCAGCCTGCTGCATTTCTGGGCTAAAGTCCATGCCATCTGTCTCTATATGGACTCCTTCCCACCCTTCTCTACCCTTTTTTGTGCCCAAGGTGGACCTGGACAGGTGGCATCAATGGGCTTCCTTCCCTGCTGGCTTCCAGTGTATCTGGCTGATGGGAGGCAGCTATAGGAGATGGGTGGGCAGGTGGAAACAAGGTCAGGGTCATCATTCTCCAGCTTCCTGGGTAGATCTCTGTGTCCCCCTACCCGCACTCCTGTTGTGTGGCATTCTCCTTCAGCTGCCACTCTCTTGGGTGCAAGACAACACCTACCGCTTTGGCCCTTTCTCTCTTCTTAGAAAAGCAATGGCTCCACGGGTCCCTGCCCCAGGTACCACCCATGCCTTGTTGGTGTCCCTTAGCCCTGTACATCTTTGTCAGTGATCCTGGTGTTGACATCTCCTCATTTACTCTCTTTGCATGGGCCACCTGTTTCTTGTGGGACCCTGCCTGACACATCCCCCCTACCAAACAAGTGGGGGTTTCCAGTCAAATAGAGGCTTTCACAGCACGCCTGTGTGTGCAGGTAGCTCCTCCTTGATGGGAGGTTGAACATGCCCCTCTGGTTATTGCTGTGTGCAAACGATGCCAAAATGCAGAGGCTGAAATCAACAACTATTTCATTCTATCATGTGATTACGTGGGTCAGGATTTCAAGCAGGGCACAGCTAGGCAGTTCTAATGCTTCAAATGGCGTGAGCTGGGGCCACTGGGTAGTATTCAGTTGGTGGCTGGTCTAGTCTGCAGGGGTCAAGAAAGCTCCATCCGTGTGCAGGCACGACAGAAGGCTGGGTTCAGGGAACTCCCCCTCCCTCTCCACACGGTTCCCCAGCACCAAGACTAGACGCAGCAAGTGGAAACTGCCAGGCTTCTAAGGCTGCACGTGGAAACTGGTGCACTTGTGCTGCTGTTCTGTAGTCCACTGGTCAAAGTAGTCACAGAATGTGCCCGGTTTCCAAGGGAGGGAGCACAGATCCTGTCTCTCAATGTGGGAGTATCAAAGAAGGTGTTGTCATCTTTAATCCACCTCTAATAACTGTTACCTTCTTCATTTGCTTAGAGCTGGGCTCACAAAACCATTGTCTGGGGCCAAATTCACCCTGCAGATTGTGTTAATTTGATGTACCCTGGGGGGTTCGTTTTCTAATCCAATGACTTTGGGCCTGCTCCCCATCTCAGCAGTGGTCCCCACTTGCACCATCTGCCAGAGGCTCATGCTCAGGCTTCTGCTGGCTCCGGGGACCTGTGACTGTGGTCCTGGGTTAGCCGGCATGGGAGACAAGGCTAGCCTGATGGGCTCATGCACTGGGACCCAGGCACACCCAAATGGCCACGGCTTCTAGAGACCTCAGCCCCCCAGAACGTGTTCCTGGGAGGAAATGCTGGGCCAGGCAATGCCGAGACCTCATCTCAAGTTCCCCAAGACGAAGGCAGGGTGGGGTTGGGCAACAGGCCTGGACGGGGAGACCCAGGAGCCTGCGTTCTTGTCCCTGCCCTGCCTGTGTGTCCTTGAGCACATCACCTGGCCTCCCTGGGCTGCTGCTTCCGCACCATGCAGGACAAAGAAAGCAGCCTGGTTTGGAGTGACCCCGAGTGTGAAGCTGAGCCCTGCTTCACAATGTCTTGGGCCATTCACATTGCTACTGGGTTCCCAACGAGCCCCCCACAGTGCTATTGTGAGGATGAAACACAGCAACATGCATGCTGATGTCTGGGCCTACTAGGAGCTCTCAGACCCCAGCCCAAGCTGAGGGCACTCACCTCCGTGTCTATCACAGGTCCTGACACGTAGACACAGGAAACGTGTGAAACTGAGCTGACTCTTTGGCAAACAAAGCAGTAGCAAGAGAAATAAAAACACACATCCATTAAATTCCCATGTACAAGAATGTTCTTAGTAGTGGGATGCTGTCCAGGTGTCCATTAACAAGAGACGAGATAAATTGTGGTGTCTTTTTCCAGTGGAATATTACTTGGCAATACAAAGGAATGAATGATGGGTGCACACAACAACACAGGTGGATCCCAAACATGCAGGGAAGAAAGAGCCTTCACTAAAAACTACATACCATATGATCCCACTTACATGAAATTCTAGAACAGGAAAAAATGGGGTGAGAAAAGTCAGAATAATGGTTACCCCTAGGGGCAAGGGCAGAAGGAACTTTCTGGAATGATGGTGATGTTCTGTATGGTGAGAGGGGTCTGGGTTGCACAGGTGTACGCATCTGTCAAAATTCAGTCGTACACTTTGAGGTTTGTGCATTTCATTATATGCAAACTTTACCTCAAAAAAGAGGATTGTAAATAAATATTAAACTCTAATTAATGATATGAATGCTGAAGCATTTAGGAGAAAAGTACACTAACGTCTGCAACTTACCATGGAATGCATCAAAGAGATACAGGCAGGTGGATGGGTAGAGGATGGAGAGAAGGAGAGGTGGAGAGGTTTATGATAAAGCAAACAGGGTCAAGTATTCATTGTAGGAACTGGGTCGTAGGTATATGGACACTCGCTTTAAAATTCTTCATACTTCTCTGTATGTTGGAAAATGTTCATAATAAAATGTTGGGGGGATAAAACATGATGCCGTAGGACCCACCCGGGGGTGTAGGGCACCACGGACTTTTACAAGGCCACACAATCTTTCACAAACATTCAGGGAAGTGAAGTCAGTTGTGAAGATGCAGAAGAAAACGGATTGTATTTGCCAAGGTGGATTGGAACTGTGGGCACATCCAGAAACCCATCCACCTCCCTGAGACTCCGTATCCCCGTCTACAAAATGCAGACAGCACTGTCCAGAGGGGCACCACAGGGTTAGACGGGAATCACAGAATTAGATGGGAAGCCAGAAGTACTGAGCAAAGGGACTTCACAGGGGGCTGGCAGGAAGCAGCTCCATTCTTTCCAAACAAGCCTGACGCCGCCTCCTGAAACGGGCCTCCCTCCCCCAAGTCCATCACTCTATTTTAATTGTCTGCATGACACTTCTGCCCACCTGGTACATTTCTTCTGTCTTCCTTAATTTGATTTGTTATCTGTCTCCTCCCACTAAAATGTGGACTCCAGGAGAAGAAGGACTTTTGTTCATGGCGTTATCCCCACACCTAAAACACTGGCGCATAGTATGGACACAATGAGTTGTTGCTGAAGGAAGGAATAAATGAATAGTACAGGACAACCTCCAGTGCACCCCTCAAGTGCAGAATTCTGCCACCCAGAATTTGCCTATTGCTACACCTCCTGCTTGGAATAGCAGGGAGCAAATTTAGAGATCAGCCATCTCCACCCCATTTAACAGATGAGGAAACTGAGGCTCGGAGAGAGAATGCAAATTTTCCACTGCCAGTTAGTGGCTGAGCAGAAACGGGGCTCCTGCCTCCTGGTTCCCACTTTAGTACTCCTCTCCAGTAGACTGCTGGGGCTGACAGGCGTGGCCACAGACTCCACCGGGCGGGGCTACCCACGTTGCCATGTGCTAATGACAGGGGGCAGGATACGCCAGCCCAGCAATGGGTGGGTGTGTCCCGCCCCCTGTTTAGCAGGTGGGCGGGCTGGTGCAGGTGGCTGCTCAGCCATGTGCACGGGTCTGCTGGCAGCCCATCATGCTGACACAGGCCCATTTGTCTGTAGCGCCTGCTGAGTGGGAACTGGGAAGACTGGCACAGTGAGGGCCCTCCCCACAGACCGCCAGCCCCTCCTGACTGCACTGGTCAGCCAGACTAGCACAAGCTGGCATCTGTCCCCATGCGAGCCCTTGCCAGATACACCTGTCCACACAGGTGTGCTCACTGACCGGAAGCCCAAGGGGTGGTGGAGATACTGAGTGCTGAACGTGGCCACTGCGGGACATTGTGGCCGGGTGGTGGGAGGTGGGGGGGGGTGTCGCGGGCAGGGGATGGGGTCAAGAGCCTCACAGATACTAGGGTCAGACAGGACTCAGTCATGCCCTCCAAGCATACACCTGCCCACTGGCTTGTGGATCCAAAAATCAAGTTGCCACCCTGAAAAGGGGTCTGGAAACATCTCTCTTCTCTTGGTTTCACAGGCCTCTTCCCAAGTTCAGACCTGCTGGCCCCTGGATCCATTGTCCACACTGCAGCTGGGGCAGGGCAGGGAGTGGGGTCTTTCTGATCTTGGTGGGACCTGTCACTCCCCTGCCTGAAGCCTTCAGTGGCTCCTCATCACCCTCCCATGAAATAATAGCGATAATAATGTCCTACCATGTACCATCCACCATGCTAAGCATTTCACGACTAATAAGATAGTACACAATTCAGAGCTTGACTGTATGCCAGCTTTGTAAGCACCTTACACGGAAGAATTCAATTCACCCTCCAGTTACCTGGGATGTGGTACCGCTGTTTATCCCCATTCTGTAGATGAGGAAACTGAGGTCGGGAGCTATGAAGTGACTTGCCTGAGATTGTGGATTATATTTGAACCTAGGGGTTTCACCACCACTACCAAACCTGAACCCCGTATGTGTGAGGCATGACCTTCACACCAGGCTCTGCTCGCACCACCAGGCTCAGAGACCCTACCTCCCACGAGGCATCGCACAGAACCCATCCTGAGCGCCCCGTCACCCTTGTTGCTCCCCTTGCCCTCTCGGGGCCTTGCCCTGCTTCTCCATGTGGGGTGCCCTCCTGCCTCCTTTTGTCTGCCCCACGGACAACCCCCCATCCTCTGAGGTACGGCCCACCGTGGCCCGTTGTGTGGGGCTGCCCAGAGCCCTCCCTGAGGAGTTCACTGCTCCCCCGGCCCTGTGCCATTTGCATTCCACACTGGGCAGCCTGAGTCAGGCACGCATAAGCCAACACTGTTTCTCTCTATAGTCCCCCCACCGAGCCCTTTCTGTGAGCTCCTTGAAGGCCAGGACCGTATCTGAAACCACTCTTGGTCTACAGGCCTGACCCCAGGAGATACGAAGTGAACAAGCAAGTGAATGAATGAATGAGCAACTGAATGAATGAGAGGCTGAGGTCCCCTGGGTTAAAGGAAAGAGGCTGAGGGCAGGTGACAAGGAGTGGCCTGCAGGGAGAGTTAAGATGGGTGAAAAAGTGTCTCTTTTGTCCTCCCTCCCAGCCCCACGCCTTCCAGAACATGACAATAATACTATTCTACCATCTAATTTTCTACCATGGGGAATATTAGCTTTAGCTCTGCTGGGAAAGAGCCCTCTCTTTGGGGGTGATCTGCGTGAGCCTGGAGCCCATCTCCAATGCTGGGGATCACTCGGGAGGCAGGGGAAGAGGGATCAGGGAGCAGGACACGACCGCCCTGGCTGAAGGCGGAAGACGGCTGAGAATGCCCCGGTGCCACAGCTGCACTACCCTCCGTGGCGAGCCTTGATTTCTGCAGGCCAGATTCCAAGCATCAAAGGGGTGTAGAGCAGAAGAGAGGTGCTTTGGAGCCAAGGACCTGGCTCCCGGCCCTGCCATCCCTTTCCTCTGTGACCCTGGCATGTCCCTTCCCTCTCTGGGCTTCAGTTTGACCTTCTGTCACATGAGGGGGTCTACAAGAGTCCATCAAGGGGCCTTCCTGCTCTGAGAGGCAGGACATCCCAGGGCTCCCAAGTTTCTAGCAGCCAGCTGAGAAGGCTGCAAAGAGGTCATGGTTGGGGGAGGACCCCAGGGGGTTAGGGCAGGGTCTCCCAACTGTGGTTCCTGACACCTGCATCCAACTGACCCAGTGAGGCTTGTTGAAATGCAGAATCTGGACTCCACCGAGGACTCACTGAATTTGAACCTCAGAAGCAGGCTTCCAGGGAAACTGGCCTTTCAAACCTTACCTCCACCTGGCCGTGTGATACCTCCATGCACAGCAGTTTGGGTGTCTGGCATGTATCCGGTGCCTCCTGTCTCCCCTGCAGCATGGGTCTGGGGGGTACACAGGAGATGCAGAGGGAGGTTTCAGAGCATCCTGTGTCTCACAGAGTTTGGGGAGCTCAGGTGGTTCGGTTCTGACTGGGGCTTTGCATTTGACTGGTGGGAGCCTATCAGGGGTTGGTGGCAGGTAAGGGGCAGGAGGGGGCATGATGTCTCCCACCCTGGCATTTCTCAAAAATGCCAACACATGAACCATAACTGACATCCCCTGGCACCCTGGCCCAGAGCATGGAACAGGGTGTGTGAACTGGGCTTACCATGTGGGTGCAATCCTTATTCATGCACACTCAAATGTACACACACCATGAAGCCACGAAATGACGCACAACCCTGAACATGCGTATAGACAATCTCTTCACACCTGCCAGAAAGAACCTTCATGTTCTTTCCCAAACATCTATAACTGCACCAGACATTCTCACCATTACTTCACTTTATACACACACACACACACACACACACACACACACATGCAACCCAGAATCATGCAGGTTCGCATACTCACCCCTGCTGACACATGCATGCACTCATACCCCCTGAACACAGGCTTTCTCATTCGCACGTGTGCCCATCCCACGAGCTGAACGCCAGCAGCTGCCAGGGCCCCATGCGCCCCAGTGCTCATACCAGTTGCACATACACCTCCCCCAACTTGCATAAGCGCCTGTCCACATGTGTGGGCCCCACAAAGCCAGCTGCCACACTCCAGCCTACCCTTCTCACTGGCCTCCCCGGGCCCCCAGCCCACCCCATGCCCTGTCCCTGAGCTGCTGTCTGCCATAGCACAGTAACCAGATGAGACAAGGCAATTTATGACACCAGCTGTCTCTGTCAAAACCAGATCTCCCACACACACACTGGGGGAAGCCAATTACCCCGAGCCCAGCCCCCTACCAGGAGCCTGGACTCACAAGAGAGAGAGAGAGAGAGAAGGGATGGAATCTGGCCACCCAGAGAGTAGGTGGCCCCTGCCTCAAGGATTTCTCCCTCCTTCTGTCCTTCAGAGTCCAGCACCCTCCTCCCCAGGCCCCAGGGAGCCTGCCCTCCTCTGTGGCCCCTCCTCTGGCCCAGCTCCCAGGCCCAGAAGCTGCAAGAACAGACTTGGGTGGAGAACAGGTGGGCAACAGGGCAGACAGGAGCCCCTTCCCTTCCCCTCCCCTGCAGGCTACGGGGGTCATGACATCCCGCTTCCTTTTCACCTTCCTTCTTTTCTCTCCTCCCTGAACAGGTAGTCTCATGCCCTTCGCCCCTGCTCAGGTTTCCCCCTGCCTAGAGTACCTGGCTCTTCCTTGCCCCCTACCTAACACTTAATCCAACTCTACTGCCTGGGCCACTTCCACCTAGAATCAGACCCAGGTTCAAATCTCCACTCCTCCGCTTACCAGGTGGGCATCCTAGGTGAGAAGCAGCCCTTCTTTGGCCCCAATTTTTGCCCCTGTCAAAAAGATAATCATTTCTATTAAAATACTGACCAAGAGGCCCCTATCCACTAGCCTCTGGGGGTTGGGAATACAACTTTGAACAAAACCAGAGTGCAGCCCTCCTTGGCTTCAGGTTCTGCTGGAGGAGTTGGAAAACACCTATTGCAGAATTTAAGTGAGATGCTTACATTTCTTTGCTGACACGTTTCTTTAGCTGTGTCCATGGCTATACTCGCAGCGTCAAGTACAGCTCGTACAAGGAGATCAGTCAGTAAAGGGATACTCAAGGGCACGAGGACTTGAGCCCCACGTGGCACTGGGTCTGACTTGATCTAAGCAAGCCCTTTATGAATGCTAGTTCATTTGGCGCCATCTTTTTACCAAGCCTGAAGGGACCTTTCTCAGCATAATTTCTTTTTTCTTTTCCTTTCCTTGTTTTTACTTATTTTTTTTAAGTTGAAGTATAGTTGACATATACTATCATACTGATTCCAGGTGTACAGACCTAGTGACTCGACAGTTGTATACATTATGAAATTCCCATCACTGTTAAATGTAGTTACCGTCTGTCACCGTACAAAGTTATGACAGTATCAGTGACTATGTTCCCGGGGCTCTACTTTTCATCCCCATGACTTATTTATTTTATAACTGGAAGTTTGTACCTCTTATTCCCCTTTACTTCCCTGTCACCTATTTTGTCCATCCCCCCAAGCCCCCTCCCATCTGGCAACCACAAGCTTGTTCTCTGTATTTATGAGTTTGTTTCTTTTTGTTTAATTTGTTCATTTGTACTGTTTTTGAGATTCCACATATAAGTGAGATCATAGTGTATCTGCCTTTCTCTGACTTATTTTTCTTAGCATAATGCCCTCAAGGTCCCTCCATGTTGTTGCAAATGGCAAAAGATTTCATTCTTTTTTATGGCTAAGTAATATTCCTTTATATATAGTATCACATCTTTTATCCATTCATCCATCTATGGACACTTAGGTTGCTTCCAGATCCTGGCTATTGTAAACAATGATGCAATGAACATAGGTGTGTGTCTATCTTTTTGAATTCGGGTTTTCATTTTCTTTGGTCAATATCCAGAAGTGGAATTGCTAGATCATATAGTAATTCTATTTTTAATTTTTTTAGGAACCTCCATACTGTTTTCCATGATGGCTGCCCCAATTTACATTTCCACCAACAGTGCAGAACGGTTCCCTTGTCTCCACATCCTCACCAGCACTAATTATTTCTTATGGGTTTTTTTTTTAACTAGCCATTCTGACCGGTGTGAGGTGATATCTCATTGTGGTTTTGATTTGCATTTTCCTGATAATTAGTGATTTCATGTCTCTGTTGCCCATCTGTGTGTCTTCTTCAGACGAATGTCTATTCAGGTCCTCTGCTCATTTTTTAATCAGATTGCTAATATGAGTTCTTTATATATTTTGGATATAAACCCTTATTGGATATATGATTTTCACATATCTTCTCCCATCCAGTAGGTTGCCTTTTTGTTTGTTGATGGTTCCTTCATCTCAGCATGATTTCTGAGTGGTGAGACGGAGACACATCTGCTTAAGTGGCCTTCAGAATATTCTCTCATTCGCTGACTTGCTTATTCACTCCACAAACATACGTTAAGGACATATTCTGTGCCAGTCCCCTTGCGAGGCACATGGAGTTGAGTGAAATGGGGAGGGATTTTTAGGGCATGGTTGATGGCAGAAGTTTCAGAGATGTTCATCACTGACCACAGTACTAGGAATGGAGCAGTAAATTCACATTTTACAAGATGCTCCCACATATACTGGTTCCTTGTAGTATTTTCAAGTCTGGAGCATAGGTTCGATTAGCATCCCTCATTTTACAGGTGAAGAGACTGGGGCTCAGAGACAATGAGTGAGCTGCCTGAGAACCCAGAGGAATTGACAGTGCCCCCAGCAGAACTGAGGCTCCCGTGCTTGGTGCAGTGTCCCAGCTAAGATGCATCACTTGCATCATCTAATTAAACGTCCCTGTCCCCACCAACCACAACCCCTCAGGGCAGGCATTGCCCATTTTACAGCCAGGAGCTGCCTGTAACCCGCCTCTGCTGGGAATCAAACCTGGGGCCGGCCTGACTCCAGCCCAGGCGCCACCACCCTTCCTTCCGTGTCTAATCAGCTCATTAAAACCCTCCTTGCAAACCCTTCCTCTCGCTGCCCAACCCCAAAGACCTCAGCTGCTCCATTTCCAGGAGAGCAAATTCCTTCCCGGCTGGAAAGGAGTTGGGATAATGAAGGGAGGCAATTTAAACAGCTCCGGCAAAATACACCAGCAGTTTTCACTCTCTGGCACTATTACACTTTCCAGCCGCGGCGGGATTGGCCCGTAAGTGGGATATCAGCTATTTCCAACCTGTAATTGGTTTTGTGGAACACAAAGAGAAGGAGGTGGGTTGTGGTGGGGGCGGGGTGATTTTCCCCTTCCTTTTTTTTCCTCCTCTTCCAGAGGATGGCACCCAGGGATGTGGTAAGGAGGTGGAGTTGGAGACTTATTTGTTTTTCAAATGAAAACCACAGCCTCACGCTGCTGGCTGGACAAAGTCCGTTTGCCACGCTTTGGTGGCTCTGCTTGAAAATCAACCCAGCCTGGCAGAGGCCAGCTTTGCTGCTGGGGGTTTAGCTGGGGCCCTGGAAGCCTCAAGGCCTGTGGGCAGCTGTTGAGCCCTGGTGGGCAAAGCCAGCATGAAAGTAGCTGTGGTCTCCAGGGCCGACTGAGAATCAGAGCATTTGGGCATTTGGAGTAGAAATGTTCCTCAGAGGTCACCCTGCCCCAAATCTCCTTATTGAGCACTTTGGGAAACTGAGGCCTAGAGAAGGAAGCAGTGCAGAGACCAGCCTGGAGGACTTAGAACCCAGGTCTCTGCCTTCTTGGTTTTTTTCGTGCAGTGTAGCTAAGATGCTGGTGAGGTGTGTCGGGGGAGAGAAGCCATCCATTCCCCTGTGCACCTGCTGCCTGCATCAGAGTGTGCCCATGCTGACCAAACTCCCTGCTTTGGACCTAAGTAAAAATTAGTACTAACTAAAATGCATTGATATTACCCCTTACAATTATGAGTTAATGTTTGCAAACAATACCTGGCCCATAGTATGCACTCCATGTATGCTAGCTACCATTACTTCCATCGCAGTCATTATCATGTGCCCAGCAATCCACGAGGCCCTCTGTGCACTTTTATGTGCTAAATTCCCACATTAGTGCCTTACAGGTAGGTGTTATTATCCCCATTTTGCAGATGAGGAGATGGAGGCATAGAGACCTCTCCAAGGTCACACAGCAATAAACTAAAAGTGGCAGACCTGACATTTGAATCTAGGCCTGTGTGACACCCAAAACCATGTTTTCTACCATACCAGGGATCCCCACATCTCCATCCTCAAAACGAGTCCCCACTTCTCTCTTTTCAACCAATCCTTGCTGAGGGATCAGTTCCCCACTTAACCACCCACATGACTTGAGGCAGCACACTTGCCCCTCTCCCAGCCTCAGTTTCTCTATCTGCCTGGAGCCCTGAGAATCCAAATGCACGATGCAAGGAGGGCTCGTGGGCACTGTCCGGCCTGTGCGAATGCTGGATAGGTCTTGGATTCCTGTTTAACCACATGCACAGCCTCTCTGGTCCAGGGGTGCCCTTTGCATGGTTAGGATGTTCTCCTATAGCCGGTGACATTAATGCCAGGACCTCAGAAACAGCGCCTCAGGCTCCTGCTGGCTCCTCTTGGAGCTCTGCTATGTGGATGGTCTGAGACCATCTGGCTGGGCCAGGCTGCTGCTCCCAGGAAGCCCCAGTCCCATCCCAGTGTGGGCCTAGCAGTCTATCCTAAGGCCAGTGTGTATTGAAGAACAGCTGGAGTGTTTTCCCTGTTCTTCATGGTACCCCAGTGCCCGGCACATGGTAAGGATGCAAATCATTCAACATACTTATTGAGTGAGTGGCATGTGTTGGACCCAGGGCAGAGCAATGGACAGGACAGATAAAGACCATGCCTCCACAGAGTGTATGTTCTGGAAGTAGCTCACATTCAAAGACTTATTTATGGAGTCAGTAAAAATCTGTTGCCTGAATGAATGAATGCTCAGGCACAACTCCCTCAACGGGAAGGGGAAACTCACACATCCATGGGCTTTGGCTTTCCAGGACAGCACCTTGTCTGTCCCTGCCAGCTTTGCCATCCTCTCTCTGCCCTGGCCTCATGGTCCTACCCCACTATAGTGCCAGGGGAATTCTTAGAGCCCCTGAGACCAGCCTGCCTCCAGGTACCTTCATAGAGCATCCCTCAGCTCTTCTCTGGGCTGATACAATGACCGCTGGCCAATCCCAGGGCCTCTGCTGCCCCCTTCCCTGCACACCACCCCCCACCCAGTCCTCCAGTCCTTGGCTGCCACGCTGGCTTCTGGCTTGTCCTACCTGCCTCCATCCGCAAGTATGGGTCCCTTTCTTTCATTTACTGACATTCTGCATCCTCTGACTTTTCATTAAAAGATATTCTTCCCTCCAGCCTCAGGCCTGTAGGGTGGGAAGACACACACAAAAAGAGGTGGTTTAGGGAAGTGTTAGTATGCATAAAAGTAGCTGTCTCTATTAAGCACTTCTCACACACCAGGTGCTCTTTACAACACTGGTTCATTTAGTCCTGGCAAGAAGGTGGGTCACATTATCCCCACTTTACAGATGAGGAAACTGAGACTTGGAGAGGTGAAATCACGTGCTCAAGAGCACAAAGCTAGTCACAGAAATCAAGAATTCTACTGGAGGTGGAAGAAATCAGTCTTGCTTCTTGTTCAAAAGCCTGCCATAGGCAGGGACAGCCAGCCTGGGACTAAGCAGCTCTTGAAGAGGGCCCACCTCCACCTGGAAGCTTTCTGGGTCACCCCTCCGTCCAAAGGAATTCTTGACTCCTCTCTGGGCATCAGATAAAACACTTGGCAGATCCCTGTTGCAGCAACCATGGCCTTCCTGACTGTGGCCTCTCAGCTGATTGCGGGCTGTGCCTCTGACATTCATTCCTTTCTCTCCCATGAGGCCTAAAACTGTGCCTGCACGTGAAATTTTCCAGAATTAAAGGGGTGGTGTCTTCCAATATACTCGCAACCTAACAGCACCATGCCTGTGCCCACAGCTCTGTGATAACCACCCTCCACCCATCCTCTCTCTTGGGAGCTCTGGCAGCCTGGGTAACCTCCTTGCAAATAGGCACTCGCCCACCCGCCTGGGACCTGAGAGTGAATTCCGAGTCTATCCCTTTCCTGTACCTTTGCTGAGGCTGAGGAAGTCAGAGAGGCAGCAGCAGGGAACTGGGTTGGCGGGTGTCAGGCTGGCACACACAGAGCCCTGGTCTTTGGCAGCCTGAGGCCGGTTTAACGGGAAGCAGTTATTTACCCCGCAGTCTGACAGGCCTGAGACACAGCCCCAGGGGAAAAGATGTAAATAAAACCAAAGGAAAACTAGGTGCGTCCTTGAAACTCCCCTGTCCCTAGGCCTGAAACAGCGATTTATGACTCAGATAATTCTTCAGTGCTTGATCTAGGGTGTGTGGGTGTGGGTGTGTACGTGTGGGGTGCGGGTGTATTTCCCTAGTAATAAAACCCTCAGTCCCGGAGAATAAATTTGAGGAGACAGTTTTACTGACAGATTTTTTTTCTCCTTTGTAAAATAAAAAAAATGGACTGAAATTTGAGATTGGAATGATAAGAGCTGCTGCATTTTAGGAGGAGATAAAAAACCCATTCCTGAAGGGAGGCGAGACTGAAAGTCAAATGCGAGGAAGGCCTCCCACTTCCATGGCTTCAGGGAGAAATTCCTCAAACCCATGCTGGGCTTCTGGCATCCTCCCTCAAATGAGCCCACGCTGGGGGCAGAGGGAGGGGCTGAGAGCTGGTGCCCCCATCCACAGCCTCTCAGCCTGGTGGGTGGGCTGAGAGCCCTGGTCTGGGAGCCAGAACTCGGCCTGAGCCCAGTGTGGACCTCAGATGAATCACTGCCACTCTAAGCCTCAGTGTCTTCATCTGAGAATGGGAAAATCACTGTCCATTCTACTGACTTCCCAGGGACATTGTGGGTCTGCAGAGTGATGCCTCATAGTGGATTTCTCACCTCGGCACTGTTGACATTTTGGACCAGACAGTTCTCTGGGGTGTCATGCTGTGCATGTTGGGATGGTTACATCACTGGCCCTTCTGCTAGATGTCATAGCGAGGCACCTCCATCCCCCCTTGTGACAAGGAAAGCTCTAGACATTGTCCAGTGTCCCCTGGGGAGCTGAAGGATCCTCCCCCAGGTGAGGGCCCTGGTGTAAAGGTCCTTTGCTCCTCTTCCTCCACTCTCCTGGTTTGGGAAGCCAGCTGGTGTTGCAAAAGAGGCGAGGTGAGAGGGTGTGCTGCCCTACCTCCCCACTGCACGCATACCCAGCGCAAAGCCCCGGAGGGGAGACAAGCGAAGGGTATGAACTGTAGATAAGCCCAGAGGAGAGACATCAGGGTTTGAGCTTAGCCAGGGGTTAGGGGAAAGGGTGCAGTGGGAAGTCCTACCACCGATCCCCCTCAGGGCCCTGGAGCTTGTGAACAGTGTTACCCTCGTTCTAACCCTGCCAGCCAGGGCTCCCTGGGGACCCGGTACTGACAGAGACCTCCTTACTCTTTATGAGCTTGCAGTCTGGGGAGAGTGACCCATACTGATGTGGCCGGTGCCTCGCGCACAGCTGCCTGGATTTCATTGAATCTGTGTCGCCTAAACCAGTAGCAATGCTGCCTAGGCCAAAAATGTGGTCCAGGTCGGATTGGGGACAGATGTGCCCTGAGGAGGCCAGCTGCACGCATAGATCCAAGCCCCAAGGCCCAGCTTGAGTGCTGCAGAAGCAGCAGCGTTTGGCATCCCTCCCCGGCCCCTGGAAAACCCCATCCCTGGCCACCGCCCTCCTAGCACCTCCCCCAGCACCTCCCCCCGCTGCACCAAGACGAGCTGCAGGGAGTTGATTCCCTTCTCCCGGCCCAGGCGTGAGGCCTCCGGGTCTCTGGCAGTTAGCGAGGAGCCCAGCTGAGCAGCCAGAGGCTGCAGGCTCCCAGTCTATAATAGAGTTGCTGAGACAAGCGGAAAACTGCAGGGAAAACGGCAGCCGAGTAAACAGATAAATAATTGAAACAGTGACAACACATACCTTGCTGCTTTGTGGAGTAACACGTTCATTAGCCCGAGGCGCTACAGACACGGGGATGCAGCCGGCAGGAGGCAGCTGGGAGCGCGGAACACTTGGGTCTAACTTTTAATCAGCTGTGACCAGCTGGGCACCAAGCAGCCTTTGTCTTCCAGCTGAGGCTCCACTCCTGAGGTCCCCTGCCTTCCCCGGGGCTCCACGTTCCTAAGTGAAATGAAAACTCATGACTTCCCTCCTGGCCTGTCCCAAGGGCAGCCGGAGGGGGGCAAGTCCCCATGCTGTGGCCTTCTCTGCATCCCTGTGTCAGGAGACTGGGTTCTCCCGTCCTCTGCCTTATGCCCCTTCCATCGGTCTCACCCTAAGGCCAGCAGGAGCTTGTATACAGAATGGCAGTCTGGCCCTCCACCATGTTGCCTTAAGGGGCAGTTGAACTCCTTTGCTTGCCTCAACTACCATCCAGCTTCTCTGCCCAGAGGCTTCTTACCCACTTCCTTTGCATCCCGGGTGCTCTGAACACAGTCTACTCTCATTGAGCATGTGCACTGCTCCTTCCTGTCCCCAGGTCCTTTGCTCCTGCTGTCCCCTCTCACTGGAAAGCATGTCCACTTTTTTGCCAGGCTTGCTCCGCTCCTATTCTTCCTTCAGAAGGCTACTTAGACATCACTTCCTCCAGGAAGCCCTCTGCGACTGCCCTGTCCCCAGGATGGCAGCTGCTCCTCCTTGGGCTTCCCTGCAATTCTGGATCTACTCACTGCAGGATTTATCCGAAATTATTGCTGTCAGCTTACCTGTCTCCCCATGAGATCTTTGCTTTGGTGACTGCCCCAGCCCCCAGATGTCCCCTTCTCTGTCTGTCTAGCCTGTTTCCCCATTCCTTCCCTCCTCCACAGGGACCCCTTTAGGGTCAGGCTACGGCTCTGTGACTCCATTCTGCAAAACACATTCATACTTCCTGGCTCCATCCAAGGCTCTCCAAGCTTCATTTGTCATTTCTGCAAGACCAACCAGTGGGGTCACAGAAATGAGACTGCCTGGTATGTTGGCAAGGGCTGGAGAAGGACTGGCTCTGTTTCTTCCTGGCTGTAGGACCTCGGGAAGTTACTGCACTTCAGAGGCTTGGTTCACACATCAACAAAGTGGGGATGGCCTGGGAGGTCCCCGAGATGGGATGGCTGTGACATCCCCCATTAGCAGCCTCTCCTGGGGCAGCGGGCCAGTGGGTTACCTGGCCTCTGCATCTCCAGGGTCCTGGGAGCCCACTACTGCCGGAGGAAAGGGGTGTGGCCAGCACTGGTGAGTGCTTACCTGTGCCTACCTCTGTGCTCTGCTGCAGGTGACAGATGGCGGCACCATCAAGCAGAAGATCTTCACCTTCGACGCCATGTTCTCCACCAACTACTCGCACATGGAGAATTACCGCAAGAGGGAGGACCTGGTGTACCAGTCCACTGTGAGGTGAGGCGAGGGCCGGGGACCAGGAGGCCACGTCACCAGCCCTTCGTGTCCATCCCCCAGTGCTCCTGGGGGCTCTCAGGATCACCCTCTGTGGGCTTGGAAGGCAGAGCCAGGGCTCTGCTGCAGAGGTAGAGCCCATTCCCTAGGGGGACATCTGCAGGGAGGAAGCGGGAGGGGCCGGGCACAGCTCTGCCGCATGGAGCAGACCCCTGATGTCGGCCCCCTCAGCCAGCTCCTCCAGCAGTCCTGTAAGGAGGGTTTTCCCCGTCCAGTTTCCAGGTTTGCACACAGGTTTAGAGAAGGTGAGCAACATGCCTGAACTCACACAGCCCAGAATCACAGGGATGGGATGTGCAACAGCTTGCCTGGTTCTGCTGTTGCCTGCAGGCTGCAAAGCTACAATGGCCCGAAGCCTGGCACGGAAAACAGACCCTAAACAAGCAGACCCTTGGTCAGAAGCAGCAGCAGATGGGGAGGAAAGAATGATTGGGGATGGAGAGACTTAATATTCCTATACCTTCCCCCTTCTAGAAGACTAGGAAGTAGTGCATCCCATTCCTTGCCTGTCCTGTTGTAGGGGTATGGGTCCCCATACCTCCTCGCCCCTCCCATGCATTCTCTAGAAGGCCTCAGTTGTATCTCATTCCTCTGACCCTTTACGCTCACTTACTGGGCCCACTTCCCAGGGTACCTGTCTCCCTTCGGTCACTTGGTACTCATCAGCCTTCAGAACCCAACTCAAGCACGTCTCCCTGTGGGACATTTTCTTTACACCACCCCTCAACCCAGCAGAGTGGATCTTCCCACAGGCTGATGGGTGCCAGTCCTCCAGTGCACACCCCTCTTCAAGAGGGGGATTTTTCTGTGTTCATGAAGAATAACTTCAGTGAGACACTGAACATGCAGTTCTGCGTGCATGCACGCACACATGCACACACACGCACAAACATATACACGTGCATGCATGCATGCTTTTTAACAGCACACAGGCAAATGCTTTGTCTGGTGCCCAGGCAGTCTGTTCCAAAGCTGGAAGACAAGGTCTGGCACATAGTAGGTGCACAATGAAGTTTGCAAATTAATTGAGTGACCCTGGGTACACCCTTGGCCCTTTGGGTCTCAGTTTTTTCCCCATGGGCAAAATTAGAAAATGAAACAAGAAGATTGCAAAAGGTGCACCCAGCCCTCCTGCATAGGGCATCAGGCAGTGATGCCCCCCACCCACTTCAGTAAGAATGGAAGGTGGGTGCGCTACCCTGGAGGACCTTCCTAGGTCCCCCTGCTTTCTGGGTGTTGCACTGGTAGCTCAGACCCAGCTGCTTGTTGGAGGGATCTGGTAAGAATGTGGACACGAAGGGACTCTGAAGAGGTGTACTGCTCAAAGGCTTTCATTCCTCTATTTATGATTTCTCCTACACCACTTCCAAAAAGGATTTGGGGTGCCTTAAAATATTAAGCCACGCTTAAGACAAGCCAGTTACAATCGAAATGAAAAAAGAGGCAAAATCTCATTTTGGAGAAGAAAATAACTATTCTGGAACCACAGATGATTCTGCAGCAAGTGAGCCTCAGATTACCTCTCAGCTTCCTAGAAACCCCAAGCTGGCCCACCCGGGTGCGGTTGCCATGGTCTCTGAGATGCTCCCCGCAAGCCTTCCTGGTCCTTCCCCCCACCAACTCTCCACCCCCACCCCCCGTCCCTGGTCTCTAGGGGAAGACTCCTTGGCTCTGATCCCTAGGCCAGGAAGGAACTGGAAGACCATTAGTATATCCCTGCCACCCACCTTCTCATGCTCCCGGAGCATGGAGGGCACAGCTCTGGTGCCTAAAGTCCTGGGTCTGAGTTTTCCAGCTCAGGCACTTGCTACTGAGCGACCTTGGATGAGGGCTGTACTGTCTTTCTGCATCACCTTCTCTTCTGCAAAGTGGGCTTTGTATGACCGGCTTCCCACACTTGTGGGATTTAAGTGAGAGGTGTTTCTGATGGCCCAATTCACATCAAGACTCCCCCAGCCACTTGCTTTAGCGTCATCTTGTGGGGGTGGCTGTGCCTGAGTTTCCCACATCTAAGACGGAATCCAACAGCAAGAAGCTCGCTGCAGCCTCATGAGAACCTCCAACATAAAGTGCCTCCACTGTTGCTGAATGGTGCACGGTCTCTGTTATTACCTAGAAAAACCCTTCTTTCCTCCACCATAAAACAAAAAACAACACCCTCACCTTTATCCAAAATCTTGGAGTCACCTTATGCACACTCTTTCCCGATCGTCACAAACAAATCTGTGAACAAAGGCAGTAGTTATCATTTTTCTAGCCCCATTTTACAGACAGGATCAAAGTTCAGCAAGGTCAAGGGACATGCCCAAAGGCCCCCTGCTGGAATGACAAAAAGTGTGTCAGACCCTAAGACACCCCATCCTACCCCTAACACCATGCTGCCCTCCTCATTTTACAGCTGAGGAGACCAAGACCCAGAGAGGGGAAGAGACTTGTGCAAGGTCACACAGGACACTGACTGGTGGCTTGTGCTCCTTTCCTCCCCAGCCTTCTCCAGAGCCTCGGTCCCAGAGGCGGTCTCCCAGGCAGAGAGCCCTGGGGATGAGGCGCTGCGGTGAGAAGGGCATAGCAGAGGGCAAGGGAGAAGCAGACCATCTCTAGGTCTAATCCACTCATGGAGAGCTGCTGGCAGCCTGAGCAGCCTGCACAAGGAGGCTGCAGGGTCCCATTAGGGCTGGTGGCGGGGCACTGGACCGCACATTTACATATAAATGAAGATATTTACAAATTAATGAATCTCAACTAGAGAGCAGCCTGGCTTCCCAGCTGTCTGAGCCACTTCCTGTTCAGCTGGGAAAGAGGGGGACAATGAGGCTGAGATTACCAAGAATGGGCAGGGAGCAGTTCCCAGCAGCTGAGAGGAGCTCCCGGGACTCCCAGAGAATTTCCTCCTGCTGGTGGGGTTTCCAGAGGGATAGGCTTCCAGCGGAGTGACAGGGCTTCTGCTTCTGGGGTGGGGTGCTAGTGGGGCACCCCAGTTCATGACCCTGGACAGGTCACAGCCCCACCTCGCTCCCAGAGGCCCCATCTATCCAATGCCTTTCTAGTTCTGAGCCTCGGAACTCAGAACTCCCAGCTTGGAATCAACAATAATTTCTTCTGTCAAAGGGTATTTAATTGAGCACCTACTAGGAGCCTGGCATGATACAAGGGCCAGGCGACCCAGCAGGAAATAGGAAAGACAGGGAGTTACACTCTCATGGGGGAGACAGACAGTAAATAAGGACAGTAAGTCATAAATGAATCAGTACACAGTCTCCAAAGTTGTGAATTCAGAGAGCCATCGTGTAATGAGGGGACAGAGGGGCTCAGTGCCAGGGAAGGACAGAGGTGCTTCAGATGCCATTAAGAGGGTGAGCTGAGGCCTGAGGCACAGGAAGGAGCCATCCATGGCAGGGATGAGGGAGATGTGGTGGACATCCACACCCACCCACAGCACCTGTGGCTCTTCCCCAGGGCTTTTCAGGCCACTGAAGTCCCACTCAGCCCACACAGGGCAGGTGAGAATGTCCCAGGGAATTGGGGTCCCCAGAGCAGCCTCGGCCGATGAATGATGGGAGGTGCTGGATGAATTCCCCAACCCCCTTGTCCCTTGGGTGTGACAACTCAGGTGTGTGTTATCCACAGTCCCCCCAAGCTCCCCAGTGGGATGAAGGCTCAGAGGCCCCCAGAACAGCCTCTAGGATGCCCCTGTATTAGCATCTTCCCTTACCACTATTCACCATTCTCTTCCCAGCTTCCTGGGACACCCTCCCTAACAAACCATTGGCTCCAGAATCCTTGTCTCAGGGTCTTCCTCCAGGCCCCCCACTAAGTGGGGATATACAGTCCCACCTGCGGGCTTCCTGCACATCTGCTGTGCTCCACACCTGCTTGCTCACACCTTTTCTTGGCCCCTATTCCCCTGTTCTACCAGGCCGGGCACAGGTTGAGTAGATTGATGGTATGCCCCACAATGAAGGGCAAGGTTGTACGGGCAAGACTTACTCATCTCAGCAGAACGTGGCCATTCCCAGACAGCAACTGTGACCTTCCAAGGAGGCCACAGTGAATCCAGTGAGACTCTAACCACCCCTGCCCCCACCCCCACCACAGGATGTGCCTTCCGTTTCCAGAAGTCCTGTGTAATCCCTTGTTCTGTCTGTTCGGGATGGCCTGAGGAGCACCAGCAGCCTCCACTGGCCCTAACTGTGAGGGAAGTCTAGACATGAGGGTTAGGTGTGCTCCCTGCCCTCTTATACCTTGCCCACCTCCTCTTGCCAAAGCCCTACCCATCATTCCAGGTTCAGTTTCAACATAGCCCCCTCCTCCAGGAAGCCAGTCCTGACTGCGCAGACTGGATCAGATACCCCAGTGTACTTCCCCTCCATACACTCCCTGCCCTGACACTGGATATTCAAAGTCTGCCTCCCCTGCTAGTCTGGAAGCCACTTGAGGACATGGACAGTCTG
This sequence comes from Manis javanica, assembly GCF_040802235.1. Taxonomy (NCBI): domain Eukaryota; kingdom Metazoa; phylum Chordata; class Mammalia; order Pholidota; family Manidae; genus Manis; species Manis javanica. The sequence goes on from NC_133159.1 coordinate 13,238,695, forward strand.
ATGTCTTCCCCACTGACTCCCTGCCCCCCAGTTCACCATCTGCCCACAGCCTGCATGTTGTGGATCATCTGTAGGTATTTGTGAGGCGGATGAGTCAGTATTGGGGATGAGTCAGTATTGGAAGCTGTGCTTTCAGGCAGCCCCCACTGCTGCTGGTTAAAGTTTGGAAGATTTGCATCATTCCATTCATCACAGAGGAACTGAGCAATTGCTGTATGTCAGGGACAGTGCTGGGCATAAAATGGTGAATGAGACATAAGCAGACATGCTCTTGTGAGGTTTACCATGTAGAGGGTGAGAAGAGAGAGACTATGAAAATATGTTTAGAAGAACAAGGAGAGACATTCACAATTTGTTTTGTGTGTGTGAAGTAAATAAGGCAATGTGATGGAGAATGATGTGTGTGTGTGGTGCAGGGGGGAGTGCTGCATGGTTTCTCAAAGGAGATGACATCTAAGCAGAGATCTACAGCATAAAAAGAGGCCACACAGGCAAGGCTGAGGGTAGGGAGGGTATTCCTGGTAGAAGGCACAGTAAGTGCAAAGGTCCTGAGGTGGGAAAGAGCTTGACGGGATCTAGGAGCTGCCCAAGGGCCAGTGTGGCCAGAGCTAGGGAGTGAGGAAGCAAGTTGACGCTTAGCTTATTCTCACTGTCCTGGAAGCCACTGAAGGTTACGGTCTGATGTGAGCTGCGTCATGTGAAGCTCACATGGTTGCCAAGTGGAGAATGGGTTGGAGGTGCCAAGGAGGCTAGATAAAAGCCCTCCGAAGAGGAGTCTGGGTGAGAGGGGTTTCTGCATAGGCCTTGGGATTTCGTTTCTAAATCAGAGTGAAGCTGGGAGAAGGAACCCAGCCACTCCTGAGGCCTGGGGGGGGGCCAGGAGGCAGAGGTGGGGCTGGAAAGCCAGTGCTCTCACCCAGGCCTGATTTCCATGCCTGGTGAACATGTGACCATGCGCCATCCCCAAAAGCTGCATTAGGAGGTTGAGAACAGCTGGGTGGGTGGGGAAGAGCCTGGGGGCTTCGTGGAGAATGTGAATGCACAGTTACACCTTCCTAATTCATATTTATCAGGGGAGGGAGATACGGGAGAAATCAAGTAAATGGAGAAAGAGCCTGGAGGATAGAGGATGAGGGAAGAAATGCCACCTTCTTTATTGCTTTGAGATGCATCCCATCACATAGTCACTCGGCAGCACATTGTGAGTGTTTGCTGCATGACAGGCACAGAGCTGGGGGCACAGCAGCCAGCGGTGGGCAAGATGCAGCCCCTGCCTCCTTGGAGCTTAAAGCCTTCCCCTCTTCCCACCGCATTAGCCTATAAGCAACTCCAAGGCTCTGCTATATCTTCTCCATTTCAGCAACCCCAGAACCTACTTGGCATTTAGAGAGAAACAATAAATATTTGTGGAATGAAAGGAGTAAAAGGCGAGATAAAACATGGAGACAAATAGCTAACGATGCAAGTAATAAAGTGATAGCCATCATAGGAAAAATTCAGATATAATGCAGTGATGAATCAGAGCTGGAGAGACCGGGGAAATCATGGAGAAGGTGGCATTTGAAGTGGCCCTCGAAGCCTCAGTAGGTTTTAGACAATGAGAATCCCGGAACAGATACTCCAGGCGAAGGGCACAGTGTGTGCAAAGACGTGGAGGTAGGGAAGTGCAAAGTCGCGATGAGGCCCCTCTAAGTAGCAGACAGAGGTTTCAAAGCAGAGGCCCTCTGGAATCTGTTCAAGTGGAAAAATGTACTTGGTTTTTAATAGACACATTAACTGTTTAGGCCAAAGAACAGAGGGGTTCATTTGACAAGTTAAGTGTTCTTCTGCAGTCTCTTCTATGCCTAGAAGGGTAAAGGCTTTCTTTGCTGGTGCTGCAAAGAAAAGTGCCTCCAACCCTTGTTGGTCTGAAAGTCTGAATCCCATAGCTCCCTTCTCCTTCTCCATGTTATCCTGAATCATAAATCTTTTTTCCCCAAAACATACATAGCACAGACTCCCTGCACACGGAATGGCCATTCACTTGTTCATACATCTGACCACTCAGCAAGCACATGTTGAATACCTACTATGCGCCAGGCTTGTGGCAGCCACTGGACATCAAGACAAACACAGGCCCTGCCCTATGGAACTGGCTGATCAAAGGTTATACCCAGTCATTGACCCACTGAAACCCATTCCTCTCTCCCACCCAGAAATCATCCAGGAATTTGAATGAGCCAGAGAGGCATTGTAAAGGTAACCTTGAGCCCTTCTCAGTACTTAATTCATAGCAGACTATGCTTCTCAGTTGCATCAGAAATGAACACCCCAGGCCTTCAACTCCAGCTGGGACCCAGGTCCCCATCTCAAAACCAGGAATTGCTGTAGGAGCGAGGACTGCAGTTCTCCCCCCGGCCACTAGGGGAATCTTCAGTCGCCTGAGCCCCTCTCAGGTTCCACTCCACTTAAAGGAGAGGCTGCAAGTTACACCTGAGCAACAGTCTGCTGGGCCTGTGCCGGGTCTGGCCAAACAGGTGAATGGGGCCAAGGCAGGCTGTGAGTGGGCAGGTGTGGAGGAGAGCAGCATGTGCAGGAAGCCCGCAGGTGGGACTGTAGATCCCCACTTAGTGGGGGCAGGCCCTGAGACAAGGATTCCAGAGCCGGTGGCTTGTTGGGGAGGGTGTCCCAGGAATCTGGGAGGAGAATGGTGAATAGTGGGAAGGGAAGAAGCCAATGCAGGGGCATCCTAGAGGCTGTTGTGGGGGCCTCTGAACCTTGAACCCATTGGGGACCTCAAGGGGACCATGGGAAGTTGTCACACCCAAGGGACAAGAGGGTTGGGGAATTCATCCACACATCCCATCGGTCATCAGCTGAAACTGCTCTGAGTACCCCAATTCCCTGGCACTTTTGGCCTGCTGCATGTGTAGGCTGAGTGGGACACCCCCTGTGGTGTCTACACTGCAAGCCAGTCCCAGGAACACCTGCATTAGGATCACCTTGGAAGTTGGCTAAAAATACCAATTCCTGGGCCCCACCCAGGAATTTGACAGATTTTGACTCACGCAGTCTGGAACATAGCCTGGGGAATGTCTTTTAAAAAGTCTTCCAGATGAAGATATTGGCAGTGAGATTTGGAAAGCCCTGCTCCACACAACACCTTCCATCTGCTCCAATGTGCAGACTGGGGCCAAAAAATTCAATGGGAAGCTACAAGGCACAGATAATTCTAGTTGCTGCTGGCAGCCAGTGGCCAAGATGATTGTCCTAAGGCCCCAAGGCAAGACAAAGTAGCTGGACCAGCCAGTGACCTCCCAGTCCAGACTGACCTTATAGGCATCAATTAATTCCAGAGCCTGGGCCAACTGCAGGCCCAGATACCACCGGTTATCAGCAGAGTGATAACAGCTGACTTGTGCCAGGCGCTGCACTAAGCTTCTCAGGAAGCAAGGCCTTGACTGGAGACAGGGAGCCTAGGAGCAAGATGTCCTTTCTCCAGCTCCCTGGCATTTTCCCCAAAAGTGGAGTGTGCTGTGCCTTCTGAGCCTGAAGTCCCTTGGACCCCACCCCAGGCCCTCACCCCCAGAGCACCCATTAGAGATGGATGAATTCTGGACCCGCCTTCTGTTTCCGGCCTGCGGGCAACACTGTGCAGAGACTGCAGGATTCCACTCTCAGCCTTCCTCCCTGGGCCCTGTCTTCAGGGCAGGGACCCTCCCTTCCTCAGCTCTAGGTCCTCAGCACCTGGCACAGGGCCTAGGAGGGAACCCCAGGGCCTCAGGACAGGTTTGTTGAATCAATAGGCTGACAGGTTATCCAAATGTGGAATTATCATTTCAAATAGTCAGCAAAACTCTTTCCCATCCATCATCTGGTTTAATACTAACAGCCATCCTGTGGAGCACAGATCTCGGGCTCATCGAATACTGTTGTGTAGATAATGACATGGAAGAACAGAGAAGTGCATTACTTGTCCAATGTCACACAGCTTGCTCATGGTGAAGCCTAGGTTCCCACCCCTGCTGTGGTACTCCATGGGCCATCGCAGCCAGATTGGGTCTCTGGGCCACTGGGGGCAGGCTCATTCAACAGCCGTTGAATGTCCACAGTGAATGCCAGGACAAGTGCCAGGCATAGGAGACTCAGGTGATTTAGTGAAGGCAAATGACATTGTATCCCCATCCAACATGCACATGCATGTGTTTGTGTGCACACTGCACACACACACACACGGAGTGTATCTGTGGCCCCGATATGTTGGTACCTCCAGGTAGCAAGTTGTCAGGGTCAGTCACCACCTTAAAAATAGCCACCACCTCGCAGTTCCAGGCCCCTGGATGCCCTGGCAAAGGGGACCCAGTGATTCTCAGTCCTGGCTTTGGAAACGGAACTCTAGAAGCCACTCAGGGCCTCCTCAGCCATCTCAGCTGGTGGCATCAATTCCATTGACTTGCTGAGAAATCCATTCAACCTACTGTGCTTCCACTGCATGGCCTGAGTCCCCACTGAGGACACCCTCCCCTAGTCCCCCACTCTCTGCCTGTCCCTGCTGCCTTCTCCCTCTCCCTGGCCCTTCTCTTGGTGTGGACAGCTCCGTGTCCCACTTCCTCCTTGTCCGGTGGTTGCTTGTCCTTCCAGGCCCTTTTGAAGCCCACCAGTGCTTCCAGGCCTAGCCCCAATGCCCCACTCGGCACAGCCCTCTGTGACCCTCCCGCTTGGGCAGAATCAACCCGCCCACTGTGTTCCGGGAGTACCCATCCTGGGCCTCCACACACGTGCGTGCACAGGCACACACCATGCTTTCCCTTCTCTCTTGCATCTCTTGGCTTGGAGCCCCTCTCTGGTCCCAGAGTCTCCTCGGCAGCATGGATCCTGGATCCAGAGGCCCCAGGAGCTTCAAATGGGCCCACATTCCACATTGGGGGTCCGTGCACTTCTCCATGGTTGGATCTTGGGTTAGTGGAGGCCTTTGGTGCAGGGCACTTAGATGTGCTCAGTTGAGTCCACAGCTGCCGCTCAGCAGCCACCTCCACCCACCTGCACTCATTCTCTATTTACCCCAGGCCCACAAGGAGGCCTGCGGGACTCCCAGGAGGCACCCTTCCCGGCTTTCTCCCCTGGGGAGGGAGGTGCTGCAAAGCTGTCTGCTGCCCTCTGGTGATGTACTGAGGTACTGCAACTAGTGGGTCCTCTGCTTCTGGCCCCCGTCACCAAGGCTGAGTCTTGTCCCTCAAGAGTTGGGACCCTCCTTTCTTCATCTCTAGGGCCTCAGTACCCAGTGCAAGTTGTCAGTAAAGATTTGCTAAATTAATGAGCTGACAAGTCATCCAAATGTGGAATTATTATTTCAAACAGTCAGCAAAACTCTTTCCCATCCATCATTTGCTTAAACCCTGACAACAATGCCATGAAGTGCAGATCTCAGAGTCTATTTATGGGGATCCAGCTCAGTCCCGAGAAGGGAAATGACTCGTCCAAGAGCCGGGAGAGCTTCCCCATCACACAGAACTTCCCTGCAGTGAAGGGGGCTGAACCACTGTGAGGATGGGATGGGGGGCTTCAGGGGTACCCTGTTTCCTCCGCTGAGTAGCAGTTTGCCTTTTCCCAGAGGCCTTCCAGAAACAGATCCTTCACCCGGAATCAACCACAGGGAACTTCAAGGCCAGTGTCAGGCAGTGCCCTGGGCAGAGTAGGGGGAAGGAAGTTCTGCCCCGTGTCCCAGGCAACACTACATGTTTCAGCCCCCTCAGGTAAGAACTTGCCCTAATTATTCATTTTCCATTTAAAAAATGTTTCTTGTAGACATGAGGAGATGGGGGTGAACAAGTAAGGTCAGGCCTTGTGCCCATGGAGCTAACATTCCCAGAGCTGTGCCAGCAACACGGTGGGGGAGACCTGGGCAGGAGCCTCTCTGGTCTGGATGGAGGGGTGAAGCAGCCGCACAGAGGCCCTGCAGTGAGCATCTGGCCAAGGAGAAAGCAAACACCTGAGATGAAGAGCAGAAAGAGGCCCAGAGTGGCGGGGGAGCTGATGAGCCCTGCAGAGTGTGGGAGGTGAGGTGAGAGGTCAGCAGAGCGCCTGGAGCAGGCCTGCTGAACTTGACCATGCCCAGCAATCACCTCGTTAAAATGCAGACTCTCAGTCAGCGGGCGGGTGGGCGGGGAGAGCTGAGATCCTGTTTCCAGTCATCACCCGGGTGAGGCCGGTGCTGGGGTCTACGGTCCACACTCAAAACACCCAGGGCAGCTTTACACACTCCTGATGTCCAGACCGAGGCCCAGCTGGTTAAATCCGAATTTACTGGGCAAGGGAATTGGGGCACTTGCTTGATATCAGTTATTCAAAGCCCACCACGCAGTCCCAATATGCAGACAAGTTTGAGAACCACGGCTGGAGAATATTCTGGGGCATTAGAGTTCAGATTGTATTCGAGGAATGAGAAGGCATCGTCGGGGTCGATCTTGCTTCTATTTTGTGGTTAAAAGATCCACAGATACTGGAGAGCATGTGAACATGGAAGCAGGGAGGCCTGGGAGGAGAGGGTGAAAGGCTGACCACGGTGGCAGTGGACAGAAGTGGTGGGAGCAAAATTTGGAAGCAGAACTGGTGGGATTTACTGGTGGGCTGGCAGGGGAACGTCAGAAAGAGAGGAGTTAACAGTAACCTCTAGCATTAGCCATGGTATCACAGAATTTAGGTGGAGGGGGCTCCCTCCTGAGAGGGAGAAGCTGAGGGGGACCAGCTTGGGCTGAGGGTAGTTTAATATATGTTAGACACCTGAGCAAAGATCCGTGGAAACACAGGGCAAGGGGTGGTTTTGTTCAACAGATATGAATGTGGGAACCACCGACACACATGCCATTTGAGGTCACTGTCCCCTCCTGGACTCTGGGACAGATCTGCCAGTAGCCTTCAGGCATCACCCAGGCCAACCCCCTCATTCTCCAGAGAAAACCAAGGCCCAGAGACTGTGGATGACTTCCTTAAGGTCACACAGCCAGACAGCTATGGAACCAAAGCTCACCTCCTAAGGGGCAAAGGATTCTTGGAGGGAACCGTTTCCACGCCACAGAGCTCAGCGCAGCATCTCCAACCCACCACCCGGGGAGTAGAGTTGCTGAGATGGCAAATAATTTATATATCTGCAGTCAGATAATCAGAGCTTTTAGGAATTACCTACACACATACACACACACACACTTACATACATAGTATCCTTTTCCTTCTAAGTAAAAAATCAGTAACTGGGCTGTCAGCTTTATTACTAATTATGCAACTACTTTATTGCTGGTATTAAAAAAAATTGAAGGTTAAAAATGTCCGGGAAAGACTTAATTTAGTAAACGGTTCAGAACAAAGTATTTGTCGCCATGGTATTTCTTCACATTAGAATTTGCTCCAGGTGATGCAAATCTCCTCTTTAATATATTATTGCAGTCTAATAAAGTTCCCAGATTCTGGGAGAATCTTCTTTGCCTCGGGAGGTAATTGTGTTTTAGGACATGAGGCTTGGATGGGATTGATGGTGAAAGGGCAGGTCCGGTGAGCCTAAGGGTCCTGGCAGAGTAAGCAGCCGTGAGTGCACTGCTGGGCACGCAGCACGCTCTCAGTAACAGAGGGGCGATGGGAGAGATGGATGGCTGGGTAGGTGCATGGATGGATGGATGAGTGAGTGAATGCAGGAGGAGCTCCCAGCTGGACCACCAGGTTGTCACGGAGCTAAACATTAGTCAAGGAAAAGGATTCACCTAAAACTTGTCATTGATAGAGATAATGGAGAAAATGTCCCTGGGCCATGGGCTTTTGGTAGGAAACAGGCACCTGTCACCTCTATTTGCAAATAAGACAGACGGCAACCCAGGTGACTAGGCCACACCACACAAGGCTGCAGGGCAGGGAGGTCTTTCTCATTTTTACAAAAAGCAGAGACCAGAGAAGTTGAGTGACTTGCTCAAGGTCACACAGCCCCATAGGGACAGAGAAGCCAGGGCCCAGGCTTCCTGATGTCCTGCCAAGGGCTTTTCTTTCCAGCTCCCAACTGCTTACATCTTTCTCTGCACATCTGGGTCCCTCACCACTGGGTCCCTTCCACACACAGCTGCCAGAGTGAGCTTTCTGAAGTGAAATCAGATCGTGGCTTCTGCTGCTTCAAGACCTCCAATGGCTTCCCGACTCACTTGGTAGAGAATCCCAGTTTCCTGTCTGGGCTGTAAGATCCCATATGATCCCAACCACCTGGCCGGCCTCATTGCTCCCTCTCCCTTGCTGTCCCCTGGTCACCCTGGCCCTGTCGCCAAGCTTATTCCCACAGTGTTCTCAGGACATTCATTCATGTTTTTCCTCTGCTCGGTACACTTTTCTGTCATCCCAGGTCTTAGATCAGAGGTCACCTCTGCACAGATGCCCCGCGGCCCCTCATCGGGAGGGTTCCTTCCCTGCACCCAGTCACTCCTGTCTCTTTGCTCCTGTTTGCTGTTTGTGCTGCAGGACATTGATCTCCAGCCGGTGTGACTCTCACCTGTGCAGCTGCAGACCCTCTCCCTTTGGCCCCAGCCTGGTGAATCCCAAGAATGAGTACTCGGTCCCTCCCTTCTGTTCCCCCAGTGACCAGATGATACCAGGCACCCCCAGAGGCAGCGGCCAATATGTATTTCTTACAGGGATAAGGGGAGTCCAGGTCAGAGGGTCAGGTCGTTAGACCAGAGCTGGCCGCGAGCCCTGGGGCCGAGTCCACTGCAGTAACATGGGTCGTCAGCAACTTCTCTGAGCTCCCCTTTCCTTTGCTCCCAGTGCACAAATGGGAGGGAGCGCCGGGTGGTGGGCAGCCCTCCCAGCTCTCTTCCTTTCTGCTCCTTCCTTGCTGCACCATCACAGGGAGCAGGCGGTGCGCCCACCCCCAGGATGTCTGGGCTCTAGGCACAGCCCTGCCCGAGGCCCGGAGACAGGTGTGTGGAGTTTTGAGACATGCCCAGGACCAGCCTCCGTGCCCGCTCGGTTCTGTGTGTTCGCTTCTGGAATCTCGGGGGAGCCGCTAGCCCTGGCTCTGGCAATTTCCTCCTGAGCTGGGCTGACACTCCTAATTACTATTTGGAGAGGTTGGGGAGGCTCAGTTAATTGATTACATATTTCCTTCCTTGACAGGGCATTTGTTTAGTTGTGTCTTTGTTTTTCTTTCCCCTTCTAGGTTAATGTTCCTGGGCATGTTAGATATTTTGTGGGGACCATGGGACTAAAGCCAGTCATAACTCTCCCCCTGCTCACCAGCCCTGCTGCAAGGGCTTTCGAGCACTTTAATTTAACTTCCCTGGCCCTTTGCTTCCCCCACGAGAGTGGTGATAGAGCCAGAGTCCTGGGATCTGAGGACTAACAAGAATGCTAACCCCGTGTTTTTACCAGGCTCTGACCGTGAGTGGCGCCTGCAGTAAGCGCTTTACACACATTGACTTGTAGACCCTCACAGTATAGTACTATTACTGTCCCCATTTGTAGCAGTGAAAGGATGAAGCTCAGAGAGGCTAAGTGACTTAGCCCTGGTCACACAGCAGTAAGTGGCTGAGCTGGCATTCAAACCCACCAGCCATGGGAAAGGTCAGAGGACAGACCCAGGCTCTCTGCTCCAGCAGGCCTGGGGTGCAGGTATATGGGAGCCCCTCACCCTTCACTCTGGTGCAGTCAGATGGGCGGCTGTGGTTCACCTCTGCCCACACAATCCATGGTGACGCAGGGCAGGACTAGGAGCCTTGGCTCCAAGAAGAGTTCAGCCCCCCAAGCTGCAGTGAAGGTTCTAGGAATTCTTATCTTCAAAATGCCTGAGCATCTAGCACATGGTGGTGTGAAGTTGAAGATAGCTGAGTCAAGGTGCTTGTTTATGTCTCACAACATATGTATATGTGATATAGATCCTGTATGAGATGAATGTCTTACCATAATGTGAAACAAGAACAAAGACAATGAAAATAATGGAGTGGAAAGGTTGTGGGCTCACTGGAGGCCCACTCTCCTTGCCCCAGCAGGGACACCCGGATCCTGCAGCCTGGGGAGCCTTTCTTATCATCCCTCCATGGCTTGATGGAGGGTCCCCCTCCCCTTGCCGGAGGGTCATTCCTGGAGGAAGGAGCACCTTAGTACTTGCTCACCTACCCCAGGCCCAGCAGAGCCCAGCATGCAGGGAGTGCAGGGGGGAATCAAAGAATAAAGGAGCTGGCTTTTCCTTCTGCTTTCTGGGGGACCCTTTCCTGGCTCCTCCCCTTGGGTGACCCTTCCCAGTACAGCTCCTACCCCCATCTGGCCTGGAGATTTTCCAGGAGTAAGTGGGGAAAGGCATCGCTAAAATGTGTTCATTTGTTCATTCAGCAAACACTTCTGCGCGCCCCTGATGAGCCTGACGCCAGGGTAAGCAGAGCGGGTAATACATGAACACAGAAAAAAGCCAGACCCCTCCCCCGAAGGGAGGGCTCCTATTTACTGAGCACTCACATGGTTTCAACATTCAACATTCCACTTGGATTATCCCACTGAGCCTCACGACATCCCATGAGGTAGGCCATGTCCCACGTCCCATTTTACAGATGAGAAAACTGAGGCCCAGAAGGCCATGCAAAGAGCCAGTTACAGTACAGCGTGCGGAGCCCTGGGTTGGGCTGTGGGGCCTGGGACATGCAGGCAGGACCTCTCCATGTCCAGGCTGCCCACGTGCATGCCAGAGTTGCAGAGTGGGCGTGCATGCAAAGCTGAGTCTGGGGGCAGTCGTGGGGGGCTCGTAACCAGCTGTGTGAGCTTTTCCCTGGGGTCAGAGTCCCAGTACCTGGAGCGCCCTCTGGGTGCTTGCCCTCTGTCTTGTGGGAGCTTGTCCCTGCTGCCTCTCCAGCTGACAACTTGGTGCCCCATTCACAGCCCCACTCCCTCTTCCCGCCTCCCCTAGGGGCCCTCATCCAGAGATCCAGATGAGGCGCAAGAGCCCCGTTTTCTGTCTTGACATGAGTGTGGTGGGAAGGTGGGGGGATAGCCCAGATGACCCTGTGTGTTCTGTGGACCCAGCAGGGCCCAAATCCATACCCAGGACCCACACAGCCTGCAGGGCAGACACAGAATTTCAAGTGGGTATCAAGCAGGACGCAGGGCAGCTGGGAGTGGCCAGCGCTCAGGTCAATGTGCTCAGGAACACGCCCGCAGCAGTATTTGCAGGATCCCACCCGGGGCCCAGTTCCCCACGCTCACATGGCCACACTGAAGGCCGAGGGTTGGCTAAGCTGGGTCCAGGCTCTGCCTCAGAGCCCTGGCCAGGTGAGAGGGGCCCTCTGTCTGCTGTGGCCCCTGGGCAGAGTCACAGAGACAGAGGAGAAGGTGCCCAGAGGGTCTGTCTGTGGGTCTGATTTTCTCAAAGGGCTCACAGCATAAATGGGATTTAAAATACCAACACAATTATAATACTAATTACAAGCAAGTATTTGGGGCTTACTAGGTGCTAAGCACCAGTACTTTACACATAAAAACTCAACCGTGGAGAAGGTACCACGGTTAGTTCTATTTTACAAATGGGAAAACCAAGGGGCTCAGAGGTCAAATGTCTCACACCAGGTTGAGCACGAGGCAAGGGGCAGAGCCAGGACTTCGGTCCTTCTGCACTAGACAACCTCACTTCCTTCCACCATCAGCCTGGAAGCCCGTTCCTTTGTCTGTATGTCACAGGAGTGCAGAGTCTGGGGAGGAAGGAGGAAGGGGCCAGGCTCTGGGGCTGAGCAGGCCAGAATGGAGCAGGGCCTTGGGGGCCAACGGATCTTGGGCAGGTCACTTGGCCTCTGAGCCCCAGCGTCACACTTCTCATGGCAAGGGCGCAGCCACCTGGATGCTGTTCCATCCACTGCTTCTCATTAGCTGTTGCAGGCCTGTGTCCTTTTTGTCTCTGCTGTACGCCAGTGGAGGGGGCAGCTGATGAGAGCTGGGCCCCAGAGCAGGCAGCATGGAGGTGCTGGGGTCTGACTGAGTAGACACCAGGGTGCCTGGGAGGGAGGGAGCTGCTGGAGCCAATGAGGACGGAGTGGGGCCCAGCAGGGCGAGCTGATGAGGAGGGCTGCAGGGGAGGGAGAGGGCCCAGGCTGCATCTCTGCACCATTAGCTCTCCCTGCTCTGTTTCTGCCCAGGCTGTGATGTGCCCCCATGAGATGTGGTGGTGAGGTAGGGGAAGCAGGCCCATGGAGGTCCTGCCAGCTGCTCTAGATTCTGAAGGGCCCAGGGGGCCTCTGGACTCATCATAAATCCTCTTTAGATGCCACTAAATGCTCCCAGTCCTGCTCATGGCTGCGTGTGCTTCATCCTCTGCTTAACAATCCTCCATCCCCAGCCTCTTAGAGGCCAACTTTTGAGGCTCTCCAACCAGGAGGTTCCCATGTATTTATTTTCCTTTTACCTTAAGGTACAATATACACACAATAAATTGTTTCATCTAAGGTTCCAGCTCAGGGAATTGCACACATATACCCTGGTGCCTACTCACTACACACAACAAGATATAAAACATTCCCAGCATTTCACGAGGTTCCCTTCCACCAAGAAGGAAACATGATTCTGCCTTTTAAGTCAGTTTAGACTAGTCTCTGTTCTGCGCATAGACTTATGCTTTCTGCGCCTGGCTTCCTTCACTCAGCATAACATCTGCGAGATCTGCCCATGTGGTTGCCTGTGTCAGGGAGCCATCCTTTTTCACTGCTGTGTAGTACTCCACTGTGTGCCTCTGTCACAGTTCATTCATTCCCCTGTGGCATGCCATCGGTGGTATCACTTCCAGTTTTGAACAATGACAAGTAAAGTTGCGTTGAACCTGATCATTCATTTCTTTTGGCTGTATCCTGGGGAGAGGAACTGCAGGAGCGTAGGGAAGGCAAATGTGCAGCTTTGGTCCAGGCTGCCTGCATTCATTTGCTTGGGCTGCCATGACAAAATACCCCAACCCGGGCATCTTAAAACAGCAGAAATGTAGTCGCTCACAGCTCAGTCTGGAATCAAGGTGTCAGCAGAGCCGTGCTCCCTATGAAAGCTCTAGGGAAGAATCCTCCCGTGCCTCTGTTGTTCCAGGCAGTCCCTTGGCAGTCCTGGCTTGAATCCCTCCCATCCGTGTCTCCATCCTCACATGCCATCCTCCCTCTGTGGTACTGGCTCTGTGTCCAAATTTCCCTCTTCTTATAAGGATGCCAGACATGAGACTGGGGCCCACCCGAACCCAGTCTGACCTCCTCTTAGCTTTCTTAAATCTGCAAAGACCATTTCCAAATATGGTCACGTTCATGAGTACCAGGGGTTAGGACCTCAACATGTCTTTTTTGGGGTACACAGTTCAACCCACAACCCTGCCTGTTTTACACGTGCTTTTCCCCTTTCACACACCACCCCCACCACCACCACCAGCAGGATGTGAGAGTCCCAGATGCTCCACATCCCACGGGTTCCTGCTTCTGGCCCAGCCGTGGGGGCGATTCTCCATCTCTTAAAGTGCCCGCGTGCTTTTTCTCCCCCTGCCTTTGCAGAAGTGGTACCAACCACCTCTGCCTGTCAAAACCCTCCCTATCCTTCCAGACCAAACTCATACATCTCTGCCTCCAGGAACCTGTGCTGAGGCCTCTGCCCAGGCTGAATTCACAGGCCCTTCCTCTGCTTCCCCTGCACATTGCTCACTTTAGACAGATCGCCATTCATTGTAATGATGTGGGGGTTAAGGCCACAGGCTCAGGAGTGTCAGAGCTGGTCTTCAAACCCAGGTGAACAAGTGCCTTACCACTCTGCAATCAGTTTCTTTGCCTGGAATGTTCCAGATGTCTATATGGCTCCCTCTTCCAGACCATCCAGGTTTCTGCTCAGGTGCCAACTGTGCAGAGAGGCCTTCCCTGACTGCTTTGTGTAAAACAGCATCCCCATCACCTTTTTCTTTTCCCATAGACTGTATCTCTGTACCTTCCTGGAGTTGTGGGATATATACTCTTATGGTGGCTTGTTTATTGCCTCCCTCTCTCTAGAAATCAAGTTTCCTCTTGTCTTTTGCCCACTACTCCATCCCCAGCACCTGGAAGCTTGCCTGGGACCATCAGTTAATAACTTGTTACATGAATGAATCAGCTGAATCTGTAGAATGGGGATGGGCACATCTGCTCACCAGGCTGGGCTGTTCTTGGGAGACTAATTGAGATCATGCTCAGTTCGGTTTTTGCACAGCAGGCTTGAACTCCATGAGTCGGCGCTTTATCAGATTCTTACTGCTTCTGTCATAAACCTACTGGCTTAAAATGACACAGATTCAGAGTCTTGCAGTTCTGGAGGTCAGGAGTCTGAAATGGGTCTCGTGGGCTAAAATCAAGCGCCAGCAGGCCGAGTTCCCTCTGGCAGCTCTAGGGCAGATCTGTTTCTTTGCCTTTTGAAGCCTCCGAGGTGCACACATGCCTTGGCTTGTAGCCCCCTCACTCCAAACCTGTTTCTGCTGCTGAATCTCCTTCTCTGAGTCAGACCCTCCTGCCTCCCTCTTGCACGGACCTTTGTGATTTCACTGGGCCCACCCAGGTAGTCCCAGATAATCTCCCATCTCAAGAGTCTTAATCATATCTGCAAAGTCCCTTCTGCCATGTGTTAGATACAGGAACCATCCCCACCCCCCTTCCTTCTGCATCTCCAGGTCCCTCTTCAGGCTCTGGCCCACAGTAGGTGCCCAGGAAATTGGCATGGGCTTCTTGAGGGCAAGACCCCCTGTCATCCCCATCCCTTGTTCCCCCCATCTGGGCTGGCCTGCCCAGTGAGGGCCTGGTGGGGGCCTGTGGTGAGGGAGAGGAAGGGGCCAGCACGCAGACGGCTTGGGCTCCAGGTGAAAGGATTCAGATTTGACACCCTCAGAGTGACATGGAACCAGAACTTTGTTATAAATAATAAAGCTAAATCATAAGGAATGCTTAAGACAGGAGGTGACATGATAGAGTCACCCTTGACTTAGGCTCCTGGCTCCTGAACCCAGTTCTTCCACTTACAGACCATGGGACTCTGGGTAAGTCACTGCCTCTCTGTGCTTCAGTTTCCCCTTCTCTAAAATGGGGGTGATGATGATTATAATCGTACCTACCTCGTAGAGTGCTTCTGGGGCCTAAATGAGTTGGTAAAACTTTTCAACTGGCACAATACCCCCAGCTCGGAGGAGGAGTGAAGGTTATGTGCTAAGCACCTTACACTGATGTTGGCCTTTGCCACACTCCCCCAACATTTACTGGAAGCCTATGGCAGGCCAGGCAAGGTGCTGGGCTCCAGGGAGACAGTGGTGAACAACTCCACCCAGGCCCTGGCTACATAGGCTTCTCGATTCCCACCTGGGAGGAATTATTACTGCTCCCATTTTACAGGTGAGGAAACTGAGACCTAAACAGGATAAGGACTTGAGGCCATGTAACTCCAAAGCAGAGGAACTGGTATTTAAAACCCAACAGGCCACACTATGCGCCACTGTCGTCTCCTGCCTGTCTAACCCACAGTCCCAGTAATCAGAGCCCTGGAACTCTGCCCTGAACCTTTCCAGAAAACTTGGAAACATTTTCGGAACAGGAGTCTCCTCCCTTATGACAGCCATCTCGGGAAGACATGAAAATTTGGCTGTGATCAAATTAGGCCCATGTTGTGGTCTAACTTTCTGTATTCACCATAAAGCTAATAAACTAATAAATGAGACAGAATGAAAATATCATTGGGCAGGACTGCACGCTAAAGGCGAGCTGTAATCATTCTCACGGCTGGGGCCAATTTCTCAAATTGTGCCTTGGCCAAGTTTCTTCAGCTTGCCGTGTCCCTAATAAGGCATAACTCACTCTATAAACATTAAATTGACTTATTTATTTTAAACTACAGTGAAACTGAAAACCACCTTGATAAACCTATTCTCCTGCATCCGCCTCCTCACGCACATAGCCTGATGATTTTTTTTTTTAACAAAGAAAATGTCTAGTCTGTTTCAGCCGTCCTCTTCCAGCCCTGCCTGGCTGCTGTCTCTCTCTTGCCACAATTCCAACGTTAGAGATTTGACTCATTCCCTGGAGGCTGGCAGAGGGCATCCTTTATGTATAAAGATGATTCATGCCTAATTAATAATAATGGTACGAACATTCACTGAGCGTGTATGACTGGCACTGTGGGCTGGACCCTTTGCTAATGCCTCTGTACACATGAACTTGTTCAGGCCTCATGAAAAGCCTGCAAGCGCCTTCCTTCGTGAGCCCCATTTTGCAGATGAGGAGACAGGGGGTCAGAGAACAGAAGTGCCTTACCTGAGGCTGCACAGGAAATAACTTGTCGCAGAGCCGGGACCCGACCAGGGGGGTCCTCACCACGGTATGATCCTACCTGTTAGCAAATTCACAGGGATGTCTACGATACATCAGGCCCAGGAGAGCAGCTAGGGAAGCTAGGCATTCCAGCTGCAGAGGGACACATTTCTGGAGCTGCGGTGGGCACTCACAGTCTGGCGGGGCCCCAGGAGTCCGCGGGAATCTACCTGGCCTGGCTGACAGAAGTGGGTGGGGGGCTTGGGCATCTTATCAGAGACCACAGCTGGTTGGGGTGTGGGAAATGGCCGGAGAAACAGGAGGAAGGCATTCCAGGGGGAGGATACAGCCGGGATAAAAGCTGGGTGGAGCACCCAGGGATCTGCTGCTGGAGGGAGGGGAGGGGGGCACGGGAGAGCCCTGTGAGAGGGCTCTCAGCAGGAGGGAGCGTTTGCCCTGGGTCATCCACACTCTCCGGGCCTAATCCTACTCAGCCCCAAAGAGGAGAACCCACTGTGTGTTAGCTGAGGTAAGCTGGCCTCCCTGGAACCACCTGGAACCAAGAACAGAGGGAAAGTCTGGCTCTGGCAGGAATCCTGCTCACAGCGCCATCCAGAGTTTGCTGATGTTACTCTCCCAGAGATGAGCTCAGACAGACCCAGCACCCTGGCACGTTATGTAATTCTCTGAGGCCAGCTCATCATTCGTAACGTGGATGTCTCACAGAACTCATGACTCCATTGACTAAACACATGTTTAGGTGGTTATTTGCATGCCCGTCTGGAGCCATAGAAAATCAGCTCCATGATGGTGGGGGATCATTCCTGTCTTGTTCACTGTTGTCCCTCTAGTCATTCCTTTACGTGCCATTGAGAGGCACATTGCAGACAGTCAGTGTACAAATTGTTGGGTGGATGGATGATGGTTGAATGGATGGATGAGTGGGTAGATGGGTGGATAAGGGATGGATAGCTGAGTGGATGGATAGATGAATGGATGGATGCAGGATGGATGGATGGATGCAGTGGAGATTTAAGGAGATTCTATGTAGAAATCCCCAGCATAGTACCTGGTGTAGAAAAGTCATTCAGTGTTTGGAAACACATAAAGCCCTGTCACGCATGCTCCAGCACAGGATTCCTGCTTGCTTCTCAGGCCCAGTTTCTGGAAGGCAGAGCCCCTGATGGGAAACCGAGACCCACAGCCAGCCTGAGACAGAGGTGTGACAGAGGCCAGTCGGGGTCACTGGCCTGTGCCAGTCAGGACACCTGGGCTTTGCCAGGCAATGATGCAGAGCAGTGCAGACAGGACACCCTGGGGACCTCGGGCCCTGTCAGAGCAGGACGGTCATCTGCCCCTTCCTTCCCAGCCTGGGCATGGCCACTGTCAGGGCCACAGAGAGTAATTCCAAAGCTGAACATTGAGGAATGGGGTTCCTCCTGCTTTTAATGGGGATGGTCCCCCCTGTGGCTTCCAGAAACCACAGCTACCCAGCCCTCCTACCCCTCGCTCAGGAACTCAGATGGTCCTACTTCTACTCAGGGCGCTATATGGAGCCTCCTTTTTCTCAGTCCTCCTCTCTGACCTTGAACTCTGGGGTGAGCAGTTCCCCTGCTGTCTCGTATGCAAGCTCCTGACTCTCAATTCCACAAGCCGGGCTCTGATTTAAGCCCTATCCCTTAGTCCCAGCCACAGTCCTTCCCCAGGATGCTGACTCCTCCCAGATGAGACCTTGATTTGAGCTTGACTGTTATGTTGACAATGGAACATCACTCTTTCAGTGTGACCTTGGGTATGCGACTTAACTTCTCTGCACCTCATCTTCCTCAGCTGTAAAATGGAGATGATAGTAGGACATAAAATAGTAACTGTGCATAATTAACAAGCACTGTTGTTATTAACATAAATAACAACTATGGTTGTTAGAGCATTAAATGAGCTAATAGGTGCAAAGTGCTTAGGACAGCGCCTGGAAGTGTGCTGTTATCATTCAGCAAATAGACGCTAAACGCCAGTATGTGCCTAGCAAAGTTCCAGGTGCTGGGGGTACAGGTGGACAGACTGTCTCATGGAGACAACTTTAAGGGCAGAGCTTGCTGCTTTTTGTTCCGTTGGCAGAACTGATGACCTCTCTCAACCGCTCCCTCTCTGCATGACCTCAGGTAGGTCACATAACCTCACTGAGCTCAGGTTCCCCAGGTATGCAGTGCCTGCCCCTCTGGGTTTTGGTGAGATTAGAGGTGGAGTGGGTAGACTGCTCAGAACCAGTACATCCTCAATAAACGGTGGTTAGAATTGCTCATGCCAGTTTTCCAAGACCAGCACTCACCCCTCCACTCCAGGGTCTATGAGCAAGGGAAGAACATCACATCCTTTCCCATATTCTGGGAGGTGGGCATTATAGTTCTTGATTTTACAGATTCAGAGAGAAGTACAGAGAAGTTAAGCAACCTACCCAGGATCCCAGAGCTTCCACGGGGCAGAGCTGAGATTTGACTCCAAATCTGTCAGGCGCCATCACCTGTGCTCTTGGCCACTAAGCCACTGCTTAGCCCTGAGAATCAGGGCCATCCAGACCCAAGGGACTTCAAGCCAGGACAAAGCTTCAAACACCCCACGCTCATTTGACAAAGTGAATTCTCAATGTTTGGCCTTGAGTGCTGTCAAGAGCAGCACCCACCCACATTCTTCCTGTGGGCGCCCTTCTGGTCCCAGGTTCCTGGGACCTCCTGGTCCCTTTCCTTCCCCTACCTAGTCCCTGGGCATGAATCCATATCCCAACCAGGCCTCTCAAAAAGCTGCAGGGGAGAGCCAGGGGATTGGAAGGTGGTGTAAAGACCAGTCCTAATGATGGCAGTAAAAATGGAAATGCAATTTCAGAGCAGGCACTGTTCTAAATGCATGCCATGTATTATCTCAGTTAACCCTCCCTAGAGCCCATAGGAAAGCTATTATTACTATCCCAAATCTTAAGGTGGGGAAATGGAGTCACCGGCTGTAGGGTAGCTTGCTCAAGGTCATACAATTAGTGGAGGAGTCAGGATTCAAAGCCAGGCTCTGGAGTCCACACTCTTAGTACTGCTGTCCGCACACACAATATCACGCAGACACTAGAGGTGGGTCTGAAGGATGCAAGAACAATCATCTGTAGATGGAAGAGCTTGCTCAGAGCCAGGGTGTTGTCTCTAGATGGATCTTCCCAAACCAGGACTGTGGGCCACACCACCCCTGGCTGCTGGCATTTGCCTGGGCCAATGCAACTTCTGAGTCACATTTCTGTGGGCATGAGGGGAAAGCCCCTGGCTCACCCTCCCAGACTCACAGGTGGCCAGACCATTGCTCCCTTCCTCGTTCTTACCTTCCTGGCACCACAACCAAGAAAACATCTCCTCCTTACATTGGCAATGAGCAGAAAGAACAGATGGTGGAAGCTTTGGTTGAAAATGATGCATCCATTAAAATGCACCAGCTGCCAAGCCACTGCTCGCTTCTGAGGTCTTTGTCTCCATTGATAAGGGAGATGTGGGTATGGGGGGGGAGGGGCGTTGGTTAAACAGAACTGTTTCTGTTTTGACCTTGGTGAAAATCCAAAATGCTCGCTCCAAGAGCCTGAACCCAGTGAGTCACAGAGACTTGCTTGTGCAGGTGGCTGCCACCTCAGCTTGTGCATGGCAGCATCAACTCTGACACCTGATGGTCCTCACTCTGCCACTCACTTGCGCATTAAGCCTCTTTTGTAAATCCTTCATCTCATGGGGCCTCACTCACAGACTAGGAACTCACAGGCCAAAGCCAGACAGTAAGCAAGTTCTGTTTGACCAACATGGAATTTTTTGGAACATTTTTAAAGAGTTTTTAAATTACATCAGTGGCAAAATTTTGGAAATCAGATTTCACATACAAATCCCTATTTTTAGCTTTTCTTTGAAAAGTTGAAGATGTGAACTCTTTACAGGTTATTCCCAAATTATAGCAACTGATTACCATAAATATTGACTGGATTTAAACCAGGGAATGACATCTCCATTCCCCACAGGCCACGCCACTCTCTATTGTCTGAAAGTATATCAGTTAGAATTAGTTTGGGCTACAACAAAAGTGCCAATATAAATATATCTTAAACTAGGTAAAAGTTTATTCTTCTTCTTCCCAATTATTCATATAGCCTGTCCAGAGGTAGGGGGGAGGGGGCGGGTTCATGATGTTAGGGACTCACACTCCTTCACTCTTGGTGCTACACTGTGCATAGCTTCCATTCTCAAGGTGACCTCGAAGTCTAAAAAAGTTGCCCCAGCTCCAGCCCTTGGGACTACATTCCAGGCAGAAAGGGAAAAGGAAAGAGAAGGACACACTTCCTCCCTGAAGGATCCTTCAGGAAGTTGTACTTAGCATCTCTACTTATATCCTATTGGCCAGAATATAGTCACATGGCCACGCCCTGCTGCAAGGGTGGCTGGGAAATGTAGTCTTTATTTCAGGCAGTTAGTTGTACGTCCAGCTCTCAGGGGTTCTATTACTCTGAAAAGAGAACAGCTGTTGAATTGTTCAACTTCCTTACACAGAACATATGCCAGTGAAGAGGAGACCTTGTCTTTGACTTTGTCTCAGCTTCTGTTACTGCACTGGTAATTTACATACTGTTGTACATTTCATAAAGTTGTTCCAATGAATCACAAGGAGATGATGGATGTAAATGTGCCTAGCAAGATTTGTGACAATGTCAGTTCAGTGATTGTCAGTCACAACCATTCTTCCCCCAGATGTCCACGTGGCTCACTCACTTGTCTCCTTCACTCTGCTTAGATGTCTCCTCCCCTGACCACTTTGCAACTTTAAATTTAAAATTTAACCCCCCACCTCCACTCCCAGCTCACTCCATCCCTGTCCTGTCTTTATTTTTCTAAATATACATCTAGCCACCAATATGATATTTTTTTAAAGCCTGCTTTGTTTAGTCTCCCTTAACTAGAACATCAGCTGCATAAGGATTTTTGTCTGCATTGTTCCCAGCTGTATCCCAAGTCCTAGGACAGGCCCTGACACATAGTAGGTACTCAGTAAAAATGTAGTGAATGAATGTATGAACGAACGGCTGTTTCTTGAATGTCTTCTATGTGCAAGGCACCGTGCTAGGTGTGTGAGACAGAGCAGGAAAGAACCTTCCAGCTTTCCCATCCTCGTGGCATCGAGCCCAAAGCCGAATACACTAAGATAAATACCTATTACCTTGGATGGGATCTCAGTGCCAGCAAGAGTCCAAGCATTTTAATTTTGTTTTGACAAAGAGGCTGATGGGAAAGGCTGGCTGGCTGGCTCCTCTGTCTCCCATCTGCTGGCAGCCCCAGGCGCCCTGGCCTGACCTTACCCACTCTCAGCCCCACGTAGCTCAGGACAGTAAAACATAATTGGCCTGCCCTACTTTTTAAGAGACTCCAGATTGAAGGATTGGATTTTTTGGTGGGCTGACCTGTTTAAAAGCCTTAAGAGGAAGCTGGGAGTTTCAATTTTCCATCGCCAAAGCAAGGCTGTTTTTAGCTCAGCTTTGATGAAACAGCGGGAATCAGGTTCGGCCCTGGGTCACCCATCAGCTGACCTGGTTGGGAAAGGCCTCCTGCGGGGCCCCAGGCCCAGCTGCAGGTTTGCAGAAAAGGAAAGGTTTGCTTTACTCCACCGGGTAATTGATGCTGCTCTGAAGTGGCCCCAGGACTATTGCAAAGGAGGGAGTGAGCTCTAGGCTACTCTCAGATGTTCTGTCCTCTTGATGGACTCTTGGAGCCAGACAGACCTGAGTTCATGCCCCAGCCCTTCCAGGCATCAGCTGCGTGACCTTAGACAAATTGCTGGGCTTCTCTGGGCATTGGTTTCCTAATGTGTGGAGATGTTCATCATTTTGATCTCACTGGGCAGCTGTAGGCACTAAATGATAGAATGTCAGCTGGCTGCTGTGTCCGTCTCAGACTTTGAGGATATTTCCCCACTCTCCTGCAGGAAGCTGGCTGATTGACAGCCACACCAGAGGGCCAGGCTGGCACAGGCCCCAGCAGATAAGGCTTTTCCCAATTGCAATGCTTTGGCATACCACCTGCTTTTCTAAGGGTCAAGAACCATCTCTTTAGCCTCTTTTCTGATCCTTTTGTCAAACAGTGGTTGAAGAAATTGGCCTCTGGGCTGCTCTGGTCCCATGTTAGAGGGACCCATGTGGTAGATTCTTGCTGGAATTTGCTTCCAGGAAAAACATAGTCTCTGCAGACAAAGGGTCAGCTCTTGGTCACCAGAAGGCACAGCCAGGCCATGCACCTGGGTTCCATGCTGCCTTAGCTGGCAGGAAGCCCAGGACCAAAATCATTGCTCTAGAGCCACAATCTGCCACCTTCCTAGCTTCAGAGCACCCACTCATTTCTGCCTCCCCTTTACAACTCTTGCTAGTCTTCAGGAGTTTGTTTCCATCTTGCCACTGATGGGCAACCTTGCGGAAGCCTGGGCCACTCCCACCTTGGAAGGCATTGAGCACGGTTTCATCAACTCTGGGGTCCAGCTGCCAGCCTCCAACCCCAACTGCTCTGGCTGAGTTCTAGGCAACGTCCCCGTGCCTGTTTCCTCATCTGTGAAATCAGGGTGATGAACCTAATACTTACCTCATGGGGTGGTTGTAAAGATTTAGCTTTACAGATGGTGAAACTAAGGCATGATACTAAACTTGTCCCGGGTCACTCAACTCCTGCATATTAAATCTTGAGTATCAGGCACACAGGAAGCTTCTATTATTACTATTACTCATTACTATTATTATTCTTATTTCAGGGACTTATGTGAAGGTTGGAAGAGATCGCTGTTCAGTGTGCCCAGCATGGCTCTTGCACACACAGGTGCTCAATGAACCACTGACATGCAGAGATGAACACTGCATGCATGGTCCTCTAGAATCTTTTGGTCCAGTAGTCTCTTTCTGGCCTTGCACACAGTAGGGGTGCGGCTATGCTCACTGAACAAGATCAGAGTGATCATTGGTGCCAGAAGTGTAGGGAGCCTGGGAAAGTCACCTTCCATACCTTCCTCCCCTGCCAACTCCAAGAGGCACAGAACTTCATGATGCCAACTTCTCCAACTGTCAGGTAGAGAGGCAGGACTTCCTTTTAGGAGACACGGTACCCACACGGACACAGCACAGCCATATGCCTCAGCCTTTTGGCCTTGCTTCTACTTGGCTCACCTCCCAGCTTCCTTCATCTGGGTTCCCTTTGCCCGCTACCCAATGTCTTTTTCCAGGGAAAACATGGCCAACACCTTGTGCCTGGTGGGCCTGGGGTGGCAGGTGGTAAAGACAGGTGGAAGGAACATCCTGAACCCTGGGCTGCCTCCTATCCCAGACCCTGAGTTGTGCAGGCTGACCATGAGGGGCTAAATGGATCAATCAGGATGTGGAGGAGGAAGTAGTTTCCATGGCAGCAGCAAGAGACTGCAGAAAGGAGTCCCAGAGAGGAGGGGGAGGGGGGAGGGGAGGGCACAGTCAGCACAGAAGGGCCAGAGAGGCAGGGGAATGGGGACAACAGAGGGGCAGGGAGGATGGGAGGGGGTGAGGGCCTGAGGCTCAGGAAAGCAGCTGAACAAGGAGGGAAGGGCCAGGATGGATGGCTCAGCATGGCACAGTGACCCCATCTTCCACCAACCAGGCATCAAGGAGGCCGGAGCAGCAGGGGCCAGTGACCGCAAATCTGTCATCAACCAGGGCCCTGGTTACTAACTTCCTGGGCTCAGGTGATCAAGGCTGATGCCAGGCTGGCCTCTGTGGGTTTTTTCTATGGGAATTTATCATCGGAAGATGCAGTCCGACACTGGAAATAGGCCACCCCGTTTCCCCACTAGGAAATCACGGCTGCCGTCTCTGCAGCACCCTTCTGGGAAGGTGTGAGGGGGCCTTTCACAGTGACCACACTGGAGCCTCAGAACAAAGGGCTCCCTACAGCCCAGATGCAGAAGCAGAGGTCCAGAGAGTCAGGTGACCTGCCTGAGGTCACCCAGTCCTGGCAGGCTGAGCTCGATTTGGATGAGTCTAGCAGGAAGGGTCCCTTTCCAGGGTGAGATGCTTGAACCCAGGAGGACACAGCTCAGGGGCAGGCAAGTGGGAGGTAAGCCCCTTCCCATGGAAAAGCAACGGAGGGGCAGACTGGGGCCTTCTCTGGGGCTGGGGCTGGGGCTGGCCAGAGAGCTGCAGCTGGGTCCTAATTCTAAGGCTTTAATGCTCACAGGAAGACCAAAGGAGGGAAGCTGGGGGTGGTGGGGCAGAAAGGGTGGATGGTGTGTTCTGGACACACACACACACACACACACACACACACACACACACACACACACCCTTCTCCAAGATCCCTCCCTACCAGCCCTGCATTTGATTGGAAGCCACAAATTTTTTGCACGCACACACACACACACACACACACACACACCCTTCTCCAAGATCCCTCCCTACCAGCCCTGCATTTGATTGGAAGCCACAAATTTTTTGCACGCGCACACACACACACACACACACACACACACACACACACCCTTCTCCAAGATCCCTCCCTACCAGCCCTGCATTTGATTGGAAGCCACAAATTTTTTGCACACACATACACACACACACACACACACACACCCTTCTCCAAGATCCCTCCCTATCAGCCCTGCATTTGATTGGAAGCCACAAATTTTTTGCACCCACCAAGCAGTTTTATGATGGAAACCATTTTCAGGTTAAAAGGGGAATGAAAATCATGCTAATGGCTTTTTAAAGACCCTGGGAGAAAAAGAGTCCAGGCAGTTTCTGGAAAGCAGGGGGAAACCGCACAGGGAGGAGGGTAACGAAACTCTCAGGCCTGGAAAGGTGTTCAGCTCTTAGGTAAGGGGGCTCTTCCAGTGGCCACAGGCCCCTGCCCAGAGATCCTTCCCCTCCCTGGCCCCCCATGCCCCACTCCCCAATTTGAGACAGCCTGCTCACCTCTCATTGGTGCTGCTCAAGCAAGCCTACCACATTTACATTGGTTAGACCCTTGACTGGTTCCCCAGCCAAGAGGAATGGCTGGCCATGTGCGGGGCCCACCTGTGGGTTCCCAGCCCCAAGGAAGGATTCTGACCTCTCCTCTCCTGCTTGGCCCAGAGGAGAAGCTGGGCCCAAACTCCCCAGCACTCTGCTATAAAAAGCACCACATGTTTCTGGCTTGTTGACACCTCAACTTACTGAGACTTCTGGCACGTGGCAGCCACAGCTGGAGTTCAGAGCACCTACTGTGTGTCCCCCACCCCATCCCATATGAGGGATACCACCAAGCCCCAAGCCATCCTGCAGGGGGCCTTTGCTGGGTGATCCTAGTTAAGACCAGGCTGGCTGGGGAGATCTGATATTAAAAGAGAAAAACTCCTAGCCTCCTCCATGTAATACAACCTGTGTCCATAGAGCAAGTCCCTTAGCTCAGAGGAGACCCTCCTTCCTCCGCCGGCATCTCTGGTTGGTGCAGTCCCCGGGGCTCCACACACGCCCAGGGGAGACATCTCCGCACCGTTCCCGGGAAGGGCCTGCTGGGGAAGAAAATCCAGGGACTGGCCAAGGAGGCAAGGGGACTTCGGGGTGTCAGGGTGCTCTGTCCCTGTCCCGGTGGGGTTGAAACTTCTCTCTTCGCAAGCACCAGCCCCAGGAATGTATGAACATGGTACCTCAGGCGACTTGAGCCAAGTTCATCCAAGCAGAATGAGATCATGTGTCTTTGATCTCAGTCTAGGGCCTGGCTCCCACTTTCTAGGGTGAACTTGAGCGGCAAGTTTCCAGGGGCCCGGGAGGATTGAGAACCCGTCATCTGTTTCAGAAGCCGGAGGGCAGGGAGCAGATTCTGGGTGTGGTCCAGGAAGGCAGAGTGGGATTCAACATTGAATCAGTGCAGAGTAAGAGTGAGGGAGGCCACGGTTTGTGGGTGGCCAGCGTTGTGGCAGCCCCTGACGGTTTAAAGGACGCTTTCGGAGCTGCTAATTCTGTCCTCAAATAATTTCTCTTTAACAATACTCAGTAGGGACATACCATGTGTCAAGGCCTGCCAAGCTCTAAGTTCTGATGTTTGGAGTTTGGTGAAACCAATGGAAGGGGACCAGCCAGTGTGCCTGGTGGGGGAGGGAAAGGTTAAACAAATGGATGGACCCCTGGGGCAGGCATTGCGGAGAAGGGCGGAGGACCTGAGGCTCGGGGTTTGCTGACCTCAGCAATAGCATCACCTCAGAGCTTGTTAGAAACCCAGGGCCTGCGGGAGACCTCCCAGAATCTGCATTTGAACCAGATCCCCAAGGGGATTCTTGAGTGTAGTCAAAGGTCCTCCAGGCTCTCCTATAGAGGATCCCATCCCAAGAGGAGGTCTAGGTCTAGACCAGCCCTTCCTTGCCTGTCCCCCGCTGCTTTCCCAGGCCTGCCAGTTGCCACAAGTGCTACCACAAGTAATCAGCCCATTTCCTAGTACTGGGGGTTCTTGCAGACCCCCAGGGCCTGTGAAGAAAAAGCAAGACACAGTGAAGACAGCTGGGGAGAACCAGCAGCTGGGACTGGCTGAGTGGGTGCACACCTGGTCACGAGGCCAGAGAAACAGACCTAGATGCCCACAGGCTCCCAGCCCGGCTCTGCAAATTGCACAGGTGGGAGGAAGGGGGAAGGGCAGGTACCTCACCCTTGCTCCTTTTTCAGAGAACAGCAAAACCTTTTCCAAATGTCTTAATAGCAAACATCCCAATAGTACCCATGGCTGCCAGAGACTTTATGGCCATTTTTATTAGCTCTGCTGCAAGGCTCTGCAGAGGAAGAGTGGGCATTCTGCAATCGTTGTCCCAGCATCACAGGGGCATGGCCCTGAACTTGGAGAGGAGGCAGGTGTTTGAGGGAGGGAGAGACAAGGTCCGAGCCCCAGGGAATGAGCAGCCAATCAGGCAAGCATGGCAGATGCACGAACAGTAAAACTTCATTACTCCCCACTTGAGCTCTTTCCAGTAGGGATGACAGGGAGCAGAGCTGAGGCAGGAGCTAAACTAATAAGATTGCAGGGGGGTGTTTAACCTACTTGCAAGAAGGAACTATTTCCCAGCCCCTTAGAAGCTCCGTTTCCATGCAAACAATGGTAATACAAATGAAAAGGTTCTCTCATCTCTTCATTAAAGCAGGGCCTCAAAGGACCAATCGCTACCCGAATCGTCTCCATTAGCCCAGAATGAGATTCTGTGTGTATAAATGAAGATGTTTGAATTACAAAATGCTTTTTAAATAGGGTAAATTATCAAAGTTTGGTCCCGCCAAGTCTTCTGATTCAATTATTGAATTTTGGCAAGAGATGTGAGGCCTCACACCTCTTTCCCCGCTGCCTCCTTCCCTTCCACCTTTCTGGATCTGGATTGATCCTCTAGTGGATGGAAGCCACGGGAAGGTTCTAAATTGGGAAAGGACAGGCCAGATCTTCACTGCGGTCAGGTCACTCTGGCAACAAGGTAGAGACAGGACAGGGGCCTCAGGCAGGGAGAAGGGGCAAGAATAAAGACAAAGGTGGAAAGGTTGCGGGTGGAGTGGGCTGAGTAGAGCAGAAGAAAGGAAATGCCCAGCTGTCGCCTGTCCTGCAGCCCCCCTCAACGGAGAGATTAGAAGAGGGTCAGAAGCACCCACACAAATGCCATGCACATTTTTCTCATAGAGAAATCAGTGTACGTGAAACCCTAGGAAACGAGGTCCACAGTGACCAAAAGCACTTCAGTGGTCACCTGGAGGTGGGGGCAGGGGATCACAACAGGGCACAAGGAAACATTTGGGGGCAGTAGGTACGTTCATCATCGAGATCATGGCAGTGGTTTCAATGGTGATGCATATGTCAAACCTCAGCCAATGTGCCAACTTTATGCACAGTTGATTGTTTTGTCAATTATACCTCGATAAGGCTATAAACTCATTTTATTTTAAAGGCAAGGATCCCAGGAGATATACAGTGTAGGAGCAAAATAATGCTTTGCACCATCCCTAAGACATGGCAGGATGAGACTGATGTGTGTTGTGATGACCTTGATCCTGGGGCAACCTAATTAATGTCCAGCCAACTTCTTCTCCGAAGGAGAGAGGCATATATGCAGTCTCGATAGAAAAAGCACCTGTATAGGATTTCTTTTTAAAAGCACCACTCTGTCTTGTTCCCTGTGCCTAATGGCGTGTCATAATTTGTTCTAAAAATGTAATCAATTAACAGTATTGGGGGGAAGAATCTGACAAGCCCCTATAGTACTCCAGGCTCTCTTCTAAGTGCGTTTGCCTACGGTCGTGAATTAGGCTTCAGTTCTCAGCAAAAGTCACCTGCTGGGTCAACTGATCCCCTAACAGCGCTGGAAAAGTAACTCAAAAACCATCTCTGTTTTCTCCCAGCCCTGCCCTCTGCTCCCAAGTCCACAGTCACCATTCTGGGAGAATCTAGGACTCTTCCCAGTGGAAAGACAAAGCCAGAAAGGGGAAACTGATCAGAGGCTATAAAGCTGTGTCAGGTGTGGAGAATGTGAACATGACTTCCTCAGCACACTCCAGTCACCAGAATTAAGGGGCTCACCAGCAACTGGAAGAAGGGCATTCAGGAGGAAAAAAAAGTCCATTCTGTTTCTAGCAGCAGAGAGGAAGCAGATGGCTCTCATTACCTGGAGAGGTGGCCAGGCTCAGAACAGAAATGCACTCAAGGGCAGGGGAGGTAAATTCCAGTACCAGTGAGCTCAAATTAATTTGCTGGTAAAGGAACATCTGAGGAGCGGTGTGGGGATCGGGTCCAAAGAGAATTCTTAGGCTCTAACGTCCACAGGGCTTGTGTTTGAACCAGGGCACCCACCTGCTCCCTCTGTGGCCTCCTCGGTCATGTTACTTTTTCTTGGGGTGCCTTAGTTCCCACATCTATACAGTGGGGGCTATAATATTCTTATTGCTATGCAGCACATATTAGAGCATGTTGTACAGGCTGCATTATAACAGGATAATGTCAAGGATTCAGTGAGATAGGGTAAAATGCTTAGCATAATGCCTCATTATACATTTCTATAAATATCAGTTCTTCCCCCAAAGGCTGTAATCCCACGAGGCAGGTTTTATAATACCCATTTATCAGATAGAGAAAACAAAGCTCAGAGAAGCCAGTGCCCTTATCCAACCTCACACAGCTAGTCAGGTGCAGAGCCCAGGGCACCTGACTCCTGGCCTGGGCTGATTCCACAACCCTCATTCATGCAATGGATGTTCCCTAAGCACCTACCATGTGGCCAGGCTCACCTTCAAGGAGCTCATAATACTTCCCTGGGAGGGAAGACAAATTAGTAACAGTGTATCATGATGTGGACAAGTAGGTGCCCTGAGACAGCAGCAGCCCTGGGGAGGTGGAGAGGAACTCCGTCTGCACAGGGGGTGGGCAGTCAGGACATCCTGCTTGGTCTTGGTGGCATCTGAATGTAGAGCCTACAGATTGCGCTGTTTCTAGTGATTCTGGTCCACTGGACTCTCACGGCATACCAGCCCAGTGCTAAGCCTTTGAATTATCCCACGTCATTTTCTCAACTGTCTGAGGGGTGTGATCACAGATGGGGAAAGTGAGACTCAACTGCCCAACTTTGCAAGGTGGGTGTAGAGGCCTGCCATGTGGACATGATGGGCAGAGTGGTCCAACTGGAGGTAACAGTGTGGGCAAAGGCACGGAGGCAGGATCCAAATCCTTCGCCTTCCTGGATCCACCCCATCCACCAAGGCTCAGCGTGGGGCTTAGCACCCAGTAGGCCTACATACTTGTGCTAAATGTGGACAGCCTATAGACCTGACCTCAGGCCTGGCAGAAACCCTAGTGACCGGCCCTTGCATGGCCTCACCTGAGCCACAGGGGCCACAGGGACAGCCAACGGGACTTCCACTATCTCTGCGCCCAGCTTTTCAAAACCATAATTACTTGCCTTTCAGAGCTGCTGTCAGTGTTGGTAAACTCCAGCCGCTAAACTGCATTACACTGATCTCCCCAGAAACCTTTGCAGTTATTAATAGTTGATTGATCACAGCCCATTGCTGTTGAGAGTTGGTCTCCTCCCCCGCCGGCCCCCTTGGGGCCCTGCTATCTGCGCAAGGCCTTCTATCCAGCGTGCAGATCAATGCCACTCACAGCTGGGGAAAGGGAGTCTCTGGGCTGCTTGATGCACTTTAGAAGGATAATGCTGACGGCACGTGCTGGGATGAAGCGATTGGTCCAAATCAAAGCTGTGACCTGGAAGCTGTTGGATCTGCAGATGGGAACTGGAGTCGGCTGTGGTGGGGTGGGGGCTGCGCCTGGTTTCCAGCACGGAGGGACGCTTGGCTCATGAAGGGAATGGAAAGATTCCATTGCCGCTGGAGGAAGGGGAAGGCTGTGGCTGGAGATGCGGCAGGAGCCAAGTACTCTGGCCTTATTGGCCAAGACAGGGTTTCTGGTCTTTATTTTAAGAGCAGAGAAGACTTGAAAGGGATCTTGGTAGGGCAGTACTGTTGATCTCATTTGCATTTGAAAAGATCCTGGTTCCTGGAGAAAGGGATGAGCAGAGAATTAGCAGGGGCCCAAGAAGTAGTTAACTACCCACCTGTGTATTCCAGGTGAGGAAAAGCGGCAGCTGAGAGAGAGGAAAGTGAATAGTTGCGGATATATTTAGGAACTGGAACACCAGGACTTGGTCGCTGACTATACTGGGCAGATTATCAAAGGTGGGGCCCAAGAACTGTGACTTGGGCCAATGGGGGAAGGCAAGATCTTTTGCGGAGCAAGGGAACGCAGCAGAAATGGGAAGTTACCTTCTTCAGAAAGCACCAGTCCAGGTGTCCCCTGAGCTGTCTCTGTACCACCTGTAGTGTGTCACCTACACGTGTCACCTGCACTATTTATGTTACTGTCACCTGAGCATGTCATCAGTGTCGTTGCCTAAACATGTCACCTGTGTTGCTGTCACATAAACGCATCTGCATATATCACATATGTGGCAGTTACCTGCATATTTCCAACTCTGTATCAACCATATCATCATTATCTTATTACATCACCTGGGAAGCTGCCAGCTACATGTGTCCCCTGAGCCTGTTCCTTTACGGAGCTGTCACCTGAGCATGTCACCTGCATACCTGTCACCTACAAGTCACTTAAGCAGGTCGCCACGATCACTGACACCTACGAGTGTCATCTAAACATGTCACTCTAGGTGACTGTCTCAGCAACAGTGCCCAGTAGAGGCTATTTTTTTAGTGTAGCTGAGTTATAAACAAAGAAAATTATTCCCGGAAGGGAGAGGGTTCCCTGCTGTTTCCACTGTCACCGTGCTCCTTCTTCTGAGAGCATGAGGAGAGGGAGGTGCATCTTCCCCACGAAGTTTCCCTGATGAAAAGCTCGATGTTCTTTAAGTCCTTTCATGACAGTGGGTAGACCAGATGTCAACCTCTGTGCAGTCTGTGTAAATGAGGCGTTTGTTTATGCTAATGATGGCCGGTGGTGGGAGGACGGGGGAGGGGGGCACGAGGTGGGCTGGGTGCTCAGTGAGACAAGGGTGGGGGAAGAGAGGCGGAAAGCCCAGGTGTGTGGTGGGGGAAGGAAGGAGAAGGGAGACAGTGAGTCATGAGGAAGAAGATCTGGAAGTGAAAGATGGTGGGGGTGTGGGGCGGGGGGGAACAGCTGAAACACAGAAGAAAGGAAGGAATCTAAGGTTAGATTGCTCAGCAGGAACAGATGGGAAAAAGAGGCTTCGCCGAGTAGAGTGGGAAATGCGCCCACGAAGGGATGGGAATGGAGAGCCGACTGAAGGAACCTCCCTTTCCTGGATTGCAAGGCTGGGATGCACCCCCTCGGACTGTGCCCTTAACCACACCCTCACTGCCCGCCACGGGGGTGGGGGTTCTCTCCCATAGGACTGTGCGGCCGGCTGGGGGCTAGGGCACCGTGCTTGGCATTGCTAGGGTTTCAATGAACATGAGTTTCTTCCCTTCTTCCCAGCTTTCTGCTGCAGCGTGAGGACCTGAGACCCAAACACAGAAACCCCACACCCTCTAAGCTGTGGCCAGAATAGGCTCCCCTCTCGTAGCATGATTAGGCCCAGAGAAGCTCCGACCTTGCTGGAGGACACAGATTTCCCTGGCACAGCAGCACCGAAGCCTCTGTAACTCCAGGTCAAGGTTCTTCCCACTCCAAGTGCCCAGATGCCACCGGCCAGGCGTTCCTCCTCCCACTGGGCATCACAGGATGACGGGACAGTCAGCGATGATCCCTCATCCATTTCACGTGATGGGTCGGGTTTCATCCTCACTGCAGTCCTGTGAAGTATCAGCCCCGTATTTCAGATAAGGAAACAGAGGCTCAGAGAGACACAGCAGGGCTTGTACAAGGTCACACCGTGGACCAACAGTTGGGGTAGGATTTGAACTCGGCTCCCTCTAACACCAAGTCAGGCCTCCTTTAGTGCAATAGCAAGGAAAGAGCTGCCATGTTGGCATTTTCCATGGGTAGAGAAAACCTCCTACTAACCCAGTTTCAGCCTGGTCTGACCCTGTAGAGCCTGTAGAAGGCTCTAGAACAGGAATGGTCTAACTACAGCCTGTGGGTGAAATCCAGTTTGTTTTTTTTTTTTTTTTTTTTTACCAGCCTATAAACTAAGATTGTTTTTTATTTTTTCACATTTTTAAGTGGTTGGGGAAAAAATAAAAACAGAAGAAGAATATTTCATAGCACATGAAAATATATGACATTTATTTCAATGGTTGTAAATAAAGTTTTATTGGAACACAGCCACACCTATTTGCTTATGCGCTTATGCACTGTCTGCAGCTGCTTTTGCTCTACAGGGTTCAGTAGCTGTGAGAGGCCAGAAGAGCAACACAACCCGATGTATTTACTCTCTGGCCTTTCAGAGGAAATGACCAGAAGGTTTGAGGGGGTCTCTCTTGCCCTCACTTCCTCCAAGAGGCCCTCCTGACTACTGCAGGCAGAACCAGCCACTCCCTGCTCTGTGCTGGGATATGCACACCATTTTCCACATGAGTTGGAGTTCTGATCCGATTCCCCAGCTCTTTGTCCATTGGGATGGGGGTTCTTTGGAGATGGAAATTTTACTATGTTTCTTCTCAAGTCCCCAAGACTGGGCATAAAGTGACACAGGGCAGAAAGAGGAATCCAAATTCACATCCTGGCTGTTTTTAGCCATATTGGGTCAGTGAGCAATTATGCCCCTTCTGCAGCCTCAGTTTCCATGTGTATGACATGGGGCCATGTGGACGGCAGCTGTGAGGAAGGAGTGAGGCAATGCGTTAGTAACAGTTTGAGCAACATGCCTGTACCACATGTCAGGCACCTCCTAACCCATGGCATCCTCAGTACCCCCAGGGAATGGGCACCATTACCATCCTGAGTTCATGGATGCCGGAAGGAGTCCAGATTTGACTCCAGCTGGACACACAGCCCACACCTTCACTGTCTGAAGCGTCAAGCGCAGGGCCTGGCATACTGTTGGCGATCCATAAATGCTGTGCCCCCTCCCAGCACAGCACACAAGCATGTGGTCAATCCAGGAGTGTCTGTTGAGCACAGGCTGAACAGTGGGGCACTGGCAGTAGTTTCCTGGAGTGCCACGCCTTCCAGCTCCAGACCACGGGCCCTCATCCTGCCCCTCTGCCCCCCTGCAGGCTGCCCGAGGTCCGCATCTCAGACAATGGTCCCTACGAGTGCCATGTGGGCATCTACGACCGAGCTACCAGAGAGAAGGTGGTGCTGGCATCAGGCAACATCTTCCTCAACGTCATGGGTAAGTGCAGGGCCCCTGGGCCTGACTTCACAATGAGAAGCTGTGTGTGTGTGTGTGTGTGTTCATGCATATGTGCACAGAGGGGCTCTCCTGGGAACCACCTGCCAAAATGCCTGTTGTGCTGCCAGTGGACCCTCTTCTTCCCCACCATTGCCCTCAAGGGGGCAAGGAGGCTGGCCATGCTGCCACAGTCTTTGGGCCTCAATTTCCACTTTGTGAGATGAGGGTGGAATGCAGGTTTAGTGAATCATTCAATGGCACCCCCTAGCTCCAGGCTCTGTGATCCAGTGTGGAGCAGCTATGTGGGCACCTTTCCCAGGCTGAAGCCAAGAGCCACATTCACAGAAACACCCGCAGGGAAAGTACAGTAGGTGTGGGTGCCCCCCCGGGAGGACAATTCAGGAGCTGCATGGGGATTCTGGGATGATGTCAGCGGCAATGCACGCCTGCTGCAGAGAGAATGACTCTGACCCGGCCACGTGTTCCCTCCCTGTGCCTCCCAGAGATTGTTCCCGAGGCACTGAAGCCCCAAATGATAAGTCAGGAAGTCCGCTAGACTGGATGCTAGGGTGTCTGGGTTCTGACCCTATGCCCTATGCCTGCTTCCGTTTCTGTATCTGCAAAATGGGGATAATAAAGCTAGTGCCTATCTCTGGCTGGCTGTGTCCCCAGCCCCAGTCTCGGTTGCTGCATTTCTAAAAACAAGGGCCTTGTTCCAAGTGGCCTCAGAAGCCCTGCCGGCTCTGTTCTTCTTGTCAGGCACAGTCTCAGATTTGGCCACCTGAATTCCAGGGACATGGCCTCTGCTCCAGGCTCCAGTGCTCTCCGGTGTTCTTATCAGATGATGTTTACCTGGGAAACGAAGCTTGCCTACTCAGGCAACTAGTGTAAACGCAAGGGCCCTGTTGAAAGCTGCTGCTTTGGGAGAAATTGAAATCTTCCAAAGGCCAGACCTCCAGTGGGACGTTGATTCCCAGTGGTCGCACGTGGTGTGATTCAGCTGCCTGGGGAACAGGCCAGGGCAGGGAGGTGGTGCTGCCAGGAAAATCTCCCTAACTGCAGTTGCCCACATCAGCCTGGGGGGCAGGAACTATGTTGTGCCCATTGCACAGATCCAGGCTCAGAGAGCTCCTGAAGTGACTTGGCCCAGCTTGGGAGGGTTCAATGAGAGAATCCACAGAACAGAATGTTCTGAGCCCAGGCTCTGGCGCATTCTGTATGTTCAATAAACAGTGTCTCTTACACTAATTGTATCAGCTAAACATGAGCACAATGTAAACCCAATTAGGAAGGCTTAAAATCACATTACCTTCACCCCCAAACTCCATGACCCTCTCCTTTAAATATATTTCAAGGCAGTTTTCAAAAATCACAATCTACTTATTGTTTTGGCCTGTCTGTGACATTGTTTGGACACTTTCTTGTCGCCCATGCACACGCAAAGACCCTCCCTCCAAGAGAGTGGAGGTCATGGAAAGCAGGGGTCTCCTTTGTGCCGCAGAGACCCTAAGGATCATGGCAGCCAACAGTGGAGCAAAGAAGCCCCCTCCCCAATTTGGGGGTCAAAGGGAAGCTTCCCAGGACACTGGGGAAGGGGGAGCCGAGAAGCTGGCCACATCCCAGGGCCCCATGGGCACCAGAAGCACAGAGCAGTTCTGCCGGAGAGCAGGGCACCCCGTCTGCCATCACCATGGCTGCATCCAGCGTATTCTAACACGCTGCTTCCAGGGGCCTCCGGGCAGAGATCAAAATGCAAGAGTCGCTGTAATTTCACGCCTATAACATCCCCGCTCTGTGGTGGGGAAGGACATTTGGGAGCCCCATGGGTGACCCCGAGGGTTCATGCTGCACACAGTCATTAAAATGCTTTTATCTGAGCTGCAGATAAATTGTAAGCCAATTTGAAAGTTGCATGCTGGGCCCCAGGAACGCATTATACACAGTCACGGACAGATTGCGAAGGCTCTTCTTGTGGGTGCAGGTTATGCGGGGGAGCATGTTAAGGGGGTGATGTTACAATCAATTAAATGTGAAGCTCAGACACCCCCAACCCAGCCAAAGCCAAAAAATGCTGCATTTCTGGTTCCTCCAGAAGACCAAAGACCCAGTTACTCTGCCACCCTCGTAGCAGTGCCACACGGAGGGAGCCCTTTCAGCCCATAGCTAATAATCAAGGCCATTTCCCATCAGGCACAGGCTGTGTGCCCTGAACTGTGTGATAAACGTTCAACCCACGGTTAATCATGTGACTGTCATGGGAGGGAGCCCTACAAGGCAGGCGCTGTCACCCTTGTTTTACTGATAAGGGCTCTGATGGAGGCTCTGAGAATTTAAGGGGCCCACCTACATGAGTGACAGAGTTGGGGGTCCTGCCAGGTCTGCCCAAGACTGGAGCTGGTGCTCCTAACAGCACCTCTGAACATCCAAGGGAAATGTTCCCACCTTTGGCACAAAGGCTATTAGTAACACAAGTACCAACCAAGCACAGTGTTGGGGTGCAGAGTGGAGGAGTGGGGGCCTCTGTGAGACTGAGCTCTAACTAGGAATGCTTGGCACTCAAACACTTGAGGCAGTTGGGTGGGGCTTCAAGCACCTGGCACGCAAAAACTCAAGACAGGTTTTGTTTCCAGGGCCCGTTAGAGTCTAAGAGGAAGGAGAGCCCATCCCCGCCCCACTGTTCCATTCCTGTGTCCCACCCCACCCCATGGGTGCTTCTCCCATCTATGACTACCTAGGGCCCCCTCACTACTCAAACCCTTTGACTAGGAGTCCAGCAGACTGGGTCCAAATCCAGGTCAACGTCCACTTGTGACATGGGCAGCCCAGTATTGAACTCTCTAGTAAAAACAGTATCCGAATGTCTTTTTTGTTTAAATAAATTATAAGGTGACTTGGATGTCCATACACATTGGCATTCTAAATCACATTCATCCACTCATTCTTCATTTGTTCTTCATTCATTCATTTATGTCACAAGTATTAATCAAGCGACCAGTATGTTCAGGAGCTGTTGTATGTATTGGAATTCTTCTTCGGGAGACAAACAAAATTCCTGGTCCTCGTGGAACTTACAGTGCAGGAAGGCAGCCATGTAGGGGTAGACAGCCAGAGCCTGTGGCACGTCAGAGGGTGGTCAAGCAGAGCAGAGGCCAGGACAAGCAGAGGGAAAAGGGGCTATTTTAAACCAGATGGTCAGAAGGCCTCTCTAAGAAGGTGACACTCCTAGAAGGTGAGGTCAGAGCCATGAGGACTTCATGCCTTCACGTACCTGGTTCAGTGATACTTATTCAGCATCTTCCCCCGCCAAGCACAGGTCTAGGTGCCGAGGATATGGTGGAGAACAAGGCCAAGTGTTTGCAGGATGGAACTTACATTCCATCAGGGAGGTAGCTTGTGGTACAGATGTAGAAACCAGGGCTTGATAACTTAAGTCACCAGGCCTGCCCATAACAAATGATCAACAACTGGAAGCAACAAACATGTATTCCCTCACAGTTTTGGAGGCTAGAAGTTTGAAATCAAGATGCCTGCAGAGCCATGCTCTCTCTGAAAGCTCCATGGAAGAACCCTTCCTTGCCCCTTCCAGCTTCTGGTGGTTGCTGGCAATCCTTAGCAGTCCTTGGCTCACAGATGCATCACTACCACCTCTGCCTCCATCTTCACATGGCATCTCCCTCTGTGGGTCTGTGTCTCTGTGTCCACATTTTGAGGACACCGCACATTGGATTAGGGCCCACCCTAATCCAGTGTGACCTCATTTTAAATTGGCTACATCTGCAGAGACACGATTTCCAAATAAGGTCACATTCACAGTTACTGGGGGTGAGGCCTTCAAAATATCTCAGGGACACAATTCAAGCCCAAACAGTACCTGAGCCAGGAGATGGCAGAGCAGAGTTCACCGTCTGACTCTGACGCTCATAATCCCTGCTCCCATCCACATGAATCACCCTCCACTGAGCATTTACTAATATGCTAGGCACCCTGATAAACTTTTCATAAGTTCACTTACTGAACAATCACAAAACCTCTTGCAAAGCGAGTACTACCATTTTCCCTTTGATGGATGAAGAAACTGAGAGGTCACGTCACTTGCCTAGACCACCCAGCCAGCGAATGCATCCTGTGTGCTTAACCACGCTGCTCTACTAGAAGTCATAGAGTACCGAGAAGCATTAATAAGTGTTCTGTCTTGGGATCCCTGTCTCTATTCTAGAGGCTTCCAAGTGAGGTTGGCAGGTGGAGGTAGAATTTTGGAACCCCACACAATATGCTTTCCAAGCCTGGGCCAGGGGCCACAGCTCCCACCCTAGAGAACAGTTGTTAAGGAACTTCGCATAGATTGTCTTTTCTTCAGTTTGTTTTACTGAATTTTTATTAAGTGCCTCTGGTGATTTTTTCCCTTGCTTTTTTTTTAAGAACAGTTTTATTGAGATGTAATTCAGATAACATATACTTCACTCATTTAAAGTATACAATTCAGGGGTTTTTAGCCTAGTCACCATGCCACTTTAAATAGGGGCAACCAATTCTAGAACATTTTCATTACCCCCTAAAGAATGCCTGTCAGCAGTTATTCCCAACCCTAGCTTCCCTCCCCTGAGTGTTAGCAAACACTAGTCTACTTTCAATCTCTGTGGATTTCCCTGAACATTTCTTATAAATGGGATTACACAACATGCAGTCTTTTGTAACTTTCTGTCACTTAGCATAATGTTTTCGAGGTTCATCCATATTGGAACATGTCTCAGTACTCCATTCCTTTCACAGCTGCGTAATATTCCATTGGATGATATATGACATGTTGTTTATCCATTCACCAATCAATCGACATCTGGGTTGTTTCTGCTTTGGGTCTCTGAAAATAATGCTACTGTGAACATTCTTGTGCTAGTTTTGTATGGACATATAGTTTCAATTCTTTAAGGCATGTACCTGGGAGTAGAATTGCTGGATCCAAAGGTAACTCTATGTTTAACTTTTTGAGGAACTACTAAGCTGTTTTCTAAAGTAGCTGCACCATTTTACATTTCCAGCAGCAGCAGCTGAGGGCTCCAGGTTCTTCACACCCTCACCAACACTTGCTATCTTTTTGATTATAGCCATCCTAGAGAATGTGAAGTGCCTCTCATTGTGGTTTTGATTGGCCCTTTTCTCTAATGACTAATGATGTTGAGCATCTTTTCACGTGGTTTGGCCATTTAGATATCTTCTTTGGAGAACTGTCTTCAGATCCTTCGCTCGTTTTCAATTGAATTATTTGTCTTTTTATCATTGAGCTATAAGAGTTCTTTATTCCAGATTTGAGGGCCTTATCAGATATATAATTTGCATATATTCCCCCGTTTGGTGAGTTGTCTTGTCACTGTCTTGATGGTGTCCCTTGAAGGACAAAAGGCTTTCACTTTGATCAAGTCCAGTTTATATATTTTTTTCTTTTTTGCTTGTGCTTTTGGTGTCATATATCAGGAGGTTTTGCCTGACGCAAGGTCACGATGTGTTCCGCTGTTTTTCTTCTAAGAGTTTCAGCAGTTTTAACTCTTACATTAAGGTTCATGATCTATTTGGGGTTAATTTTTGTACACAGTGGGGGAGGAGTCTCCCTTCATCATTTGCATGTGGATATCCAGTTGTCCCAGCACTATTTTTTTTAACAGACTCTTCTTTCCCCCATCGAGTTGCCTTGGCATCCTTGCTGAGAATCAATTGGCCATAAACATGAGGGTCTATTTCTGGACTCTCTCTCTACCATTCCTTTGATCTGTGTATCTGTCCTGATGCACTTCTGCTTTCTAAAGCCATCTGGCCACCGCCAGTCTGGCTCTGTGGCTCCGCTGCTGTGTGGCTTGGGTGAGAGTCCACAGGAAGTCCTCCAGTGGCCAGTTCCTTGAGCTTTCCCACCATGAGAAACTCCCTCTGGGCCTGGTGTGGGCTCCAGAGGAAAGGAGACTATGGGCATACTGGGAGGTGCTGGAGGCTGAGCCCACGTCTATGAGGCCAGGCCAGAACCTAGGATCTCTAGAGATCTAGAGCTCTGT
Organism: Manis javanica; assembly: GCF_040802235.1. Taxonomy (NCBI): domain Eukaryota; kingdom Metazoa; phylum Chordata; class Mammalia; order Pholidota; family Manidae; genus Manis; species Manis javanica. Next base: position 13,278,803 of record NC_133159.1, read on the forward strand.
TTTCTAAGACCATATTCCTGAACTGGATTTTCTGGACTCCTAGCACAGTGCTCCATTCTACGAAGAGGAGCACATTCCCAGGATCATATTCCAACTCTCATAACTGGAGTGTCAAAGACTTCTCTTGACTTGGGACAGAGAAATTTCTAGGCTCTCAGTGGGTTGGGGAGATCTGAGGGCTGAGGGAAGACCCTGCACCCCTTAAAGGCCTGATGATCTCCCACAGGCCTGAGCCAAACAGAAGAAACACAAATCTGCCTCTTGAGCGATGCCAACATTGGGAAGCAGGCTTCCGTTTGCAGAACCCCTTTCAAGAAGCCTGCCTGTGGGCAGGATGCTGTGGGGTAATGGGGGTCTCCCATTCAGAACCAGAGCACAGCCTGTCTATATGGCAGTCCAGGGGGCAGATTAGGTCAGTGGAGGCAGGCCACTGGTCTCAGAATCCCTGGGGTCCCAAGGAAGGGTAGCAGGGAGAGGAGATTCAGAGCTGTCACCGTAGGCGAGTCTCCATCGCCCAGGATACCTGCTGGGTGGGAAATGGTCAGCTCGGTGCCCTGTCTTGGATCCTGAGCAGATGAGACACCTGCTGGGCTGGAACTAATTGCATGAGCTGCCCCCGGGCAACTGCAGTGGCCACGGGCTCCGGGAGCACAGGCTGCTGTCCAGAGGAGGCTTGGGCTGGTTGGGATCCAGGCCAGAGCGCAGAGGAATCCCAGGGCCCTAAGGGAGACAGGGTACCAACCCAAAGCTCCTCTCCCACCCCAGAAGTCCCGAGGGTCCTGAAGACCAGGCCTGGCTGCTCTTGTGCCCCAAACAAATACCTGGGCAGGCCCACCTCCGAGGCCTCTCCCCTCCCCCAGCCCCCTTCCCACTGGCTCTGGATGAGTGCCAGCAAGTGCCCAAGGCCCTCCAAGTGGAAATAGGAGGTCTGAGTTGTCCCCAGCTGAAGAATCATCCCTCTCTTCAAGTAGGTTGACTAGAAACAGTGTTTCCATAGAGAGTTGAGGAGTGGTTAAGAGTATGGGCCTTGGATTCTATTGTGATTTTGAAGCCCAGGTCTGCAAAAGCAGCAAATGTTTACTGAGCATTTACTATACACCAGGCATATCTGCTTTACACCTGTTCAATTATTTAATTGTCATAACAGTCCTCTAAGGTAGGATCTACTATTATCTTCCCCGTTTCACAAGCATGAACATGGAGAGGTTATAAATGTGCCCAGGGCCACAGGTCTAGCAAGGATAGGCCTAGGAGTCAGACCCAGGCAGGCTGGCCCCCCACTCAGGGCCTAGCCACTAGGCTACATGGGAAGGGTGTTTAAGGCCCTAGAACCTCCATTCCCCTGTCTGCCGGATGGGGGTGACAGTAGCACCTCCCTGCTGGGGCATGAAATACAAAGGCCTGTGTCCCAAACTCCCAACGAGCACTCAGGAAAAGGGTAGTTGTTCTTACTTCTCAGCCGTTTTGCCCTGGCCTCACCCTGTAAATGTCAGTGGGCCAGGGAAGGAGGGTGAGAGCCACAGGAAGCGACGTCAGCTCACTGGGAGCTCCTTAAGCCAGGCAGCGACCGCTCTGGTCTCCCAGGCTGGACACTGGGGAAGGAGATCAGGAAAGAATGGAGCCCGCAGCCCTAAGTCCAGTCCCACCCAGTCCACTGCCTCGCTGTGACTTTATCTCTCCAAGCCTCAGTTTCCTCATCTGGAAATTGGGGCAGTGTAGGTTCCTACTTCCTGGGACTGTCATGAGGAGTCAGTGAGATGGTGCGTGTCGAAAGCACCATCAGCCTGGGTCTGCTGGCAGGTCTGGGGGCAGGTCAGGAAGTTCGAGGAGGGGAGGCAATGGGAGCCAGCCCAGGCCCCGGGCCGGCGATCCTAGACATGTAGGGTATTTCAGGACAGACATGGGGACCAAGTAGAAAATGGGAGCAGATGTGGAGGACATGGCAAAACCTGGCACTGGATGGAAATGGTCACCTGAGAAGATACTGGTGAAGCCGTGTGATCACCCCAGCAGACAGTGATCACAGGAAATAGGCCGCTAGGGTGGAGAGGCCAGGGCTGCAGGCCTAGGACCTCTGCCAAGCTCCTCCTCACCTGCTGGAGCTTCTGAGGGGAGCAGCTAGTTGGGCAGTGGGGGGCTTGAGACCACTGACTGTGCCTGGATGCCGAGGCGAGGCTGCAGCCCAGGGGATTGAGGTCACAGGGGTCAAGATCTTCCAAGACAGATCTAAGAGCATGCTCAGAGACTGCATACCACTGTCTGGAGTGCCTGGACCTGGCCAGGGATGGAGGGGAGGATGCCCACTCCACCCACTGCCTGCCCATAGGCCCCAGCTAGCTGAGGCCACCGATGAGGGCCAGTTCAGAGAGGGGCCAGACAGATGGGTTTAGGGCTCAGAGGAGCACTTTGGAGCTAACTAGGTTATCTCCCAAGATAGTCACTTCCCAGATTCAGCCCCAAAGCCCACGCCGGCTGACCGCTTCCTGGACTGTCTTCGAGAATCCTCCATCCCTCCCTCTCTGAACATGGCCCTGCACAGGTGTGCCCTTGACTGGAGCCCACTGTGTGCTCAGCAACAGCTCACGAGTCATCCCTCTAGTCTACCTTCTGCCAGGCAGGCCTTATGCTGCCTTACAGTGGACAAACCACAAACTACTCAGAGAGCCCGGGGAACTTGCCCAGCAGCCCACAGCAGTGAATGGGCTGGGATTTGAGCTCAGGTCCCCTGGGAGCCAGAGCCCCCAATTTTCCCATGACACGAGGCTGCCCAGAATACAGAGGGGCATCCCTCCCCTCTGAGTGTGGGGCAATGTGGCAGCCATAGGAGCCTCGGCCAGACACCAGGACCCCTCCCAACAGAGATAGCATGGAATATGTGGGCTGCTCCTAGCTATCTGGAAAGTCAGCAAGATCAGTATCCCCATTTCACAGAAAAGATAACTGAGTCTGCTTCTAAAGGGAAGCCTAGAGTATAAACCCAAATGTTCTCTGACTCCCACTCTTCCTCCTTGGGGACCGAGCGTGGATCTGGGCTGGACACCAGGCCTCTGAGGCACACCCACACACTGGGCATGCTTTGGAAAGCCGGGTGACCTCTCTGACCCACGACTGTGGCTGGGAGGAGTGGACAGCTTTGTCAAGCAGCACACACTGTTGTGTGCATCTTGTCCCTAGGGCCACAGAGCTGATGTCACCCGCCCTTCTCTGAGGGAAACAGACCATATGCTCATTCACTCCCAACACCTACAAGGCTTTGATTCAACCAATGGTTTATTAGTACCTACTATGTTCCTGCTATGGGGCAAGGACTGAGAGAGGTTCGTTTTAATATGCGACAGCCAGGGCATCCTGTAATAGTGGTGGATGGTGCAGTTACAGGGTGCCAAACGTGGTTCTGAGCACTGTAAATGTATTCACTTCATCTGCACAACACTAGGAGGTAGGTACTTCTCTTTTTCCCATTTTAATAAATGAAGAAACTGAGGCCCAGAGAGGCTAGTAACTTGCCCAAAGTCACACAGGAGTGAGTGGCAGAGCTGGTTTTTAAATCTGACTGCCTAGCTAAGGAGCCTCTATACAGCCTCTCACAGAATGGCCCACTGTGTCCTCCCGAGCTGAGCTTAGAGATTCATCTTCTCCACAGAACTGTCCAGGCAGGTGGCCGCAGCCCCCCAAGGCCCCCACCAGCTCCCTGGACCTCCTGTGTCTCAGAGACCAGGGCTCAGCCCTTGTCGCAGGGCTGCCCCAGCCTCCTGGGCTTCGCCGGAGCAGGCCTGCAGGTGCGTCGTTAACCTTGACAAGTGGTAGGACAGTGCGATGCTCTATCCTCTCCACCCCTGGGAGCAGGATTTAGTGGCTCCGGCAGAAGGTAAACTTCCCCTCCCCAGGACAGGCCCCTTAATTACAAGTGATATGTGGTGGCTGGAACTGCACGCTTCAGGCCCAGTGATTTAAGGAGCAGGCATGAGGCTGAGGTTCCAGGTGTTAGCACGGCTGAACCAGAGCGGGACAAGCAGGGCAGGCAGCAGGGGCAGGCAAGGAGCCCGCCCCTGGAAGAGGGTCTGCTGCCTGGACATACTCCTGGGCAGAGGGACGTAATCCCCTCGCCTCACGGAGAGAAGGGGAAACTGAGACCAAGACCGCACTGAGCTGGCTTGGCCTGGAGTCAGCAGTCCTCGCTGCTGCCAGCCTGCAGGGTGTCCCTGGACTCAGTTTCCCCATCGGTACATGAGGCAGGAATACCTCACTCAGTCTACCTCCACAGGACTGATAATCTGAATACAAATAAGCTTAATAATAAAATCTAGCGCCAGTCAAGTGCTTAGTATGGCCAGACATTGTACCAGTCTTTCTATGAGCATTCTGTTATATAAATCTCTCAGCAGCTGGTAAGAGAGTGACTGTGGTCATTTCCATTTTATAGAAGAGCACACCAACCCCTGAGGCTCCCCATCAGAGTCTGGGCCCTTCTCTGCTGACCAGTCAGTCCAGGCCCCCTCTCTCTGACCCTGGACCCTCCCGCTGTAGCTTCCCTCCAGGTTTCCCCCACACAGGGCCCTTTTCCAGTGGCAGAGATTTTAGGAATCACCTAGTCCAGCCCCATCGCCCCATTGCCAGATCACAGAGAAAACTGGGGCCCTGGGAAAGATCCCACAGAAGATGAGAAGCGGGGCCTGAGGGCTTAAGTCAGACATGGGCCCAAGGCCTAGCCTTGGTCCTTACTGGCTGAGAAGCTGTGGACCAGTGCCTTTGAACACCGGTGTTTCTGCCTCTGTAGAATAGAGAATAATTCCTACCTCCTGGGTTAAGTGAGGCTCTAATGCACTAAAGCATTTAGCATGGAGGCTGTCCCAGAGGACCACCAGGAAGCAGAAGTGATGGTCAAGTGCTGTCCCTCCCCATCACCCCGACCAGCCGTGTGCCTGAGCACCTAGAGGGCACTTGACCCAGGGTGCAAAGGAGGAAACTCACTGAACAAATCCCCCACCCCCTCTACCCCAGGCACCCCTGCAAACATCAACTCAGCGCATGCCCACTGAGATCTGCCCTGGGCTGCCCTGCCCTGGGGCCCCGCTTGGCAGAATGAACCACTATCTTTAGCTCAATTCCCTTCCCACAGAATGCTCCTTCATGGCTCCTTCCTCCCCTCCCACCTCATCTCCCCTGGAAATTGCTTTATGAGAAAAATGATTACTTGTCCTCTGACTCAGGAAATCAATCCTAACATGCTGATAGGGCAGGAAAGTCTCCAGCTGCAGAGCCCCCTGGGAAATCTCCGAAGGGCTCCAATCTGGGGGCAGGGACTTGGGGGCTCTGTTGGGAGGTCAGCAGGTGTGGCCCCTTCCAACTTCAGTCCTCACAAGCACCAACGGGTTACCCTCACGCTGCCGGTGAGGCCCAGGAAGCTAGCAGCTGCCTAAGGGACACACTGTCTGTGAGCAGAGGGTGTTGGCCTGGGGACTGGGTGCCCCAGGCCCTGGGTGGGCAAGGCGAAGCATGAGCCTTGGTCTAAGCCCAGAACACCAAGGCCACCCTGCTTGGAGGCCTTATAGCTCTGCTGGAAGGGACAGAGCTTTTCCAAGGTGGGGAAGAGGGGGTGGGCTCCTTCCAGTCTGCAGACTCCAGCCCATTGCTTTTTGTGGGGACAATATAGTGCAGCCTGAACTTGAACTTGACCAGTAAGAACTCGAGCTGGGTGCCACTGCCTTAGCCTAAATCTTGTACATGCCTCCCCACTTGTTAGGGTGTCCCCAGACTTCTGCATGCTTCCGGAGCCTTCTTTCGTAAAGCTATGTATATGGCACCTGGCAAAATCACCCATGTGTGTAATTTATACCTCTGGGATACATTGAAAACATCCTCCAAATAGGCAGGCTTGCTGCTATTTAAAAGAGATTCATGTCACACCCCATAGATTTCATCTCTGTAGAAATGGTACCTATCGTGGGCCTGAATACATTTGCTCTACTGGCACATAAACTACAATGGCATGGAAGGGCTGAGGCAGCCTCACGTGGTGGCCGCAGACAGGCTACTGGACAGGCTGCCTCCGGCCAGTAAACCCCCAGGGGCAGCCTAGGTGGCCAATCAGAAAGCTGGGAACATTGACAAGCAGCCAGTGAGGGCATGAACAGAAAACTGCATCATTTGTGGGGGCCAGAGGTTTGGGGATCTGAGGTCCTTTGACCCAGTCAGCACAGAGAGCCAGAGAGTCTCCAGAGAGTTCTACCTGGGCTCTGCTTGCTGAGTCCTGGAGAAGCTGGACTGAGGCTTTCCCATTGCTAGTGAATTTCCCTGAGCCTTGCCCTCCCAGTCGCTGATAATTTTCCCTACTGTTTACTGAGCACCTACTATGAACAAAGTCCTTAGCTCACATAACACCACCAAGTGGGTCTTGTTATCCCTAATTTAGAGATGAGCAGAGTGAAGTTTACAAAAGCCAAGAAAGTGGCTTGCACACTAAACTTGCACTAGAATCTCTTGGACAGCTTGATAAAACCCAGGTGGCTGCACCCCCTCTCCCCACCCCAGCCCAATTCACAGGTCTGTAGTGGGCTCAAGAATTTGCATTTCTAACAAGCTCCCAGGTAAGGCTAATCTTGCTGATTTGGGAAGCACACTTTGAGAAATACTGGGTTTTCACAAAATAGCATTAGAATACAAATCCAGATCCAACACCACGACCTGTGGCCTGGTCTCCCCACTACCCCTTTAAGTATGTGTGCGTGTGTGCGTGTGCGCGCGCATGTGTACACGTGCGCTCACATGCATGTGCAGGATTTCATTTCTCCAGCAGCAGCAATCTCAGTTGGTTCCTACTCTGCCCAGCCTCCAATTTCACCGCCTCACACACTGCGCCCCCACCCTCCCCCCAGCAATCCCTGCTCCCCTAGAGCAGTCAGCCAGAGTCTCCAGTTGGGGTTGTTAATTTTATCTTCCACTACCGCGAAAGCACGGCAGCTGGCAGAGGAGGGGCGAGGCAGGTGAGAGGCGCTGCCAGCCAGCTCCCTGTGGAGTGGAAGGCGGGTGGATGAGTTACACCCACAGCGCTGGGTTCCCCCTGACCCCGCTCCACTCAGAAAGGCCCCCATCTCCAGGCAGGGAGGGTCCTGGGCAGCAGCCGCCCACACTGGCGATGACCTAGACCCCAAATGCCCACCCTCCCATTGCATCAGCACATGGGTTCCTAACAGCTTTCCAGTTGAGGGGGTGGTGGGCTGGGCTCAGCAGCTGCCACATAAAAGGGCCCATTGCAGCCCGTATAAGCACAGACGCTGCGTTTATCTCTCCCGTCACTGGTGGTGGCTCCATTTGGGGGCTTTTTGTCAGGTTTCTTTTTCCTTTGGCTGCTGTTAACTACTCAGTTCAATATTTAATTTTCCCATAAACCAAAGAGTTGTGCTTTTTCCCCTCTCTCTTTTTCTTGCTGGAGACCCCCTCCCGTGGGCAGGTGGGGTCTGCCTCCTCAGGCTGCTGCTGGGAGATGGGGGTCTTGGAGGTTTCAGTCCTTCCAAACTGGGCAGGGTTTGAGGGTGGGACCCTTGGGTCCCTCCCCCAGCTCATTCATTCTTTCATTTGACAGATATTTATTGAGCAAATCCTGTGTGTCGGGCCCTGGGGATGTGACTATAGATAAGAAGCTTTCCTGCCACCATGGTGCTTACATTCTAGTAGGAGGTGTCAGAAAAACACGACATATGCAAACCACACGTGACATAATTATACAGTATGATGAGCTCCATGAAGAAATAACACAGGGCTGTGACAGAGAATAAAAGGAGGCTTAGATTAGGAGGTGACATTTGAGCTGAGACTTCAAAGATGAGCAGGACCCAGACAAGCAAAAAGCTGGGTGAAGGACTTCAGGCAGAAGCCGCAACAGATGCAAAGCCTTGGGGTCGGAACAAGTTAGGGTGTCCCTGGACTCCTCCCCACAGTCTCAGTGTGTTTGGAGCCTGGTGGAGGGTGGCACTGGTCAAGACGAGGCTAGAGGTCGGGGCAGGGGCCACAGCATTCCAGGGTCTTGTGGGATTCCTTCCACAAACAGATGGCGTGCTTGCCTGTGCTTGGAGAAGCGAGGGAAGGAGGGAACAGGAATTGAAATTGAATCTCTGTAGCAGGCCTGCTCTAGCTCCGAGGTTAGGTTGAAGAAAAACAAAGCTCCCGACTTTAGGGAGCACACGGTGTACTGGAGAAACAAACATGGGCCTAGGACAGAATGACAAGCACCTGTGAGTACAACGAGAGTAGGAAGCTCCAGGAAAGTGGAGGATAAGCCCTTAGTCAGTCTGGCAAAGTCCTAGAAGGCTGCCTGGAGGAGGCAACACCTAAGGCCAGCCCTAAAGGATGAGGCGGAGCTGGCCAGCAGGACTGGTCTGTGCAGGGCACAAAGAAGGTGAGCAAGGTGAAGAAGACCCCTCGGACAGCTCCACGTGGCTGGAGCAGAGCTGCCTTCCCAGAGGAGGTGCTCTTCTGAGCAGCATCTTGAAGAGGCAGAGAGACTGACTGGTGGAAAGGGTGGGAAAGAAAGAGAGATGTGGGACCAAAGAAAAGAAAAAGGAAAGAAATTAAAATAGGAAACATGGAGGGAAATTTATATTCATACATGGACACTTTTATATTAAAAGGCTGGTTTTCTTTTTTTTTTTTTGTCTTGAACTATGGTGTAGTGACTAGGAGCTGACTGAGAGGAAGGCAGCCAAACAGAGCAGGCATGCTGAGGGGAAAGAATGGATTTTTGCAAATAATATAATTTTGAACTTGTCTTTTCCCTCCCTCACCCCTCCCCAAAATCTAATTGATCACCACCCCATGATAAATGGCACTCAGAGCGGGCGTGTGCTAAGTGCCATCTTAAAGTGGTACCCAAGGAACAGGAGAATTATCCCTTCCTCCAGACAATGACTACTCTTAGGTGGGAAAGAAATTCCCCAATACATCTCTCTCCACCAAGGGAGGGGTGTGGGCAATGGAAGAGGTCATAATAAATAATCCCTTTCTCTTTGCACAGCACTTTGCCATCCTTGTAGAAGGTTTATGCCCATTTTCTCCTTTGCTTCTCTTCTCAAAAATCCTGAGAGTTGAAAGGTTGCAGGGATGTTTTATTGAACCCATTTTATAGATGGGAAGATGGATGCCCTGGTGGGTCAACTGATTTGCCCAAAGTTCCATGGGATGTTGGTAGCGGAGCGCAGGCTGGAACCTGGTACTGACTTCCAGCCGGTACTCTGGCGGGAGTTGGGGTGGACCTCATGGTGGGCAGAGAACTTAATTCTAACAGATACAATTTGCCACAGGCCTGCTGGGGTTTATATAAAAGAACAGGTTTGTGTTCCCCAACTGCAAAGGCCACAGGATGATTTACAGAGCAAAGAGCCATCACATTATCTCTAAAGTGAGTTACGATGATCAAAACAAAGTTCTGCTTTCAAGATGAAGACAGGCAATATTTCAGAGTTAATTTCATAAAACCGATCACCCGACCATTACCTCACTGTGTCGATGTTAACTGTTGAGTCTCAAATAACTTCAACCCCTGCTTCCCGTGATGGCCGCAGAGCAGGGTAATAGAGGTTAGCCATCCTGTGCAGCTAAGTCAGGTGGGAAGCCACTTTACCTTTTCCTGATTCTGGACAAAACCAGTCAAAGGAACTTCGAGCAGCAAATCTTTCTGCCTAAAGGCAAAGTGAAAAATAAACTGGGACGTCCACTGACTTGACTTGTGGTCAGGAGATTCAGGGGAGCTTCATGGTGGTTGCCTTTGGCTGTGGTGGTGGACCTGTAAAATGAATGGGACACTCCTCCCTGCCAGTCATACAAGGCACACAATGCAAAGAAGCTGTGCCCGTGTCTAGGTTCTTACCACAACCACTACTACTGCTATTATTTATCTCCTCCCCGAGCCAAATATGCCTGCTTGGTGTCTCTCCAGCTGAGGAGGGTCCTCCGGGTGTATGCTGCAGGTGGATGCAACTCCCTGCCCCGCCCCCCAGAAGATCATTGCCCTAGCACAGACATATCTGATGAATCACCCTCAAAGTCCATGGGACAAGGCACACATGGTGGGGGCATTGGACACTGTCACAGAAGAGTGGGAGAGAGATTGGCCAGCCGAGGGTCTTTGTTGATGATTCCCTGCCACTATATGCCACCTGGATCACAGCCAGGCGACCTTGCTTTGTGCTGTTCGTTCTGGCGCCCAACTTGGAACTTGGGATTGTTCGCGTCCAGGAAGCTGGCCGCATGGACTTTATGCCTGTGTCTGCAGCTGGCTGGCTGTCTTTGACAGGACACTGCTCCTGCAGCCATGGGGTCCATCCCAGCCATCGGGCATGCAAGAGAACGGCTTGCTTTGACCTTGAGCAGAGATTGTCACAGGGATGGGCGAGAAGATAAGGATGGAGATGGGGTTGGGGTTGGTGGAGGGATGGGGACAGGCATGAGGATTGAGTTGGGGATGGTGACAGAGATGGGGATATAGGTAGAGATGGGGAAGGGAAGGGGAGGGGGCCAGGCCTGGGAAAGGGACAAGGGATGGGGGTGAGAGGGGGGTGGGCAGGGAAGAAGAAGAGTGAAGGGAGGCTGCAGAAGCCACGGGGGCAGGGGAGTTGCTATAAGGGAAAGAGGAGGAGGGAAGAGACAGTGAGGTGACGTGTGGAGGGAAGCATCTGTAAGCAGCCAGGGACTCCCGGGTGTAGACGGCTCCCTGACTGCCTGCACTCAGAGCCCTCCACCAGGAGACAGGAGGCGAGATGCAGAGTGACATTTTCTGAGGACACAGCGACTGAGGAACATGTTGGTGGGGAAAGTGTGGGAAGTCTGGGCCATCCGCGCTGATATTAGCAGCTCTGCCGTGTCATCGTCCATACAACTGAAATCCGTTATTGTCTTATGAGCTTGATTAACTGTACATATTGCTAACACCTGCTCGGAAATATAACGAGGGACGGAACACATCTCCCAATCAGGGTCTGCGTGGGTGGTGCGCGTGACTTGGGTGCAGATCTCCAGAGTGGGGCTGTGTGCACACACAGGTGTGTGTGTGTTGGGGTGGGGGGATAGGAGGGCACCGTGCTGTGCAAATTCCCTGGCCAGGATTGGGAAGGCCTGGGTGCCAGTCCAGGCTCTGTCAATGACTTACGGTGCGGCTGTAGGCTTACCTATAAAAACAAAGGTCTGTTAGCATTGTTCAATGGAAACATAATGTAAGCACATAGGTAATTGTTAAGTTTTCTAATAGCCACATTAAAAAAAGTTTTTAAAGACAAAATTAATTTTAATAATGTGTTTATTATTTCAACATGTGACCAATAAAAAATATTAATGATAGAGTTAACGTTCTTTTTTTGTTTGTCCTAACATTCTTTTTAAATTGTCTTCAAAATTTAGTATGCATTTGACACAACACATACGAACTCAAAAAAAGCCACATTTCAAACGCTCAATACCCAAGTGGGGTGTGTGGCTTCCTGTGTAGACAGTGGCAGGCCAGGGCATTTTTTTTTTTTACCTCCTCATTATACTAGGAATGTCCCAAAGGTACAGACCATGTTTTATTCTACCAGCCAGTAGCAAGAGCCCTCAAAGAAGGAATGTTAAAAAATAATCCTAATAAATGCAGCTGACATGTATTGGGTGCACTTTAAGGTACCCTTCATTGACTCTTTACAGGTGTTCTGTAATTCCATTTTACAGATAAAGAAACAGTTTCAGAGAGGTTAAAGAACTCATCCAAGGTCACACAGCCAGGAAATGCTACAGCTGGTCTTTGAACCCTGGGTAGTCTGATTTAGAGCCCACGGTCTCAACCGCTGCCCCATACTACCGCCTCATAAAAGTGATACAAATAATCATTACATTACTGAACTGCACTGCAGACTTACTATGTGCCAGGCATCTTATTAGCCTCATCTCATTTATTCCTCAAAGCAACCCTGAAAGGAAGGGTTTAGTGGCCAATTCCTGTTTGTTCAATGAAAGTAAGAAAGAATTGGCAAGGGGTTTTAAAGATGCTCCCAGCTTAGTTCTGAGCCTCTCGGATTCTTGGAGAGCATATTTCTATCTGTACAGATGCCACCGTGAGCAGAGCCAGAGTTTTATGCTCAACTCTAATTGGCGTGGTCCCTTAATCTTGGGGACAACTGAGTAAGTAAAGCCACCCACAGGAGCAGCTCCTAAGGGATCTGGATTACAAGCCTTCCGGGAAGCTGAGATGTGCCAGGTAAATGAGTGCTCCCGGTGGCTAAAACATGTCCTTTGTGCTAGTGAGCTCAGAATAGATCAAAGCTTCTTTCTTTCCAAAGATTGAGGTGGTCCAGCTTCATGTCAGAGCTTGGGCTCTTGTGCTCAAATCCTGATGCCGTGAACCCGGGCACATTACTCTATCTCCTAAATTCCCCCATCTATAAAATGGGAATAAATTAACCCCACCTCACAGCCTAATGGTGAGGATTAAATAAGTTAAGTGTTAGCCACTGTTGGTTTTTGCTGTGAAATCCAGATATTCAGTCGAGTTCTAGAAAAATTAAATCACAGTATCTGCAACTTCTGGGTGTTCGAAGTGTTTTGGTGTATTTTTCCCCTCTTGGAATGCCTACCCCACTTACCATATGTTTCAAACGATTGTACACTTAATTACAATTCTCCATCTATTGTTCCCCACTGTTTCCTGTCTGTGCTGCTTCCCTTGCCAACAGCACGCAGGGGCTGGCTGAATGAATGAATGGTTCATACCTGGCTTTGTGTCACTAGACCTTAAAATAGAGTTGCCAGGCGTCTGTCGCCCCCGCCAGACTGGGAGCTTCTCAATGCCATATCTGTTTCCATCACTGCGAGCCCCTGGCATCGTGCCCGGCACCTAGTAGGTGTCAGGAAATGTTTGTTGCATTTAATTAAACCTAAGTGGAGTGAAACCCCCCTGCAGGAAGGAAAGGCCCGTACCTCATCATTTCCTCTGCTTTCCCCCCTGCCCATGACCCAGGGCCAGAGAAGAAGCCAGAACTGACAGCCTTTCCCACATGAGGTTCTAAGATTCTGGCTCCTGTCATGCTGATTACAAGGAGGTTGAGGAAATAATAATAATGAGTTCCCACCATGTGCTACGCACTTTCCTGTCTAATAGCTGGTCATCCTTCAAATAGGTCTGCCGAGTATCATTCCCATATCACAGACTGGGGACTCAAGGCTCACAGTTTTGGTAACTTGTCCAAGGACATGGAGGTGGTGGTGACCTAGCCGGGATTTGCACCCAGGAGTGCCTGCTGGCTCCATGTGTGCCTGGGACCGCTGGCTTTGGTAATACCAGCTAGTGGTGGCCCACGAAGACAGCAAAGAAGTGAGCTGGTGGGAGGGGGGAGCAACCAAAATAAGCCAACGTCCCAAAAGAGAGCAATGAGAGAAGACTCCCGGCTCTAATGTCCCTCAGAGTCACTCACTTCTCCCACTTCTGCCCTCACCCTCATCTGAGCCATTAGCCCCTCTAGCCTAAAGTCATGCTCTGTGTGTTCAGGCTCTTCAAAATGCAACTTGGATCATTTAAAACCTTCCACGGCTCCCCACGGCCCTCAGGACCAGGAAAAACTCATAACCAGTTGTGTGCTGGTAAACCTGCTCTCAGAGGCTGGGACAGGGGAAGGAAGAAAACAAATGAAAGAGCCCTGATTTGTAGCATTGGTTGGTTTCCATGGTGTAAAGATGCCCACTGTGCTCAGTTTAACCTTTTCAGGACGTTGGTTCACAAAGCTCCTGAAAACGTCACCATCTGCTCTCATGCACTGGTAGGAACACCAGTCAGTCGGTAGGCCTGGTAGGATTGGCCCCGGCACACCACTGTTCTGTAAGCCACCATCAGCCACCCTGTTCCGTGCCCTGCACAGCACCCAGCCCCACTGGGCACATCCGTGGCTCCTAGCACCCCCAAAGCTACAGCCTGCCTCCCAAACCCCTGCCCAGGCTGACATGCTGCCAGACCTTCGCACATGCTGTTCCCTCCACCTGCCACACTTGTCCTCTGCCTCCTTTTATTTCTACAGGTCACAGCACAGTGTCACTCCCACAGGCTTGGGCAGGGCCCCCTTTACACTCAGTTATTTCTCCTGGTATCTGACGCACGTAACTGTGTGATCCCTTGATTCATGCTTCCCCGCCATGCCTCAGAGCCCTTGAAGCAGGGTGCTCGTCTGTATGTCCAGCAGGAACATCATTCTCACTGTAGCTGAGGTTTGTGGTGTCCCCAGGAGTTGTACCACATTCCCCCCTCTGCCCCCAGCGTGGGACCTGGCTCATCTCAGATAATCAGTGAACTCTTCCTGAATCTTCCAGCTAAGCCTTTGTCTTCTCTTCTACTTCCCTTCTGGGTAGCTCCTCCCACCTCTATTGAAGTGGTGGCCGCTGACATGCCAGCCCCCTTCAGCCGCTACCAAGCCCAGAACTTCACACTGGTCTGCATCGTGTCTGGAGGGAAACCAGCACCAATGGTGAGTACCCCTCGGGTGCCCAGTCCCTCCCTAGCCCCCGCTGGGTCACCGCCCCCACCTCGTGGCTGGTCCAGCTGCAGGGGTCACCATGGCGCCCACTCTACAGAATGATGGAAAGAGGTCTGCAGAAGGGAACTCCGCCCCAGCTGCCTTGGTCTGACCCTGTCCACTCATCTGACCTGCCCAGGTGTCCATGTGTCTCTTGCTGCCAGTCTCCCGGAGCTGAGGACACCCACTTCTCCTGGACCCTGTGACCCTCGCACAGCACAGTGGGAGGAGGCTTTAGGGGAGCCCGGCACTGAGAACACCCCTACCCCAGTTATTGAGCAGGATGGAGAAGTGAGGCTCGGAGAGCAGGAGGGCCATGTCCAGTGTGACCCGCGGTGTTCCTGACAGAGCTGGGACTCAAGTTCATGTCTTGTGGCTCCAAGACCATTGCGGGGGGAGGGAGGAAGGGAAAGAGGGAAGGCAGAAAGGACCCCTGTTTTGGCCAACTCCTCAGACCCGGCCTAAGTGCTCTGAGGTCTGTGGGGCCAGTGCATGAGCTGTTACAGTGGCCACTTCAAGGGGTGGGGACGGGGTAGGCTGTCAGGGCACAGACCTGGAGAATGGGGTTCTGGCCCCGGCCTGCCATGCACACTGAATGACCCGAGTGAGATCTCTCCTTGTTTCTGTTTCTATAAGGAGGTTTATGGGGTGGACAGTATTAGAGTTTTTCATCTGTTTTAGAAATAACAGGACCATTTGATCTAAATGAAACACACAGAAGCCCGTGTATAAAGTGTCTGAAAGGGAGGGGAGGGCACACTGCCCTTAGTGACCCCCAAAGCACCTCTGTGGAACCCTTCTTGAATCTGTACTGAGAACCTATGGGCTCCATGCTCCCAAGGACCCTTCCAGTGTTGACATTGAACAACGCTTTGGGGCTGGACCCTGTGAGTTTCATCTATCACTAGGATTAGTGAGGGGTGGAGCTGGTGTGCTGGATAGGGAGGGTTAGGGTTCAAGGCAGAGAGGCGAGGCATTCTAGACTCCGACTGTCTCACAGGCATGGCCAAGTGGGATGGCCTGGGGACCTAGGACAGCCTCACTCCAGGATCCAGGCCCAGACAGACCCAGCTGCCCAGGACAGGGCAGTGAACAGGTGCAGGGACCCAGTACAGGGCAGTAAGCAGTGCACAGAGGTGCAGATGGGGCAGTAGGCAGGTGTGCACAGGCACCAGTGAGGGAGGGGGCAGGTGTGCGGACACAGGTGGGCCGTAAGCAGATGCACGGAGGCACAGGTGAAGCAGTAGGGCAGGTGCGCACATGCACAGGTGGGGCAGTAGGCGGGGGGCAAAGACAAGCCTTTACTGAGGCCGCTGTCCCTTCCCCCATACCTTGTAGTCCCAAGGACACAGATGAAAAGGCAGCTTCAAAGCCAACAATTGGTGAGAGCAGGACATGGCCCCTGGTTCTTCCCTCTTTGGAGCCCATAAAGAGGTCTGACCTCGCTGAAATCACACAAGCTGGTCCTTTTCTCCAAAGAAAAACTACTTTTTCCACAGGGCACAAAGAAAGGCTCCTCACAGCCCTGGGGCCATGAGAAGACCCCTTTCCCCAGCTTGCCTGCTCCTGCCATGAAGACATAGCAATAAAATATTCAAATATATATGTGTATATATATAAGATCTTCATCTCCCCACATTCCAGGCATCTTACGTTTGCCTGGGACGTCAGAACTTGAAAGAATTCTTTGATATAAATTACAAACCTGCTTTTGAAGCACTTTTCAAAAAGAAAGAAAGAAAGAAAGAAAGAAACCCAAAGCAGGCTATTATGTGCATAAGAGCTATAAACTCTTGACAGATCCTCCGCGTCCTGCATTTCACTTACCACCCCCCACCTCTCCTCCCTCCAGCCTCCTTTCTCCCCCAACCTGCACCAGTGTCCCAGGGGGGGCTGCTTCCTGCCCTCCCCTCTCATTTCCCATTGATTTATTTATCTGATTTGTTAAAAAATACACCCAATCCCCACTGGCCTCTGGGCTCATGTACCAAAATAAAAAGACAGCAAATTAAATTAAATGTTGCCTTTCAAAACTTGCATTCCCCATGAGCAGAGAAAGTGAGAAGGCTTTGCCTCTCACCTCATCCCTGCACCTAGCTCCCTCGCACACATACACCCTGGTCTCCCAGACCTCACAAATGCACACCCGGAGAGCCTCCCCTCCTCAGGCTTCCTCTGACAGCCAGCATTTTCTGTCCAGTGCCCTTCGTCTTGCCTACATGCTCTCCTGAGGTGGGCACAGACCGCCCTCTTAGTGCCACGGCTGTGTTGAGGACCCCTGTTTCTGCACATTTCATTTAAGCATCCAAAAGCCCTATGAGGTAGGTGCTCTTATTCCCCTTTACAAGTAAAGGAACTGAGGTTCTCAGAGGTTCACCCTCTGGAAGCTCATGGAGATGGGCTCAGCCTCGGCCACCAGGGGCTGCGTGTCGCCACTGAGCCAAGCTGACTCGGGCTGATTGGGTGCTGGAGGGAAAGGACCCAAGGGGGACCCATCTGGAGGGCTACTAGGAGGGGGAGGCTCCAGAAAGACCCAAATCCTGTGACCAGTTCCTCTGAGAGCCCACTGGGAGGTCGAGGTCATTCCTCCAAGATCTATTCTCACACCCTCCTTGCAATTTCAGGTTTATTTCAAAAGAGATGGGGACCCCATTGACGCAGTGCCCCTGTCGGAGCCACCAGCTGCAAACAATGGCCCCCTCCAGGACAGCAGGCCCTTCCGCAGCCTCCTGCACCGTGACCTGGATGACACCAAGATGCAGAGGTCACTGTCCCTACAGGACGCAGAGAACCAGGGTGGGCGTCCCTACACAGAGCGCCCCTCCCGAGGCCTGACCCCAGATCCCAGCACCCTTCTCCAGCCAACCACCGAGAACATCCCAGAGACGGTGGTGAGCCGTGAGTTCCCCCGCTGGGTCCACAGTGCCGAGCCCGTCTACTTCCTGCGCCACAGCCACAGCCCGGGCAGCGATGGCACCGTGGAGGTGCGTGCCCTGCTCACCTGGACACTCAACCCACAGATCGACAATGAGGCCCTCTTCAGCTGTGAGGTCAAGCACCCAGCACTGTCGATGCCCATGCAGGCAGAGGTCACGCTGGGTAAGGCTTGGCGGGTGCCATTCTGCAGGGCTCCTGAAGAGGTGGATGGTGGGGGGCCTTGGAATGGGATCCCTGGACTGCTGGTCACCATGGAGATGGGAAGGAAATGGAGCAAAGAGTGGTCAGGGTCAGGTACAGGAGCAAAGTCGGGGCATTCCAGGAGGTTTGCTGGGCTGGATTGGAGAACAGGAGCAGTCGGGGGTCAGGGGCATTAGCTCGGTAGGGTCAGGAACACGAGAGATTCAGGGAGTTTGGTCAGTCAGGATCAAGAATATGGAAAAATCAGAGAATTTTGGCAGATCAATGTTAGAAACAGGAGATTTTTTTTTTTTTTGAGAGGGCATCTCTCATATTTATTGATCAAATGGTTGTTAACAACAATAAAATTCAGTATAGGGGGGTCAATGCTCAATGTACAATCATTAATCCATCTCAAGCCTAATTCTCGTCAGTCTCCAATCTTCTGAAGCATAACGAACAAGTTCTTACATGGTGAACGAATTCTTACAGAGTGAATAAGTTCTTACATGGTGAACAGTACAAGGGCAGTCATCACAGAAACTTTCGGTTTTGATCACGCATTATGACCTATAAACAATCAGGTCAAATATGAATATTCGTTTGATTTTTGTACTTGATTTATATGTTGATCTCACATTTCTCCTATTATTATTATTATTTTTATTTTTAATAAAATGCTAAAGTGGTAGGTAGATGCAAGATAAAGGTAGAAAACATAGTTTAGTGCTGTAAGAGGGCAAATGTAGATGATCAGATGATCAGGTGTATGCCTATGGACTAAGTATTAATCCAGGCTAGACAAGGGCAGCAAGACATCCACGGATGCAGAAGAAGAAACAGGAGATTTTTAAGATTGAAAATGCAACATGGAAGTCATAGGGAGATTTGCTGGGTGAGTGAAAGAACGCACAAGAGGCGAGACTCTTCAGGGAGGGTACTGAGTCAGGTCACAGAAAGGTCAGGGAGGGTTTTCTTAGTCACAGTTGGGAGCATAGGAAGTGTCAAGGAGGTTTTCTGGATCAAATAAGAGACCCATGAGCTCAGGGGACAGTTACTAGGTTGTGAAGCTTGCTAGATCAGAGTCAGGAATATGGGAAGGTAGAGGATGCTTTGTGGGATCGGGGTCAGGAACACACAGGATGTGGGAGCACACTGCTCCAGCTCACACTTCTAAGTACAATGAAAACCGTGCCTCCTGTGGGTATGTGGCAGGTGGGCACAGCCAGGAAAATGGACACCCAGGCTCAGCCTGAGAACCAACCCCCTTCTGGACCTGCCTCCTCCTCTGTCAGCACCAACCCAGGGCATCCCCAGAGCAGTGCCCCCTTATGCATTTCCTCCCACCCGAGTGGAGGCAGGGAGAGGGGACATGTGGAATCTTCTCTGCCAGAAACACAAGAAACCCCTTGAGCCAGTTTGTGCTTAGACTGGTTGACTAGGGCAGGGAGATGGACACCATGACCCAGTTCTGGCTCTCTCTGCCCACAACCCTTTGGACCTTGATCTGCAGCATTGAGCAGCCCCTCCCCGAGCTCAGGATGCCTGGGCTTGCCTCTGAGCCTCCTGCAGTGGTGAGGGACTACGGAACCATCCACGGCCCCTAACCCAGGCCCTCATGACCAAGGACAGAGAGCAATGGCTGGCGAGGGTTCGGACCCCAGCCTGCACCAGGGGGCCCAGGGGGCTTCTGGAGGTCAGGTGGGTGGCGTCCTTTTCCTTGAGCCATCAACTCATAAGCAGTGGAGCGAGGATTTACCCAAGAGAAATGAAAATATATGTCTACAAACATTGGGACATGAATGTTCATAGCAGCTTTAGTCATAACAACAACAATAAAAACTACAAGTAGCCCAGATGTCCATAATTAGGAAAACGGATGAACAAATTTATGGTTCATTCATACAATGGGCTACTTCCCATCAATACAAATGAATGAATGAACTGGTACACTCAACAATATGGGTAGAGCCCAAAAACTTTATGCTGAGTGAAAGAAGCCGGACAGCAAAGAGGACATACTGCATGATTCTATGCATATGAACTTCTAGAACATAAAGCTAATCTCTGGTGACAGAAATCAGACGAGTGCTTACCTATGGAGAGTGGAAACTGATTGGTAGGCGGCCTGAGGGAACCTTCTGGAAGGATGGGAATGTTCTCGAGTTTGATTGGGATGGCGGTTACACAGGCTTTCACATTTATTAAGATTCGTCATATTGTGTTCTTAAGAACAGTGCCTTTCTCCCTGTGACTGCTACCGTATTTAAAACCACATCCTAATGGTGCCCATCTATCACTTCTCCATCTCCCTGATCTGCTCCAGCCACAGGTCCCCCTTAATCTTCCTTGAATATGCTCAGCTCTGACTTTGCACCAGCCTTCCTTTCTGCCTAGAATAATCTTACCCAGATATGTCCAATCCCCCCTTCCTTCAGATTTCTGCTTGAATCTTCTAGTCAAAGGGCCCTTTCTTGAACACCCTGTCTCAAATAGCCTCTTCCTCCCGGCCCCAGCAACTCCCCACCTTACTTTGTCCTCTCTCATTGCATTTATCTCCATCTGCAGATAGATATTTTCTTAATGCCTAGATCTCCTGCTGGAATTAAAGTTGTTTGTCTGCAGGGTCTATATATATCTTCTTTGTTCACATGGTACAGGGCTCAGAACAATCCCTAAAATACTACTTAATAAATACCTGTTTAATTATTAATTAATTAATACTTTTCTGAGCTGCTGTGAAGATTAAATAAGGCAGTGCCTACAAAAGTTTAGCATAATAACAGAGTAAATATTCAGCAAGAATAAGCTACTGTTATTGTCCATCATTGTATTTCCAATATTGCCCTGCATACTGACCAACACAGATTAGGTGTGCAATAAAGAACTAGATGAAGAAGGCAGATGAATGAATAGGTGGCTGAGTGGATGGGTAGGTGGATGGACAGATGGATGGTGGATGCATGGAAGGGTAGATGGATGGGAAGGGTAGAAGGATGGATGGATGGAGGGAGGGAGGCAGGGATGGATGGATGGATGAGCAGGGATATGGGTGAATGGCTGTCTTGGTGAACATCCAGAATCCCTGGGGAAAGCCTAGAGGAGATTTTCCATAAGATCTCACAGTCAGAATAGAAGGCCCGGCCTTGTCTCTGGGTGCATCTCTGGGCTCCTGCTATGTGTCTGTATCCAGGGGTTGAGAGAAATGAAAGGCCAGGGGCTGAGAACATTGCTTTCAGGTAGTCACGATGGTCTGTTTTAGGGGCAGGCAAGGGAGGCCAGGATTTGACTGCCAGGAGCTGCTAATGGGCTTCAGGGTGGCGGTGGGAGCAGAGAGGGTGACAGCAGCTGGCCGGGCTTGCGGAAGCACCGTCTCTGTGCAGCAGTGAGGGCGGCCATCAGAGGGCCCATCAGCTGCAACGGTGCTTGACTGTCGGCAGCTGCCACAATCCATCTCGGACAGGTGAGGGCAGAGAAGGCCCCTCCTCACCTGACCTGCTGTCTTCCTCAGGGGCAGCTGCACGCAGGAGCCTCCAGGAGCGGGCAGATCAGGTAGCAGGGAGAGGGGGTCTGGCTGTCCAGAAGGCAAGCAGCTCTCCCTCTCCTCCTTCCCCTGGCTCCCAGCTGCCCTCTGAAGAACTATGTGCCACCAAGCCCTGCTCTTCCCGCTTCCTTGCTGTGTGACCTTGGGCAAGTCACTGCCCTCCTCAGGGGACTGTTTTATGGCCTGGGAAATGGGTTTCCTGGTAACCTGCCTCATAAGCACCAGGATGGGTATGACAGTCCTACAACAGGGGCTCAGTAGGCCCAGGCCCCAGCCTGGGCAGATTAGGTAGGCCCTTTAGAAAACAGGGCGGGGAGGACTCTGACCAGAGGGGAAAGTTTGCCTGCTTGCTCCCCGGCTCACACTTCTCCAGCATGCAAATGCCCTTCCGCGCCCTCTGCCGGCTGCAGCAGGATGGTGCCATCGCAGCCGGACACAGCTGACGGACAAGCCGAGGACACACTGCCCTACACAGGGCTTTCCACCTGCAAATGGACCTTCCCAGCACTTGAGAGTCAATGAAGAAGGCGAGAAAGTTACTTGACCCTCTTAAGCCTTGGCTTCTTTATGGGGACAATCGCGAAAGGTTGGGACTTAAAATAAGATCATGCACAAGGCCTGGCACTTAGTTCATTCTCAACAGATGCTAGTCCTCAAACCCACCATCTCCCAACATTCCTAGCAAGCCAGTGTGGTGGGTGCATAAGGGTTGTGATCACTGTTCCTATTTTGCATTTGGGGAAAGCCAGGTGAAGTGACTCATCCGAGGGCACACAGGCTAGACTGGAACTTGGTCTCTGTT
This sequence comes from Manis javanica, assembly GCF_040802235.1. Classification (NCBI taxonomy): domain Eukaryota; kingdom Metazoa; phylum Chordata; class Mammalia; order Pholidota; family Manidae; genus Manis; species Manis javanica. Next base: position 13,300,788 of record NC_133159.1, read on the forward strand.
CCCCAGGCCAGGCCCCACTTCCTCACACTGGGGGGTAGGTGCAGAAGTGGAAGCCACCCCCACCTTCTCTGCTGTTCCCTCCCCTTGAAGCAGGGCCGCTCTTCCCACTGACGCGTCCCTCAGCCCCATGTGGCACTTCAGATGTCTCGCTCGCGGTTTAATTAATAGTCCTTTGGTTTCATTCTCAGAGAATGAACTTGGCAGTTCCTGGGAGGCCACCTACATCTGCCAGCTGCTCTGATTTCTGTTCAGAGAGAGCTCTGAGTGGGAAAAAGAGGCTTGGGGAGAGGGCAGGGCTGGGTGGGAGATCCCAGAACAGGCCCAGGGCCTGGGGACAAAGCTTCACCTCCTTCTGCCACCCCTGGAAGATGTTCACAGCGAAGGCACAGAGCATGGCCGTAGGATCAGAACCCTGAGGCCTTCCTCCAGCCCAGGAGGCACTGTAGGACCTGTCCCTGGCCTCCACCTGCATTACCCTCCTGACCTTTGGCCTCAGGGCCAGGCCCGAGCTGTTCCCTCCACCTGGAACCCTCCTGGTGGTGTCTCAGCTGAAACATCCCCATCTTGGAAGAGGCACCTTGACCACCACTCGCCGTGCCTGATCCCCTGTGTGCTGCTGTCACTCTCTGATACGCACTTGTTTGTGTGTAGAATGCCTCCTCAGCTACAAGCTCCTACCGGCACAGGCCCTCGGTGCTTGCCACCATCCCCAAGGCTGCTTCAAAGCCTGGCATGTGATTGGCTCAGTAATTACTTGCTGAGTGAATGAATGAATCTGGGGGAAAGACTCTTGGCCTGAATGTCAGGAAAAATAGGAAATGGGCTCTGGGGGTGACCTTGGATAAGCCCCTTTGCTTCCCCTGGCCTCAGTTTCCCAGCCTGAACCCTGCGGGGATGGACTCAGTGGCCCGGGCGGCTCTCCCATCCTGATGCTCTGTTCACAAGATAACAACGCCCTTGGGCATTTTGTCTCCCAAGCTCAGAGATGGAAAGGGGCTCGAGTCAAGGATGTGAGACAGAGGGACAGGGAGACAAAGCCTCAAGGAAGGAGATGGTCCCCCCACACCTGTGTACCCCCACCCACCTCCAACCTAGAGATCCCAGAAAAACCCCACTGGGGGAGGTGAGCCTGGTAGAGGGAGCCCTCGAGCCAGAGGGAGGAGACCCGAATTTCGGTCTGGCCGTTCCTCACCTTGTGACCTTCGACAAGTCACGTGCCCTCTCTGGGCCTCAGTTAACTCAGCTGTACAGTGGAGGAGGTACGGCAGAGCCCCACCTCACAAGGGTTAGTGCAGGAAGGCCTTTGGGGTGCTTTGAGCAGTCGTGGCTGCAGGAGGGCCTCTCCCCATTCCCAGCTGAGTCGTCTGCCGGGTAGCACCTCCCTTGGGTTTCCCTGACTCCACACTGAGACTGAAGCCCACAGGGCAGGGGTCATGTTCTATACATGACTGAATCCCCAGGTCCCAGAGGGGCGACTCATTGCAGGGGTTCAGGGAACGTGTATGAATGAATGCAGGCAGGAGTGAATGAATGAATGAGCCCCCACGTAGCTCCTAGCCCAGCGGCAGCCAATCCCAAGGACTGGGTCTCCCCTGCCCTTCCTTTCCTGGCTCAGTGCCCCTCCCTCAGACTGACCTGACCTTCCTCTCCCTGCAGTGGCCCCCAAAGGACCCCAAATCGTGATGACACCCAGCAGAGCCCGGGTCGGGGACACTGTGAGGATTCTGGTCCACGGATTTCAGGTCAGCCTGTCTCTCAGTATCTGGGCAGGGAGAGGTGGGAGGGGCACCAGCATCCATAGCAGCATGTTCAGTTTGGATGAGGCCTGGCTGGAGAAGCCCACGTTGTGGCTCTCCCGTCCAGGGCTCAGAGAGGACATAGCGCTTGGGGGACATTCTTTCCAGCCCTAGAGCCTTTCTCTTCGAGCGTGCGTTGCCAGCCCTGGCCAGGCCATACTTTGACCCCTTCCTGCTCTGGCCGAAAGGTTCCTCCTGTGACCGGACTCTCATCTGCTCTGGCCAACAGAACGAAGTCTTCCCGGAGCCCATGTTCACGTGGACACGGGTCGGGAGCCGCCTCCTGGATGGCAGCACCGAGTTCGACGGGAAGGAGCTTGTGTTGGAGCGGGTTCCCGCCGAGCTTAATGGCTCCATGTACCGCTGCACAGCCCAGAACCCCCTGGGCGCCACTGACACACACACCCGGCTCATTGTGTTCGGTACGCCCTGCCCTGCTGGGGGTCAGAGGATAGCCAGGGCGGGCCCTGCCCGGAGCTGTCCCAAGCAGGAGGGAGCAGCAACGGCCTGAGTCCCCTGAATTTGCCCTGAGAGGGCACCCCACAGGGAGGCCCTGTAGTTCAGAGGTTAAAATCAGAGAGTTCTGGGTTCAAATCCCAGATCTACCACTTAGCAGCTATGCAATCTTGGACAAACTACTTTACCTCCCTCAGTTTCCCCATCTGACACTAAACCAGCCCACAGTGTGGCTGCCCTGAGAAAGTGCGTGTGATACCACATAGCAGGTGCTGGGCAAAGGGGACCTCCTTTCCTGAGTTCCCAGTGCCACCCACTCTTTAGGTCTCTTTCTATTCTTTCTGACAGAAAACCCAAATATTCCAAGAGGAACAGAGGACTCCAATGGTAAGTCTCCACTCTCAGAGTGAGTGATTCTCCAGGCTCCAGAAAGCTCTGGCCCCCGAGCCACCCATCTGCAGACCCTTCCCCTCCTTCCAGCCTCAGGCAGGTGATTGTCCTCTAGGGAGTGTGGGCAGTCTTGGTCAAAGGTGGTCAGGAGTGGACACTGAGGCCAAAAGAGGGTACTCAATACCCCACATGAACTGGTGGAGAGTTTCAGGGACCAAGTGAGCCCACCCCATCCATAGTAACTCCAGCTGCCTCAGCTCAGAGAGCTCAGCCTCCCTGGCCCCAAGAGAAAGCGTCCTGTCCAGCATTGACCATGAGCTGTGTTCTGGGCCCTTGGACCACTCTGCAGGGCAGCTGGGAGCACAGAGAGATGCCTCCACTGGGGCCCTTTGTACCTCCCTCCCTGGGACGCCACCCCATGGGATCCAGAGACTGCTTCCCAGCCCACCAGGCATCCCCTCCCCACACTGAGCCAATCTCACAGCTCACAGTAGAGGCCCCCACTCCTAGTCCCCAATGGAGTGTCCTGATGGCCAGCAGGGAGCTATTCTTGGTCCGGCAGGCCTGACACAGGGAAGGGATCGTGCACAGTTAGGTGAGACAGGTGGCAGGGCTGGGATGTGAGCCCAGTGTATCCTGACGCTGACCCTAGGCTCTTTGCCGGGGCCTCTGTAGCTCTGCCCTTCCTAGGCCCCACACCCTGCCGTGCCCTGACCTTGCTCCCTGCTGCCTGGCACAGGTTCTGCTTCTGGCCCTGCTGGTGTCTGGCTCACCTTGGTGCTTGCCCTAACAGTGATCCTGGAGCTGACGTGAAGGCTGGGACCCCGCGCCCACCACTCCACCCAGCACTGACATCTCTGCGATCGGTTTTCATTTCTTTTCTAAACGATTTCCAGTCCTGTTCTTAGTCTCTTTCTGTATGTGTCTTGGCTTCTTCACTCGGTTTAATTAAAACAGAACAATTTCCCCCACCTTGGTCTGTGGCTCTGTATTCTTCCTTTATTCTAGAGCAGCAACCAGGCATTCCCTGCCATCCAACATTGGAACAGGCGCTGGTGTGGGGACCGGGTGTGACAAAGGACATGGAAGACATGCTCCTCCCCTGGGCGAGCGGGGAAGTGTCTCACCCAGATCCTGACAGTGGATATTGGAAGTGGCCATGGACTCAGGAAATCTAAGGTTCCTCTGGGCCAAGTATAACAGTCAGCTATTGCCACAACATTGCTGTGTAACAAACCAACCCAAATCTCAGCGACATGGGACAACAAACATTCATGATATGTTCATGTACAGAATGCAGTGGTTTGGGGCCCTTATGATTACACTGGGCCCACTTGAAAAATCCAGGATAATCCCCCACCTCAAGATCCACAAATTAATCACATCATGAGATTCTCCCCTAAAGCCTCAAGAAGGAACTGACCCTGACAGCCCTTTTGGTGCCATAGGACTCATTTCAGACTTCTGACCTCCAGGACTCTAAGGGCATATATTTGCATTGTTCTAAGCTGCTGAGTTTGTGACAGTTTATTCCAACAGCAATAGGAAGCTCACACCATCATACAGGATGTTTTTAAGAGCCATAGTGGTGCCACAGACCACCTCTGCGCACATCTCATTGGCCAGAGTAGTCACATGGCCCCAACCTAACTGCAAGGGATACTGGGAGATACAGCCTTCCCATGTACCATGGAAGAACAAAGGGAGCAATGAAAACAAAACAGTGTGTATACCACGGGGAAGCCCAGGCCCAAGAAGCCAGAGGAAGGAGGGCTGGGAGGCCCCAGGATGACCCTCACCCACCTCTGCTGCATTAGAGCGCCCTGGGTTCCCCATCCCCTCCCAGCCAGGAGATGGTCACTGAGGCCTTTGTGCATATGTCCTAGGGAAGTGGAACCCATGTCTAAAAAACTACGGGCCCTAGACACCCTGGGCCAGGAATTAAGAGTGGCTCTGTCCCTTGCTGTCATTCCAGCCCCTTTGCCTCTGACCAGTTCAACTAATTTGCACACTGAGTCCCAAATTTCTGATTCCCTAGATTTTCCCTGGAAATCCAGACTCAGATATCCAACTTCTTACAATGCACCTCCCTCCACATTGCATGTCTAATATGCATTTCTAACTTCATGTATCTGAGACTCGACTTTTGATTCTCCCTTCCACACCATGCCCCTTCCCCGGCCTTCTCCCTCTCAGGAAATGGTACCACCATCAACCCAGTTGACCAAACATTTATCCTTCATTCATCCTTCCACATCCAATCCAAACAGCTTTTCACTCTCCAA